>NW_027555514.1:139249747-139957247 GCF_003287225.1 Phascolarctos cinereus
ATGACCTCATTTGATCCTCACAATAAAGCTTAGAGGTAGGTGATGTTATGATCCCCATTTTACAGTTGAGGAAACAGTGAAATAAAGATTAAGAAACTTGCCTAGGGTCACACAGCTGGAAGGTCTGTGGCTGGATTTGAATTCAGGTCATCTTGATTCTAGGCCACCTGCTCTGTCCACTGTACCACCATCTGCCTCAATAATATAACCATTGTCAAAATCCTTTACTGGATACTATACAGTGTTATAGATTCCAGTCCTGAAGATCCCCTATAGACTCTACCTCAGACTCAAGGCTATGGTTTTTTGCCTTTAATCTATTACCTGGCTTTGTGGTTACTACCAGATGAAATTGCTGCGTTGACCTTAATGATTAACTCTTTTTGACCTAGGCTACTAATCTTACTATTAGGGGTAGCTAGGTGGCACAGTAGATAACATGCTGGACCTAAAGTCAGGAAGATCTGAGTCCAAAATGAGGCCTCAGATATTTACTTGCTATATGACTCTGGGCAAGTCACTTACCTCTGTTTGCTTCAGTTTCCTCATCTATAAAATGAGCTGGAGAAGAAAATGGCTAACCACTCCAGTATCTTTGCCAAGAAAACCCAAGATGGGGTTATGAAGTATCTGACATGACTGAAATAACTAAATAACAACACCAATCTGAATTTGAACTTGCATAGGCTGCATGATGTGATAAGGGGAAAAATAACAAATCTGTAGCCAGAAAGTACAATTCCTGGCTCTGCTACTTAATAGGATTAGAACTAGAAGAGGTCTCATAGGCCATCTAGCATCTGATCCAAATTTCTCACTTTACAAATGAGAAATGAGGTCAGGAGACAGAGCCTAAAATTTGGACATCGGTCTTCTGATTCTAAACTCACCACTCTTTTCATGCTACTTCCCACATGTGTGATCTTGGATAAGTCATATCTTCTCTATGCCCAACTTTATTTAAAAAAAAATAGAATGGGTCCAAATAGATGATTCCTGAGGTCACTGTAGGTATTAAAGCAAATAACCCTTAGCTGAAACCCCTGGCTGGAACATAGTACAGATTCAACACACAATAGTCATTAATTCAGGATAGAACTCCACGTGTTAATATGTACATGGCACAGTTATGTTGCCTTTGCATTACTCTTTTCATACAGAATAAAACATCTTTACCTAGTGTCTTTAACTAAGATTAGAGCTACATGAGACAAGTCCTGTCTCTATCTAATTAATAAATGTCAGTTGGATTGAATTGGATGCCTGCAGAGAAGATCAACTCAATGAATGGAGTCACTGACTCAGGTATTTTAAAGGCAAATTTGTCTGTGATCTTGACTGGTGATGATTCCTTGACAATCAATCAAAAAGCTTTTGTTTGGGAAATTACCTTGACAAGTGAAAATATCTTTTAATGTTTATAAATGATTGATTTTGTTAGCTTTCTCCACCAAAAGCTATAGGGAAAGCATAAAATTGAATATAATTCAGTAACTTAAAAAGGCCTCAAGTTAAAAATAAATCTCCAAAGTTAAAGGCCCCCAAGGCCTTTTATAGAGAGGTCTAATGTAGAAAGACCCTCAAATAAACACAAAAGTAAGTGAGTGTCTACTTATACTTTAATGCTTTAGAAACCTATAGTTTTATTATTGGTGTAAGCATTCCCTCCTCAGGTGCAGAATGTACCCTCCCCTTAGTAGAAAATATTAATCAGCAACTGTGGACAAAAAACAAAAATTCATCATCTGGAAACCAAAGTTGTGGTGATGAACCTCTCCCTAATTTGGTACACTGACACTCAGATAAGAGTCAGTCAGTCAGTAAATATTTATTAAGTGCCTGCTAAGTGCAGAGAACATGAAAAAAGGAAAGAGATAATCCCTGCCCTAGAGGAGCTCACAATCTAATTGGGGAGACAACATGTAAATAATTATGTACAAACCAACTATGCGTAGGATAAATAGGAAATAATAGAGGCAAGGCATTAGAATTAAGAGGGATTAGGAAAGGCTTACAGTAAAAGGTGGGATTTTAGCTAAGACTTGAAGGAACCCAGGGAATCCAGGAGGGATATGAAGAGTGAGTATATTCCAGGCATGAAGGACAGTTAGCAAAAATGTCTGGAATCAGGAGATGGGGTGTTGTGTGAAAGAAACAGAGGACAGTTTGATTGGACCAAAAGACTACATGGATGGGGGTGGAGGGAGAGGTAACTAGGAGGGCATAAAGTGAAAGAAAACTGAAAAAGTAGGGATTGGGGGAAGCTTTAAATACCAAACAGAAACTTTTATAGTTGATCCTATAGGTGGTGATGAAGAGTGATATTGAAAGGCAAACGAAATATGGAAAGCCAATAATTTGTGGTCAAATAAAGCTATTTCATAAACATGGATTTGTGGGTGATGCCAATATCTTTGTGTATAGCTGATGTGGGGTGGAGGATAGGTCATGGAAAATGAGCAAATTGAGGAACTGGGAAGTTAGATTATTTGATGGAGAATCAATATGTTTGTTGAAACCCCTTAGTATAAAGGCAAGAGTTGGGGAGGAGAGAAAGATTGTGATTGTGAACTGAAATCTTTGAGGAAGGAAGGAAGGAGAGTGTCCTTCAGTTTGATAGATAATAACTATCAGGATTTTGATTGGGTGGAGATATGAATTTCTTGAATTTCAAAGGAGAGGTTACTGAATGATGGTGGTAGGGGGAGAACCTGAAAGTGGCAATGGGAAGCAAAGAGTATTCTAACCCTCCCACCTCAACCAATGAGAAGGGGATGAGTGAAAGTACAACCAGGGCTAGAAAAGGGTATTCAGGCATTCAATGTCATCAAGAGGAAACCAGGTCTTTGTAAAAGCCACAAAATAGAAGGAGTAGAAAGGAAAAGATTTAAGGGTAATCCAAGTCTATTGGCTATGGAGCAAACATTCCAGAAAGCACAGAAGAGGTGAGTAGTTTCTGGTTAGAAAGCTTCTTTGGGAGAGATGAGCTTGAGGAGAAGGGGAATAAGAAGTTGGGTAGTGAAGGATGGGCAATGGAGTTTAGATGATCTACAAGAATACAATATCATTGGTATGAGAGAGGATATGACCGGGGGGATTTGTTAATCATTAAGTGAAAATATTCAAAGAGATTTTCAAAGTTGCTATTATTATTATTATGCCCTCATGGTGGAATCATTTCAGAGTCAGGCAATTATGAGACAGATAAAGAACGTGGAACAAAAAGAGTGGTGATGCTCTCACTCCTCCAAGGCAGGGAATATGTCTGGAAACTTGATGCAATGGCACCACCTTCCCCTTCTCTTTAGAGTCAGAGAATGACATGATGGAATGTAACTCCTCCTCTTACCCCAGGAGTCTCAGAGACCAGAGAATAGATGCATTGGACACAATTGCAATGCACCCACCTCTTTACTTCCTAATGCCATTAGAGGCTGGAGACCAGATAGGACACTCCCAGGCAAGAATGGCAGGGACATAATGGTAAGGCATTGTCTCCTATCCCCTCAGAAGGCTGGACATCAGTCAAGAGATGCACAGTGAACATTTACTTCTCTTCCCATTCCCACTGGAGGCTACAGACCAAGCAGGAGACTCATGGAAATTATGCAAAAGACATCATGGGATGAGGGTAAAGTTCCCTCCTCCTCTGTTCCCTCTGAAGGCTGAAGATCAAGTATGAGACTGATGGGGAAAGAGGGTAAGATTCCCACTTCTCTTACCATAGATACATAGTCCATACTTTGAGTTGCACCTGAAACCTTTCCAGATTCATAAGGTTCCCAAAGCTTGTTCTCCATTGGCACAGACCTTAAGGACCCAAGATCACTTCCATGCCATAATGTAGTACAAATCAGATAGCTCAGTTCAAAACCCATCATCTACCAATTACCAATCATATGATTCTGGTTAAAATACTGGACTTCAGTTCCCTGGTCTATAAAATGAGGGGGTTGAACTATGGTCCTTTCTAGCCCTAAATCTATAATCCTGCAATCTATGGTCTTACATGGCACTGGAGAAAGACTCTAGTGGAGGTGCCTGCCTAACATGAAGGTAAAATAAATAAGTGCATTCTCAGGATGAATTCTGAGTTGTGGCTCCCAAGTCAAAGGACAGATCACTTAATATATAAAACTACCCATGACAACAGCTGGCCTCTAGGTATAAAAGACCTCTCAGAACAGTTAAGCATTACACTAACTTTTTAAAATACTTAGCATTATTTATGTTTGTTCTGCGCTCTTAAATTATATTAATTATAGCCATCACAAAGTTTGGAACTTACAGAACAATTTATTGTGTATTGCAGACTTGACCTAAAAGATCATAGTAAGTAAGATCATAATAAAAATGAGTTCCTTAGTGCAATAAATCTGCCTTTTATGGATGAAAGGGGTTTCTATTAATTTATGCTGCCGTAAAAGTATTTAGGGGGAGAAGACACTATGATTATGCCTGGTGATCTGGTGTGCTAGGTACTCATAAGCTAATACACATTCAGAGGATGATCATTTATAATGAAGCTGCAAAGGAAGGCACAAGGGCCAAGCCATTTACTCTTTGCATTGGCAGATGGCAGCTAAGCCTGGTAACAATTACACCCTGATGTCAGACAATTCTTTGTTTGCATATTACTCCATGTTCTCTTAGAAAACTGATACCTATGGGAAACATTCCAAAAGTGGCATTTAGAGGCCCTTTGCTTCAGTGGCACTGTGATTTTTTTAAAGGAGAGAAGCACTTTGTACATAGGGAGTTATCAGTTGTGTTTTGTCCTGTGAAACTGAAGCCTGGTGCCTTAATCTTGAAGTTATATCAGTGGTCATAGGAATGAAGAAATTTATGGAACAGTAGAAAGAGTGTGGGATGGAGAGGCCAGAAACCTGGGTTCAAATCCCATCTCTGATATCACCTTTTGTAACTTTGAGCAAGTCAGTTTCCATGGGTCTCTGTTTCCTTATCTGTAAAATGAAGAAGTTAGACTAGATAGTTTTCTGTGGTCATTTCTAGCTCTAAATCTATGGTCTTATAATCCTACATAGATCACCCAGGGTGAGTCATTTAACCTTTAGAAACCTTAGTTTCTTCACCTGTAAAACAAGGAAGTTAGACTAGATGTCCTCTGAGGCCCCTCCCCTAATTTTGTCCATACCTTTATGTCTTTAGGACTTTGGGGAAGTAGGAACATACAGTCATTCAAAGGGAGAAAATTCTTGACAGAAGAGAATATTGGAAAAGTGGGTTGCTTAGAAACCAGGCTTCACATCACTGTTGCTGCAAGTTGTTCCTAGGGCAGATTTCATCTCATAAAAAATACAAGACACAGATCTGTAATCCAAATGCATATATTCTTTTAATCATTGATTAGGGTGGTATATGGGAGAGTGGACTATGGAATTGATGAAACAAAATGTTTGACTCTCAGGATTAGGAACCAAACTATTCCCCTTCCTGGGTGGTAAAGGGAAAGGAAAAAAGAAGTGAAGGGAAGCTAGATTTATACTGGGAATGGTGTGCTGGATCAAGTTACAGCAAAGATCCTTAGAGAACCCTCATGCCAAAGCATAATGGTTCTTTGAAATGCTGCCTTTGTAAGCCCTCTCAGCCTCCATTATAACAGATCAAATGAAAATGGAAAGAAATAGCAGAAAAGAAAATGGAAGAAGGTGGTCAAAGGATCGGCACAGCTTCAGTCTGGGAAGTGAATGAACTAACCTCCTTGGGAAGCAGATTCTACTCATTTAATTAATGTTACAAGTATTTCCCTGGGACATTTGCCTTATTCCTGCACAGATTTTATATTTAAAAGAGACATAGCTAGTTCTGACCAAGAACAGAGTCAAGAACAGCATGCCTTCCACAGATGAAAGTCACAGCTCATCAGCTTTTTGTCCACCTTACATACTAGCAATTTAGTGATGAAAGGATTGAAGATATGAAAAATGCATGGTGTTTCCAATCTTCTTCCTAACATATCTTATAGGAAAGAAATCCTTTCCATTTTCAACAAGAAAATTACAAAAACAGATATACAAATTCAGAGACAAAGTCTCTTGCAAAGAACGGTTTTCAGTTCACAGTTGATATTTTTTAGTGGCAGAAGCATCATAGGCTAGGGAAGTGGAATATGATTGAAAACATCAAATCAGTAGCTCTTCCCCTTCTGATGTCTCTCTTCTGCATTACAACACACACACACACACACACACACACACACACACACACACACACGCACATGCCATGGATCCTGCATGACATACACATTTCTTATGCCAGCCACATCATATGCAAAACCATTAAATACAGTATCTATGCAAAGTTTGCAGTATATTTTTAAAAATTAAAAAGGGAGGGGGGGATAAAGCAAAGGGAGGGAGGGAGGAGAGATTACAGAGAAGGAGGAAGAAAGAAAGGAGGATTATGAGAAAGAGGAGGTAGAAGGGTAGGAAGGAGAGGACATACCTAGCACTGTGACAATGATACTTAGCTTCTCACTGACCTCAAGCAATTCTCTAAGATTCTAAGTCCAAACAAGTTTCTGAATTGCGTCAATGGAGGAAGATCACATACTAGGTATCCCCAATATTACTGAAGTCACAGGTTCAAACCAAAAATAAAAATATTTTCCTCATAGGTGTGAGGATTAAATAAGACCAAGCTCAAATCATGCCAAGATTAAAATAATTTCCTTTCTCAATCAAGTTGCTAAACTGATAGATGAGGAATATGCCAAAGAGAATTCATTCAAATTTTCACAGAGTAATTGACAGACCTCGTATACTAGTTTTGCATTTAACTAAGTCTCATATCATACTCTTCTTTTGGAAAAAGGGAGAAATATTAGCTTGATAATAGCACAGTTAGATGGATTAAGAAGTGGCTGAATTACCTGACTCAGAGAGTAATCACTAATGACTCAAGTGAAGGAACTGAAGAATCTAGGTTTGACCCCTGTTCTCTTTAACATTTTAATTGATGGCTTAGATGAAGGCATATATGACATGGTTGTCAAATTTGCAGACAGTATAACGTTTAGAGGAATAGCTTACACATTGGTTGACATTTTCAGGCTCCAAAAAGATCATGACAGGCTAGAACATTGAGCCAAATCTAATAAGATGAAATTCAACCAAGAAAATTGTAGTCTTATGACTTCAGAAAATCAGCTTCACAGATGTGAAATAGGAGAGGTATGGCTAGACAGCAGTTCCTCTAGAAGAGATGGGAGGGAGGGTAGGAATTTAGTATATTATAAGCTCAATGGGTCTTCGCTGGCATGGCTAATGCCAAAGTCCTGTGATCATAGAACATATTAAGAGAGGTATAGAGTCCAGAGCTGGGGGGCAAAGGGAAGAGGTGGTGGTTAAAGTCCCACTGTGTTCTGTTCAAATAGGCCACCTCTACAATATCATATTTGGTTTTAGTCACCACACTTTTACAAGGATTCTGATAAACTGGAGTGTCCAGAGGAAGACAGTCAGGGTGAGGAAAGGCCTTCTCATTCACGTCAAACAAGGATCAGTTGCAGGAAAGGAGAAAGTTTACCCATGAGATTTCTTAGTGAGGGACACTATAACTGTCTTCAGATATACAAAGGGCTGTCCTGAGGGGATATAAGACAATCTGCTTTGTCTCTGGGGATATAACCAGGAACAATGCATGGAAATGTAAAGAGACAATTTTAGGTTTTAAGACAGAGAACTTCTAATAATTGGAGGTATCCATGGATGGTCTTTGAGAAAAGATATACTGATATCTTGCCAAGTATGTAGTAGAATATGTTCTGTTCTGGTTTGGATTGAACAGGATGATCCCTGGGTTCCCTCTCAAGCCCAGAATTCTCTGATTCTGTGACTTTCTAAGCAATCAATACAAAAGAGATTTTGGAGACATTTAAGCTATGCAAGAAAACAAATTTTTATAACATGTTCAAAACATCCATTTTCATACAAATTATTAAAGTGGAGATTATGAACTCAGTCATATTTACAGTTATTTTTAATGCTTCTCTTTGTAAGCCGTAAACTACTTTGAGAAAATCTTCCTTTTTCACCTTACACATTATTTCCTTGCTGAGATTTCAGGAAAGCAGTTAGATAGATGTAACTAACCTATCTGCTAAAAGTAAGAGGAAAGTGTTTAAGAAAGATAATATATGTAAAATGCTTTGTAAGCCTTGACAATATTTATCAGTGCCAGCGATTACTATTTTGAAAGAGAAAGCCTCAAATATCAAGAACATCTTGATTCAGAACTGATAATCAGTTACACTTAAAATTATGACAGCATGAATTGAATATTGAGAACAACAACAAAAAATGTCTTACTCTTAGCTTACGAATCCTGGTACCCTTCTTTTGCAAATAGTATTTCATTGATTGCATAATTTAAGGTGCATGTAGAAAGGTTTCCCCTATCCTAACATGTCTTCCTCATACAAAATGTATTATTTCACTTTATCAAGCAAACTTTTTGGACTGTAGGAATTTATTTTTCTTTTTCTTTAACTTTATTGATTTTTTTTATATCACCGATGTTTTCCAGTATGCCTCCTACCCTTTTCCAGAGATTCATACATTATAATAAAGAGTAAAAAAAGAGTTAGAAAAAAGATTCCACAAAGCCAACCAAAGTGTTGAATGTCTGACCTATATAGTATTCTGTGGTTACAGTTCCCACCTTTGCAAAGAAGAGTAAGAGGTATATTCTAAAAGTCTTTTTTTTGACCCAAGATTGGCCATTATAATTTTACATCATTCAGTGTTATTTGCTTTGTTATTGTTCTTTCCACATAGCCTTTGAAGTCATTGTGAATATTGGTCTGTTGGTTCTGCTATTTCATTTTGTATCAGTTCATAAAAGTTTCCCTCACTTCCCTATATTCAGAATTTCTTATAGCAGAGTGATATCATATCATATCATATTCATGTACCAAAACTTGTTTAGCCATTCTCCAATCAATGGTCTTCTATTTTGTTTCTAGTTATTTGCTGCTACGGAAAGTGTTACCTACAAATAGAGTGATATATATGGCACTTTATCCTTGACCTCTTTATGGGTCAGCTTACAAATGGTACAGTGGAGAGAGGATCTGACTCAAATTCAGCCTCAGATAGTTCCTATCTTTGTAACCCTGGGCAAGTCATTTAAACTTTTTTTACCTCAGTTTCCTCATCTATAAAATGGGATAAAAATAGGACCTCTCAAGGTTGTTGTGAGGATCAAATGAGATAACAATGATAAAGTGCTTAGCACAATACCTGGCACATAGTAAGTGCTATATAAATGTTATTATGTATATGTATATGAATATATGCCTTTGGTTCTCTGGGTCCAAGGATATGGACATTTTAGTCACTTTCTCAGACTTTCTTAAAATTCTCCGGTGCCAAGCCTTTTATGTTCTAGAATAGATTGTTTCCATTCACTTTCCTTCTTAAAAGCAGCTAGAGATATTCCACTAAGAGAAAGAGAATCTGGGTAAGAAAATAAAGTAGGAAGTTCTGAGTAACCAAAGGTCACATGCCAGGAGCAGCACACATCTTAGAATACCTAATTCCCTTGAGTTACTGTCAAATATATAGTTTTTTACTAAGGCACCATACTTGGCGTCAAAAAGGTTTGAGTTCAAATCTGATTTCACACATTAACTAACCTTGTGTCCCTGGGCAAATCACTTAACTTTAGTCAGCCTGAGTTTCCTCATGTGTAAAATGGGAATAATAGTACTTACCTCATGGGGATGTGAAAATCAAATGAGATAATATACAAAACACTTGCAAACTTTAAACCACTGTGCATAAATGTGAGGTATTTTAAATTGCCTTGTTGACTTTAAATGCAATATAAATGATATGGCACTTCATATTCTTAAGATCAACTTTCTTTTCTTCTTTACTTATTTTTTGAGGCAATTGGGTTGTGATTTGTGCAGAGTCATAGAGTTAGTAAGTGTCTGAGGCTGGATTTGAACTCAGGTGTTCCTGACTCTAGGGCCACTGTATCCACTGTGCTACCTAGATGCCCCTTATGTGCTATTTCTAATGTGGAGCATTTCTGGATCTTCTTAATTATTACTGTTCACTCCTTCTTCCTCAAATTATGACATATATAATGAACCATTTACATGTTGTATTCCCTCAACAAAGTGCTAGAGGGCAGGGGCTGCTTTTCATTTGTATGTGTGTGTGTGTGTGTGTGTGTGTGTGTGTGTGTGTGTGTATGTGTGTGTGTGTGCCTGAACTGTGCACATAGTAGGCACTTAAAAACTGCTTGTTGGATTTGGTTGCATTAAATTGGAGCCCTAGGCCTCTAGAGAGCAGGGAAGGAGTGCAAAAAGGTGGGAGAGGTTCAAAGAAATTACAGATGGGAGGGTATCCAAAGATGAACCATTCCAGGGGGTGGCCTTGAATATCCCCATACTTCATGGAGACTACATAAAAACGAAGGAAGCCATCCAACTATGAAATGAGTTTCTCACCTCTGACAGCCAGGGCACAGTCAAAATTGGCACCAGAACTTTTAGGGTCCCTTTCTATACCTTGGCTTCATCCAAAAACTTCACTGAGCCTCTTCAGTTAGCAAAGACAAGAATCTGAGGCTAGAGTAATACCATTTTCTGTTAGAGTGTCTACCCCAGGAACAAACATTCACCTGGCAAGAAGGAAATTGTTACAGGTTTGTATATCAAATTTCTGATACCAACCAGAAACCATGAGAAAAACCATTTCCCAAACTCACAGAAATTCTTGGTCTTGCACATGTATGAAGACAGTAGAGGAAATGGTTTTCTAAAGCTGTCTACCCCTCAGTGCCTTTTAAGATGATCCTATCAGTTTGGTGATGATGGAAGTATTAGGAGAAATTTACAGGAGTGGGATGATTAGAAATAGTCTAGATTCAGATACAAAAAAAAAAGTCCCCCCCTCCCTCCTTCGCCTCCCCACCATTGATTCTCACAGCAACTTTACTTATGGAAGGCTTTTGTAAATGTAGCTTGGGGCGCTATAGTGACTGACAGATGTGCTAACACTGGAAGTAATCCAGAATGATAGATTAGAGCCAGGGCATTTAAAGCTTTCCTGTGCTCTAATTAACTGATAGTAATGATAGATGTAAGCTCCAGGCACTGACATTGTCACTTCAGGCAAGGACAAAAGTCACCTAATTTATATTAATATAAGTAAAGTTTAAATCTGCCCACTTAATATGGCAGAGTTTATACAAACTTTCATCGGCTACTATAGGTGATAAATGAAATGATGCAAGACTAAAAAAGACACATCATTTGTCCTACAAATTGATAGAGATTGAAAATCATTCATGTTAAATTATCTCTATTACTGGCATAATATTTCTGAACAGTATAAAAAAAGAAATATTTTATAATCATCCTAAAAAGTTACAAGATCACTTCTGAAGCTATTTATACTGCAATATTGCTCACCTCATGAATTCAGTGTTAGAAAGAGTCACTTATTGGAAAATTATAGGATCTGGGGATCTTAATGATGGTATCCACAGATGTTATTTGTTTTTAGTGTCTTGTTCCATATAATGCTACTCTCTGATGTAGACCTTTTCAAATGTAAAAGTCTTCAATTAAATCTCTTCTAACCTTCTCATTCCCTAGCCTCCAGTTATTTAAAAAGACTTAAGCATAAGTTTTCTGTTTTTATTACCAAGATAAATCTCATCACCTCTATGCTTCTCAAATTGTAGTGCTTTAATTTTGTTTATGGGTTAAAATATAGCACAGATAGGTTTCTTTTAGAGGGTATGGAGTGAAAATACCATCCATAAGGCCCCCATTGATCCATACGAGGTAAATGACTGCATTGTAACATAATTGCCCTCTTTTTAAAAAGGAATGAATGATTTTGCTTATGATGTTGTTTTCTGAAGGTAACAAGAATAACAATGAAAAATGATCAAATGGAGTTTAATGCAATGTTTAATAAAACGCGTGGATCAGCCTTTGCCATTAACAATAGATCTGGGGGCAGCTAGGTAGCTCAGTGGATAGAGCTCTGGCCTTGAAGTCAGGAGGACCTGATTTCAAATCTGGTCTCAGAGACTAAACACTTACTAGCTGTGTGACCCTGGGCAAGTCACTTAACCCCAATTGCCTAGCTAAAAGCAAAAAACAAACAAAACAAAAACAAACAAACAAAAAAGATCCAAGGGAAATCTTAAGGTTATTCCTAAGGCATGGAGTAAACCAAACAACATCCTAATGCAGTAAAACTGGTGTCAATTTCATCATGGAAGGTCAAAATTTTGAGGGACATCAGAGATGATCCAGTCCCAACCCCTCATTTTGTCCTGGTATAATTCCCAATTATAGATAGCAGTATTAAGTGGGGAGGGGAAAGAGAATTGGTCAGTCTATCCACTCAACAATAGGAATTGAACCAATATTTTTTAACCTCTTACTATATCCAAAACACTGAGAAATCAGCATAAGGCATGATCTTTGTCCTTGAGGAGCAAGTCTGCTTGGAGATACTCTCTATATATGTAGAGATAACAATACAAGATAGTATGTCATTAAGGACCAGAAAGGTTGGTCCTCTATTTAGCTCCATTTAAGAGCTGTCAGGAAATATCGTATAATGGTTCTGGAGTTTAAAGAGACTTAGATTTCAATATCAATTTACTTCTGACCCACAACCTCTTTGACCTTCAGTTTTCTTATCTGTAAAATAGGTACAATAATGCTTCACTTTATATAATAATGATGATAGTAATATTATCACTACCTAAAGTACCTCACAAGGTTGTTTTGAAGAAAATGCTTTTCAAAATCTTAAATATTAGATATGACCTGTTTTTCTGTCAAACTAAACTTTCCTAAGATAATGTATCCTTGTGACCATTTACCCAAAAAAGCAAAAGCCTTCTCAGGAACAACCTAATTTTTAAAAACCTACTGCCATAGCCACAGCTGCTGCTCTTGCTATTTTTTATTTTGGTGCAGACCTATGATTTGATCAGGGTTGTAAACTTCAGGATTTCTGCTAGTACAGATTGACAACCATTGTACAATTTGTCCTCTTAGAGAATTACCTGAGGCAATGAGAGTTTCTGTGACTTAACTCAGAGTGATGTAGCTCATGTGTCAAAGGCAGGACATGAACCCAGGTCTTCCTGAGTTTGAGGGTTATCCTTGGAGTCCCTACCCATTACACCACACTGACCTTTCACTACTGCTGTATATTCTTATTTTATAGTTCTGTAGCTATTTTGGATTTGAAGATGACACAAAATATGAGATACTTCTTATTCTTAAGCAATTTCTCACATATTTACAACCATGAAGGAAAGAAACAAGCATTTATTAGGTGTCTACTATGTTCCAGACACTGTGCTAAGCACTTTTCATATATTGTCTCATTTGATCTTCCCAACAATCCTGGAAGGTAGTATTACAATTGAGGAAACTGAGGTAGATAGAGGTTAAGTGACTTGCCCAGGGTCACACAGCTAATAAGAGTCTGGGATGAGATTTGAACTCGTCTTCCTGACTCTGGGCTCACTGCTTTAGCCAATATGTCATCTGAGACAGTTTGTAGCTAAAATTTACTTTAATCAAAATCAGATTTGATAATAAGATATGTGTTATTATGTGTAATAGAGGGTACTGCAACGTTAACATTTTCCTTTCTTTGGATTCTAATTCTCCCTTCCAAGACCTCTTTCCATGCCTCATCATAGTGTAGCAGTCTCTTCTCCCTCCTCTCACTCCCTCCTCTTCCTCTGAACACAAAGAGAATCACACCCTTACCTGCAGGTGCTTTGCCCAAAGGAACACAAATTTCAATCACTGAAACCTAGCAAGATATTTTGGGGGTTATGGGCTAGATTTCTTTTTTGTGGACCATGTCTTAAACCAGACCTGCACAATTTGGCAGTAGATAGGGGCCAAAATTAAAATAGGCTAAACTTCTTCTGGCCGCAGACAGGTTTTTAGCAGCTCATTTTCCAAGTAAAGGTATAATTAATGATTGAACTATTCCTCAAAAATATTTTTTTAAATGAGGCCATAATCCAGAAAGTGCAATCAGCAAACACTTCTCTATGAATGCACCTTCAGTAAAAACTTGCCAGCAGCAGCAATTTCTTTGAAAATCTGAAAACTAACCTTAGTAGCTGCCTCATTTACTGAGTTCACTTTCTTGAAAAACCATTGTTCTCTGAGATTTTTCAACAATTTGGACACTTTAATTTGTTTTTAATTGGTGTCCAATCTGCATATGTCAGGATGTTTTGATTCAAAACGGCAATGAAAATCATATTCATCTGGAATGGCTACTACTTCTCTCTCATGTAAGGAAACAAGTATCTATTTGTCTACTCCAGATTAAACACTGTGTTCTGATTCTATCTTGCATTTCTTTTTATCATCCATTTTACAAAGTCACCCTAAAAACTTTAATGTTAGAACCAAAAAATCTCCTCATCAACTGCTCACATACAAAGAAATACTGACCTGAGTGTCTGACCTTGAGGAGAGTGCCAGATATTCATGTAACTTGGAGGGCGTCTGTGCAGTGAGGGAGGGGAAGAAGCCCTCACATTGTTGCCACTCATCAAATAGCAGGCATCAGCTACATTGGCACGTGGCTACACTCACTCTGTCCCTGTTCAATGCCAGTAAACCAGAAACACAGCAAAAAGATATGACTTTTGCTCCTTTGGATTAGAGATAGACTGATGATGGTTGGTTGCTGCAGGTCATGTGACAAACAGGAGGGAGTGCTCAGTGGCCACTGACCCAGCTAAATATATGACAGGCACTAGTCCACACGGCTAATGGAAGGCAGGCTAAGCGGGGCATGGAAAAAGTATTCATGACATCTTTACTTTCTTTCATATCCTCTACATTTTTCTCTGACCCCTGGATATCCTGCCATATGTTGTTCAGGCCTCCCTTAAACACAAAGTACTCTGGCTCACATTGATTAGCCAACAATATGTCCCAACTAAACCCTCACTTGGTCACTGTTTGGATTCTGAGGTCTCAGAGTGAGTGTAAACAGCAACAGTTAATATTTTGACCAGAAATCCTGAGGTCTTCCACTCCCAGGTTGATTTTTTGTTTTTTCACTAGGTAAAAGATGCCATTCTTTGCCTCACTTTTTACCTAGCCTTACTGAAAGAGCATTTCCTCAGACAAACTGAGACTTGGGAAAGACCTCCCACCACATCCAGGGCCATCTCCAGTTATCCCAATCTATATCTTGCTACTGGACCCAGATGGCTCAGAGGAGAGAGTGAGGCTGGTGACTTTGCACAGCCCTGCCTCACTTAAATCCAATTCACTTGCAAGTCATGACATCTCCTTCCTGATGTCATGGTCCTCTTTGAGAACAAAGGACAAACAACAATAACAATAGTGTGACAGTGCCCCAGGATCAAAAACTTTTGCCAGGGGGCAGCTGGGTGACACAGTGGATAGAGCACCGGTCCTGAAATCAGGAGTATCTGAGTTGAAATCCAGCCTCAGACACACAACATTCACTAGCTGTGTGACTCTAGGCAAGTCACTTAACCCCAATTGCCTCACCACAAATAAATAAAAATAAATTTAAATAAACAAACAAATAAGTAAGTAAAGTTTGTCAGCAGAGCTAATACTGTTGAAGAACCTACCAAACCAGAAAGTCTCTGACTGTGGGCCCCCATAATTCTTTGTAGGCCAGCCATCCAAGAACCAATGTGACTAAAATGGTAGAGGCTCACAGAAGATGAATTTTGGTCATCCTAAGATGATTATTTTTCCAACAAAGTAACTTAACGATATTATCTACCTGGGTGGTTGTGATCTTCAGCAGAGGACTGCTGGCCCACACCAGTGAAATCATGGAACCTTGAAGCACTGAAGAATTTCAATTGATATTTTGCTTATTGTGATATCTCAGACTTGTATATTACAATAATTAGGGATTTTTTTTCTATTGGAACTATGATATTAGCAGTGTAGGTAGCTCCCAATGAGAAATTTCTTCTAGCAGTATAGATATGTACTTTTTCTCCAATTTTATTTTGTTGTTGTTTTTCAGGTGTTACAGTCATGACTGACTCTTTGTGACCCCTTTGGAGTTCTCTTGGCAAGTATACTGGAGTAGTTTGCCATTTCCTTCTCCAGCTCATTTTACAGATGAGGAAACTGAGGCAAATAGGGTTAAGTGACTTGCCTGGGTCATATTGCTAGTAAGTGTCTGAGACCAGACATGATCTGAGGAAGGTGAGTTTTTTTTACTTCAGGGCCAGCACTGTATTCACTGTATCACCTAGCTGTCCCTACAATCTCTAGCCTTAGAATTTGAACGACACACTGAAAATTTAAGAGACTTGCTCAGGGTCACACAGCCAGTTTTTATCAAAAGTAGACATTGAACCCAGTCTTCCTGACTCTGAGGTCTGTTCTCCATGCAATACACCATATTGCTTCTCTTGGGATTTTACCCAAAATACTGTTCCACCAATAAAAGAGCTATCAGGAAAAGGCCCATGTTCATTGGCTGCTGACTGAATGCAATGGAATGAGAAATGCATTTAGAGTAAGAGCACTTAGGTTTGAATCTTGGCTCTGCCAAACCCTGCTTGGGCATTGGCTATACCCAGGCTTGGAATGTACCCCCTTCTCACCTCTCCTCATGGGATCCTTCAGAAGTCAGCTCCAGCACCATCTTCTCCTTGAAAGCTTTCCTGCTCCTATCCCTTCCCCAATTGGTAATACCTTCCTCTAACTACTTTGTATTTATTTTGTATTTATTCTGTATACTTATTTGTACATCATTAGTTGAAAGGACAATGAGTCTCACCTACAGTGAAACAGACTGAAACAAAAGAACATCTAATGAACCATATGGTAAGGTTGAATGGACTCTGACCACATTTACTTGGAGGCCACCTAACCTCAGCCTGCTACTGGACTCAATATATATATTTACTTTTATCCTCCCTAAATCTATTATCAATGTAGAAGAATGTTGTGATCATTTATTTCTCATAAATAAATTTTCAATCTCTTTGTCATTAGGTAATTAATTAGCTTATCTCCATTCTAATGTATTAAATATTAATTATTTAATGAAATGAAAAAAATTTCCCAAGAGTAATTATTCTTATTTGTCTATAATTGAATAAATATTAAAATTTCTGAGTACATAGATATAATTTATTAACAAATCAAATTAATAAGCATAAAGACATAATTATTTCCAATATTTTTACTATGACCAGTGTCATAGCCTGAGTCACTTCAAGCCCTTAATGTATCACCAGTTGACTTCTCTCTTCTTGTAAGAACATCGGTCTTGTACTATTCAGCTTTTCTCTAAAGTTCTCATAAGATTCAGAAGAAAGGATGTCTTCACTTCCTTTCTCTGGAAGATACCAGGTCCCCAAACATAGCAGGCAACATCCAGTAAGCTTTTCCTAAGCTATCACTCTTAAAAGTCTCCATAGTTTATAAAGCAATATCAACTCCTTGGGAGGTTGGATCATTTTATTGTTTTGCATTTCTATACTCAGCACCTGGAACAGTGCCTGGCACATAGCAGGGGCTTATTAAGTGCTGGTTAATTGATTTATAATAAAAGATCCTCAGATACTACACACACCTCCTTAACTCCATAGGAAGAGATACTTTTCATCAAGCCATTTTCTCAGCTGATTTTTTTAAACTGACAACATATACCATTTTTCTCAACATTATATTTGCATCTTTGCTCTTAAAGAGATAGAGACAGTTTGTAGCCCCTCTGTAGAAGAGGTGATTTTGAAACAGGGTTCTATTTATGAATGTCTCCCCTGATAAAATGTAAGCTCCTTACTATTAGATACTGATCATGCTTTGAATTTGTTTCACCAGTGCCTAGCATAGTAACTGGCACAGAATAGGTGCTTAATAAATAATGGTTATTTGATTGGGCAAATTACTTGATCTCTGTGGATCTCAGCTTTCTCATCTGTAAAATGGGAGCTTTAGACTAAAATCTAGTGGTCACTACATTATTTCCAAGATTCCTTCCAGCTCTGATTCAATGATTTTATGATTTTTTTCCAGTTATAAGTGCTAGACACAACACTGCTTTATACTTTATCAGATTTTATTTAGTTTTGCTATTTCTCAAGATAATATCAAACACATATGAAATATTATTTGGCAAATTTATTTTTAGAGCAATAATATTAGGCATATATGTATTACAAGTGGTTCCCAACTTATTTTATGCCAAACATGTATATCTATTCCATATCCATAGCCACCTGCAAATATTGCTGAAGTCAGGTAGCCTAGTGATAAAATATAAATGCAGTATAATTGGGTCAGAGTACTTAAAGCTGAAAAAGACCTTCAAAATTGTCTAGCCCAACCCCCTAGTTTTATAAATGAAGAAATTCAGGGCCACAGAGATTGCCCAAGGTCACATAGACAACAAGTAGCATAACCAATATTTGAACCCAAGTCTTGACTGCAAGCCAGCACTTTTTGCAATGTATCAATAAAATTAATGTTTTCTAAGTATCTAGTATGTGTAGAGCAATGTGCTAGGTACTGGAAGAAGTACAAATTTTGGGTAATACACAGCTTTTCCCTCTGGAAACCATCAACAAATGTGGTCTACCTCTGTGTATAGATCTCTATGTGTCTCTCTGTCACACACACACACATACACACACACACACACACACACACACACACACACACACACACACACACACACACCCCTAACCCCACTTCCTACTTTAACCCAAGGTGACTCAGAGTGGGAAATGACATGGTACTACTGACAATGACAAGAAAGGAAAGGAAGACCATTTCTGAAGTAGCTATTTTCGCTTTCTCCTGCTCACTGATATTCCCACTACCCCTGTGAGTATCTCCTCAGATGGGATATATTCAACACCCAACCTTGCCTCTTTCTCCTTCTAGCCACCCTGCTCCCAAAATGTCTCTTTCTACCTTTACACTCCAGAGCTGCTCTCAATTTCCCATTCCAGTGTCTGTGATGAACTTCCCAAGCTATACTAACTTTGCTTTCCCCCTAAAACTCCAATCAATCAATCAATCAATCAAATCTTTGTTAAGTACCTAATGTATGCCAGGCATGATGTTAAACTCAGAGGAGATAAAGATGAAACTATAGTAGTGCTGTCCTCAAAGAATTTATGTTCTAACAGGAGAGAGAAATGTATATATACATAAGTGTATATGTACGTGTGTATACAACTTACAGAATAAATACAAGTTAATTTGGGAAAAAGGAGACTACCCAGCAGCTGAGGGGCTGGGGGTGGGGTGGGAAATGGAGAGAATTTTAGTCCTTCCTGTTTTCAAAGGCTATAATGGCACCTAAATGCAATTTTGCCAAGTGTCTAAGTGAAAAAAGATAAGAGATGTGGAAGTAGAGAAAAGGGTGAGGGAGGAAGGAACCTTTTAACCCCCTGTCTATTTCCTATTATTGCTAATTCTGGTAGAAAACCTTATAACATATCCAAAGTGCTGTAAGTTTGCTGCAGGGTCAAGAGAATAGGAGACCAAGCTGTGATGCTCCCTACCGTTCTATAAGGGATTAGGGAAGAAATATACTCTGGTCATAACTCAGAAGAATCCCTGGTGCTAATAATCAAAGAGAAGCACATCAATCCTTAGGGCTTGTAGAACTAAAAAAAAAAAAAAAAGAGGGGGCAGTAACTAATTGTGGAATCAAGGTAGGATAGTAAGTGGTTCTTGTAACCCACCCTTGGACCAATGAGTTTAGAAGTCAAGGTCAGTCCCTCCCCTAAGTTTCTACGCCCCAAAAGCAAACACGAATGGTTCCATTTGCATTCTTTTGTTACATTCTTATTGTCCAGAAGCACTACATTTCCCTAATCCTTGATCATATAGCACCTCAATTGACTGTGCTCACTCTCTCTTCAGCCCTCATCCAGTAGTTTATCCCAGCATCTATAGGATCACAGGAGGAGCTTTAAGGGAAAGCTAGTCCATCCTTATTTTATATGAGAAAGCTGAGGCCCAAAGAGATTAAATGATTTGCCCACGATCGCAAAGGTAATATTAAGAGTTAGGATTTGAATCCAAGTTCTCTGACATTCAGCTTGCTTTCTCTTCATCCACATTGCCTGACTCCAATTACTTTCCTTAAATACCCTGCTACAGGCCACTGAACTAATGGCTTAAGATGATAAAATTATATGATTTTGAGCTAGAAGATACACCAATGATTGTCTGTTCCAGTCCTTTTATTTTACAGTTGGGGAAACTGAAGACAAGAGAGCTAAAATGAGTTGTTCAAGATCACACAATTAACAAGCAATAGTCAAAATTTGAACTCAGATCCTATGACCCCAATTCCAGTACTTTTTGTAACTCTTTGTACCACTATGGTCATTTAACAAACAAACAAACAAACAAAAACAGATCTCCCTATCTCCCTATCAGTACCAGGTTAGAGAAGAGGAAGAGGCTGTTTGAGGTGCTCATTTTTAGCTTGAGCCTATTGACTCCTCCTTGGGCAACCTGATTCCATACACATGTGCTTCCTGGGTGCTCAAGGTATGAATGCCAAGCTTGTTCTAGACACCTAATCAGCTTAACCTACTTTACCTCAGAACTCTGAGGCTACAGAGATCCATCAGTCTCAGCCTCCCAGGTGGTAGGGATTACAGACATGCGTCACCACACACAGCTGTAGTTGTTTGTTTTTAAATGAAATCAGAAGCTCACCTGTTATCTCCTTAAGTCTATGGATGACCTTAGTCTGTCATATTTCCTCCACTGGAATAAAACGAGTTCTTTCATCTATTTGCATTCTCTGAGGATACTGCTCTTTCCGGATGCTATCTCCCTCACTCACTAATAATCCCATGTCCTAAAGCTTCCATAATCCTCATAACCATCTTTCTGCTAATTCAGTATTGGGATCTTTACGTTTCCAGTGTTAACCATCCTTCCAATAATCCTAGGGATGATCTAGAACTACTTAATAGGAATAAATTAAGGGGAAAGCTTATCCTTCAAACTTAGTGATTCTATGCTCAGTATAGTCAATCCTCTTTTGTTCTCAGTTTAAAATCCTGGTAACAATGTTGTCTCTGTCTGCTGCCTGCCAAAAGCCAACTCAAAAGTAACTTTCAAAGAACTGGGAAAAAGGTAACAAAAGGTACAATACATATTAATAAGCCTGTAAAAAATCATCCAACAACCTATTATTATTCTTTATATCAAAAGAAAACATGGGAACTGAGACTCCATAGCTACAGTGAAAGAGTGAGAGAGTGAGAGAGAGAGAGAGAGAGAGAGAGAGAGAGAGAGAGAGAGAGAGAGAGAGAGAGAGAGAGAGAAGATAATACCAGAACTTGGAAATTAGACGGTCAGCAGTTGTCTAAAAAGGGTTCAAATAAAGTCAAAAATTCCAAAAAGAAATTGAGAAAGTAATATGTGGTAAGAGGCATAAATACAATAGGGTGCTAAGAAATAGGCATCTATACTCATGGTGAATTAATGTTATCCCATAATGTATTCTAGCTTACTTTTAAAAGGCAGTTCATTTAGGCTTCACATCTCCAATTAGATGCATGAAATATTTCTAACATGAATTAACTTAATACTTCATGCGCCCATTCATCAAAGGTAAAAACTTATAACAGATGAAAGAATACAATTGTCTTCTGCATAATTTCACCCCTACATCATACTAAACAGCAACCTGCTCTCTGTAAGAAAAATATGACTGAAAAAAAATGGAAAAAAAAAAGAATTCAGAAAGTTCTCATACCCTCCCCCTCATATTTAAGACCTGGTTGTTATTTTGAAGCACTTTTTCAAGTTTCCTTCAAGGTCAGATTGCAAAATCCAAAGTGTCCCCAAAACAAGAAGTAGCAGCATATTCCAATGGAAACAATGAAAATGAACAGAATGAAGAGACCTTTCCCTGAAGACTGACTGTCAGTAGTAAACTCTATCTACATTACAACTAAAACATTGATGGGAAGAATTTGATCCAACCTCTTATTTTAACTATGTGTGAGCCTTAACGTTTCAAGTGTATTTCTTACAAACAATAATATGGCAACATAAACAGCTTATTTTGCTATCTGTTGCTTTCTAATCCATTGTTACTTTCTTATGTTTTATGGCTAAGTTTATCCCATTCAGAGTTACTATGGTTAATTGTGTATTTCCCTCCATCCTATTCTCTTGCAATTTTTCTTGTCTTTACTTCCTACCTCCTTTTTATTATGAGTTATTACTTCTTTATTTCTTTCTCCTCTTCAAAATCCCCTCTCCAAGCTTAGGGGTTGTGTTGCTTATGACTCCATGAATGTACCATCCTTCTTGTGCTCTCTTTTCTCCTTTTCATATTCCTTTCTGCCTCCTTGTTGAGTTTAATATATTCCAACACAAAATTGTGTATATATTTGTGTGTGTCCTGCCTTCTTTTGACCATGAAAGTGAAGTTCAACTGACACCCATTCCTCTTCTCCTTCCACATTTTATACATCCTATTTGCCAATTCCAACAGATAATAAATTCCCTCATCCTTCTTCCCATTTTTCCTTTAGTATGTTAACTCTAGTCCATTTCTTTTTTCTTTCAGCATTGTCAAAATATAACAAAACCATTTTTAGGATTTCTATATCATTTGACTACCTCTGTGACCCTTTATGACATTAGGATTCTTAAAGGACCATTTTGTCATCTCCCTTCCATTATAATGTAATCGTCACCCTTATAAAGTGTTTTTTATTATTAAATTTTATTAACTTTTTTTCTCAACTTCTAAATTTTTATTTCAAATTTCCTTTTCAGCTCTGGATTCCTCAACAGGAATGCTTGAAAGGACTCTATTTCATTGAATAACCATTTTTTTCCCTTGTAGGATTATAGTGGGGTTTGCCAAGCAAGGAGATATCTTTTACCTTTTGGAAAATATCTATATTATCTTTACAATTAGATGTCAAATCTTGTGTGATCCTGACTGTGCTTTCTTGATGTTTCAATTCTATCTTTCTAGCTGCTTTCAGTATTTTTTTTTTCAATCAGGAAGCCCTCGATTTTGGCAATAACATTCCTGGAAGTTTTCATTTTGGGGTGTACTTCAGAAGGTGATTGGTGGATTATTTATATTTTCACATTGCCATTTCATTCAACTATGTCTGTGCATTTTCTTTAGCAATATCTTTAAATATGATATGTGAGAATTAGGGGGGCAGGTTGGATTTAGATAATCTATAGGTAATCTTTAGTTGTGTCTCCTTAATCTGTTTTCCAGGTATCTTTGATGTGAGCTACTTCATATTTTCTTCTATTTTCTCAATATTTTAACTTCTTCTTAATAGTTTTTAATTGACTACTAAAATCATTAACTCTTTAGTAAATGCTAATTTTTAGAAAATCTGTTATTTGAACCTCCTCTGTTAAGTCATTTCTTTTTCAATTCCTTCCACAGCTCATTCCTTTTGAAATATAATTTTAACTCTTAAAAAAATATTTGCATCATTTATTCAAGGAATTCTAATTATGCTCGAGGACAAGTTTTTTTTTTCTCTTTGAAGGATTGATTGTAGGTGTTTTTAAGTGACTTATAAAGCACTTAGCTCAGTGCCTGGAACATAGTAAATGCTTAATAAACCTTTCCTTTCTTCCTTTCTTTCTCTTAGTGAGAGAAGTGATTATTCCTCTCTCATATTAATAATAAATTATTAAAATTGAGGAGACTCAACCTTTTTTTCCCCCTTGTCCTATTTCTTTGTCCAATCTCTCAAGGACAGGGCTGATGAAAGATAAGATTAACATCTTCTTCATTCTAGATATTGCTGTTCCACCAACTAAATCAGACTTCTAATCCAAGGTGAAACTCCTTGTTGCTTAGGCTAGGTGGAGGATAAATTCTTTGAATAGATTGCCCGAGGCTAGGGGTAATTTAGAGATAAGTGACATAATCAAAGTTCATTAAATTAGGTCCAGCCTCTCATCTTAATATTCATTCTCTCATTACTTGTTAACCAATCTGAGTTGACTGCCACCCTCTGGAACACCCACATTTCTAAAGGCATATAAGGTATGAGCCAGACACCATAATTATCTTTGCCATTGGAGAGTATCACTGACTGGCATTATTAATAAAATGATTAAATTAACCCAGAAATTATGTTTCTCTAACTCTTTAAACATCACACTTAGTATCTTTGTTATCCCTGGCATCACACAAATTCTTCAATATTTTGTTTTGTTTTGTTTTACTTAGTTTTGGTTCTGGGCCCTTGATATGCTGAGTTCTAGATCTCCTCTAACCTATGGATCAGGCCAAATTGAGGGCCTTTCCTTCATCCTTGGGTACTTTCCTTCTGCAAACTTCTCATATCTTCCTGGATCAGATCAAGTTAGGGCTCCTCCCTTCCACCATGCGCCTTCCTTCACCACAGACACTAAAGTTTCTCCTTCCTTCTGAGATCAGCTTTGGTGGAAGCCTTTTCCTCAGGAAGGGTAGAGAAAAGAAAGAGAGGCCTTTTCCTTAATCTTCTTTTAAAATTGAGGCTATCCTCCCTGAGTCCTTTTTCTGGTATGGGGAGAAGGAAGGAAGAACAATTTTTAATCTTTATTTTTCTCACTATGTTGAGGCACTTTTCTTCCACAACCAGCTAAGCACCCTACCCCTTTTGTTTTATTTTGTTTTGTTTCTAAAATCAAGGGACATCCAACACCAAGGAGTGTTTTTTTTATATGGAGATTTTTTTTCCTTAGTACTAAAGTCTTCCATTTTTACTTAGACCTTCAAAGAACCTGGATCCTATATACTGTTGGTCAAAGGGGAGTGAGATATGAGTTGTGAGAAGAGGGATAACTGAGCAGCATTTATAGGTAGGTGGCTAAGTGGTTAGAGCACAGAGCTGACAGTAGGGAAGACCTGAGTTCAAATGAAGCCTCAGACACTTACTGACTGTGAGACCCTGGACAAGTCACTTGATGCTGTTTGCTTCACTTTCCTCGTCTGTAAAATGAGCTGGAGAAAGAAATAGCAAACTACTCCAGTATCTATACCAGGAAAATCCCAAATGGAGTCAGGAGGAATCAGACATGACTGAAACAACTCAACCACAAAAACAACACTTGCAATAGTCCAAGGAAGAGGTAAAAATAACCTGAATTAGGATGATGGTAGTTAGAGTGGAAAAACAGAGAGATATTGTCACCATAGTATGGAAAGGGTCTGTCAACCTACCAGACTGGGTCAGGGAAGAATGAAGAGAGACTAGGCAAAGATGACTGGCTGAGTTTCAAACCCAAGTTCTTGAGAATATGATAGTACCATTAGCAGAGAAAGGAAAAGTCAGAGCTAGGTGGAGGGGCAGGATTTGGGAGAAAGATGAACATAATTTTCAATATATTGAAGTTGAGGTGTGGCTGGCAATCCAAATAGATATATTCAGCCAGCAATGAAGGTATGAGTCATACTTTCATTGTTAAGCAGACATTTATATAGTGCTTTAGGGTAAACTATATGCATATATTACTTCATTTTAACACCACAATAGCAATGTGAAATTATTACTATCACTATCATCCCATTTTACAGATGAGGAAATAGACTCAGAGAGCTTAAATAACTGGCCTGAGATTAACACAGCTTGTGTGATCTGAGACAGAATTTGAATGTGAGTCTTCCTAACTCCAGGTCCAGTAATTTATCCACTACACCATACACCTGCCATTAGAGTAAGTTCAGGTAGAGAGATTTCAGAGTCATACCCACAGATGAGAGCCAAAAGGATAGTAAGCAGGGATTTTAAAACTTACGAAACATCCCTGGAAACCTCTTACATTTAAGGGATGAAAGGAGGAAGAAAAATGAAGGGAAACAAAAGGCTCAGCCACAAAAATAGGAGAAAGAAAGAAGAAGAGAGAATATGAAGAAAGATGAGATATTAAACTCGTAAACTTTGTCAAACACTTCAGGGAAGCGGAAGGATAGTAGAGGCTAAAGAAAAGTTATTAAATTTAGCAATTGTAAAGTCATTGTTGAATTGAGTTAAATTATGGGTGACAATTATAGTTGTATGGTGATGGAGATGAAATCTAGGTGGCAAATAGCTGAGAAAAAGCAGCTGAGTGGTAGGTGGTGAGTTACTCCAAACAGAAAAAAAATGTAAACTACTGATTCTAGAAGTATTATAAAACCTTATAAGAAGTCATTTTTGAACAGCAGTGTGGTGAAGTTAGTGGAAGTGTGCTAGATTTAGGGTCAAGATGGCCTGGCTTTGAAGCCTCTTAGACACATATTTGCTATGTAACTCTGAGCATGCCACTTAAGTTTCTTAATCTCAGTTTCCTTATCCGTAAAATGGGGATGAAAATACCTCTAGCATTTGCTCCATAAGATTGTTTTAAAGATTAAATGAGATAAATATAAAGTAGGAAAGCAATTTGAAAGCCTTAAAAGCACTAAATATAAATGTCAGTTAATGATTAGCATTATGTACCCAACATTGAAATTGTTCTTTTCCTCTCCAATGCCCCTTGCAAAATCCTACTGCCTCAGCCTCTAAAAGTGAAGAGTATAGATCTGTTGAAAGGTACGATGTCAAACATGTTTCTTCAGTTCCTAAGACATGATCCCTTCACAGAAGGTAAGAGATAGCTGGCTCCTCTAGTCTTCCATTTCTCTGTGCCAGAGGAGAATTGCTTCTAATAAATACTTTTACACTACACTTCGGTCGAATTACTACCGTGTGAAAACAAGCCTGGGGGAATAACACATTGCCAAATTCCCTCCAGCCACTGCAAAATAGTATTGTAGTTTCTGACAGAGAAATAAAATGGAAATATGATGACTTTGTTTTTAGTCTATGTGGAGGTAATGTGTGCACACATTTAAATGTATTATTCAATATATTTCAGCTCTTGTTCTACATTCTGATTTAATGCCAGCCTCACACGAACCTTGTAACATCAGAGTCAGGTTTAGAGCTGACAACCAAAAAGAGAAATGATGAAATGACCAGTTATTTTATTTTCTGCAGAGCTAAGCAGGTTGGTTGATTCTATTCCTGATGCCAACTCCTGCCGTAAATTTGAGAAAATTGAACCAACCCAAAGAAGGCCATACATATTAATAAAGTTGAAAGAATGGTTTGCATTAGGATGGACTCAGCAAAGAACTGAGAAAGTATACAAGTGTGGAGAGTCACTTTTTCACAAGTCAAATGCTAATAAGCAACAGACTTTCCAAAGAGGTCCTTATTCTGACTTTTTTCCTGATGAAGCACAAGCAGATTTGTAAGATGCTACAATATGTCTGGATTTGGGAGCAATGAACCTGGGTCTGAATCCTACTTCTCCACATATCTCCTGTTTGACTTGTGGACAAGTCTCATAACCTGAGCTTCCTCCTCTGTCAAAGGTCAGTGGACTACCCTAAGATATGCTGGAGCCCACTCATACCTATGCAGGAGAGCTGATTGTTAAATTTTCCGTGTGAATGTTTACACCTGGGAAATCATATTTCCAATCAGGGATGCATTTATTGTTGTATTGATCATCTAGACTTAAAGTGGTGGAGAAAATGTTAATGATGGAGATTAAATTTAAAAGTGTATTGTCTATTTTTTTTCTGAAGAGCTCATTGTTAAACAGTTAACAGCACACTGCTATCTCAAAGGTCCCTTCCATCTTTATAGCTATGATCAAAACCTATTTAGAAATGGGGTTATTTGGGGAGATGAGGTAGGGAGACAAAGTAGACAAGGTTTTGTTTAGCCATTTGCAAGTCTTGGATGTTAGTGGTCTGGTACTTTGTACTTGGTGGGGATTCAGTAGCTTTAAAGAGTAAGCACTTCTCAGCAGCAGATTTGTAGTCTGGGTCTATGATGCCCCATGGCATATTTCTTCTCTCTCTCTTTTTTGACCATGAGTGGTGTTTTCCAGAAGATTTAAATGTTGTCTTTATTTTGCTTAATCCTAATTTAGAAGTCATAATCCGAAAATATGTTATGGAATGGTTAGTTGAAAACATCCATGGGTAATATTAAAAAAGAACAACAGATTCCAAGTTAGAAGATCTTTATTTAAACTCTGAACTGCTACTTACTGGCTGTGTGGCCTGGAGCAAGCGATTTCTCCTCTCTGATCCTAGGATTCATCATTTGTAAGGTGGAGATAATAATTTTATTTCCTGCCTCACAGAGTTGTTTCAAGAAAGAAATGCAATAATATATGCAGATATATGTGTGTGTGTGTTTGTGTGTATATATATGTATACATATTTTGTATATGTATATGTATATATATTTATATATGTATATGTATATATATTTTATATATGTATATGTATATATGTATAGATATTTTATATTTGTATATGTATATATATGTATATATATATTTATATATATATGTATATGTATATGTATATATATGTATATATATTTTATATATGTATATGTGTGTGTATATATATATATTTTATGAAGGGCTAAATGTAAGCTAAGGGCAGCTAGGTGGCACAGTGAATAGAATGCTGACCCTGGAGTCAGGGAGATACCAGTTGAAATCCAGCCTCAGACACTTACTAGCTGTGTGACCTTGGGCAAGTAACTTATCCCTGTTTGCCTCAGTTAGCTCATCTGTAAAATGAGCTGGAGAAGGAAATGGCAAACCACTCCAGTATTTTTACAAAGAAAACCCCACATAGGGTCACTAAGAGTCAGACATGACTGAAAATGACTAACCAACAATAAGTATAAGCTATGATTTCTCCACTAAACACTATTCTAATGTCTCATCTAGGCCTGATGTTGATGACAGATTGCTTCTTCAAAACAATTCTGCGAAGCAAGTATTCGAGGGATTATCAGCTCATTTTACAGAAGAAGAAACTGAGGCTAAGAGATTAAGTGTCATGCTCAGGGTTACATGGCCAATAAACACGTCACTTATCTTCACTGGCTTCAGTTTCTTCTTCTGTAAATTAAGGGAATTACATTCACTGACCTCAAAGATGACTTTATCTCTAAATCTGTGGATTTAGATTTACAATCTACAATCCTCTGACAAGTTCCAACAAACTAGAAAGTCTTCTTGATTGGCCTAGTGATGAACTATCAGCAGAAGGCTTCCATTAATGTCCGCAATCATCAGAACCACCAGTCATCAGAGGCGAGAGTTTTGAGCTGTTCATCATCAAAATATTGGCCATTAAGGGATGTTTATTTTGGGCACAGCAATTCATGAAAATATTGGTGTTTGACTTTTTATTTGCATTATGGGAAAGAGCCTTTGCAATGTTGAAATCTCAAGCCAAATAAGTCTTGATGTATTATTTTGATTGTTATATTATTACAAAGGTAAAATGAATAACCATCTTCGTAGCAAAAATTTCATTTTTTTCTACTCAGATGCATCATCCCCAAATCAAACCATCCAACAGTATCATTTCACTATAGTAATAAAGACTGCCCCCTCCCCAGTACATGCCCTACTGAAGTTCTTTCAGCTGAATCTTTATGCATTCCCTATCAGTCACAGGACCAATGCAAATTGGACATTCTGGAATGGACCCATTCATTGGTTTGTTCATTTCAGCTGGGTACATATAAACATGCCTATTTGATAAATCCCAAATACCTACATATATAACACAATGCAGCATAAAGCCATACAGTAAAATACGACAGAAAACTATTTAGTAGACATAACAAAAGTACAACTTCACTAATCTTTTAATTATCAATAATAAGTCAAGGCATAAAATAGGAGAATGCACATTTACCGAAGTGATTTGTCATAGTTGTGGAGGATAACTTGCATAGAAGTATTTTTTCAAATGGAAAAATACTCTTGTTTGCAAATGACAGTGATATTATGCTAATTTCATCAAGCTCTGGGAGTCTACAAGAATTCCTCTTTGAAATCTATAGCATCTCAAAAGAAGTCAGCCTAACAATGCATATGGGAGAAACCAAAAGGATCAAGAATCCCTTTTCCCTAGATGTGCAACTTGATTAGCAGTTGACTGAATTGGCCAATAAGTACCTCCATCTTGGGCAAGTATTAAAGAGGAACAGAACTCTGAGTGCTGAAATGTGTAAGAGGAAGGGATTGAGACAGACTACACTGGAGAAAATTTTGAGTTCTTCCAATGTTCCCCATCTGTGATTGAGCTCTCGCACTCACTCTCATTTTCTCTCTCTCTCTCTCTCTCAATCTCTTTCTCTCTCTCTCTCTCTCTCTCTCTCTCTCTCTCTCTCTCTCTCACACACACACACACACACACACACACACACACACACACACACAATCACAAATACACATCTTTTTAACACCAATATCTGTTATACAGCATGGATGAGAATCATGGAATACTACAGTATCTAAAGAATCAAAACTGCTGGTGACAAAATAACTATAAAGGGTCATGTAATGGATATTAGCAGGCTGTAGTATACGCCCCATGATAACCAACACGCAAGAAGTGATATATTTTATATCATTCAGGAAATTTATGGTCAAAAATGGAGGTGAGCTGTTCCCATAGTAAAGTTGAGGAAAAACAGCTAGACAGCCCAGTTTCTGAACTGGTCCCTACAGAATGCTAAAAGACCTAGCAAAAGATCTAAACATCCTGGCGATTGTATACTATGGAGGTACCTGGAAGGATTAATAGCAGTATGGTAGGTAGATTACACTGCCCACACATCCTTTTGTTAGATCAGGGGTGGGGAACTTGGGGCTTTGAGGCCACATGTGGCCCTCTAGGTCCTCAAGCATGGCCTTTTGACTGAATCCAAACTTCACAGAACAAATCCCCTTAATAAAAAGATTTGTTTTCTAAAACTTGGATTAAGTCAAAAGGCTGCACCCAAGGACCTAGAAGGGCCACATGAGGCCTTGAGGCCACAGGTTCCCCATCCCTGTGCTAGATCTTCATCTACACCATTCCTGCTAACCATGGGGGTTCCCCAAGGCTCTGCCCTGGGCACTCTTCTCCTTCTCTACAATTTCACTTGGTCATCTCATCATCTCCTATGATTCCACTTACCATCTTAGTGCAGATGATTACCAAATCTGTTTATCCAACCCTAACCTCTTTCCTAATCTCCAGTCTTATCTCCAACTGTCTACTGAACATCTCAAACTATACATTCTGTAGATATCTCAAACTCAATATATCTAAAACTGAGCTCATATTTCCATCTCATTTTAATTGTACTCTTATTATTAAGGGTACTTCCATTCTCCTAGTCACAAACTAGATATCATCATTGACTCCTCACTCTTAATCCCTGGATCTGATCAGTTCTTAAGTTTGGTCATTTTCATTTTTGCTTTATACCCACTTCTCTCCTCTGATGCTGCTATCACCCTGGATAAAGCCCTTCTCAGCTCTTGCCTATATGGTAAGAGCTATTGTAAAAGAACTATGGTAATAGCCTGCTGGTTGTTCTCCTTTCCCCACTCCAATCCATCCTCCATTCAGCAGTCAAAGTGATTTTTCTGAAGTGCAGGTCTGATCCTATCACCACCACGACCCTCATTCTCTAAACAGCATTGGCTACCTATTGCCACCAGGATCAAATATAGCTTTCTCATTGGCTTTTAAAACCCTTTATAACTTGGCCTCTTCCTACTTTTCTAGTCTTTATATACATATCTACCCTCCTGGATATTCTTTTTTTTATTTTATTAATTTATTTTGATTTATCAATAATCACTTCCATATGCTTTTGAGTTGTAAATTTTTCTCCCCTTCCTCCCCCCACCCTCCCCAAGACGCACAATCTGATATAGGCTTTACATTTACATTCCATTAAACATATTTTCACATTAGTGAAGTTGTAAGTAAAAATTAAAACCAATACGAGGAACCATCAGAAAGATGAAACAAAACTAAACAGAAGGTAAAAATAAGTGATGATGATTCGAGTTCCATAGTTCTTTCTTTGGATGTGGACAGCATTTTCCATCCGAGGCCTCTGGAGATGTCTTAGATCCTGTAATGCTGAGAAGGGTTCAGTTTAACAATTAGTCATTGCATAATGTGGCTGTTATTGTATACAAAGTCCTCTTGGTTCTGCTCACTTCACTCAGCATCAGACCATAGAAGTCTTTACAGGTTTTTCTGAAGTCAGGCTGTTCATCATTTCTTATAGAACAATAGTATTCCATTACATTCATATACCACAACTTGCTCAGCCATTCCCCAATTCATGAGCATCCTCTCAATTTCCAATTCTTTGCCACCACAAAAAGAACTGCTATGAATATTTTTGTACATGTGGGTCCTTTTCCCATTTGTTTGATCTCTTTGGGATATAGCCCTAGAAGTGCTATTGCTGGATCAAAGGGTATGCACATTTTTGTAGCCCTTTGGGCATAGTTCCAAATTGTTCTCCAAAATGGTTGGATCATTTCACAACTCCACCAACAATGTATTAGTTCCAATTTTCCCACATCTTCTCCAACATTTATCATTTTCCTGTTTTGTCATGTTGGCCAATCTGATAGGTGTGATGTGGTACCTCAGAGTTGTTTTGATTTGCATTTCTCTAATCAATAATGATTTAGAGCATTTTTTCATATGACTATAGATGGCTTTAATTTCTTCATCTGAGAACTGTCTGTTCATATCCTTTGACCATTTATCAATTGGGGAATGGCTTGTGTTCTTATAAATTTGTCTTAATTCTCTATATATTTTAGAAATGAGGCCTTTATCAGAGAGACTGGTTGTAAAAATTCTTTCCCAATTTTCTACCTTCCTTCTAATCTTAGTTGCATTGGCTTTGTTTGTGCAAAAACTTTTCAATTTAATGTGATCAAAATTATCCATTTTGTTTTTCATAATGCTCTCTATCTCATGTTTGGTCATGAATTCTTCTGTTCTCCATAGATCTGATAGGTAAACTATTCCTGGTCCTCCCAGTTTACTTATGGTATCAGCCTTTATATCTAAGTCATGAACCATTTGACTTTATTTTGTATATGGTGTGAGATTTGGGTCTATGCCTAGTTTCTGCCATACTCTTTTCCAGTTTTCCCAGCAGTTTTTTTCAAAGAGTGGGTTCTTATCCCAGAAGCTGGGGTCTTTGGGTTTATCAAATAATAGATTACTATAGTCATTGACTACTGTGTCTTGCATATTTAACCTATTCCACTGATCCACCTCCCTATTTCTTAGCCAGTACCAAGCAGTTTTGATGATTGCTGCTTTATAATACAATTTAAGATCTGGAATTGCTCACCTTCCCTGCATTTCTTTTCATTAGTTCCTTTGATATTCTGGATTTGTTTTTCCAAATGAATCTTGTTTTGATTTTTTCTAACTCTATAAAATAATTTTTTGGTAGTTTGATTGGTATGGCACTGAATAAGTAAATTAGCTTAGGTAGGATTGTCATTTTTATTATATTAGCTCGGCCTACCCATGAGCAACTGATGTTTTTCCAATTATTTAGATCTGATTTTATTTGTGTGAAAAGTGTTTTGTAATTGTGTTCATAGAGTTCCTGGGTTTGTTTGGAGGTAGACTCCTAAATATTTTATAATGTCTACAGTAAGTTTAAATGGGATTTCTCTTTCTATCTCTTGCTGTTGGGCTTTGTTGGTAATATATAGAAATGCTGATGATTTATGTGGGTTTATTTTATAGCCTGCAACTTTGCTAAAGTTTATTATTTCAAGTAGTTTTTTACTTGATTCTCTAGGATTCTCTAAGTATATCATCATGTCATCTGCAAAGAGTGATAGCTTTGTTTCTTCTTTGCCTATTCTAATGCCTTCAATTTCTTTTTCTTCTCTTATTGCTAAAGCTAAGTTTCCAGTACAATATTGAATAACAGTGGTGATAATGGACATCCTTGTTTCACCCCCGATCTTATTGGAAATGCTTCTAGCCTGTCCCCATTACATATAATGCTTGCTGAAGGTTTTAGATATATGCTATTTATTATTTTAAGGAAGACTCCATTTATACCTATGCTTTCTAGTGTTTTTAATAGGAATGGGTGTTGTATTTTATCAAAAGCTTTTTCTGCATCTATTGAGATGATCATGTGGTTTCTGTTGGTTTTGTTGTTGATATGCTCAATGATGCTGATAGTTTTCCTAATATTGAACCAACCCTGCATTCCTGGTATAAATCCTACCTGGTCATAGTGTATTATTCTTGTGATAAGTTGCTGCAATCTACTTGCTAGTATTTTGTTTAAAATTTTTGCATCTATATTCATTAGAGAAATTGGTCTATAATTTTCTTTCTCTATTTTGACTCTTCCTGGTTTAGGTATCAACACCATATTTGTATCATAAAAAGAATTTGGTAAGACTCCTTCTTCACCTATTTTCCCAAATAGTCTATATAGTATTGGAATTAATTGTTCTTTAAATGTTTGATAGAATTCACATGTAAATCCATCTGGCCCTGGAGATTTTTTCCTAGGGAGTTCATCAATGGCTTGTTCAATTTCTTTTTCTGAGATGGGGTTATTTAAGTATTTTACTTCCTCTTCGGTTAATCTGGGCAATTTATATTTTTGTAAATATGTATCCATTTCACTAAGATTGTCAAATTTGTTGGCATATAGTTGGGCAAAATAATTCCTAATTATTGTTTTAATTTCCTCTTCCTTGGTGGTAGCTTCACCCTTTTCATTCTTGATACTAGTAATTTGGTTTTCTTCTTTCTTTTTTTTAATTAAATTAACCAAAGGCTTATCTATTTTATTTTTTTCATAAAACCAGCTCTTAGTTTATTAGTTCAATAGTTTTCTTTATTTCAATTTTATTAATTTTTCCTTTGGTTTTCAATATTTCTAATTTGGTGTTTAGTTGAGGATTTTTAATTTGTTCTTTTTCTAGTTTTTTTAGTTGTATGCCCAATTCATTAATCTCCTCTTTTTCTATTTTATTTATGTAAGCATTTAGAGATATAAAACTTCCCCTAAGAACTGCTTTGCTGCATCCCATAGTTTTGGTATGTTGTCTCATTATTGTCATTCTCTTGAATGAAATTATTGATTGTTTCTATGATTTGTTGTTTGACCCAATCATTTTTTAGGATTAGATTATTTAGTTTCCAATTTTTTTAGGCTATCTTTCCATGGCCCTTTATTACATATAATTTTTATTGCATCATGATCTGAAAAGGATGCATTTAATATTTCTGCCTTTCTGCATTGGATTGTGAGGTTTTTATGCCCTAGTACATGGTCATTTTTCATGTATGTGCCATGTACTGCGAGAAAAAAGTATATTCCTTTCTATCCCCATTCAGTTTTCTCCAGAGGTCTATCATACCTAACTTTTCTAATGTTCTATTCACCTCCTTAACTTCTTTCTTGTTTATTTTGGTTAGATTTATCTAGTGCAAGAGGGGGAGGTTCAGGTCCCCCACTAGTATAGTTTTGCTGTCTATTTCTTCCTGTAACTCCCTGAACTTCTCCTCTAAGAATTTGGATGCTATACCATTTGGTGCATATGTTTAGTAATGATATTACTTCATTGTCTATGGTGCCTTTTAGCAGGATGTAGTTTCCTTCCTTATCTCTTTTGATTAGATCTATTTTTGCTTTTGCTTTGTCTGAGATCAGGATTGCTACCCCTGCTTTTTTTACTTCAGCTGACGCATAATATATTCTGCTCCAGCCTTTTACCTTTACCCTGTATGTGTCACTCTTTTTCAAATGTGTTTCCTGTAAACAACATATTGTAGGATTATGGTTTTTAATCCATTCTGCAATCCGTTTCCGTTTTATGGGAGAGTTCATCCCATTCACATTCACAGTTATGATTACTATCTGTGTCTTTTTCTCCATCCTTTTCCCCCCTTTATGCTTTTCTTTCTCCTTTTTCCTTTCCCCTTCACTAGTGTTTTGCTTTTGACCACCGCCTCCTTCAGTCCCTCCCCTTTTATTATCCCTTTCCCTTTTCTTCCCCTTTACTCTTACTGCTTCTTCCCTCCCTTCTTTCCCCTCCCTTTTCTTTCCCCTTTTCCCTCCTACTGCCTATAGGGCAAGTTAGATTTCTATACCTAACTGATTATGTTATGCCCTTCTTGAGCCAAATCTGATGTGAGTAAGGTTCAAACAATGCTCACCCCCTCTCCCTTCTTTCCCTCTTCTGTAATGGGATTTTGTGTCTTTTCCTGTAATATAATTTACTCTTGTCTGCCTCCTCCTTTCTCAGTACATTTTCTAAGATCAGATTGATCCACTTATTTGGATCCATTTAACCCACTTGATTAGATTTTTTTTTATCATTACATCAAAGTCAACTAATATCCACCCTCTTTATGTATACTCCTTTAACATGGTGTAATAACAATACAGTTCTTAAGGGTTGCAAGTGTCATGTTCCCTTGTAGGGGTTTAAACATCCCCCCCATTAACAACATATTGTATCTTTCTGTCCCATTTACCTTTTTATGTCCTCCTTGAGTCCTACACTTGAAGATCAAATTTTTTGTTGAGCTCTGACCTTTTTATCAAGAAAGTTTGGAAGTCTCCTATTTCATTGAATATCCATCTCCTCCCTTGAAAAGTCATGCTCATTTTTGCTGGGTAGTTGATCCTTGGCTGCATTACAAGCTCCTTTGCCTTACAAAATGTCATGTTCCATACCCTGCAGGTATTTTAATGTAGCCTGACTGTGGTTCCATGATATTTAAATTGTCTCTTTCTGGCTGCTTGCAGCACCTTCTCTTTCATCTGGTAATTTTGGATTTTTGCTATTATATTCCTTGGCTTTGTCAATTTGGTATCTCTTTCAGGTGGTGATCGGTGAATTCTTTCTATCGTTATTTTCCCTTCTGGTTCCAGGACTTCCAGGCAGTTTTCCTTTATGATTTCCTGAAAGATACTGTCCAGGCTCTTTTTTTCATCATGATTTTTCAGGTAGTCCAATAATTTTTAAATTGTGTCTCCTGAATTGATTTTCCAGGTTGGTTGTTTTACCGATGAGGTATTTTACGTTTTCATCTATTTTTTCATTTTTTTGTTTGTTTGACTGATTCTTGTTCTCTCATAGAGACATTACTTTCCAGGTGTCCAATTCTAGTTTTTAACAGATTGTTTTCTTCTGTTAGTTTTTGTACTTCCTTCTTCAATTGGACAATTGTATTTTTGAAGGACTCTTCTACCTCTTCATTATTTTCTTCTTGAGCTCTTCTAAGAAGGCTTTTGGGCTTCAGACCAGTTCATATTCCCTTTTGTTGTTGCAGATGTGGGTTTGTTGACAATATTGTCCTCTTCAGAATTTCTGTCTTGATCTTCACTCTTCTCATAATATGAATCTATTATACGTTTCTTTTTACTCATGGTGTTTCTTTATTCCCTGGCCTTTAAAGAGATTGAGCTCTCCTGCTGGGGAAAAGGGCACTGACCCAAGCTTCTTGTGTTGGAAGCGTAGGTCTTAGTCACTGGCTTTGTGTGCTGGGGCCTCTTATGTTGACTATTGGAGGCTGTACGTTTCTGGCAGCTTACCTCACGTTGGGCTAGAATGAGCAAGGATGAGACTTTCAGACAATTCTAGGTTGCCTGCTTTCCTTTCCTTTAGCTTTCTTCAGCTCATTTTAGATGGGTGCTGCAGGATGTTTATCTGCCTGGGGCCCCCTGCAGTATTGTCTCCCTCATTTCTGCTAATGCACTGGGAGATTCCTTTTAAGTAGAGTGCTGAGGCACCTGATGTTTTCTGAGCTGGTTTCCACCAGTTTCCCCCCCCCCCACTGTGGCACTCAGAGGTACAGATGTTGGTATTTGCCTGTTCTACCACCTGGGCTTCAGGATTTCTTCACAATTGGAGGCTGCAGGGCTCTGACAGCTCACCTGGTGTTGGGCTGGAACCAGAAAGGCCAGGACTTTAGGTTGCTTTCTTCACCTCCTTTCAGATGAATGTGGCAGGGTACTTATCTGCCAGGGGCCCCTTGTAGTTCTGCCTCCCTTATTTTTGCTGAGGTACTGGGAGACCCATTTGTTGGTACGCTGCATTGCTGCTCCCCGTCTTTCTTCTACTTCAGCAGTTGCAGGGGTTTTTTTTCTGGGGTGATATTTTCTGGGTTTTCAGAGGTTGATAGGGAAGAGTGAGAGTGACTACCTTTTCACACCACCATCTTGGCTTCCAGAACGAAATGTCCCTGGATATTTCTTACATAAGATATGCCATCTCCCCAATCAAAACATTTTCTCTGGTTGTCCCTGATGTCTGGAACACTCTCCTTCTTCATATCTGCCTCCTAGCTTCCCTGGCTTCCTTGAGGTCTCAGCTGAAGTCCCACTTTCTGCAATAAGCTCTTCTCAGTCCTCTTTATTCTTAGTGCTTTCCCTCTCGGACTACCCACAAATAATTCTGTAGATATCTTGTATGTACAAGGTAGTTTGAATATTATTCCCTCCATTAAACTGTGAACTCCTTGAGAGCAGGGGCTGGACTTTGCCTTTCTTTGTGTACCCAGCGCTTAGGATAGAACCTGGAGCATACTAAGTGCTTAATAAATACTATTGACTTTAACTGAGTTGACTGACTTTTTTTTTTAAATGTGACATTTTTTGGTGTTTTCCTCATATTTGCATGTAGTTTTTATCCTGAATTCAAAAATATGCCCACTGAAACATGAATTTCTATATAAATTATGCCATATCAGGTAATAACAAAGCATGGTTTGATTGAAAATAGGGGAAAAGTTGGTGAGGAAGGAAACCGAGAAGTCATTAGTTGGCTCATTTTTGCATGCTGTATAAAGCCCCAACTTACGTGCTATTTGGAGAGGAAAGCCAGAACATTCATATTCATGTATGTTTAGTCATGCAGTAAAATTCAATATTTAGCAGACTTCTATCAGTTGTATGCCAGGTGGTCTTCTGTAATCATCATTATTACTTCTAATCTTGTTTTCTACTTTGAATATATTGGTGAGTAATATTTATATCTTTGTGCCTTCTAAGTATATCAATTACCTAAATCACTTTCAATAAGTATAAAACTTTACACCTAGTTAAGAAAGCCTATGAACTCAGTTTGGTTATAAAATAAGATAGAACACTGGACTTGGAATCAAGAAGACTCATTTTCCTGAGTTCAAATCTAGTCCCAGACACTTACTAGCTGTGTGACCCTGGGAAAGTCACTTAACCCAGTTTCTCATTTATAAAATAATGTGGAGAAGGAAATGGCAAACCACTCCAGGAAAACCTCAAATGGGGTCATGAAGAGTTGGACACCTTTGAAATGACTCACCGACAACAACAACAACACAAAGCTTGGACCCCTAACTTATGCTATATCACTTCTGTTAGACTACTAACTGACTAGATACATGGTCTTAACTGAGGTCATTTGAGATTTGTATGTTTTAGAGAGAAGAAAGACCATTGAACAGATTGCAATTTTTGCTTAACAAATGTGTCAGAGATTATTGCCAAGTACCTGCATAGCACACAATGGCCAAATCTACCATCTGTTATAAAAACAGATTTACATAATGAAGGAATACCTATACTGAAACCACCAGAAATGTGTAATTTGGATAAGAAAATGATGATTCAAATTGCAAACATGAGGCTCATCATGACAAAGTAGGAGATCAGCAAGATGGTGCTCTCACATTTGTAGAAATCTTTCTGCAAATCTTCATGACATAAGCAGACAAAAATGAGCTTTTCACAGGGTAACCACAATAGTAGTAGCTAGCATTTGTTCAGTACTTTTAAACTTCCCAAAGTACTTTCAAATATTATCTCATTTGATCCTCACAACAACCAGAAGTAGGTACTATTATTGTCCCTATTTTATAGATGAGGAAACTGAGGCAGACAGAGGTGACTTGGCCATTGTTAGTAAGTGTCTGAGGCCAGACTTTAACTCAGATCTTTTTGACGTCAGGTCTAGCACTACATCTCCTGTGCCACCTTAGTTCTCTACATTATCTTTTGGTTTTGTTGTGCTGTTGTCCTTTTTAATTTTTTTTTATTAGAACAATCTATTTTCTTTCCTTCCCATCCTCACCCTAGTATAAAAAGTTAAACAGCTAGGTGGTGCAGTGGATAAAGCCCTGGGCCTGGAATCAGGAAAACCTGAGCTCAAATCAGGCCTCAGACACTAGCTCTGTGACCCAGGGCAAGTCACTTAAGCTCTATTTGCCTTTGTTTATTTATCTGTAAATGACATCAATATCTACCTCCCAGGGTTGTTGTGAGGATCAAATGAGATAATAATTGTAAAGTGATTAGCACAGTGCACATAGCAAGCACTATATAAATGTTAGCTATTATTATTATTAGCTATTATTATAAAAAGCAAGAAAAGCAAATTCCCTGGAACAAACATGCATACTCCAGCAAAACAAATTCCCTCATTGTCTGTGCTCAAAAAATGTTTGGCTCATTCTGTACCCTGAATACATTACCTTTCTGACAGGAGATGGACAGAATGCTTCATCATCAGTCCTCTGGAATCACGGAAGGTCATTGCATTGATCATAGTTGATACAGCTTTCAAAGCTGTTTGTCTTTTCAGTGTTGTTATTGCATAAATTGTTCTTCTAGTTCTGCTCGGTTTATACAAATCTTTCCATGTCTCTTTGAAATCATCTATTTCTTCACCTCTTACAGCACAATAACATTGCATCACTTTAATACGCCACAATTTGTTCAACCATTCCCTAATCAATAGGCATCCCCTTAGTTTCATTTTTGCCATCATTATATCTTATCTTAATTTTTCCAAAATTCTGGCTGAATTTTTAACTGAGATTGTAATCTCCTACAAAAGGATGCCAAAGTATGATAATACATGAAAAGACTCTGGAAATACTAAATGTTAAAAGAATTCTTGACATATATTTGAGAATCTGAAAGCTAAATAAGGTTAAAAATTGGATATACCAAATACTGCTTCTTTGTTTAGCAGCTCTAATTGTTAGAAAAATTTTTTCTGGACCTAAAATTTGTCTTCCTACAATATTTACCCATGGCTCCCTCTGGAGCATCTCAATCCCTTTTCCAAATAAAAGCCCATAAAATGCTTGAAGATCTCAATTGCATGTCCCTTTCCTAAGTCTTCTCTTCTCCAGGCCAAAATACCTAACAGTTCCTTCAAGGGAGCCACTTGACATGGACCCAAGGCCCCTCACCATCCCAGCTGCCCTTCCTTGGAATGTTTATAAGTTTTTAGTTAACCTAAACTATCAGACTTCCCCAAATCAAGTATAATACTTCATATGTGGTCTGACAAGACTACTATTTGTTTATTCCTATTTTGCATTTGTAAATTTCTGGATCTCTCAGCTATTATTCTTTTTCTGTCATGATAAAACCATTTTATATATGTCAAATACAGATAATTTTATTTCATATAAGATTTTAAACAAAAATAAAAACTGATTCCTGTGGAAATAGTGATACACTGATTTAGAAGCCATTTTGAAATCAGTATGTGTCCATGTGAGTGTGTGTATCTATACCTATCAATATAGTTATAGTTATGGATATATACATACATAAAAAATCTTTCACCTGTTCTATAGATGTGACATGAAACTACTTGTTGCTGTTTTTGCTATTGTTGCAGTTGTTATCCAATGTTATCGTTGAAGGTTTTATGGAAGAACATGGATAATAATCCCATATGGTGAGAAGCCATGGATTATTTGCCTATATATGACATGAAGAATCCACTGAAGCCCTGAAAGAAGTACTAAATGAAGAACAATGTGCTAGGTACTGGGGTATATGTCATATTTAGATAGTGCATAATACCTGCCCTTGACATGGTAGTCTCACTGTTTTATTCCCAGTTCAGGATATTTCCATCCCCAGAAATAGTGACAGACATGAGGAACCATACCAATTAAAATCATAGGCAATAACTTTCCCTCTTGGCTATTCTATAAGTAATAAAAGACCACACAGGTGTGTATACAGCCACTGTTTCTTTGTCCAAGCATCATTTGCTCTGCTAAACTTTTGATAACCATAGAGCTGTATGATGTATTGTAGGTATTCATTTTTAGCACACAGTTGTTATGAACTCTCAAATATTTTGACTTTCCCTTTGTATTATTTACCCCTGAAGCCTCCCAGATGCTAAGAGAGAGATAATAGCCTTTCCTGACTTTATGTAACTTGGGCAAATTTTAAGTATAGTCATCGTTTTAAGCTGTGTATCTAAAGATGGACATCAAAACTGTGTTTGTGATAATCATTTTCCTTTAAGATCATATCAGATTGCTCAATATCTGTCTCAGGGAATGTTCTTTCATCATCAAAGCAGATAACTGCCTAGAAAAAATATATATATACTATCTTCAGCTAACTCTGCTATCAGGCAGTGCCAAATGTGCTTGCAGGTAGAATTTTTCACACAGGAGAAAGTTAGGTACAGCTGTAACAAATAACCTAACTACCACAGAGACTCCAGCCAATTCCCTGAAGTACACAAAAATCTCAGGGGAGCCAGCTAGGTATGTTTACGGAAAGGCTGTACTGTTGTGGGAGAAAGAACACTGAACAAGAAGGAATCAGATGACCTCCGTTAAAATCTCAGCCCTGCTATTTACCACCTCTATGTCCTCAGGCAAGTTATTTAATCCCTCAGGGTTATGCTTTTCCCTCATTTGTAAAATAAGGCTAGAATATTGCTAATGTCTCTTCTAGCCCTAAAACCTATGATCCTATGAAAAGTGTCACAAGTGTGTATGTCTCAGTTTTATGCACATCTCAACACAATCCAAAGGGCATCTACAACACTCTACAAGGAAGGATACATGATGAAATTTATGTCTAGAATGTCAAAATAGAATGTCATCTACTTTAAATCTCTATTTAAGAGACTTAAGTTGTTTAGTTTTGTTTCAAAATTTTTAAAGCTATATTCTATGAAAAAGAATACTCAAATATATTTGCCATCTCTTCTATGCAGATGTTCCTACCAATGATGCAGATTGTACAACTCATCCATCCAGCCTGTCTATCTTGTCACTCTTGTCTATATTCTACAAAAGTTCATTGAAGTGGATCCTACCCAACATTATGGGGTCACTCATGCATTTCTTTTATAAAAGCATTTAATTTACTTCATAATTCCTAGTTTACAATGTGTGGCAGTCTGCTTACACTGCCCATGAGCTTCTCTAAAGTGATTTTCACTTTGAGATCATGGATTTGCATGACAACAATCATGCAATAACATTAGAATACTAGAAGAATATGGTTATTAAAAGATAAGCTATTTTTCTCAGTTGGAAGGTTGGAATCATTAGAACTTTTCAATTTCACAAAAGCAAACCAGACCATTTCCTCACTCTATTCAATTCTGAGCACAACTCATTGTCCATTATTAGTGCTTGTACAATATACAAATATACATATATGTCTGTATATATGTATATATCACACTCATGAATTAATGACTCTATAGGTTGTTCATTCAATCACATATCAAAGTCTAAACAATAGATATTCTTCATCCACTTGACTTTTCCTGTGAAGACATTGAGGTCAAACTCTTGACTATTTATGTGATTATGGATACTATCATGATGGCTTTGCAATATTTCAATTTTCTTGGAAAATATTTTTAAGTGCAGTCTCAATACATAAATACAAAGAAAATGACTATGAAACATCTACAAGCAAAGCATTAAAGAAACATATCTCTTGGATGTAAATTCAACTAGAATTACTGGAAAAATATGAAGGAAGATTTAAAAAGACCTTTTATAAATGAAATGAGAAAGAGAGAAAATGGAAAAGAAACAAAAATTATGGAAGAAAGAATTAGAAAGGAAATTAAAAGTATGGTTCAGGGTATACAAAATCTTACTCAAGCAAAAAATTCTCTGGAAAAATAATAATGGATCAATTAGAAACCAAAAACTCTATGACACTACAAGAAATGTAAAAAACAAAGTGAAGAAATAAATGATAAATGATGTGTCTCCTAGTAAAAACAACTGATCAGGAAACATATTAAGGACAGATAATTTGAGATTCATTTGTTATTGTCATTGTTCAGTCATTTACTCATGTCCAACTCTTTGTGACCCCATGGATACTATCAAAGAGGTTTTTCTTGGCAAGGATACTAAAATGGTTTGCCATTTTCTTCTCCATTAAGAACCATTGCACTACTAGAAAGCCATAACCAAAAAAGAGTTTAGGCATCATATTTCAAGAAATCATAAAAATAAACTTGTCCAGATATCTTAGAATCAGAGGGCAAAGTGAAGGTAGAAAGAATATAACAGTTACCTCCTGAAAGAAACCCCAAAATAAAAATTACTGGGAACATTAAGGTCAAAGAAAAAATATTGGAAGCATCAAGAAAGAAATATTTCAAGTAACAAAAAGCCATTGTAAGGATCACACATAATTAAGAAGTTGTCATTTTAAAGGAGTGGAGATCTTGCAATATGATATTGAAGAGGCAAAGGATATAGGCTTACAATTAAAAATAATTTGCCCAGGAAAACTGAGTATAATCCTATGTGGGGAATGAATCTTTAATGTAATAGATGTCTTCCAAGCATTCCTGAAAAACACAATAGCTGAGAAGAAACTCTGAAGTGCAAATGCAGGAGTCAAAAGAAATATAAAAGAGTTAAGAACAAACATAAAGGACTAAATGAGGATAAATGGTTTACATTCTAATGCGGGGAAGTAACACGTGTCCCCTTTGAAGTCTATCATCCTGACAAGTCATTGAGGAGTATAAGAGGACAGTAGTTTTGTCTTGATTATCTTAAAAGAGGAATAGAAAGGGAAGAAAGATGAATAGATGGGAGGAGAGTGGAAATGGATGGGGGAAATTATTTCACATAATTGGGATATTCAAGTAGAAATTTTTACAAACAAGGAAGAGGTGGTGGGAGGAGCAGTTGACCCTCGAGCCTTATTCTAATCTGAACTGGTTAAAGAAGGAGAGAGGGAGAGGGAAAGGCAAAAAGGGAGAGGGAGAGAGAGGAAGAGGGGGGGAGAGAGAGAGTTGGGCACAGAAATATATTTCACTCAATAAGACAACAGGAGAGAAAAAGAAGGAGGGGAAAATAAGGAAGGAGGGAATAAAATTGGGGTAGACTAAGGGAGGAATAAGTCCTAAGCAAAAGAGCCTTTAACTAGAATATACAAAAAATATTTCTAGCAGCACCTTTTGTGGTAGCAAACAAATCGCAAAAGGGCAATGGTAGCGAAGAGTGCCTAACAACTATGAAATGACACATTATGGTATGTAAATGCAATAGAATACTGTCGTGTTATAAGAAGTGATGAAGGGCACAGAAACTCCTGGGATAAATTATATGAACTGGCACAGGTTGAAGTGAAAAGAACCAGGAAAACAATTTATATAAGAATTTTGTGGAGACAAAAATTTTGACCAACCACTATTCTAGAGGATTCATAACGAAACATACCCCACATGTTGATAGAAAAGTGATGGATTCAGAGTTCAAAAGGAGACTTTTTTTTTAACATGGTCAGTGTGAAAGCTCATTTTGTTTGATTACAGTACACAATGGTTTTATAGGAGTGTTGTATTTTTTTTTCTTTCTCAAAAAGGGGAGTCTAAGTGGGAGGGAAAGACAGTAGATTTTCATTCATTGAAAAAAATAAAAATTAATTTAAAAAGATTTGAGTTAAACAAAAACAAAGCACTACTTTGACTGTCTAATGGCATATGCAACAGTTTCCTGCCTTAGAATAAAGATTTCTGTACTCATGGGTTGGATTTATTGGAAAAGAAAGAGATTAGAGTCTGTGACATCAAAGATGAGGCCATTGTAGGAAAAAGTTATCTTTACTTAAGGTAACAGAAATGTGGATGGAGAGAATGACATGTATCCAAGAAATGTTTTGGAAATAGAATTGAAAAACTTGGCAACTGCTTGGGTGCCAGGGGAGAAGGGAGAAGTGGGAGCCAAGAACAACACCTAGGTTCTAAACTAAGTTTCTAGGAAGATAGTGGTATCCTTAACAGAAATAAATAAATTTGCAGTAAGAAAGGTGTTGAGGAGGAAAACAATGAGTTCTGTTTGAATGTGCTGAATCTGAGAAGCAGATAGAATATCTAGAAACAATTGTCCAGGAGACTTTCATATTGAAAATATGGGACTAGAGTTCAGTAGACATTATGATTAGATACATAGATTAGAGATTTGATGACTGAATCCACGGGGAATGGGTTTCAAGCAAGGGAATCAAGTAAGAGAGTATAGAGAAAACAAGAGGAAATCTGAGGACAGATCCTGTAAAGACATATGCATTTTATCAATTAGTCAACAAGCATTAAGAACCTACTATGCACAAGGCATGTGCTAATTTGAGGTAATAAGATAGATGACCAGTCAATAAGCATTTATTGTTTGCTATGTGCCAGGCAATGTGCTAAATTCTGGAAATATAAATACAAGCAAAAAGAAAGAACATTTCTATCCCCAAGGACCTTACATTCGAATGGACAAGATGAGACAGAAAAAGAAGTTAAATGACTAGTGAAAATGCATCGAATATGAATGTATATGTACAGCCTATATCAGATTACCTGCTTTCTTGGGAAGGGGAGAGGAGAGGGAAGGGGGGGAATTTAGAACTCAAAATCTTATGGAAGTGAATGTTGCAAACTAAAAATTAATTAATTAATTAATTTAATATAAAAAAAAGATGTAGGTACCCAACACATGGCTGTGATGGGGAAGTCTAGAAGAGTGCATTATGGTGAGGAATGAAGATCATATAGCAAATGAAATTCAAAAGAAAAGAGGAACAGTGTGGTACTGTGAAAAAAGCATTCTATGTGGAGTCTGAAAACTTGGGCTTGAACCCTAGCATCACTACTTACTGTGTGGAATTAAAAAGAAAAGAATACATTTTCAGACAAAGCCAATGTAGGATTTTCTTTTCTTTTTTTTTTTGCTTGACTATTCTTAACTGTTTTAAAAACTTTTGTTAAGATTTTATTCATCTTTTTATTTAAGGATAAGATAGTTGGAAGTGAAAGGTTAGCAAGCAACAGAGTTGCCAAAAAGAAATAAAAGAGGGTCATTGAAGCATTTTTTTTAAAAGATGCACAGAAATTAATAAATGGAAGTCCAGAAGTAAACACAAAATCATAGTATGGCTTTAAAAGTTACTTGTTAAATTTATCATATACTTAAAAGGAAAAGCAAGGTGTAAATAAGAAATTCACACTTTCAAAAAAGTATTTTTCATGCAATAAGTGCTTAATAAATCATTTTTCATTCATTTATTCATTTATGGCAAATGAAAAGACCAAGTGCAACTTAGTTTCTACAAGGAAAAGTATCAGAAATGACAAGTCCCAAGGAGCTTGGGAAACAAATGAATGTTGGTAAGGGGGGCATGAATCCAAGATTCAGGATGGAGAAGGATTCTGAAAGTGGGCATCCAAAATTTTGTAGACACTGGACAATAGGGATTTGGTTAAAGAAAGAAAGATCTATAGCTCCTCTTCATGAAAGGTAGGTGCTCGCCCCCCATTACTCTGCTAATTGGACAGCTGGGATTAGAACTACAATGTGGCTTAGGAGTTACTTCCGTATGAGAATTGGTTAAAAAGACTGAGGATGTTTAGCCTGACAAAGAACATATGCAAGATGGGTACACGAAACGGAAGGGGTAATTACTGGAGACAGTAACATTGACAGGGGCTGAGAGAACAGCTAAAGTGAAGGAGATTGAGGCAAAGGTGATAGGAAATTGATTTATATCTTAAAAGAGAAATATAGATATGTATTTGGGAAGGATGCTGTAGTGGGGATTCTCAGTCAGTCAGGTGACCCATAAAATAAACTTGAACTCTGAGATTCTGTGATCCTGTGACATGATAGCAATCTATATATTCAAAGGATTACCATATGGAAAAGGTCTTGGTTTTTTATTGTCTCCTAAGGGGAGAATTAAAAGTAATGAGTGAAAGGTGTAAAATGGTGATTTCAGACCAGTAGGAGGGAAAACTTCCTAATAATTGACTTGTCCAAAAGTGAAATGGGCTTCTTCAGGATGTAGTAGAAAGCCCTTCACTGGGAGTCTTCAAAAGCAAGCTTCAAGAGAATTTCTTGTTGGTTTTATAGGAGCATAGATTTAGAACCATAAGAGAACATAGGAGGACCTGGAGTCCACTCCTTTTGTTTTATAGAGAAGGAAACTGAGGTCAGAGATTTTAAGTGGCACGTCCAAGGTTATACAGAAGATGTCTGAGGCAGAATTTGAACTCAGGCCTTCCTGATTCCAATCCGGTATGGTTTTTATAGATAGCCTTTTATAGATAGTCTTTTCTTGGTCTTAGCTTCTAAAATTAGATTTCTCTTCATTAAAATTAAATAAGGTAAAATTAAGCGGCTGGCTAGATGACCTCTGTGGTCCCTCCAACTCCAGAGCTATGATGCTATGATCAATGATCAGAATAAGGACTGGTTGGCCCTGCAGTTTCATTAGCCTAGAGGACTTGCAGATGAGAAAACTACCTTTAGCAATGAGGGTCAGCACCTTCTCTACAACAGACAGTCTTAGAGAATTTCCCAGAGAAGTTAAATAATTTACGCAGTGTCATACTACTACTATGTGCCAAAGGTAGTACTTGAACCCAGAATCTTTCTGACCTCAAGGCCAGCTTTCTATTGATGACACAATGGTATAACTATGGTGTCATAGGGGCAGCTAGTAGGTACAGCAGATAGAACACTGGGCTTAGAACCATGAAAATTCATCTTCCTGAGTTCAAATCTGACCTCAGACAGTTGACCCCAGGCAAGTCCCTTAACCCTCAATTGCCTCAATTTCCTCATCTGTAAAACGAGCTGGAGAAGGGAATGACAAAGCACTCCAGTATCATTGCCACAAAAACCCCAAATGGAGTCATAGAGTCAAACACAACTGAAAAATGACTGAACAACATGATATTACAATATTGGAAAAGGGGATTTCTTAACCAATTCATTCAAATCTTAACTTTTGGAACATAACCCATTCAAAACATAGGAACCTTATATGAAAATCTAGATTCATTAAAAAAAAAACCCAAAGATCATTCACTTAACAAAAGGATTTTTTCATAGTCTTCTTTTAAATAGCATAGTACTTTCATATAACATCTGTCCAATAGATATGAATGCATGAATAAAAATGAATTTAAAACATAATGATTTTACATGGAATTTTCAGCATTTTATATAATAAGGTGTACCTGTGTGGAAGAAGCCAGACTTAGATTTCCCTTCAGATCCCTTCAAGATAAAAAGATAAACAATCAGGTCTATTTGGCAAAGGTTAGTTGATCTATAAACTATTCACGTTTAAAGTTAGCCCAGAGGATACCTAACAATATGACATAAATTCTCCCAACTTACAGAGTTTCTGTGGATGAATAGCATAAGCTCTCAAACCTGGCATTTCTGACACAAGGGATTATAATTAAACAGATTGCAACTTCTCACTGCAATGTTCATCTTTGTAGGTATATAGGGGAAAAAACTACAGGGGCAAAGTCCTCTCAGCCACTACAGCAATGTTCATATATCTCCTGCCTAAAGAGATATAGGGAAAATAGAAAGCAATGAAAATATACTCTACTTAGAGCAGACAATAGTATGCAGCAGGCAATCGCTAGAGTAAGGACCAATCCTGAGATCTCATGGTATGAAATATTGAAACTAGCATCTAAATTGGATCTCACAGTTTTGCAAAATTTGCTCTTATAGCGAAACTGCATCTCTCACATGCATACAGACACACTGGTCAATAGATACACAAAAAGCTCAGCGAGATAAGAGTGAGCAATCGGATTTCTTAGTATGCAATGGGTAGCATCCAGTAAACTCTCACTTCTCTGCCACCGGCTCTGAGGAACAAATCTGTAGGCTCTTTTGAATAGATCAGGATAGAATCTGATCATTAGCTCTTTTTGCCTTCAATTCTCAGGTGAATATTAACAACTGCCATTTTCTCTCTGCACGTAGCCTTCAGACCTGCTATTGCTGGAGAGGAAGGTTTATAACAGTAACTCACATTTATACAGTACTTTAAGATTTACAAGTACTTTCTACACAGCAACACTGAGAGGTAGATAGTATATATATTTTATTATATCCATTTCATTTTACAGATGGGAAAGCTGAGGCTTAAAAAGTTTAAAATTTTTCCCATATGTTGGCCCGCTTTGGTGAATGTTCTCCATCACCCACCTCCCAACTTTTTCAATCTTTCTTATAAAAGGGTAGATCTCTAGGATACAGGTGATGGAAATTAATGCATTAAGAAATGTTGGTAATATAAAAACAAAGATAGCAAGAAAATCTTATTTTTAAAAAGATCTAATGAATTTAAGTTTAAAATAAAAAAAATTACAAAAAAAGATCTGAGACAATATATTAAAAAGCACTGTATAGACTTTTAAGCGCTCTATAAATGTCAATTATTTAACAAAATTATTTCACGGAAGTTCAAAAGCTACCTCTGCCATGAAATCTTCCCCAATGCCCACTCCACCCCCTAGTCAGACATTATAATTCCTTCCTTGGATCTCAAATATCTTCTTTGAGGGGTGTGGAGGAGGGTTCTTTTCTAATATGTACTTATTTTGTGTTTGTATTGTAGCTACTTCACAGAAATACAGAACTTGAAAGGAATTTCAGTGGCATCTAGTCTACCCTATACATGAAGAAATCCCCATTATAACACACAGGACAAGTGGCTGTCCAGCCTCCACCTGAAGATATACAAGAAGGGGCAACAAATCATTTTGGGATAGTCCTAATTGTTAGAAAGTTTTTCCCTGACAATGAGCCTAAATTTGACTTTTTGTAAATTCCACCCATTGCTCCTGGATCTGCTATGTATGGCTCATTGTTTAGGTTTTGATGGCTTAGAATGAGCATAAATAGCAATTGTTTTCAGTTCTGGCCAGAAACTCTGAGGTTCTTACCCTCCCAGATCGATATTTTTGTGATGATAGATTAGGCTATCTTTTCGTCTCAATTCTCATCTAGTCCTTAGTCATTGAAAGGATGTTGCCTCAGACAAACAGGCCTGGGAAAGACCTTAATTTAGAAAGGCCAAGGTCACCACTATATCCCTGCCCATCACCAGCCATCTTGACTTTTGTTTTGCTACTGGACTTTGATGACTTGAGGAGAGAATAAGGCTGATGACTTTGCACAGCTCTGCCTCATTTAAATTCAATTCATAGGCAAGTCAAGATATCACGCTCACGAGGTTATTGGTGCTCTTTGAGAATGAAGGGCAAACAACAGTAGTGTTCTGGTAAAATTCCAGTGCCCAGAAATCCAGACACTGGGTTTGAATCACACTTATTACTTGTATAACCAAGCAACTTATTTAACCTTCTTAGGATCAGTTTCTTCATCTGTAAAATGAGGCAGTATGACATAGTGGGTGGAAGGCTGAATTTGAAGTCAGGTATCTGTCCTACCTGTCATATATACAAGTTGTATTACTAGGGACAAATTGGAGAGCATAGATTTAGAGGTGAAAGGAAGTTTAAAAGTCATTTACTCCAACTCCCTCATTTTATAAATGAGGATATGGGGGTCAGAGAGGTTAAATGGCTTACCCAGTTATATAGGTAGTAACTGGGAGGGTTAGGATTTGAGCTAGGATCTTCTGATACCAATGCTAACAAGCACTCTTTCCACTATATCATTGCTGCCCCTCAGTGCCCCAGGCAACTCTTTCAGACTAAGTCATAGAATAGCATTGCTGGCAGTTTTCCACACAAGGAGTTATCCAGCCTGCTGAAACCAGAAGTCCAGATTCTCCCTTTCCCTCAAAAAAAAAAATACCTATATTACATGTCTCTTAGGATTGTTTTGAGGAAAGTGATGTGTTAACCTCAAATGCTCAATAAACGTAAGGTAGAATAATTATTATTATCATTTATTTGTCCTCCTTCCTCAGCCTGAGGTAGGACAGTCTGACTTGACAATTCTGCAATGGGGGTTGGTAGGGTGTGTGAGAGAGAGAATGGAGCATTAGAAAGGGAATTCAGAGAAGACTCTACTTTGTTATTTGCTCCAGGGCTTCTCCAAAAGATGATAGACAGATCCAAAAAGAAAACTTGTTCCAGTGAGGGGCTGTCAGATAGAAAGGGCTCTTAAGACTACAGGAGAGAAGAGCAGAGATAACCCATCAGGGCACTAACTGCAAAGAACATTCTTTACAACTTTAACAGTGTCACTTCAGGAAATGAAAAGAGTTTTATCAGGTGAATAAAAATTGTATGGCTCTGATGAAGTGAGAACAACTTTTGCTATCACAAACACAAATACACACTATTTTGATTCTGTTGTTACCTATAGTACCAATGAGTAACTGTAAAGACAGAAATAATAAATGTAATGGTATAAAGCAGAAGCAGATAGGGGAAACTTGATTAAAGATTTGCAGAATGCTAAGGGGGGTGGATTGCTGGTGTCTCGTCCAAGCTGAATGCCGGTAAGAAGTCCAACCTAGATGTTAAAGGGTCTTGGGTAAATGCAAAATAAAAATCACTTGAAAGACCTGGAAATGCTCAGCTTTAAGAAGACTCAAGGAGAATAGGATAGAGGTCTTCAAGTATTTGAAGAGCTGTCACAAGGAGGAGAGATTAAACTTTTTCTTTTTGGCCTCAGACAGGAGAACCCAGAGACACTGCAAAGGAAAAGCTTGTGAACAATTCAAGCCATCCCAATGGGAAGTAAGGCATCTTCAGAGTTGGTGCATTTTCCTTCCTTGGAGGTCTTTAACCAGAGGCTGGATGATCCTAGTATATGGGTTGGACAGGATGGTCCCAATATTTCTTCCAACTCTAAAATTTTGTGATTCTGTGATCAAGACAATGGCTTTTCTTCTCTCAGCTCAATTAGAATTAGGGAAACAGCCTGACAGTCCATAGGAAATCATTTAATTTGCTTATTTACATTGAGCTGGGATCCTCATTATTTTGGGGAGAAGGGCAAACCTATTGATTTCATTGATACAGAAAATTCAATCAATCAACAAGCATTTATTAAGTGCCTATTACAGTCCAGAGTGCTGTTGTTCAGTAGTTTCAGTCATGATAGACTCTTTGTGACCCCATTTGAGATTTTCTTGGCAAAGATATTAGAATGTTTTGCCATTAAAAGCCCTGAGTATAAAAAGAAAAAAATAGCAAAACTTCTATTTAAGCATCTCAGAACTTTAAGATTTACCCTGCAACTTACAGACTTAGCAGAGGTTTTTAACCTGGGGTCCATGAATTTTTTTAATGTAATTGAATTTCAATATAAGTGATTTCACTTCATTCAAAATCCCATCTATTTTATTTTATTCATTTAAACATTATTCTGAGAAGAGATCCATAGGCTTCACTATATGGTCAAAATGGTTCATGAAACACACACAAAAATAGGTTAAGAATACCTGTCTTAGAAGGTTACCCAAGACATTGATAAGCTAATGTCTTATCCCAGTACTAAAGCTAGTATGTGTCAGAATCTGAACCCACTGACTCAGACTCTCTACTCTGATGCCACACTGCCTCCATTATAATTGTACTTCTCATCTTTCTGTAATCTTTTCAAGGAAAGTTCATATCTACAACCATGGAACATAGACTGGACACCATTTCCTTTCTCCTTTTATTTTATTCTTTTAGTTTCTCTGTTTTGGAAATAGACCCCATATTTCCATAATTGCCCTGAAAAAATCATTGTTTCCCATGTACTCTTAAAACAGTTTCATCATGCCATGGCCTTTCAGCTCTATAATTCTCAATGCAGGGATAGGTTTTAACCTAATAAAAGCATCTCCTGAATGGTTTGGCAACCCACTGGCATAGATTCTTGGAAACTTGGGCACTAAGAAGGCAGTGATATATTTAATGGGTATTTTTATTATTATTAACCTTTTTAACTACATAGAAAAAAACTGAATAACTAGGCAGGTAGTACGCTCCTAAGCTCACTTCAGTGGGCTGAAAAAATGTAGGGGTTAGGGGAACAGGGCTTTTGAGAAAATCTGTGCAGCTAAACAAAGCCCACAGCCACAGGCAATGTGGAAATGGAAGACTGATTTTATTTTGATCACTAAATCTAGATAACACAAGGAATTACTACCTTCAAATACTGCAGCTTTTTAATCCATTTTGACTGAATTTGTCTTGTGGAATCTTCCTTTATTTCATAAAATAAGAAGGCTACCCCCCACCTCCTGCATCTTGACAACCTAGACCTATCTAAAATCAATCTTTCAGTGTGGTAAATACATTGTAAATCATAAAGCAGTGTGTACACTAAAGCAAGTTACATGGTTAATTTTAACAATTTTTTAAAAATATGTCAGGGTTTAGATAATACCAAGGAGATGAAAATTTCTTACCCAGCATGCCAGATCAGCATAGCTTTCAGTTTGAGATTATAGCCCATTGACTAATATGTCATCAGGCTCATACAGTATTTATAGTCGATATGCTCATGAAATTAAAAGCATTCAATCTTGGGGAGGTCAGTGATGTGAATTACTTAAACAGGAGACCTGAAAATCTTTCAGTTGGGATGAATATAACTTTAATAGATTTGTTGCTTTCTTTTCCAAGGTAACCAATATCTTGATTTAAAGGTGAAAGCTCAATGAAACTTATGTTTCCCCTGACAACAATACTTACCTCAAAGCCCACCAAGCTTGCCCTTTCTCCTTCCTTCCTTGGAGAAAGAAGAGGCAGGGCAGAGGGTGTGGGTTGGCACAATACTTACTCTACATTGTCTCATACAGGTCAAGAGATCATGGGATTGTAGGTCTAGAGCTGGAAGGTATCTTAGAGGACATTTAGTCCAACTCTCCCTCACTTTACAGAGGAGAAAATTGAGGCCCAGAGACAATAAGTGACTTTCCCAATGTCACCATGGTAGTAAAAGTTAGATTACAGATAGCATAAGGCTAATTATTTGACAACAAAATTAACTATAACATATGTGAACTCCATGGTTAACCTTTGATTGGATATATCATAAGAACTATATCCTGTTACTTACCAAGCTATTCTGGGCTTTTGATCAAAATTTATTTCTTAGCTCCCCAGATATCTTTTCTCACCTGGGTATATTCCTTTTGGATTTCATCATGTCCTCCAGAATCTCATCATCCCACAAGATCACATTAACCCTGACACCTATACCCCCTCAGTCCACCCTGACTCTGCTCCCCTCCCTTTGATTGGAGAGAGTGGAGGGTAGATAGTGAAGAGCTCCTCTCAGAGCTTCCATTTAAGGAAGGCTTCCAGGGCAACAATCTTATCATTTCCCACCTAGCTACACTCCTCTGGACTTCACCATGCCCCTTGAACTGAGTACCCTTCCCAACCCCACTTTCTAGCTTTTTTTTAATGTGCTGTCTTCCCCATTAGATTGTGAGCTCCTTGAGGACAGAGAGTGTCTTTTGCCTGCCTTTGTATCCCACTGCTTAGCACAATGCCTGGCACATAGTAGGTGCTTGACAAACATTACTGATTGACTTGGTTAAACACATTTCTATAAGTTTAGATCTTTCCATTCTATGAACATGGTAATCTCACTGTACTACTAGACTAACTTCATTGTCTTCCAAGTTATTTCAACCTTTCTCTTGGCCTTCATCTCTCACCTAATGACTTCCACTGGGAAAAATTTCATGACCTATCACTGGCAGATCTATTGTTGAGCCCTAATTCCTAAACCAGACCTCCAAGATAACAACAATATTCTAACTTCACACCATTTTTTGATTTCAATTCTAATTGACCAATGTCTTTACTCCACTTTAACTACCACCTATATCATGGGTCTTTGTCCCCACTTCTAATTTCTCTACAATCAAATCTCAATAATTACTATGTGATCACAACCTCCTCATCTTCTACTTCTTCTATTTCCCAATTCTTACTAATTTGTCCTTCATCTTCATATTCATCATGACTTTTAATCATTTGACCCTATTTCTCCTAACTCGAATATACATTTAGATCCAAATCCTAGCCACATCATAGTTATTGAATAGCTAACTGAATATTTGTGAATACATTAGAATTCATGATCCATGAAGGTAGAGACTAACATACCATCTCTCTCAGCACCCAGAAATGTTTTATACATAGCCAATGCTAAATAATGGAAATTGAGTCAACAAAGTAACTTCATTCTACAATTAACTTTTTTTCTTCTTTTTTTTCCTTTCTTTCTTTCTTTTTAGCTTTTAACACTCACTTCCACAAGATTTTGAGTTCCAAATTTTCTTCCCATCTTATCCCTCCCGCAACCCCAAGAAATCATGCATTCTGAATACCCCTTTCCCTAATCTACCCTCCTTTCTATCTCCCAATTCCTTCTCTTATCCTCTTCCCCTTCTATTTTCCTGTAGGGCAGGATAGATTTCTATACCCCATTGCCTGTATATCTTATTTCCTGGTTACATGTAAAAACAATTTTTAACACTTGTTTTTAAAACTTTGGGTTCCAAATTTTCTCCCCTGTTTCTTCCCCACCCACCCTCATTGAGAAGGCAAGCAACTTGATATAAGTTATACTTATGCTGTCATCTAAAACACTTCCATAGTAGTCACGTTGTGAAAAACTAACTATATTTCCCTTCAGCTTGTCCCTCCCCCCATTTATTCTATTCTCTTTTGACCCTGTCCCTCCTCAGAAGTGTTTGCTTCTGATTACGCCCTCCTACAATCTGCCCTCCCCTCTATTTCCCCCCCATCTCTTATCCTCTTATGCCCTATTTTCCTGTAGGGTAAAGATAGATTTCCATACCCAATTGAGTGTGTTTCTTATTCCCTCCTTAAGCCAATCCAATGCAAATAAGATTCATTCATTCCCTCTCACCTTCCCCCACTTCCCCTCCACTGTAAAGGCCTTTTCTTATCTGTTTTATGTGAGATAATTTACCCCACTAGAACTACCTTCTATCTAGCCTAGACACTATGGCTTCACCAAGGCCCTAAAATCTCTTATACCTTTGACTTTACACTGTTCCTACCTTGTTAATCCTAAACCCTGTCTAACTCCCCCTATCTCCTCTCTTTCTGTTCTTGTCATTTCAAGCATTTGAAGAGAAAATAGTGAAATAGTGCTGCCTAGGTTCACTACACATTCACAGGCTCTCTGAGTTGGAAAGGACTTCAGAAACTCTGTAGTCTAATCCATACCTGAATAAGGATCCCCTCTAGAGTACACCCAACAAGTGATCATCACAGCTCAGTGCTGCCTGATTGCCCTTTTAGCAATGTCTGGTTTATTCCATACTTCATTCTCTAGAGTGACTATGGCAGACTTTCTATTCTTCTCAAGTCCCCAACCCTGGAAGTTACATGATATAATACCCTGGCTCTGCCAGTAATTCTAAGACTATGGGGGAGGATGGAGTGGGTGTTTACTCAACCTCTCTGAGCCCAAGTTTCTTCTCTTATAAAAGAGAGTGGTAATAATTCCACTACATACTTTATGGGTTTGTGAGAAAATAATTTTCTAAATTTTAAAGTACCCTATAAATGTATTTTGTTGTCATTCATAGATGACTTTATTTCCTATTTTACTATGATCAAAACCATTCTGTACAAGCTCCCTAAAATTCTGCTTTATCTGTTTCAACATGTTCTTATATCTGCACTCATTTTCCCTTTCTTCTGCTTTTTTTTTATCATGATGATGAAGGAAAAGCAGTTGAACTGAAAGGACAGGAAGGCAGGAATTGGGCACAATAGTTACAAGCAGGAAATGTTGCTCTCAAGCTGAACATGCCTTGGATGAATCAAGATTTCTTTATTACTATTTCTAGGCTGGTACATTTTATTGCTATTGCACCACTAGCTACTGTTTAAGTATAGAAAAAAGAGTGACGCAAATAGACCTCTTCACAATAGAGCAATGGATCACCTCCAGTCTAATAGTCCTCAACAGCTTTTCTTTTTGTTTCAGGTCATGTTCATAAGACTCAAGTTCTTGAGCACAGAGGTTACTGATAGTTTTTAACAGTAATCCAATTGTTTTATGAGATCAGATAGAGCTGTTTCATCAATTATGCCCTTTTGTTCAAAAAGACTTTGTTGGAGATTGCAAAACCCCGATGCATCTCAGAGGAATGGCCCCCTATTTCTTTTTTTTTTCACATTGGATAGCATTTTATACTTTTTGTAATACTTTCATAAGCACTAAAAATCTTTGCTACCAACTTCAGTGAGAACTCACATACTTGAATCTCAGCATCTCAGCTCTGACCGAGATGGGAGAGAACACCCCAGAAACAGGAGAGAGAGAGATATGAAAATCATTACTTAAGATCAGATGACAAGGGAAATAGCATGGTAGATAGAAAGAGTTGGGTTTAGAGCAGGAAGACCTGGATTCAAGTCCTGCCTCTGACACAGACAGTTTTACCCTGGGCAAGTCCCTAATATCTTAGGACCCCAAGCAGCTTTCTTAGACTCTTTAAGCTGAAGAGCATGTGGCCATCTGCAATGGGAGAAAGAAGTACTCACCAAAAGTTCCCCAAATAATAGGTCTGGTCAAAAAAATAAGTAAAGAGAAGACAGTCTAGTTTCTACCTCCTCTCGTTCCCAATCTCTACTCTTCCAGTTCAGGCAATCAAGAAGTGCCCTTGGGCAGAGTGTACTACCTTGTCTGAATGTTCTGGTGAGACTGGTGAAGGAGGAAGCCTGAGGGGTCAAGGGTGGGGTGTCTTTTGTTTCACCAAAGAGAATCCAAAATATTTGGGAAATAGTATTTGCAGCTTCCCAGATGTTTATGTTGTATTTGAATAAGTGAGAAGAGCTGGGGGAAAAGAGCGTATCCTTGGGCAGGGGAGGGAAAGATGACCTAAGAAATCAAGATGGACTGGCAAAGATCACCAGTACTGAAGTGGCCAGGAACTGAAGCAGAGCCATCCCACAATATGGAGAGGACTGCTCCTACCACCACTTTCTTGTCCAGTCGTGCTCTACAGCAGTTGGTCCTTTAACACATTTAGATCTGTGTTTCTTTTGATTTCATTTGTCTTCATGATGTTTCTGATCTGTTGTCAATTCTTTTTACCATGACTTCTTTGTGTTCTTTTTGTGTCAACAATCCCTCAGTAATGCTCTTGCTTTCTTCAAATTTGGGTAGCAATATATCCCTCAGTGCATGGCTTTTCCTGCAAAATGGATGGCTTATCTAGAATATTTTCATTCACTTCCATCAACCGTCCTCTCACACAGCTTGACACAGTATATTCTTCTCCATCTGAACAGGATATTCTGTTTAAACTTCCCAGAAACCTTGTTCTGAGGTCTGCTACAGTTGGCACTGATTTGGTAGTTTATGCTCTTAATTGTTTTTCCATTTTGAAGAAGTGGATGAGATTCTGCCAACGTGATTGCACAGATTCTGTTAGAATGTTGCAATATACAGTGATCTTCACACGGCTTTCCCTTCACATCGGCCTTGTACCAGCGGGTGAAGTGGCGATCCACCAGGGATGGGGCCGCAAGCATATGCCCCCGGCACTGGCCACCATGGCCAGCTCAGATCCAGCGATCGCAGTCCCACCAAGAAATCACCATGCACTTATGGTCCCCTATTTCTTGCAAAAGCTAACATCTCCTCTTTTATTATCCATCTCCTCCCTTCTCTCCACTTCTAAAAACTCTCCATACCTCCTGATAAAGGGGAAGCTCTTTGAGGCTAAGGGTTGTGGAATTTGCTTTTATCAGTATTCTTAGCATCTACCATGGTACCTGGCACAGACAGTAGTAGGTACTTAATAAATGCTTATTGATTACTGATCTTCAAACTCTTCTGAGTGGTAATTCAAAGTGAAGCTCTAAGATGGGTATAGTTATTAGGAGCTTAGATAGCAGCTTTAGTCAGGTTTTTTTCATTTTAGTAGTATGCAGCAGATGCCTTTAAAACTGCCAAAGAACCAATTGTTCTTGAGATATTTGAGTGAGAGAGTAATAGTTGGTTGAATATTGAGTAATATCTCTTCCTCGAAACTTTCCCTCATCTCCCAGTTGTTCGTGTTCTCTCCACCTCAATTGTCCTTGTCCTAGACTTATTGTGTATATAACTGTTTGGCTTTATCAGCTGTCAGGACCATTGGATGGGAGGCTGCCAATCATTATCCAACACTTCATCTCTTATTGTCGCACATTATTTTTTATCTGTAGAAGTATGTGTCAGTAGTGATAAGTCACTCACATAATAGCCTCTCCCTTACCATCAAGATGCATTGTTATGTGGCACAGTGGACAGAGTGCTGAGCCTGGAGTCAGGAAGACATCTTTCTGAGTTCAAATCCAGCCTCAGACACTTAACTAGCTATGTTTCCTTGAGCAAGTCATTTAACCCTGTTTTCCTCAGTTTCCTCATCTATAAAATGAGCTGGAGAAGGAAATGGCAACCCACTCCATTATCTTTGTGGAGAAAGCCCCAAACAGGGTCGTAAGGAGTCATACAACCAAAAAATGAATGAACAACAACAAATTGGTCACTTATTGACTCAGTGATCATGATTAAATTTTTTTTTAATTTTTTTTTTGTGAGGCAATCAAGATTAGGTGACTTGCCCAGCGTCACACAGCTAATAAATGTCAAGTGTCTGAGGCCATATTTGAACTCAGGTCCTCCTGATTCTAAGGCCAGAGCTCTATCCACTGCACCACCTAGCTGCCCCTTAAACAAACAATTTAATTAGATTGAGTGAAAGCCTAGTAAAAATCAAACCATTAGCTAATCATAATGTCCTTCCTAGCTCCAATCTTAAAACAAATACTGTCCTTCAAGGTGGAATCTGTTTCCATTCTCTTTCATTTTCTAAGCTGTAAAGAGAAAAAAATCATGGAGTTCATTTGCTTAATAAAAATCTCATCTCTGCATACTGCAGGGCTAAGGAGTGACAGTGGTAGTAAGAGAGCTATCAGTAATGATAGTGATAAGGGAAACCAGTCATGAAAGAAGTGATCACATTTTCTTCAGGAGCAGGTAAATAATGAGCTAGGTGCTAGCTAACAAGGTTAGTGCTACCAGCATCATGGATGCTGGGAGATCATGATTGCTGCCTCTCAGGTCCCCAGCTCCAGTGTTTATCACTTAGGCTTTTCAAGGCAAGAGGAAAAACAGCCAGCACAAAGATGGGAAGAGGTAAACCCTAAATTTTATGCCAATCTGGACAAAATATAACTACAGGTATTCCTGACTTCTATGGCTATTCCAGCCACCATTTTTTCTCTAGTTTTTTTTCTTTTTGCCATTTCTTACTTCACTTCTACAATCCAACCAATCTAGTCAGAACTAACAAAAATGGAAAATAAAAATTATACTGGTTTTGGGAGTCTCTAAATACATCAGCCTCTGTAGACACATTCTCTTCATATACACTCTGTATTCCCTCAGTGTAATATATGATCCTTGAAGGCAGAGTATTTCATTTTTGTAATTGTATTCTTAGCACCTAGTGTAATAGTTTAGCACAGCCTTTTACATAGTAGGGTCCTGCTATATGATTTGGGGGGACTGAATTGAATGGATGAAATAATCACAACATGTCATTCCCAATCAAGTGAGCAGGTTAGGCATGAGAGAAAGTGCCAGAGGCAGAAGCAGAGGGTATCTGAGCCCCTAACAGGAAGATGGTATAGGTCAACAAGGTTGTAAAGCATCAAGAGGAATTGGTAGGCCCCACAAGTAGTCCAAAGATCAGAGTTTAGGATAGTAAATAGAAGAATGACTGGTTACCAAGTCAAAGCTAAATCTCTTACAGAGATCTGCAGGGATTCAGGATTGAATACATTTAGATATCCTGGAATAGATTTAGTAGTTCTTCACCTTAGGTTTCCATCTGGGCCTTGAATTCCAGTCCAGGGACTTGACAATAGAGTCCTTCCCCTCTTCCTACAAAAATGCTCAGATATTCCTTATCCTTAAAAAAAAATTCCTCCTTTAATTATCCTATCCCTTTAAATGATTGGCCTTTCTTATATTTATTATGTCAATACCAAAACATTAGGAGGCAGTTACAGGTGGTGCTGCAGAATAGTCTTTGCCCAATTTCTTACCAGCTACATTGCTTTTGGTCTTTTATAAACCCTCTCCATCATGTCTTCCTTCCCCAAGAAACTCATCATTGGGAAATCTTATTATGCTGAAAGACTAGATTTGCCTGGTACTCATATCTTCTCAGTCCCCACTACCTCTCTGATTGAACCCTCTGACTGGAAAGAAGGGCCATAGACTCTAGGCCCTCTATTTACCAAAGGGACTCAGCACAGTCTTCTTCCCATTCCCCATTAGGAACTCCACTTTGGGACTTCTTTGGGCTTCTCCATTATGCCCCCAGTACCTGACAGTTACTTTCCTATCTCCAACACCTGTTTTTCAGCTTCTTTTTGTGTGTTGTCTTCCTCCATTCAATTATAAGCTCCTTGAGGGCAAGGACTGTCTTTTTTAACTTGTATTTTTATTCCCAGCACTTAACATGGTGTATGATACATAGTAGCTGTTTAATAAATGTTCACTGACTGATGGACTGAATGCCACAAGTTCTGACAAAGGCATTCTTGTCTTTCCTATCACCTTGGGTTTCAAACAATCCTTGGAGCCCTGGGGCTTGACGAATGATTCCTTTCCCTTTTACTATAAGGTCGTCTTTGACTCCTCTCTATTCCTCAACCCAATGTTCCATCAGATGCCAAGTCTAATCAGTTCTATTTCAGCAGTATTTTTTATATCCATACCCTTCTTTTATCATGCCTACAACTACTACTCTATATGATCAAGCTTAGATTGTTACGATAGCCTAACTCATTTCCCTTATACCACTCTTCCCCACTCCTACTTCCAAATCTTTCCTATATAAAGGACTTCCAGATTAATCTTCTGAAAGTACAATGCTCTCCCCAAAACCTTCAGTGGACTTTTATTAACTACTAAATAAAAGTCAAGCTCCCTGGCTTGACATTCAAGCCTCAGCTTAATCTGACCAAACCCTGTCAGCTTCACAATATCTTGTCAATTTTTTTTGTATCTTATTAAAGTTGGCTTTTTTTAAACCTTACTGTCACTTCACAATGACTCTCCTCCTACCCTCATCTGCCCCCCTCCTGTAATGAAATAGTCAAGTAAAATAAACACACTTAGCCAGAATTCTAATTCTATATTACTTCTCTAATGTGTATCCTCTAACCTAGCCAAATGTGGTGACTTACTGTTCTCTGAATATACCCTTGATTGTGCTTTCCATTTGGCTTAGAATGTCTTTCCCCGTCATTTCCACCTGTCAAATTCATCTTGTCCCTCCTTTGCCCTGAGAGAATACTTTGTGCCTCTTTGTGCCTTTTATTTTGTGCCTTGTATTTGAACATGCATCTTTCCTCCATTACCTCTTTGCGGCAGGAACCAGATTTTACTCTTTTTTTTTTAATCCCAGGATAGCTAACACAATGCCTTGCATGTATCAAGTACTTGATAAATGTTTGTTGAATGCATATATTAAAGAATGAATGAATGGCTGACAAAGAGAACAGAATGAAAAGTTGATTACATAGGGCACCTGGCTAATGTATGCATACCATCTATTATGCATTGTTTGTATGCATTACATTGAACTGTGCTGGTGATATGCTGTGACTGCTATTCTCCTGGGACTCTCATGCAAATTAGATATAGATTCAGGACTATAGTATACCTAGGAGCAAAAATTTTAACGCAAAAATTTAATTATCAGCAGTAACCTACTATTAGTCTCTGAGATTTAAGAATTGACTCCCAGTTTTTCATTGAAAGGAAGCTTTTTATAACCCAAGTACTGAGATAACCAGCCTCCTTAGAATTACAAATTTAAATCAGAGTAATGTCACTGCTCTTCCACACCCTTCCTAGAAGAGCTATCTTGATGCCTTATTTTGTGGGGGTAATTATTATGCACAGCCATCCCTCTCCTTCCACCAACCTGAACTTCTGAGTTCTACATAGGAGAGATGGAGAACAATCATATGACAGATTATTATGTTTCAGTAAGCTGTGGTCTTCATAAAACTGCAAATACTTAAAAAGTGAAGTGGCAATCAATGGGTACCAACAAAGATCCACTAATAACAACATAGGCTGAACTAACATCATTTGCTTTTTTGATACGATTACTAGAATAATAATACTACAATGAGCTTGGTGTTGTGGATAGAAAGTTGGCCTTGGACTTAGGAAGAGCTGGGTTCAAGTCTTACCTCTGACCCATACTGGCCAGGACATAATGGTAGGAAAATTACTTAACCTCTCAGTGGCCCTTGCAACTCTCTAAATCTGCTTATCACATATTGCAGAGTAGGTGCTAATCTGCCCTAGATGAGAGAGTTCCTCAATGAGAGTGCTTTGTACTAATGAAATCCACCCCTTCCCTGGCTAAAAAACATACTATAGATAGGGCTGGTACCTGGATTTCAGCAAAGTAAGACCCTGGTGATACAGACCTGCTTTAAAGATCATTCAGAAAGAGTGTTAACTAATGTCAACCTGTAGAGAGGTCTCCAGTGGTTCTGCCCCCCTTCTGCCAGTCATTCCTTCAATATTCAATAAGTTTTATTAAACACCCACTACGTATAGAGCACAGAGCTGGGTGCTCAGTAGGATTCCAAGATAACTGAGATATAGTCTTTTCCCTAATGAGCTTACAATTTCATGTTGATAGAAAGGGAATGTGACAATTATACATCTGCAAAAAAAAAAAACCTGAAGAACAATAATATAAATATAATGGAATAACACAGGGCCAAAATAGAGATATAATTATTAGTTGAGGGCCAAGGAAAGAATGATAATTTCTGATAGGAGAGGTCAGGAAATACTTCCTGAAGAAGACAATATTTGAGCCAGGTGTTGAAGGATAGCTAGGATCTCTGGGTAGAGATAGATGGAGGTAACTTCACAAACAGAAATTGTGTGGTTAAGGGCAAAGAAGTATGAAAAATCTGGAATCAGGAATGGTGGTACTTGTCTATAAACCCAGCTACCAAGGATGCTGAGGCTGAGGGATCTTACAAGCTCCAGAATTCTGAGCAGCATTGGGCTATACCAATCATATGTCCTCTCTAAGTTCAGCATTAGCAGAGTGATGCTTTGGGATTGGGAGGCCACCAGGTTGTCTAAGGAGGGGCAAACTAAGTTGGAAATAGAGTAGGTTAAAGCTCCAATTTCAACCACTAGTGAGATTGGGCCTATAAGTAGCTCCTACATTTCCAGTCTGGATTAGATAGGGAAGGGAGGAAAGAAGGAAAGAAGGGAGGAAAGGAGAGAGGGAGAAAGAGAGCAGAGAGATAAAGGGAAGAAGAAGGAAGAATGGAGGGAAGGAGGGGAGGAAGAATCTGAAAGTGCACTGTATGTGAGAGAACAAGCAATTCATTTTGTTTAAAGCATATTATAAGTGGAGGGAATTAGTATGAAATAACTCAGAAAGTGTAGGGCTAAATGAGATCATAAAAGTCCTGTTAAATTTTTTATAGAAATAGCTCCTGTTTGGAATGGGTGTTTGGATTAGGTGATCTTTAAGGCCCCTCCAACTTAAAATTCTATTATTCTATGGAAGAATTTTCTACGAAGTTCCATATGATAATAATTCTTCTAAAGCAATATTTGAATTGCAGTCATAGGATCAGATAAGGGACCCTCAAGTCTAACCTCCTCATTTTATTAAAGATGAGGAAACTGAGACTTAGAAATAAGTGATTTTCCCAAAGTTACATACTTAGCTAGCTTACAGACAGAATTAGAATTCAGGACTTCCTGGTTCTAAGACAAGCATTTTATCCATTCTTTCATTTAGTAGAACAAGATAGGCTATGAAGTAGGTTTTTCCAAGAGATCCTGAAAACATGCTACTTAGTACCTTTCAATCTACCACCCAGGGTTGCTGTGAGGATGAAATAAGATATTTATAATGTGCTTTCCAAACCTTAAAGTGCTATATAAGTGCTATTATTATTTGATATTTATTCATTTCAAAATCCAAATATTAGGTAAACCAAGTCAAAAAGACCTCAAAGTTTAGAGAACTAAACCAAGTTATATGATAAATATAAATGTAAATGCTGCTACTTGTGGACTTACAATATTTGCACAATATTAGGATACGTAGTTACAGATGAGGGCAAAATTGCTTTTACAAATTTAGTTGTCCTTAAACTCCACCCCTACCTCTCTCTCTCTCTCTCTCTCTCTCTCTCTCTCTCTCTCTCTCTCTCTCTCTCCCCCCCATCCCTCTTTTTTATCAGATTAGTTAAAAAAAGCATGATCACACTCACAGCCACATTCTAATTCTGGCTATCTCAATTCTACACTTACTACATCAACCTCCAGTTTGGTCTCCCTTTGTCTTCTCTTCCACATTAATCCTTTTCTGTTCTTTAATTTGAAATCCAGAATTTATTACAACAATGTTCTAAGACCATTATCATTTGGATGAAGCGTTTATGGTCATTTACATTGCTACTCCTTAATTACCTCCTTGCTGGCCCAGAAGTTGTGTTAATTTCCCTCTGAGATCATTGTTTCCTCTTTAACTTTTGCCTGGATCACTTTTCACCTAATTCCTGAGGTTCCTCTGGAAGGTCCACTTTTTGAGCAGATAAGACACCATGAAGAAAGGATATGACTTCTTACATTAAAAATTAAGAACACAAGGTTTCTGTTTATTAAGTGAATGCAAGGTCATTGTTTCATTGTAAAAGGCCTTGTTCTTATCCTATTAAGTAGTGGTTCAAAAAGTGGTGGACAAGGTAAAGTGAAATGAAATTCCTAAAATCTAAAGAGGACAAGTGTGCTAAGACTTTTGACAGTACGATTAAGGCTCTACAGCATCCATGAAATAAGGAAAAAGAAATTCTGGCCTCAATATTCACTTTGCCTAAAATGCTTTGTACTGTATCATAGAATATTTTTGGTAGTGGATATAATAGAAGATGAAACACAAACTCATGGGTTTGAGATTCAATAGGGACCATATGAGCCATGTAGTTCATTCTTTCACATGGAGAGGTACACCTTCACAAAATCCCTGTTCAAATGGTTAGCCATATTCTCTTTGAAGACAGTCCCCAGACTTCTAATAAGGGTGGGGTGATGAGCCCTTATCCCAAGTGAATTTAGAGGGCACCCTAAACACATAATCCTTCAGCTTCAGAGAAAAAATAGTGATTCATGCTTATTTAGCAAGAAGAATTTGTTATAATGAAAAGGTACCAGATGATACTAGTTTCCATTGCCCCATTCCAGGTGAGCTCCTCCCTGGTCCAGTCCCTGCCTACTACGATGGCCTTTGGGCCAGTAACTCACATGAGGAGGACATATTGCCTGATGCTTGCCCAGAACACAGTCTGTGCTGCACAGAATGCAAAAACTCTTAGTTATGGCTCTGGTGGTCTTCCTACTGGAATAGCTAATAACACTCTTGCCAGGGAGACAGTGACAACATATGCAACTACAAATATATGATCATTAAAGTACAATTTCAATTCAATTCAACAACCAGTTTCTAAGTATATTTTATACAGGCACTATGCTAAGTACTAGATCCCCCAAAAAGACAAAAGCAAAGAAAGACACAGCCACTAACCTTGAGGAGCATTCTGTTTGGGGTAGGAGAGTGAAAAACAATACAAAGACAAGTAGAAACTAAGCATTTTGAGGGGAAAGAACATATAACTTCTAATCATAAGTTACATTTCTGCAGCACTTTCTGCTGATAAATTATTTTATGTAGAATGTTTTGTTTGATACTCAGAGGACTGAGAGGTAGGCAGTCTAAAATTACCATATTCACTCTACAGATGAGGAAATTATGGTTCCTATTTGTTAAGGAAATTATCAAACAGCTAATAAGTAATAGGGCCACCTCTCAAACCCAGGTTCCTTGGATTACAAGTCAAGTGTTCTTTCTACTACTCACTACTATAGAAAATGACAGAAAAATGTAGAGTATGTTTCTAGTAGAAAATGACATTTCTAGTCCCCTTCACTGGTTTTTACTAAGGCCATTCAATTGTTTGTGTTATGTACAAGTGTGAGTTAGAAAAAATGAATCATTTCATATTAATACTGAATCTGTCCTTCTGATTTTTGAAAGCATATTCTTTAAATGTGCTAGATTATTATTCCTACTGTGATGAGAGATTACAGAATATACAGTATGTGATTTGGCATGCCTCAGTGATTGTCTTTTTTTAGTATTTAATGTAAAATTGCCTGGTGGGGAATATCAAATGTGTACCCAGAACCTTTGGTAAAGTGTTATGACTTATCTAGCGATGCACATTATAAGCTTGTCCAGGTTTCCACCCCAAGGTTGTAGTCAGGGTTTTATTATTGATAACAATAATTTAGCATCTCGTTTCCTTTCAAAAGTGAAAGTGATTAAATTGTTCCACAACTCTGAAAAGCACAGAAGCTGTGTAATTTTATAGACATTTGCAAAAGAGCATAAAAGATAAAATACCCATTCATCCCAAGAGGAAAGGAAATGCGATTTTCTAAGCAAAATCTATTCATGTCTGAATTTTTATTAGCCTTCTATAATGGAAAGACTATAAAATATATATTGTTTTTGTGCTCCTGAATAGTTTTAACATCTTCTTAAGTGAAGACAAGATCAGTGCTTTGTTATGAAAGGTACTATTCTTACCCTGTAAGTGCTAGTTCAAAATGGGGCAGGCAAGGAAAGGCAAATGAAATTCCTAAAATCTAAATAGGACAAGTGTGCTAAGACAAAAGATAGCTTTATTACTTACTCTACAGAATCCACAAAATAAGAAAAAGAAATTCTGGTCTTGAAAATAGCTTTGCCTGAAGTGCTTTTTAAAGCCTGCTAGTTGGGGTACTTGTTTGACAAAGCAATGACATCTAGTGGCGAATTAAGCCCATCACTCCTGTGCACTCAGCAAGGAACATTTTCATCACAACCATTTAAGGGAACCTTAAAAGAGTTAAAGGAGACCTAGATTTGGCTGAAACAAAGACACCATGAGGGTCCGCGAGTACGAGAAAAAAACATTGCACTTTCACCCAGATCAGTACTAGCTTGCAAAAATCAAGGTGAGTCAAAACAACCAGATGGCATAATCTCTCTCTTCTGTAATTTCTTGCTTGAGTTTCCATGGGAATACATTTTTATAGGAGAATTTTCAGTCTATCTACCCAATGCCAAAATATGAAAGAGGGTGTGGTATAAAATAGTTATCTGCAATGGAGGATTGGGACCTTTTGGAAAGCTGTGGCATGACCCTAATCAAGGACTATATGATCAACAAATCAGAAGGTGAGAAGATGGGTAACATTTCACCCTCTTGATGGAAAATCATGGGGCATATGTACAACACAATTCAACTACTCTTCATCCATTACAGCCCCGAACTGCTCCAGCCTACCCCATTCAATTACTGTGAAAGCTCCTATTCCCCCGCTCCTGGGCCTGACCATGGTAGGACACCCACAGTAATAACTGCACAGCTGTACAGGTGGGAAAATCTCTTTTCACTCCCCTTTCCTCTCCCCTCTCCTTCACAAGGAAAAAAAATACCGATAGGAGTATGAACCAAAAAATTTGGAGAGCACAAACATGGAGGAAAAAGTACTGTGAAGAAGACATGCCACTAGCCCTGTATGATCTTGGAAAAATCATTTCACTTCTCTGGGGATCAGTTTCCTCTTCTGGAAAATAGTGTTTTGATGAGATGACCTCTCACTTTCCTTTTAAACCCAATAACCTTATAAATTATTCATTTCTGATCTGTCCCATCAAATAATTCAATGGTGGGGGCAGGGAGAAGTAGAGTCTAACCTGTTCTGTAGAACTGAATCAACAATTCAACTAAATCTGATCTGGTAATGAAGATAATGATGGCAGAATTGATTGATGATGATGATGATTCTGATGATAGAAGAAATCTTGTAGAATAATCTAAGTATTAAAGGATCAAAATCCCATAGTATGCATGCTGAACTAAGTCTAATTCTACCAGACAGTCTGATTCTACCTTTGCTTGATTGCTTGCTAATTTCTTGAAATTCGCTGTATTAGATTGTCTGATCTTACTTTGCTGGATCCTTTGCTCTTTTCCTTAACTCTGCTGGCTCTGAAATTGCTGACCTTGACATTTTCAACCTGGTCTGATCTATTATGTCCACTATGCTATATAGCACAGAGAAACTTTGACCTGACATAGTCAGGCACTCATTTATTCAACTATTATTTACTAACTGCACACTATGCACAGGGCACTATACTGAGACCTGTGAGAGATGAAAAATGAATGCAATATAGTTCCTGCCCATTTGAAGCTTAGTCTAGCATGCAGATAATGAAAACAAAAGTTGTTTTTGGTCTGTATTAGCTAGAAAATTGGTCCAATTTGCCACATGACTACATCTGAAGACAAGATGATGTATATTTGCTGAAAGATGCTTCAGTGCTCTTTACTCATTGATACATGAAGAAATAGAAGTAGAATGATATGGGTTGAAATTATGTCTCTTTTGTGCATTTATCCTGTATTATTTTGTGATATATGTATATATACACATACATAGTTATAGATATACACATTTGTATAGTTCTAAGTTTCATAAGGCCAGGAATGGCTCATCTAAACTTTGTGCCTTCCTCATCATGTATTACCGTGCTTTGCACATGGTAGACAATTAATACATTTTTATTGAATTGAATTGGACTGTTCAGATATATATATATATATTAAAAACTTCTGGACAACATTTACAAGGATAGTTTGATAGACTTTATTTCACATGGTCTAAAGCCAGCTTTAGAACAAGACTGGAAATCATTTCAATTCAAAAAACATTTGCTATTTGGCTACTATATACAAAGCACTGGGGTTACAAAAGTAGAAATAAAATAGCCCCTTCCCTCAGGAAGCTTATATTCTACATAGTGACTATAATACATACATGCATATTAGTAAATACAAGGGAATTTGAGGAAGGTTAGAACACTAATAACTCAAAAGTTAAAATAAGACCTCACAGAGGAAATGGCATCTGAGCTGAGCCTTGAGTGAAAGTAGAGTGCAAGAGGTTGAGAAAGAACATTCCAAGCATGGAGAAATGCCTAGAATACCAAGTTTAGGGAAATGCCAATAGCCTCATTTTGGATAGAATGTAGACTGTGTGAATGTAGAAAATGGGGACTCAATATAGGCTGGAACTAGATTGTGGAAGGCTTCAAATCCCAGGCTGAGGAGTTTGTATTTGATTGGAGAAAGGATAGGGAATCCACAAAGATTTTTGAGGAGAAGAGTGACATGGTCAGATGAGTACTTTAAAAGAATGACTTTGGCCATTGTGTGGATGATAGAGAAGAGAGAGACTAGAACCAGAGATATCATTTAGGAGGCAATAGACAAGGTGAGAAATGATGGGAAATTGAAGTAGGTGGAGATCATGTGCATGGAGAGAAAAAGGATGGACTCGAGATATTGTGGAAATACAACTGACAAGATTTTGAAATTGATACATAAGGTGAGAGATAGTACAAAGTCAAAGCTGACTCTGAACCTTCACACCTAGGTGACTAAAAAGATAATGATTAAAGCAGAAATAGGGAAAGTTGGAGAAAGAATGGGTTCAGATTAAAAGACTGTGAGTTTATTTGGGGCATATTGAGTTTGAGATGGTTACAAATGGAAGAATTAAATGAAGATCTCCAATATTCTGCCAGTAATTCAGGTAGAAAAATGTTTTAAAATATGAATGATATCAATAGAGTATTCTTATTATTACAATAAGTTTAATACAATATTAGAATTCTTCACAATATATTAATACAATAGAGCATTCAGCCAAGTAAGATACTTAGTAGGAATTCACTTCGATAGAAGAAACTCATCTAGCACCATGGAGCAGCTGTTTGTTGGAAGAGATCACATATCCATCAAGAGGGTGGCCCATACTAATTTTTGGGTTTAGACCGATAGGGTATGTTAAAAATCATTTATTTCAACCTTTTCAATTTATAAATGAGGAAATTGAAGCCCAAAGACTACAAATGACTTCTCCATGTCACACAGACAGCGACACATTTGAGATTCAAATTTATGCTGTCTGATTCCAAATCCAGTACTCCCTCCATTTCATCAAAGCTTTCCAACACTCTGCCCTCTCAATATGCTTTTTTTGCCCTCGTGACAAAAATCCTACTTTTACTGGGAATTTCCTTCCATGTTCTCTTATAATCCTATTAAACAGTGGGGAAAGTTTTGTTTTCCAAGTAAGAACCAAACAGATTGACAAGATTCAAATGGGATTTCATGAGTTGTTCACTCCTCCCTGCTACAATGCAATTTTTACAAACAAAGTTTGTTCTTAGAGAGTTCAAAGAATGATGTTTAAATTCAAGTCTTCCTGACTGGAAGTGCAGCATTTTGTCCACTGCTCTACCCAGTGACCTGTAGAAGAAAGAATGAAACAGACAACAAAACAAGATCTAGAAATACACCCGCTTCAGAAAAAAAAATGAAATAACCAACTCATAATGCTGGTTTAGACATCAGAGGTATTAGAGCTGTAACAAAGCTTAGAGATCACCTAGTCAAACTGGGTTGGGTGGCAGGAAGGGGAGGATGAGGAAATTAAAGCCCAGAGGAGTTAAATAATTTGTCCAAAGCCACAAAGATATTAGATGATAGGTCCAGGATTCAAATTGAGGTCCCATGACTCCAAATTCAGCCTTCTTTCTAGTACACCATGCTACCTATTTATTCTACATTGTCCTGAGAACAGCCTTTTAATTTTATACCTCTTGCATTTGTTCATGCCATTCCCTACACTTAGAATCCCTTGCCCTCCTCTTCTCAACCTGATGAAAGTCCATCCCATCCTTAAAGACACTATTTGCTTCTGAGACTGTGATTTAATGATCATAATCTAGTTTATAATGTTCTTCCTGAATGTCCAGTTAGCAATCCAAGTGCCAAAATTAGGAGTGGTGTACTGTTCAAAACAAGGCTGGTAGCCATCTGCTTGGCCAAATCTGCTTTAACACAACTAATGTGATCTTTTTGGAGAATTACCCAGTATGAACAATTTTCAGAAGAAATGCAAGTGATTAGCATCCACATGAAAAAATTCTTCAGAGCACCAGTAATAAGAGAAATGAAAATTAAAACAATTCAGAGGTTTTTCCTCAAATCCAGAAAATAAAGATGATTTTTAAAATGGGAAACAGTCAATTTTGGAGAGGCTAAGGAAGGAAAGGCATGCTAATACAGTCTTGGTTGAGCTTTAAATTGGTCCAATTGTCCTGGAAAACTATTTAGAATTATATGAGAAAAGTCATTCAATTTTTCATGCCCTTTCATCCAATGATTTTATCCTCAAGAAGGCCAATGACAGAAAGAAAACTCCAGGCTATTAAGGATAATACTCAACAGGATGCTTTGTGTTCTCAGTGGGTAAAAAAAAAATCTATGAACAAAATAATCCTCTATTATTTTATCCCCTGTGAATGGCTAAACAAATTATAGCATATGACACATTTAATTTTGTTTCTCAATTAACATGCATTTATTTTCTCTGCATATCACCAACTCCTAATCTTAAAGGAAAAGGAAAAAAAAAGAAAACTATTGTAACAAACACACATGGTCTGGAAAAATAAATTCTCACTTTGTCCATGTCCAAAAATGTATGTTTCATTCAGCATTTGAATCTATCACTTCCCAATCTGGAGTTGAGCAGCTTATTTCATCATTCCTCTGGAATCATAATTGGTCATTGAACTGATCAGAGCATTTAAGTCTTTTGAATTGTGTCTTTTCAATGCTGTCAGAATAGTTTTAAAGAAGTAATGATTTCTAATATTCCAGATGTGTCAGCCTGAGCTTTTCTTTTTAATATTTTCCAAATATCTATGCCTATCACTACTGTGATAGGGAGCATCTGGTTCCAAATTCCTGTCATATTTCATAGACTACCTTTATGACTGACTCTACTTTGAAATCAGTAGGGGCTCTATGCAGGCAACTCTTGTTCTCCCCCTACCTCTGAGTCCCTTCAACCATCCCATTCATAGGAAGTCATCACCTTTCCTTTTCTTCTGTTTTTGAAAATAACGTCAAAGTCCAAGTTCAACCTTCTATCCACCTTCATATAAATAAGTCGTAATACCTATTTCAACTATTTTCTCTAAGAGTCTTAAAGGCATAGAAGAGTTTCTCATTTCTATAAATGTTAAGGTGTAGTCTGTGGGGACATGGGAATAGCCAGGCAATCAGATCGGAAATTTTAAACCAATGCAAGGTTTACTGAGTTTGCTAGCAAGCGTAGCTTTCCAGCTGAGGAAGAGTCACACCATTTAGGTAGGGAGCAGTATTTATATAGGGTCTAGGGGTAGACAGAGAGGAGTGGGGATGGGATATCTAGTGCTGATTGGGAATAGTAATATTCCTAGGGCTCTAAAGAAAGTCCTAAGTCATATTTACTTGTTCATTTAACCTAGGATATTAGTTAATATTAGTGGTTAAACTAATTCTAAGAATTAGGGTGCAAAATAGGACATATTGACACCTTGTTGTGGGCTGCTTGCAATTTGAAGCAGGAATCAAGTCAGAGAGATAATGGGGTGAGGCATTAGCAGGAGACAAGATAGCAGGGTCAGGACCCACAAGTCTTGTCTTAAAGCAGGTGATTTTCACATCCTTTCTCCTAAAATGGAGATTAAATTACTATGCCTCTGAGGAAACAGGTTTAATGAAACTCTCTGGCTTTCTACTTCAACAGCTTTCAACATTCTCTTCTATCTTTCCTTTAAGCCACATGGACTTTGCCTTAGGGCCATGGTGAGCATCTCAGTCAAGATCACTATGATTTTCTGTTCCTAGAGATGAAGTAGAATAAATGGGGTCTAGAGAAGTGTCAGAAGCAAAAAAAAAAATGATTCATTTCTCAGCATAGATGATGTGATCGACATTAAGTAACCCAAATATCTCTAAGAGAACAGTAAGGACAATTTATACACTAAAAGAATATCATTCATTTGTCTAGTAGCTTACAGTTTTCAAAGTGCTTTCACATCCATTTATTCACATATCTTTACATGCTAAGTTAGTTGGCCATTTCTCTTGCCAATTTCATCTTGGCTTCAGATATCACTTCCATGGTTTCTTTACCCCATTACTAATCCCTAACCAATGCCATAATCCTAGTTTAGAGTCTCAATTCTCCTTATTTGAACTATTGTTATGCTCTTCTAACTGCTCTGTCTCCTCTACTGTAAGATGAACCTTTCTCACAACTCTCTATCACTCTATTTCTAAATAAGAAACAAACCCACTGACTGTGGAATAAAGCTCTAACTCCTAAGGCTGGCTTGATTACTTCATTGGCTAAAATAGAATCTGATAAAGTCATCAAGTTTATGGGCAAAAAAGTAGTATAGGAAAATTGAATTAAAGTATAATGCCAAACACACAATCTGTCAATCTGTTAATGTTGTATTTTATGTTATTTTTGTCTGTCCTACCTCCTCTCTAAGATTATAAGTTCCTTAAGCATAGGCACCTGGTCTTATCTTTGTATTGCCCATAATTCCTAGCAGAGTGTTTTGAAAATAACAACATTTGTGATCTCTGTGAGAATTTTATATGAAAGAGAAGAGTAGTGTAATTAACTGCAGTTTGTAGGTAAGAAAATTCAGGCTTAGAAAACCTAAGTGACTAGTGCAAGACTATATGACTGGTAAAAGTTGGAGTTGGGTCTAAATCATCTGCCTTCAAATTCCCAGCAAGAGGAATCCTTTTTTTTTTTTGTCCATCCTAACTCCATTATTTTACAAAATAAATGGAGCCTTAGACTTCTGGGAGAATGGAAACGTCCAAGTCAAATCAACAAGATTACTATGTGCCAGGCATTTTGTTGATTAGTGAAAAGCAAAAACACTTTATGCCCTCAAGGAGCTCACAATCTAAGAAGAAACATAACATGAAAACAGCTATATGGAAACAAGATACATGCAGGATAAATTAGAGATAATCTCAGAGGGAAAGCATTAACATTAAAGTCTAGTAAAAAAAGAATTTCCCTACAGCTAGCAAAGAAGCTAAGGCAACGTGAGTACAAACATATGACTGTATAAGAGTGTGTGTGTGTGTGTGTGTGTGTGTGTGTGTGTGTGTGTGTGCACGTGCACGTGCGCACATACGCAAGAGAGAGACAGACAGACAGACCAGGAAAGAGGAGATGTAAGGAGGGGAAGAAAGGAGGAAAACCTTCTTTGTACAGTGTTAACCATTTCATAAATGTAAGGTATCATTTTTTTCAGACATTATTACTATCCATAAAAACATGTACTTCACTCTGCCTCTGAATCCTAATGTATGGTAAAGTCATAAGATATTTCTTTACCTCATTCCCTATAGCCACAATCAAGAAGACAAGACTTTTGGTCTGTGGAGCCGGAAAGCATCAGATAGTACCAATAATGCAGAAAAAGGCACCACTCTCTCCAATCTCAAATTTGCTTATAGCATCCTACAAAAATAAAGCTAGCCCACACTCCTTTGCTGGCATTTCTAAGCTGACCAAATTGCAGAGCTGCCTGTGGTACCAGAAGAAAGAACAAGAGAAGGGAAGGCAGGTGAGAAGTTGGTGTAATCAATCAATACATCCCTGAGGAATCTCATTACCTGGTTGGCTCTTCCTGTGTGTTTACATTGTGCTCCCTGTGCTATGTGTAACCCTGGGGGAGAGTCTCATGCAATGAACTGTATTATGAAGTGCTGTATATCTTGAGATGTATTTATATAAAAAGCTTTGAGATTTCAACAGGAATGGAACTATGTCACAAGGTCACTCAACAGCTACATCCTTAATAGTAACTTCTAATCTCTTCCCAATTCTCTTAGGTATAACTGTGCTAGAGGTTGTTAGACCCTTGCAGTCACAGATCATGGGACTCTGACAGTGTCTTTCTGTCATGACACCTTCAAATGAAGCTTTCCCCAAAGTTTTGTCATCTCTATTCTCTATTGTCATGCCGTATTTCCAAGTCTTGTTTCTTGATTTCCATTGGTTTTTCTCTCTCAATTTCTTTGCCTTAAAGTCATTCCTAGTATCCAAACTGCGCCATGCTGATAGATGTTCGTGGAACTCCTCTCCTAGTTTTATGATGTTTCCTGACACTTGTCTGAATATTCTCTTTCCACATAGAGAGAAATCGTTTAGGAAACATTGCCTGAAACTATCTCCCATTTGCAACTCATCTACCCCCTTGTAGCTGCCATAAATGCTTGATGAATAAAAAAAAAGAAATGTAAGACTTTTCCAGGAATTAGCAGCACACAGACTTCAATTTGAACTTTGAAGGCTTTCATGATGTAATCAGAGATATCTCAGTGGATGAAAATAAATGATGATGAGATTTCAGACGGTCAGTTCTCGTTTTAGGAGATGAGCAAAAATGAGTATCGTTTAATCTATTGGGATGGTTGCTTTTTTAGGGAATGATCTTTTTTCCCTTTCTTTAGCTTCTAAGCAGATGAGCCTCTGAGCAAATGAGAGGAAGAAAATTAATAAGGAATCCAGAGCTGTGAAAACATAAGGGAGGTGAGAGTTGCTTTGCATAACTAAAAGGGAAGAGGTGGAATTCCTACAATAGATAATCAATGCAGGGGGTGCTTACAGAAGCAGTGGCTTTCACTGCTTGAAAAGAAAAGGCAAATATGCAAATGATTTTTCCAAAACAATAACTTGCATGCCTGCTCCCTTTTGATAAAGCATTAAAGTACGGAAATAATTAATGATATACTTATTCAGCTAGCTGTTCACCCACAAAAACTCCTTAGCCCAGGCTTTTCTGGCTCTGGCATTTATAAATGCAGCTAGGGTTTATTAAAGACCATTGATAAATGAATTGCTCTGCACTGTAACCAAGGTCTTGTCCCGCCCCAGAAAGAGTAGTCCCTATGTTAAAGGTTACAACCAACTGCCAAACATGTATAATATTTCAATTCAATAGTACTTGTAATCAAGGAAGCAGTATAAGAGGTCAGGTGAGGGGGAAGCATTGAACTGCGAACGAGGGAGACCTGGGTCCAATCACAAATTTACTACCAAATAGCTGCTTAACCCACTTGGACCACAGGACCTTTATCTATAAACTGTAGGTTTGGACTGGCAGAATTTCTCTTCCTCTAATGATCATGACAAATGAACACCACTTTTCTTAAGAAGAATGTCTGTGTCAAGATATCAAGAATGTGATTTTATTGAACTGAGAACTCTCTCCACCAATTCAGGAGAGTTGCCTAAAGCTCAAAGTAGTTAAGTGACTTTTCTATAGTCACACAGCTGGCAAGTGTCAAAAAGGTGGAATTTGAGTCTTCCTGACTCTAGGTTGGTTCACATTCTATCCACCGTGCCCTACTTCCATAGAAAGGGTATTTATTGGGGGAGGGAGGGAGGTGAGTGGGATCATCTATTTTACACCAGTGTAATGGAATTAATTGGCTGACTTTTGATATTCATTTTATAGCTCACATTTAGAGTGCTTTATTGTTAGTTATAAAGTTATTTAAATACATTATCTCCTTTTATCCTCACAACTACCCCTAAAGGAGGCAGTACACATAGTATACTCATTTTAAGGCTCAGAAAGCTTAGGTGATTTATCTGAGGGAAAAATAGTAAATAACCGAGAGGCAAATCTTAAGCTCATGTCTCCTGAGGCTAACTCCTGGGTTCCTTTTATTATGCCAACACTGCTTGTCAAAATCCATAGTCATTCTGATCAAAATGAGGGTTTCCTACTTTTCCATTCTTTTTACAACCATAGACTAGTTAAGTTGCTCCAAAGGCCCTCATCTATTCCGAAATGTTAATTTCCACATGAATCTTACACACTTTCGTAAGCATCTGTTTTACTGTAATATCTTTTTTGGAGCACATAGGTATGATGGCATTAGGGGCCATAAAAGCACAGAAAGATAGATATTCTCTGAGCCTATTCCAGCCTTGCTGTATTTCTTCCTATGGTGAGCATTTTCCAAAGAGTCATTAAAACCCTCTTTGCTCTGGATAACTAATAGAAGCGTGGAGCTAAATCAAGTAAACGAATGACTGAATGAAAAGCTCTTTCTCATAGAAATTGTTCTCCAAAAGGAACTTCTGTGATTTGTCCAGTGCATGAGACCGTCAGAACTTTAAAATGTTTTGAAGTAAACCACAGGTACCCTGTCAAATGTACATTTACAAGTCACAGGAAAGAAGGAGAGATAGCACATCTCATCAGAGATCTCCTACATTGGAGACTTAACTCTAGAGCTCGAGAAGATAAAACTTGCCATTAGCAGGTTCTGCAAATGATATCAATGTCTCCCTGTTGCCTGTTGAATAAATGCTTACCTTCACCTTAGTATCCAAGGCTCCCCACAGTCTGCTCCCCAAACTACCTGTCTAGCATTCTCTCTATTTTCAGGTATAAGCCTTCTGCTACAGCCAGATTTGTTTATTCGCCAGTGTGTCCTGTCTTTGCCTTGAGCTCACCAGTCACCACACCTGTTCTTGCTGTCCTTGTTCAGATTATCCTCCATACATGGAATAGTCATAGCTCCTCTTCTCCCTTATTCAAGCTCCAACCATCTTTTGAGGCCTAGCTCAATCACTAACCCCCATGAAGCTTTCCCCAACTTAACTTAAAGAGACTTCATTCCAAGAATTCTGATAGCATTTACTGTCTACCATTCCTTTGACATTAACCATTGACTAGTTGCTTTTTTCATTGTTGATTATCTTTTTGCATACATTTTATACTAAAAGAACAATAAAAAGAAAGTGGTCTGTGTCATTGTAATGACCAAACGTGTCCCTAGAGAAGAGTCTAGAAAGGAAATGTCTCTCTTTATTGTAGAAGTGAGAGACTATGGGTGTGAAATGTCGCGTATATTATCAGATACAGGTCATGTGTTGACTGCATTATTTTCCTCTTTCTCTTTTCATACTTGTACAAGGGGGCTCACCCCTTGTAGCTAGGAGAGGGATTAGGATTTTTTAATGAATGCAATTTAAACAATAAAGGACATCAATATATTTTTAAATAACCATACTCCAGATGTATGGGGAGGGGGGAGAGGAAGTAGAAATCCATTTTGATTGTAAGGATAGCATCATGCCTGCATTAATAAACACATGGTCTACATAGGGCTTACATGGACAAATCTATGAGGTAGCTGAAACCCTCAGACTTTGGGTAATGTGTTCCTCTGTTCATCAGACTGTACCCTATCTGAAGAAGCATTCTATCTTCCAGATCTTTTTGACCTCTTGATTCCTCATCAAAACTTACTCTTCCAATGCCTTCTCTACTCCTTTGAAGAAGTGGGAGTCCAGGGGTGTAAATTATTACCTATATTGTCTGATTCAGGTGCATAAACTATTATCTATATTATCTGCATTTCAACGTATTGATTGCTTTTGCCGATTTTATTTCCTTCTCTTTTAAGGCATTCTTTTGTTATTTGGAATGAGTCCATAGCAAAGAAATTTAGGTGATGTTAAAACAAAAGATATTGATAAATCCATTTTTAAAAAAATTTACCCTTCTGGTGCCTCATTGCTTCAAGGCCTTATCCTTAACATCATGACCACTAAAGTGAGAAACTAATCCACTCTATGTTAATAGATATCAAGGTATTATTCTTAACAGACTACAAATGCCTTCTGTAGACAATGAGACAATTCAGTTCTGAAATGGTGGCTCTGAGGGAGGCCAGTGGGATTTAAGAGGTGTAGGGTTTTGTGATACCTCTTAAATCATACCCCATAGGTGGATATTTACTTCTTGTTTCTACCATTGTCAGACAGGTCCTCTTTGACTCCGATTGTTTACCTCTTTTTAATGTCAGTTAGAGCACTTATTTGCCTAAGTTATGAAATCCTTCAGGTTTGATCATTTTCCATAAGTTTTAGATCTATTTCCAGGTACACATTGCACTTCACGTTTTATGAATTCAGCCTCTTGGAAGATTAAGCTACATGTCTGTATCACCTCAGATATTTTGGCTATAGAGAGAAAATCCATTTGCATCCTCTTTGAATTTTCTAAGCCCTTTTGCCTGAAAAGGTGGGGGTTCACAACTGAGGCTTTGGATTTTCTTTGTGATGACATTCTTGGATGCCTTTTGCAATCCTCTGTGTAAGTGTGGATAAGCTGTTAAAATCATGGCTGTGTAAGTGATACCATTAATAAAATGCTAATTTGTACTCCAATAATGGTCTCCCACTGATAGACAAATGCTGGGGAAGATAGGAAGGCATTATTTCTAAAACAGTTACAGTCCATTACTAAAGTAGCAAAATTTTCTCTCCCTTGATTGTTCTAGGAATGAAAACATTTTCAAAGATAATGATGCTTTTAAGGCACCCACTCTGGCTTTCTTCCAAAGGAGGAAGTGAGAATCAATGGTTAGAGGTGGCTCAAGGAGTGAAACTTTGTACTTTTTATTCCTGTGTTTCTCACTAATTGGTTTTGTTTTTAGCAAAGCTGCAAGTAAGAACTTTTGCATTTGGGGCAAATACCCAAAGTCATCTTCAGATAGAGCTAGGTAGTGTATAAGACAGAATGTAGGGCCTAGAGTCAGGAAGACCTAAGTTCAAATCCAACCTCAAACATTGATTAACTGTGTGATCCTGGGCAAGTCACTTAACCCCTCTTCAATCTACTTCAGTTTTCTCATCTATAAAAGGAGGATAATAATAGCACCAACCTGCTAGAGCTGTTGTGAGGATAAAATGAGATAACATTTGTAAAGCACTCTATAAATGCTAGCTATTATTATCCTATTCTAGGAAAGTAACATGAAGCAAGTTGTCAGTTAAGATGGGGAGGCAGAGTATAGGTTGTATGGTTTCTATAGTATTAAAGGACTCTTCTCTAATTCTGGTCCCAACTCATTGCCCTTTTTCAGTGTCTATAAAATGTACATACTGATAGACAAGCTCAATGGGTTGTCCAGGCAATTTGCACGTTACAGTCTGGACAATAAATATTATTTATCCCATTGTTTTTATTTTAATAACTGCTTATTATCAAATGAGATAGTTTAGTATACTACCTGGCACATAGTAAGTGCAATATGAATGTTTATTGCTTTCCCCCCTATTTCCCTTCCTATGTGGATAGTAAGGCCAAAACCTTTTAAGTAACTATAGATGACATAATGGAAGGTTCTGTGCTTTGTTGGTGCTTGGTGCAATTAGCACAATGTCATCTACAGACAGACAGACAAGAGGATCTGAAAGAACACGCTACCTAGAGGGAATCCATTTCTGATTTGGTTTCTGTGTTGAGCATGTTCTATCCCAGAGGCAAACACCTTTATGAGCATAACATTTCCCTGTTCTAAACTGAATTAAAGTTGAAGACCACCGAAAGGGCGACAAAGAGACATATGATAGGTGTGAGCAGATGGTAACATGCTATAAATGTGTAATTATAAAGAAGTGGTAAAAAAAAAGAAGGGTGTCCTCAGAGAAATGTATGATCAGAAAAAAATGATGGCTTTATCACATACAAGAACAAGCAATAACTGACAAACAATCTGTGTGCTACTTAGGTATCTATGCTATGGCAAGAAAATGAAGGAAAGGTCCCCAGCACACTGGGCATTACCTCCTAGGGGTAGATTGATGGAAAGATTTACACAAGATGGCAGGCATGGATCGGTTGCAATTTTATCATTGGAGGGAATATTCATATGAATAAGAAGGCAGATCCACTGGAATAAAAAAAAAAACATCCTAACAATTATAGCTGTTCAAAAGTGGAAACAGTTGCTTTAAGAGATAATAGATTCCTCCTCATTGAAGGCTCTTTGGCAAATATTTGGTGACTACTTGTCAGCTATGTTGTAGAGGAATCCTGGTTCTGGTATGGGTTAGATTAGATGACACTTGAAGTCTCTTTAAATTATGAGAATCTATTTCTGTTATACCATCTGACTGGACTATTATAGTCATCTTGTAATAGACTTTATGACCACACAATCTCCCCCCCCCTTCACATTCACCCACCCTTTATACTATTGCCAGGTTGAGACTCCTTATACCTAAATTTAAATACACTCAAAACCTTCAGTGGCTGCCTCTTGCCTACCAAGATGAGTTTAAACTCCTCTACCTGACGTTCAAGTCCCTTCATAATCTGAAACCACCCTACATTTACAAACATCTCATATTAACTTTCTCCAAATAACCTCTACTTTAATCATACAAGACAATATAACCATCCTCAAATATCCTTCATTTTCCCACCTCTGAGCCTTTAACCATGCTTGCCTACTGTGTTCTCCACCTAATCATAGCAAATTACATGTGCAATATAGGCATAGTATGTAGGTATGCATTACACTATATATATATATATATATATATATATATATATTATCTATTACACTTAACATACCCACTAACCAAAAAAAGTCATATGTATAGACCAGATATGTAGCTCAAGTATAGAGATACATTTAAACATCACTGTGCATAAGTCCTCCAGTAACTGGATGGTCATAATGGCCCCTTACCTCCAATGTACAATTATAAATTGTTGTTAACTAGAATATTTTAATGGCTTTGTAGATTATTACCTAGATTTTATTCTCTTCACTGTGTTATAAAAGATAGTAAAAGTACTTATGGGATGAAAATATCCACGATATGCTCCCTTCTGATAGTATCCCCTCAGGATAATGATCTAGCATTCAAAGAGATAGGATTTATCTGTCACATACTTCAATGTTTCAATCTCAAATCACATTGATGTTACTCCCACTAATGGTGAAGATTATAACCAATCAAAACAATTCCATCCTGTGCAAAACTTGTTCATGTCTTTCCATAAATCATTCACAGGGGTCACCTATATAACGGCCCATCTTTAGAGCTCTTAAAATTGTGTAGGCAGAAATGGAGTACAAGAATTGTCCCAACAATCCAACCCTCTCAATAGATAGAGCACTGACTTCCTTTTCTGTCCATACTTGATTTGATACTATTTCCGTGACATTGCTTCTATATACTCTGAATTGTTAATAGGCTGTTCCTACTCATGCCCCACCATGTACTTCTCTTTAGATGATGTACAAATTTAATTCTTCAGATCATATACCATCCCATACTTTGGAACTAGTTTTTGTCTTACAGTTTCATATAACATCACCAGTCCAGGCTCCACAGCTATTATTGAGAAGAACAATCACTATGGGTAAGTGACACACTTTACTTGACATCACAAATATCTACTGCTAACCAACCGCCCCCATTGGTCAAGTAAACCCAATGGCCCCAAGGACTGACAGAACACTCCAAACCACCAGCCCTGTTTACAGCCCAGCCCCTGCATCCATTATCCTGGGTAACAATCATTGTTGACAAGGGATCAGCCAGCTCCAGCAACTTCTAAACAACTACCACCTATGGGGCAGAACAACTGAAACGACAGAGAACACTTAGGGAGAGACAGTAGGCAATGAGTGGTAGGGAAGTTAAAACACTGCTATAAATCTCAAATAGCACACTTTTCCCCATACCCTAATAAAGATCATGCATGACCCTGAGCCCAAAATCCTTACATCTGGACCTCTACAACCACTGGCTCTTCTCCCATCCCAGACTCCTTAGGTATGAAGAGAACAACCACTGTAAAAAACAAGTCCATTTCTCTTGTCACCACCAACACCAACTGTACACAAATTGCAATAATTAGGCAGGTGAACTCAGGATCCCTAGGAATTACAGCACACACACCCCATGCTACCAGTTATACTTCCAATTCAGTCCCTTCACCCATCACTCTGAGAAGCAACCCCTATGAAGGTGCATTTTGGCAAGTGATTCTACAAATACTAGAGCCCTTTCCTCCTCGGCAGCCACAGCTACTGAAGACGAGGAAAATAAAATTCTCATGCTTCTTTATCATCAGAAACTGATATGGTTTCCAGTAGAAAAGACATTAAAGAGTGTGCACTACTTTTTGCTTTACCATCACACCCTAAGGACCATGAGACCTTCCTATCTAGCTTTCAGGTGAAACCTATGTATTGTCTCTTCCATTATAATGTGGGCCTCTTGAGAACAGAGATTGTGGGTTTCTTTCTTTTGATCTCCAGTGTTTTACACATGTTAAGGGCTTAATAAATACTTTCTTGCTCTTTAATTACCAAAATATCGATGTTAAAAGACGTGCCTTAATTTTAGAGAGGTCACTAAAATGATTTGGCAACTGGGGGACAAAGTGAAACTATTCAATTCCTTTCTATGGAAACATAATCAACTTGATTTTGAAGGAGATTATTCTATGCTCAGCATGCCCAATACTTTCTGACTCTCTTCTTAAAGAAAATTTTCATGATATATTGATGTGAGACTTCTGTGTAGTCAGCAAGACTTTGACCTTTTTCAAGTCATATTTTCCAACATATTTTTCATTATCCTCCCTATGCCCACCTTTCCATTAAAGTTGCCACATATTAAAAGATATGTGGATTTAATTTGCAGGGTCTTATCAAGTACTACACTGAATTTCTCTCCCTCATCATCTACAGTAGCATATAATATAGACTAGATGTAATTGTCTTCATAATGGTCTTTTTACAAATGCTTTCGTTGAGTATGGTAATATGTGATAACCAAGTGTCCCATGAAATGATATTTTTCTAAGCTTTGATTATGTGAAAAAGTCAGCTCCACTTTCTTTTTTGTCTCCCCAAGGAGGACCTGTGAGTCATCCTTCCATTTATGGCAATTTCCTTTTGTCTGCTAGTATCATTTATGAAGAGTATCAAAATTGATTTAATTCAGTTCCTAAATCTCTTTTAAAAATTAACAGGCAGAGTAGAAACTTCAGAAGTATTGTTTTTCTTCATATTTTGACTGCTGGCAAATACATTATTGACTCTGGAAGGAGAAGGAAGATTTTTATCTCCTTTTACATTTTAGTAAGGTACTTCATTATGACTTTATTTGCACTTTCAGAGTTTTCTTTGGAGAATAATGGTCAATCTTAGATCTTGTTGACTGGGTGACAGAAATTCTATTTGAGATCATTTATTATCTCCAAAGATTGTAATATTCTCTCATTAGTTTGGTCATTTCAGCTGTGAGAGATCTTATCTTACAAAATAGCAATAAGGAAAGCTACAATCTAATTGGCAATCCTTATTGTTTTCCTCATAAAGGGACCCATCATTTAGAAATTAAAGCCTTATCATTGACAACTAGATCACTGGTTGTTTCAGGGAATGTTAAATTGTTTCTGTGTCTCCTTCATGAATTGGAAGGAGCAGGAAAATCAGTTTAACAACTTTATTTTAAAAGTGTTTGTTGGATGTGGTGACCCACACCGGTAATCCCCGCTATTTGGAGAAGCTGACACCAGCGAATTGCTTGAGCTCAGGAATTCAAAACTGTGGGGGTGAGACAGTTACATGTCCACACTAAGTCTTGTACCACTATGGTGAGCCCCTGGAAGCATGGTACCATAGGGCTGCCCAAAGAGTGAATAACCAGCAAAATTCAGAAGAGTTGAAGATCAAACAAAGCTCCCATGTCTATCAGTAGTGACATCAGTCTGTGAATAACCTCTGATCTATACTTCTAGTCTGGGTTAGAGAGACCCAGGCTCAAAAAAGTTTAAGATAACAAAATAATTTAATGTAAAAATAGTTTTAAAGTGTCCTTTTACTTTGGTAAAAGAGTAGCAGTGGAAGTAGTTGAAATATTATATCTAAATTATATTTTCACTTCTATTGAAAAGTATAGTTTTTCAAACACATAAAGAATAACATAAAATAGCAAAGATCTAGAATTGTAGCTTCATTGGATTGGAGATAAAAGGTAACTCAGAGGCCATCTGATGCAACACACTCATTTTACAGAGAGGAAATTGAGGCCCATGGAGGTAAAGTGATCTGCCCAAAGTCACAAAGGTCTGAACTTGGTATACCTAAGAACTGGACTCAGGTACTCTGACTCGAGATCCAGTACTCTTCCCACTGTGCCACAACAGTGTGTCAACTTCGACATCTAGAGGCCTGGGTTCAAAATCTACTAGCTGCATGCAAGTCACTTAACCTTTCACTACAGCAAGCAACTCTCTAAAACTGTAAGTTGCAGACAAGTTTCTGAGCTCTGATGTTTGAAAGAGTTTCTCTTTAGGGAGTTTCCCAAGCTACTGGGGGTGGGTGCTTTAAAGAATAATAGATGTGCAAGATGAAACAACAAGATGGTGTAAATTTTGTTGTCTAGTAATTTTCAATTATATTTGACTTTTATAACCCCTTTTGGTGTTTTCTTGGCAAATATACTGAAGTAGTTTGTCATTTCCTTCTCCAGCTCATTTTACAGATTAGGAAACTAAGACAAACACAGTTTAGTGACTAGCCCAGGGTCACATAGCTAAGCTAGTAAGTGTCTTAGGCTGGATTTAAACTCAGGTCTTCCTGACTCCAGGCCCAGCACTCTATCCACTGCATCACCTAGCTGCCCTGAGATTGTAAATACCTATAGATAGCTCTATAAACTTCTGCTATGGTTTATTATTCATCCCATAACCAAGACATATTAACTTTTACCAAGTAGTACCAATATGATTCTTAATTTCATAAACTTTTTTTGACGATTTTCCCTTCTAAGTAATATGTATATTTGTTGCTGATATTGCCTTTAGCCAAACATTTCTAATTAATTTATTAGTCTTTTTGGGGTCTGCTTTCTTCATTCTGCAACACTTCAAAAAATTTTTTTCCATATGTCATTGAATTATTCATATTCTTTTTTTCTGCTTATGATGCTATGATAATCCAATTCATTTATTACAATAATTGATGAAAAGATGTTGGTTATAAAAATCTTTGCCGTTTTGTTACATCTCTCATTTGTTTGCTCTCTTCTGTTTTCCTCTTTACGAGCCCTTGGGATAACTTTGCTTAGTGCATACCTTGCCAAATTCTCACTAGACTTTTTTTCTCTTTTCTGCATCTCATTCTTTTTATGGAACAATACTGTTCTTAATATTCCCACCACCTTGCTCTGTAAAACTTTACAAATAAGTTTGTTTGATGAACTAGCATTCATCTTTGGGTGCCATGTCATTCTACTTGGTATTTTCTAAGGTGGTGTTTTGTTCTTTTAGTTTCTTTATTATGGCAAATGATTTTTATTAAACTTCTGCATAAAATTATTATAGTCAGTTTGTGTTCTTTCCTCAGACTATTAACCAATTGTTGGCATTCATTTCACATTTAAACAGGTAAGGTGAGAGTTCTTTTGATTCCATACTGCATCACTTTTTTCAATTTAATTCCTTCTAGCTTTCATTAATTTTGATCTATGCTCTAACAACTAGATATACTGGGCACTGACAGATAATTTAATAAAGACTCCCACATAACCAAGAACTAGAAACAAAGGCATTGTTCAGTCATTTCAGTCATGTCCAACTCTTGGTGACCCCATTTGAGGTTTTCTTGGCAAAGATATGGGAGGGCTTTGCCATTTCCTTCTCTAGCTCATTTTACTGATGAGGAAACTAAAGCAAACAGGGTTAAGTGACTTGCCTAGGGTCACATAGCTGGTAAGTGTCTGAGGAGAGATTTGAACTCATGCAGATGAGTCTTCCTGACTTCAGGCCCAGCACTTTATCTGCTGCACCATATATCTGCTCAGAAACAAAGTAGATGTCCAAAAATTGGGGAATGACTAAACAATTTGTGATATATGGAGGTATAATAGAAAAATATTGAGGATGAGAAATATAAATAATTCAGAGAGACTCACTTGAACAGATACAAAATAAAGTAAGCAGAGCTAGAAAATAATATAAATAATGACCATAACAATGGCAATGGAACGATTAAAAATTTGAAACTAAAAACTATAATTAAAATTACTAAGATTATCCCTGGGGAAAAAGTTGATAAAATAAACATCCTTCTGCTCTTTGTAGAGGTAGAGGACTATGATTGTGGAATATTACATGTGCTAGCTTTGCTGAATTGCCTTCTTCTCTTTCCTTTTAAATCTTTGTTGCAAAGGATCATTTGCTAGGTAGGGAGGGTAAGGAATGTATTCAGAAATGAAGATAGTTTTACAAACAAATAAAAGATATTGATAAAAAGATTTTAAAACTTAAAAACGCTGATCTTCCTATCAGTAATAGATTAGTTCCTACCTGTTAAAATATGTTAAATTTCATTTTTGTATTATTATTTGATGCTTATCATGTCCAAAGCCAATCAATCTACTGTACAAAAGTGGTCAGATTATCACAGATTTAGAGAAGAAAGGGTACTTAAAGGTCATCAAATCCAATCCCCTCATTTACACTTAAGGAAACTGAAGCCCATACTAGCTATAGACAGTAGGAAAGTTACAGAACCAGGATATGAACTTATTTTCAGTAATAAATATATTCGATATTCACCTTGTACAAAAGGCAAGATGTGTCCATATGAATATATTATAGTTGCATGGCATCTTCTTAAGACTCCAGATCAGAAACATTTGAAACATAATTATGAAACAATGTGAAAAACAACTTGATACCTCTATATAATGCCCTCCAGGGAAAGGCAAGTCAAATGTCCCTAACCAAGTGAAATAGAGATTACAAAAAATAAACCAGTAACTAAACAGCAGGAAGAACCCTCCCAACAGCCCAGTCAACCTGTCATACTGCCTGAAAGCATGAAGCCTCTTGCATGAAAGAAGATAACATGACGTTCTTGAACAAGCAGGGATAATTCCTAGGCTCAGACGTCTTTAAACTTCTTGCAACTAGTAAAAAAAAAAACCTCTATCAGAAAGCCCTATCTACAAGGAGTAACCAACATAATGGTCCTGGGATTGTGAATACAGTCTAAAAACTTTCTGGAGAGAACATTCTCTATGGCACCTGTGTAGCTATCCATGGTGCCGGAAACTATAGTCTGAACACTCTTTGACCCAGTGGTTCATACCTTCTATTTATGTCATCAACCTATTGCTTCTGCCTACTTTGAACCTTGTTCCTCCTGATTTTGATTGCTACAGATGCTAATCTCAGACACTGAAACCTTCCCAGTCAAATTTTGACTCCTGTCTACCATCTGTACCTGCAGCCTACCCCAAATATTGACTTGCTGGAATTCAGTTGTCACTGAATCTAGCTATTTGGAATGGCCTGATCTGTTAACCCAAAATGATAAGGTTCACTGCCCATCCTCAAAACCAGCAGGATGGCCTGTTACTAGGAATGTAAAGTTCGATGATCAAGTAAGAGGGAAGATCCAAAGCTTTAAACTAAAGGGAGGAGAGAAGAAAGCAAGTGTCAGATTCACTTGTCCCCCTTTCAATTCAAACTAAAACTTAGAAACTCTGAGGAACTAGACTATTTTCTAAATGATACAACACAACACATCTTTATTATGTTCTTTGTTGAAGCTGCCTTCTTATGTGATGACAGAAAAAAGATCAAATTATTGTCCTCAGGGTAAAAATGATCAAATTTAATCTGTCATTCAGGAGAGGAATAATTGATTTAAATACCTATTGCTGTCATTAATGGATTTCATTCTGCCTGCATGAAAATAAAGGCTGGCCCGGCTTACTGAATTTTGTGGAAATCATGGAAGTGTGAATTAATTGGAAAGGGCTATTATTTGATTTTTCTCTTCATGTTCTGGAAGAAATTACTCATTTTTTTCCCAGAGTAGGAGAATTTAGCCTAAGAACACTTTGATTTCTTTATCAAAGCTGTAATGATAAATGTAGGAAAAATCTTGTAGTAATGTAGCAATCTAACTGTATCAAAGATACCTTTGGAATCTAAGAGTCAATGCAATTTGCATATTACTGATTTTGACATATTTCTTTTATTGAGGGTTATTGGTATCTGCCTAAATGCTTATAAAACAAAACTAGATACAATGGTAATAAACCAAGAAAGCAATACCTCTGCATTGTCCATAAATAATTGAAACTAGATAAGTGATGGATCTTCTCCAGTGTTCTTTAAACCATTACCATACTATTTACCTAATCCCATATGGAATGTTCACAGGGACCAAATGTTAATGACTCTTAAGGCTAGAGGATAAATAAGTTTAATACTGAAATACTTTAAGCTGTTGCCAAGATAGTAATATTTTTTTGTTCATACTGACTTAAGACAATCAGGCTTATTTCAAGAAAATAAAAATTACCAAAGCATTTCCTTTTGTTTTCTTTTTGAGACAGAAACAATCACAGGATAAATCACTTATATTTTCTGCTACCAGTGATGGCTAAACTACCAGGTTAGAGAGAGTGAGGGCAAAGAATGAATTCACATTTCCCCTCATTACCTGCCCTTTATGTTGCAAAGCACCTTCTCAAATGTGAAGATGTAAATATTGTATTTCTATTTGCTATATGCCGATATAGTACTTGGCATCATTCCAGGGAAAGACAGAGCTATGATTTCTGCCCAGGAGACTTACTATCTAAGAAAGGCAGGCAAAGTCATTTGCACACAACAAAGCATCTGAGACACTGGTTAAATGTCAGGGAGCTGGGGCATTGGCTTCCAACCACAACATCAGACCTCCAGACCTCTAATCCTTTGGATTTTTTTCATTCCTTTCCTCCTGCCTTCCTTTCCTACATCTTTCTGTTGCTTTTAAAGAATAGATTCTCATTTAGACATCATTTGCATTTTAAGGACCACCATGAAGAAAGTTACTTGCAAAAGGGAAGTAAAAATAACAGAGGAAAGAGCCAAAGTAACCAAAGAATGAAAGACCTGACAGATATCAAGGTCAAGAGATAGAACTAATTTTCACAGCTTCCAAGAAAATCTCCAGTAACAAATACTATCTTTAATTTAGCCCCGGACTTACATGCAATTAAAGTTAAAGGTGGGAAAATAACTTTTCTGAGGTTCTAATTCTCTACCTCCCACAAGCTATTGGCATTGCAGTAGGGCAGAATCAGCTGCTGAAACTGATAAAGTCAGGTAGATAGGGAACTGCATTTACAAACCCAGAGGCTGATTAGTGGATACATGGACAGCAGGAGAAGGTTGTTTGAAGACTTTCAGTAGAGCCTGTCCAATGTGTAGCAGGAATAGTACATTTACTATGTACCTAGGTTTCAAGTCTGGAGCATTTTGCACGAAACTCTCCTAATTAGTTGAAAGAATAATGATTCAATACCGTGTTTCTAAATGAAGGGTAGAATTTGCATGAAAACTTTGAAGAGGGGAGACATTCTTCACTCTTGCTCAGAAATAGAGAATGAGAGAATGTGGTTTCAAACTCTTTTGTTGAACCATTTCCAGGGAGTGGAAAAAGCCTCTTTCACAGACATCTAAGGGAAACCTGGCTCTTCAATATGTTCCTGATTTCCAATTTGCCTCCCTAAATACTTCAGGGAATTTCTCCTTTGGTGGGATTGTTGCAGTCTGAGAGGTTGAGACCCCTAAAAGACTGGAGTACAGGAAGGGGTCATCTGGAATGAATTCATAGTCTCAAGCATTCTTTAAGTCAATGTGGCAAAGATTCATTGTTATGCTTTTCAGTGGGCAAGGATTCTTAAGGAAACTGCAAGAGACTGAGGATGGAGCTAGGGTTTATATGGAAAAGGGCATGGGAAAGGAATGCCAGGGGCACTGATTAGGTAATCCAAAGGTCCAGGAGTCTTTGGGAGCTATGGATGGGAAAGTACATGGAGTATACCAGACAGGGAGGGAGATGACAGAGGTATAGATCTTGAGAGTCTGGCAGGAAAAATAGTCCTTGGGCCAGCCAAGGACAAAACTCCTTGGGCTGGGCAAGGCACCCCCCCCCATCTTCATGAGAGACTGCTCTGCAACAAGAGAAAGCTTTCTCACAAGACAGGAACTTACTAAGGAATTGGGAGGCTTCCAGAGGCATGATCTGAGGGCTGGGGCCTGAGCAGCCCAGCACTCTCTCACCCAGCTTTGTGTAGCTGGACCAGGAAGAGAGATAAGGGTCGTGCTGGGGCCCACACATGAATAACTGCTAGGCACAGTGTCCTTGGGCTGGGGAGTTGTTGTCAGAGACAATGTTTCTGAGACTAAGGAGAAATTGGGGTCCAAGTACAAGCACAAGCACCCCATCAGGATTAGAATTATTTCTCTTGGTTGAGAGAGATATAAGTTCACTCACATATAAAGAGTTCATTCACTCTTTTCTATTTTTCTGGTACATTCTAATCTGTATAACTTCTCCATTTTCTGTTTGCTCTATGCTTGCATAAATGATTTTATTCACTATTCACTATTTATGATGGTCTTTTCTAGAGCCATTGTTTGGGAAGGAAGTCAAGCTTGTGGATATAAGCTGAGGTTTTTTCACCCCTGTTAAAAGACAGTGACCAGGGGATCAAGCAATTTGGTTGCCTTTGAACCCAAAAAATAAGTTGTACTACTAGGCCAGCAATATTTTGTGTGGGACATATAGATATAATTCTAGCCCAGTACCCACACAAGCATGCAGGCTCACATGAAAACAGAATGGCCAGCCTGATGGTCCCTTCTTCCCTCCAGGCAGAAATCAAAGTCTGCCTTGAAGATGGGTGGGCAAGAGTCTAGAGAGATCTAACCATAATGCTTCTTCTCCACAAACACACATGTACTACATTTAGGCAAATGATGTGGATATACACAGCCTGCATAGGCAAGATACACCTTATATCTACCTGGTGTAAATTTACAGACCCTGAAAGACCATTCGCAGACAAAAGATTGTCTCCTCTTCCCCTGTTTGATGCCTGAGGTTCTCAAAAAGTGAGAAAGCCTTTACCACAGAGATAATACTTGAAATGTGAATGAGATAGGAGAAGAAATAATTACACTGATAAATTCACAGTGGGGTGTGAATACAACTATACTGACTCAACGGTGCTTTTTAAAATAATTTTCTACTTTGCTTTTCATGATAATACTACTCAAGTGTAGAAGGAAACTCTAAAACATTTGCTTCAGGAAAATTATAATCTTCCCTTATTCTAATGAGAAGTAGAAGAAAAAGAAGTGAAAATGATCACTAAGGGAAGGAATTGCATTGGTCAATGTGGGCAAAGCTGTTGTAAAGTTTGACAGCCAAATAGAATTTTGAAAGCCTAGACAACTTTCAATAAATATTTACAAAGCTGAAATATTATATTCTCTGCAAAACCCCAACCCTTTCTCAAATGAAGGATTCTATAATGACTTAATCATTTAAATTCATCTCCTCTATAGAATATTCTCACAATAATATTGATTTTATTTCTCCTTTCATTGATCCTTGCCCTGATGCTATCTACTATACTTCCCTCCTCAGATTCCTGGAATTCCTCAGATTTTAGATAGATAGATAGATAGATAGATAGATAGATAGATAGATAGATAGATAGACAGATTAGATAGATAAACAGATAGATGATAGATAGATAGATAGATAGATAGATATATATAGATACATAAAATCCACCAACACTTATCTACTTTGTTCCTTTCAAATCAGGGTATTCCCATCCAAAACCCTTTATTATTAATCCCAGCTCACCATGTGTCAGTGATACATAGGAAACTGAATTGAATTTGCCTCCTTGCATTAGGATCTCTAGACTATGTCACTCATTAATAACATATTTGCATAAACATATGCATAAGTCGTGGTATTTTCTTCTTAGTCTCTAATTTATTACTGTTCCACTCCTATTATTGTCCTTCCTATGCAGTATCTACTATTCTCAATGACACCAGATTTGTCAAATCTATTAGGGTTGTTTTTTTCCCTGACCCTCTCTTTCAGTTCGCAGCCCGCTTACTCAGATTCACAAGACTGGAGGAAAATATATTTTTACCAACCCTTTCTAGATGCATTCCATTCCTGATCAAAAGCCCACCATTCCTATTTTGGGCCATGTTCTTTGACTCCATATTTTTAGGTAGTTATTCACTTCCTAAATCTGCCTGTCTTTTCTAAATCAACACAACTAACAACAGTGATGAAAAAACCACCTTTGTCCCTAAGATCTTCAAGACTTTTTTTTTTGTTTCATCTTGTTTCTGCTTTTGTTTTTGCCTAGAACTTTCTAATACTTGCTAATATTTTCTAAAATCCTTCTGGTAGTGCCATTTGTCCCCACACAAATCATCAGAATTGGGTAGTGCTCATCAGGTTTAACAAGTCTCAGGAGATTCTCTGTCATGTTTTAGATACATGCCCCCAGGAAGGCAGTAGATCTATCTGTTGTTTATGTCAAATTGACAAATTACTACCTTGGTACCACTCAATAGGGAGCCACCAATCAGTACCACTTGTATCTTCTTCCTCTTACCATTACTAGATGAAATTTTAACTGATAGTACCCATAGATCCACATCATAATTTCTAACCTATCAAGAAATTACTTCTCCCAGTGATGGTTTAGCTTACCCCACTAACACCCTTATCAGCAATGGTTTCTGAACTATACATAGTGACACTTTTTTGTAAAATAAAATTTGCCTTGCCCTCATATATCATAAAACAATATACATAAACAATTTTCTCCTCTCACATTTTATTAAAATATAGTCAAGAATTTATTATAATTTAAATGATTATAAATATATAGTATTTATAATAAATAATCACTTCATTGGATTCTTCTTCACAGAATCATAGAATTAAAGATGAAAGGGACCTGGGGACACAGAGTTGGGGGTGGGGAGCATGAGCTCTGGCTCCACTGGCATCAGATGGGAAGGTCTAACTAAAATCAGGATGAGCTACTGCCATAAGCAATCACTTGATCCCTCTGGAGATACAGAACTACCTGGGGATATGGTAACAGACTGAAGAGAGAGTCAGCAACCTGCCTGACATTTCTTGGCAGACTCCCCTTCTGTCACCACCACCCCTCCACCAGTTGGAGCTAATTGACAGAATTAGTCTTCCTTTTACTGACTTTGATTTGAGCTTTTTTTGCTGAAGAAAGTAGGATTGTTTATGTGCAGTTGTACTCAAAAACATGATAAATTTGTCATTTGCTTTTTGTTCACCTGATAGGGTCTTATGATCCCCTCAACAGCAGGACAGACACCACAGTTTAGAAAGCTATCTTATAGGAAGGGACTTACACCTGTTAAATAGCTATGGATATTCCTTAAGTCTTTCTTCTTTCTCTCCTTTTCTATGCCCCAATCTTTCACTCAAGGTGTTGCATTATAAAGAACATAAGGTCTAGCATTAAAGGACCTAAGATCAAATTCTGCCTCTGAGACATCCTACCTGCATTACCTTTGGCCCATCACTTCTGTGGGCCTCAGTTTTATCATCTGTCAAATAAGGGAATTGAGTTAGCATGCCTTAGAGATCCCTCATCACTCCAGATCTATGGTTCTATGGTCCTATGATCTACTGAATAAACATGGCATGTCCATTCTTTCCCTGATAAACTGAAGAGTAGGTTGGCATCACTTCAACCCCATTACCTTCTCCTTTAAGAAAGAAAACAACTTTTACTTTGTACATACAAATAGTGTTACTTGGTAGTAGCACTTATACAAACAAGCACACATTTCACAGATCACTGCAAAATTTTCCTTGGCCTCTCAGCTTGCTTGAATTAAGATTCATCATCCTTTGTTGTTGTTAGTTAGTTCTCTGGACTAATCTTTTGATTTACTATGGTAAACTATCTATATGTAGCACTTGAGGGGGCAGCTAGGTGACACAGTGACCCTGGATTCAGGAGGACCTGAGTTCAAATCCAACCTCAGACACATAACACTTAACTAGCTATGTGACCCTGGGCAAGTCACTTAACCCCATTGCCTAGACCAAAAAATAAAATAAAAATAAAAAAATATATATGTAGTACTTGAAATGAGATAGAAAATACGATACACAGACCTTATGAGATGTTCTCTCCATGTATCTTCTTGCTGCTGATCTCCAAATATCTACCTATACTTCCCTGGATTTCAGTTTCTCTTTCTCCACCATAGGGAAGGAAGGATGGGGTCAAGTATTAATTTACTTAGCAGACAAAAGCATATTAAACTAGATTAGTTGATACATTTAATACATAAGACAGAAGGGCAAAAGAATGCCAGAATACAACCATTATTTAATGAACCTCATTTCATGTCGATATTCATCTCCATTTAAGTCCTATATTCCTCTCCTTATATGCTAAACTGTCTACTTCCACTGAATGGGGAAGGCTTAATTTGTTTATGAGACAAAAGAGGGCAATATTTAATTCAGGTGGACATAAGGACACAAGAAAATAAGGTCACAACAAAAGGGATTACCCTTATAACTGCATTACAATTCATGAAATGATCTGACAGCCATCAATGTTACTGAGTATAATTTTAAGCCAGTATGTTCCTCTGAGATGTATATTTGCATTTCCTACCCTCTTTCTAAGAGGGGAATGAAGAGTTGTGGATGTTGTAGAAGAATTTCAAGCACAGTCAGAAGGAAAGGATAGGAAAAAGGAGAAAGAGGTATTGTTGGGGTGGGGAGAGAACAAATTTGCATTATGTAGTCTTTTTCAATGCTAAGGTTGGCCTTGCTCACAGTAATGGGAAAAAAAATGTTCATTCTGTTTTAAGTGAACCAAGAACAGATTTTCTCCTTCAAGCCCATATTTTCGAATACACAGAAATGTTTGCCCTATAATTGTATGGTTATGAATCTTGGAACACCCTATTCTCCAAAAAATCAAAGTTGTGGCTGATCCAAAGCTTCATCCAAAGAGGAAGATATACATGATGGGTACAAGTAGGCTATGACACATTTCCAATGATGAAATACATGTGAGAAGTGAGCAATAAAAGGAACATTATTCAGGAAATGTAGGATCAGGAAAGGGATGTGGGTCACTCCCACAGTGAAAGCACGAAATAACAAGTTGACAAATGGAGTGCCACACTGGTACCCATGGAATATAAAAAGACGAAGAGGAAGGTCTTCTGCATATCCAAACAAGGTTCACAGAGGATGACAAGGGACAAATGTGTTGCCACTTTTACCCATGAAAGTACTGCCCCCAGATCTCCTGAAATATGAAAGCATTCCTCCACTCTCTCAGCAAGTGCTAATAGAGTAGAGTGTATGGTTTTCCCACCTTGCCCAAAGGTGGTGGACAGCATGTACCCAGGTCATATGGCATATCAGAAAGAGCACTGGCTCTAAAATCAGAGAACTTGGGCTCAAATCTTGCCTCTGATGCTTGCTACCTGCATAATCTTGGGCAAGCTGATGGATTTCCTTGGGCCTTACTTTTCTCATCTGTAAAACTGGATGATCTTTCAAGTCCCTTCCAGATCTATGATTCTATGACTCATTGACTTATGGGACTTGAGACATAATGGAGATACTATGTCAAGTTCTAAGACTGCAGGGGAGTGGTGAGATTCATAAAAATATGTCATCCAGAAGTTAGAGAAAAGATGACAGTGAAATCACCCTGTCCCAACTTAGTGTCACTCACCTTCCTAATTCTACTTCTATTCCTATTCCCACTGATAAAGATGTGAAGTGCCTTGCCCACAATCATATTGCTAATTAGTAGCAGATACTGGACTAGAATTCAGCTCCCCTAAACTCACAGTTCAATTATCTTTAAACTATCCCTTAAAACATGAATGTGCAATGTAAATTTCATTAACGCCTTTTGAAGTAAGATAGGGTTCTTTGTTTTATTTTACAGGAATATTTATAATAAGGGATTCTTTAAAAATATGCATATTACAGATGCTGTTCCCAAAATAGCCAATCACCACATGTGCTGTTCTTTTGACTTAGCGGTATTAGTGCAAGCCTGACTTACATTCCATATGATACAATCCAATTATCTAAGTTCCAGGAGCCAAAAAATAAAACTTATACAGATAACTGGCTCAGTCTCACAGCTATAAGTAGGCTAGGAAATGTCAATCATTCTATTCCCTTGGAAGGAAATGAAGATGCAATTTCAAATGGCCTGCTTTGGGGATGCTGTGATCCACATGAAGGCTGGTAATCTTCAAGCTTATTTCTATGCCAAATAAATGCAGAGTTTCTCCTATAAATATGCTACATAATCACATGTATAATTTATTCATTTCTCTGCCATGGTTACAGAATCATTTAAATAGCAAAGATTGTAGAACACAGTATCAATGGGATTTGGGTTCTAGAAGCAAATTCTCAAGAACAAATACATGATCAAGGGCTGAACTGATAACTGTCTGCCAGAAACTGTTGTGGGCTGAGAGGTTGAGAGGTTGTGACCCCTCAAAGACTGAAGTACATGGATCATCTGGAACGAATTCACAGACTCAAGCATTCTTTAAGCCGAGGTGGCAAAGTTTATTGTTACTCTTTTCAGCAGGCAAGGATCCTCAAAGGATCCTGAAACCTTAGAGAGGTACAGTTAAAGTTTATATGGGATAAAATACAATAAAACATGTGCCAAATATGCTAACTAGGGAATTCAGGGTGGGATTAGGGAGTGGTTAAGGAGTGGTCAGTTCTTAAAAGAACATGCACTTCTTGTACCTACTGCGCAGGCATTTTACCCAGAGTTCATTAGGAAAAGCCCACGAGGGGGGCCACATGGAGGTGTGGTTTTAGACCTGCTACTTCACTAAGTCAACTAGAGTCCAGGGTAACTGAGAGTTGTCCAATCTGCCACCAACCAATGTCTTGTTTGACAAGATAGATGTAGGGAGTATACATATGTCTTAAGTCTAGAATACAGTTAATGAGGAGCCCAGGATGTAGATAATAAGATAGGGCAGTAGGATAGTATAGTAGTGGGTAAGAATGTCTTTATGACCCAGTGCAAAGCCAGTTTAAACTAATAAATCCTTCAGGTGCTGTTTGGAACTGCACCAGGGAGAGAGATAAGGGTCTTGCTGGGGCCCACTCATGAGTAATTGCTAAGCACAGGGTCCTTGGGCTGGGGAGAAACTGTCAGGGACAGTGTTTCTGAGGCTAGGGAGAAATTGGGGTCCAAGTACAAGCACCCAAACACAAGCCCCCCTTCAAAACCTTCTACCACAGAAAGAAGCACATGGAAAAGACCAGTTGTTCAAGATATTAGCTAAGGAAATAGAAGACCTTCAAAAGTAAGGTTTTGTCTTTCCCTCTCCAGCATTGTAAACAACTGTTTTTCCACACAGTTTACTAGGAAGATATGGTTTTTTAATGTCTTCACTTAAAAATGATTATCAAGGTGCTTAAGTGGCCCTATATATGGCCAATGTGAAGGCAGATGGGCAGCAAAGCACTCACCTTGACCTTCATTGGTCCAGCGGGAGGACCCTGGAATGCTCTCCCCTCATCTTCAGACTGTTAAATAAGAGCTTCCTGTCCAAGGCATAGCTTATCTGCCACCTCTTCAGTCAATCTTCAAACGAATTCTTATGTATGTGCCCTATTTCTCTGCCTCCAAGAATAAACTTCCCAAACTAGATTATTTGTCTGTGGCTCTCCCACACGATTCCACTTACTATATCAGACTGACTTAACTCATTTAGCATCAGCTGTGGGTTGAGCTCCAGAAAAGTGTGAGGAAACTCAGGTAGGCAATAGAAAAGGAAGGTGAAAAGTTAGAGGGGGTAAAACTAGGTAGATTTAGACTCTGAAGCTTGCGGCTTCAAGGTTCAAGGTACCTTTTTAAACTTAGGCCTTATTCCCTCTCTCTAGGCCTCAGTTTCCTCATCTAAAATGAAGGTGTAAAACTAGATAGACTCTGAAGTTACTTCTGGTCTGGGATCTGAATCTGGCCCATTCCTACCATTCCAGGTTTTTCCTCCCCGTACTCAGTGTTCCAATGACATCAGCTTCCTTACTGTTCCTAACATAAAGCACTCCATCTCCTGTCTTCAAGTCTTTTCAGTAGCTATTCTCTATGTGTGAAAAGTCCTCCTTCCTCATCTCCACCTCCTGGCATCTGTGGCTTCCTTCAGATCTCAGCTAAAGTCCCACATTCTGCAAGAAGTCTTTCCTCACTCTCTCTAATCTTAGTGCCTTTCCTCAGAGACTATCCCCAACTTACACTATATATAGATAGAGGATAGTTCTATATCTTTATCTATATGTACATATGTATTTATATACTGTTGGTACATAATTGTTCACATCTCCTACATTAGATTGTGAGCTCTTTGAGAGCAGGGATTATTCTCTTTGTATACTTAGCACAATGCTTGGCACATAGTGCTTAATAAAAGCTAATTGACTGCCACTTGAAGAACAAATTCAGAAGGAATAGCACTGACTGAATCTAATCAAAAGGCATGTTTAGAGAGTCATCTAAATAGATCTTTTTTTTTCAAATTTCAGAAATGCTACCCTTTCCCCCACCCCCAACAGCCATTCACAGCATTCACACCTGTGATTATTAGGCTTCCTGCACTGCTATTCACCACATGCTGAAATAATGAGCCAATTAGACTGGATCCCTGATCGTTCCCATTTTGCTTTAACTAAAAACACAATCACTGTTTAATATTTTAAGGAAAAGCATCTCCTTTTCATTCTGGATAGGTCTTAGAGACCCTTTACAAAAAGTAGATAGATAGATAGATAGATAGATAGATAGATAGATAGATAGATAGATAGATAGATAGATACGCATTTCTCTATCTTTAGGTCACTATTTGGAAGCTGCCCTGGAGCCCTTTTGAAAAAGATCCACAAAGAATATTATTTAATCTTTCCATTTTTCATGACATTCTCAAAGACCAAGGTGGGGAGAGAATAAAAACATGTGTTATAACAATTTTCCCCCTGTTTCTTCTGATTAAAATCAATGTTCTTCTTGTTCTTAACAGCTGCAAAAAATCAACACAATAGTTTCTGTTAACTCAACAGAATGCCAAGCAGTATCTTAGCATATTGTTATCATCAGGGATGTCAGTTTAAGACTACAGACAGCCTATACTAGTTATTGTTTTATTATCTACAAAATGTCATGGGTGTGTATGGCATTTCACAAAACTGAATATGTGGAAGACAAGGTCCTTGCCTCAAGCCACTTCTGAAACTCAATTAAACAAAGCATAAAATAACAGTAGAAGGCAGAATTAAATCTCAAACTAGGAGACTGGGGGGCTAGTCAAATATAAGCAAAGTTGTCTGTGGCTGTTCAATGCTGTTTGCTAAATTGAAAGCTTATGAAGCAACCCAGCTAGGATTATAGTTCAATCCTCTTTGAAAAGCAGGTGGCTCTTCTGGGTTTCTTGGTCACAAACTCATGCTGAAGATTCAACATTCAGCTCTCACAGCTATGAGCTGGCTCAAGCACATCCCTGGTTAAAAACCAACATGTTAATTATAAACCAATATAAATTAATATATTAAAGCATAATAGATATAGAGTTGGAGTCATTAACATTTATCTAATCCAGCATCTTTATTTTATAGATTAAGAAAGTGATACCCAATAAGGCTAAATGACTTGTTCAAGGTTACACAGGTAGAAAGTAGCAGAGCTGAGAACTGAACCTGTGTCTTCTAAATTCCAAACTTAGTACTTTTCCCACAGCACCATAAAGTAAAGGACATCATAACTCAGTGAGATCTTGGAGATGATTAATTTCAAGTGTTTTATTTTCCAGGTGAGGAAACTGAGACCCAGAGCAGTGATGTGACTTACCCATGTTCTCATAGTAATAACTATTCTGGAATTGAGTTTCCCTGACTCCAAATCCTATGCAAATGTCAGAACTAGAATATACCTTAGAGGTCATCTAAAATGTGGGCACTTGACTGAATCATCTCTGAGGTCTTTTCCAGCTCTCACATCCTATTCAAATTCTTTCTACTGAGTGCTGGGATACAAAAAGGAAAAACAAACACAATCCTGAGAAAGACACAAAGCACATAGTCTAATAAAAGGATACACCATATACTCAAATAAGTATAACACAAAAATATTGTGCATGATAAATGCATAAAAGAGGGGCAAATATTCTATGAGCTAGTCCAACCAATTTGTTCCACAAATGAGTCAAATGTTTCCACTACACTATTTGGCTCCCAACCCATGCAAAGAAGCATGCCTGAGATGGAGAAGCATGGTGTCTCTGTCTGCAATAAGGTGCATATTAATTTTTAATGACAGATACTTGATGGAATAAAATGGGATATTGCACATGCCTGCACAAAAAAACTTCAGAGTAGAGTCTGGGGATAAAAGTGATGGAGGGTTAGGGTTAGGGTTAAATGTGAACATTTGGGGAAGTCCAAAAACCTGATTTGTTTTTGGTTTTTGGTAGGACACCTAGGCTTTCTTGTAGCAGGCTATATCTACTGTAGACAAACTTCATTCTGCTGCCTTTACCTTCTCCTGCCTTAACCCCTTACCCTAATCCCTTTTCATGGAACACTCCATATCTAGAATCCTATATGCTGGAAACATCAATCCTCAATAATTGGCACTTCTCTTCCTGTTACACCAGAGGTAAAGAAGGAAACAAGCATTTATTAAGCACATATCACGTGCCAGTACTAGGCTAAGCACTTTTCAAATATCACATTTGATCATCACAACAACCCTGACAGGTAGCTGCTTTGACTATCTTCAACCTACAGTTGAGGAAACTAAGGTAGACAGAGTGTAAATGACTGGCCAAGAGTAATAGACCTAGCAAGTATCTGAGCTTGGATTTGCTGTCAGACCTTCCTGACTCAGCCCCAGTAACTATCCACTGTACCACCTAGCTGCCATCGGTAGAAAACTGAACGGTATGCCTATTAAGGACCTCATTCTCTCCCTACAAAATACTTGGCTGCCATAGACATCACTGAGAAGCCCTTGGTGAGTGGAACAATCCACACACCAGACTGGGAGGAGTGATGAGGGCCTGCCATAACCTATAACCTGGGACATGAGAGTTGCCTTTGGCATGATGATAGATCCCCTTTGTCTTCCTGTCATGACCTAAGGATCATCATACCTTAGCCTCCTTCTCTCCTGATGTCTTCTACCCCTCCTGAGATCAGGTTGCCTCTAGTTTCTCCAGATGCAATGCATCCTTTTCCTCCTTCTCATGTCCCAGAGTGTCTCAAGAACAGGCTTAAGGCTTCCTTCCCTTCTGTTGTTTAAAATGTATGAAATAAAAGCTGCATCTAGCATCATGGAAATGCCTTTCTCTTTCATCCCTTAGTTTCCCAAGCTCTCTTCAATACCCAGACTTTGGTAAAAGGTCTTTCCCCATTTTCTTAGCTACTAATACCTTACCATCTTGGACTACCTTCATCTATTCTGCACATATCATGTATGTGCACATTTATTTATCTTTAGTCTCCTCCATTAGAATGTACTCTCCTTGAAAGCAGTAACTGTTTCTGTTTTTCTTTATATCCTATTGTACACATTTACCACAGAGGCTGGCACATAGAAAGTGCTCAATGAACACATATTGATTGATTTGTCGACTGACTAGTTTTCCTCCTTTGTGGAAACTTTTAAGACCTCAAAAGAAGCTGTAATGGACTAGGACACCATTAACATGTGATTAAACTTCCAGCTTACTTACTGTCCTTGTCAAGGTTCTTTTAAAGATACAACATTTTTTTCTTGCCCAGTTCCAGAGTAGTGAAGATAGTCGATATAGAACATCAGAAATAGGGGAGGAGGAATGGGTGAAATCAATTTAAGTAAAGAGAAGAGGTAACAGCCAAAGAATGGTCATGGAGTGTTGTCTGTCAGTCAGTCAATAAGAATTTATTAAATGCATACTCTATGGCCAGGTACTGTGCTAAGCACTGCTGACACACCAAAAAAGGTGAAAGACAGTTCCTTTCTTCAAGAACCCTACAATCTGATGGGGAAGACTACAAGCAAACAAATACATACAAACAAATATATACAGCACAAATAGGAAATCATTAACAGAAAGAAGGCACTAGAATTAAGAGGGACTATAGAAGATGAGATTTTAGCTGGGAATTGAGGGAAGCCAAGGAAGCCAGAAGGCAGAGATGAGAACAGAAAGCTATCAAGTGTCTTTTCTATGGCAAAGCAAGGAGGCCAGAGCACTAGATTGGAGACTATGTGGGGTGGGGTGTAAAGTCTAAAAATTCTAAAACATGGGGAGGGAGGGATTGGTAATAAAAGACTTTGAATGTCAAACCAAAGATTTTGTATTTGATGGTAGAGGTGATGGGAGCAGTAGAATTTACTGAGTAGGAGGAGTGATATGGTTAGACCTGTGTTTTAGGAAAATCACTTCAGTGGTTGCTGGAGTTGGGAAAGATTTATGGCAGGCAGACCAACTAGCAAACTATTGAAATTGAACTGATGAGGGCCTGAACCAAGTTGTTCATAGTAGTAGAGGAGAGAAGGGAGCATATTCAAGACATATTGCAAAAGTGAAATTGACAGGTGTTGGTTGGCTACATATTGGTTATTGGGGAGGGTGAAAGATAGTGAGGAGCCAAGGATGGCCTCTAGATTGAGACCCTGGGGGGACTGGGAGGGAACAGTAATAAGGAAGTTTGGAAAGGAGATAAATGTAGGAGAAAAGAAAATACATTCAATTTTGTACATGTTGAATTTGGGTATGTCTACTGGACTTCCAGTTCAAGATGTCTGAAAGGCATTTGGAAGTGAAAGACTGAAAGTCATCAGAGATTAAGGCTGGACAAGTTGAGGTAGGATAGAGATGATAATTTAACCCATGGGACATGATGAGATCACCAAGTGAAGCAGTATACAGGGAAAAAAGAAAGGGGTCCAAAGCAGAGCTCTACGGGATACCTGCAGTTAGTGAGAATGAACTAGATGAGGATCCAGCAAAGGAGACTGAAGAATGGTCAGATAGGAGGAGAACCAGTGGAGTGATATCCCAAAAACCTAGTGAGGAAAGAATATCAAAGAGAAGAGAACGATCAACAGTATCAAAATGATGTGGATTCAAATGGTGCTCTAAAAACTAAAAGAATATTAAGCGTTGTCTTTTCAGTACCTTTTGAGGCCCCTCCTGAGCTTGACGACATCCCAGAGTCTCTTCCCCTTATCTTAAGATACAATAAAACTTCCCTTCATCCTGGACCATAAAATTCCTCATCCTGGGTGTTAGAGTTAGAAGGGCTTACGTTTCCACAGGTAGAATAATGCAGAGATTTAAAGAACAGCTCCAGGAAGTAGTACACTGTAGGTGGGCTCAGGCTTAACCAATAAAAAGTAAGTTGATGGTTCCATAAAGACCCCAAAATCAAGATAAGGGTCAAGCCAGCTCAGACCAGTTAGGGTCAACCTGAGGTCACCTGAAAAATGTTAGTGCGCCTGCTTAATGAGCTTCATTACTATTATCTGACACACCCCACATAAAATTAGAGCCTCATTAATGAGTCATGGGACTTATGACCAAGGGAGGGGGAACATACTTGAGCATATCAAGGGGAAACATGTAAGGAAAGGTGTAACTTGGGAAGGAATGGACCAATCCAGGCCTGGGAGGTTTCGCGCCGAATTCAACTTCATAAAAGCACATTTGCCCTTGCACTCAGGGCCCACCTCTCCTGAAGAGGGGTGGAGTCTGCTTCTGGCCAGAAACTTCTAAATCATCTGGACTTTCTCTGTAATAAATTTTCTTGATACTAAATTTTTGGTGTCAAGCCTATTTCTAACACTGAGTAATAAAATTTCTCCTGTCTTCCTTATCCTGGGTCCCCTATCCTGTCATCCATCTTCCTCATCCTGTGTCATGACAATTCCCCCTTATCTTGTAAGCAACCATCTTCCTCAGCCTGGCCTTACGAAAACAAGCCCCTGTCCCTCTGTAAGTTTCTAGTCTTCCTTCCAGGGCTAGCCTGCTGCTTTTGCATCAATAAAGCTTTCATTGGGTAAGAGAAAATCATCCAAGTGAATTCTTTTATACCTGATCCAGCTCTCCCAACTCTAACTTCAACAAAAGGCTGCAGAGAGGTCAAGAAGAATGAAGATTGAAAAAATGCCTTGAATTTGGCAATTAGGCGATCAGTAGAATGATGAGATCAGAAACCAAGTTGTAAGGAGTTAACAGAGTGAAACAAGAGGAAGTGGCTTTATTTAATCCCAGTAGTGACTTTATACAATGTATTTACCCAGTCCATAAGCAGTTAAAAACAAAAGAGAAAAGAGGATAAATAGTCCTTCCCTTCAAAGGCACTTTTCATTTGTTTTTTTTTCCCTATTTGCTACGCAACACCCATATTATACCAACAAAGTTGTTCATTTCCAATACTGAAGATCATTTCTACATGAAAACTGAGCCCAAATTTACGTTTAAGCTGCTCTTTTTTTTAACTCTCAGAACTTCAAAGACTTGTAGCCACCTCAGCACATCCAAGCAAGAACAAAGGTAATCAGCATCACATCACAAAGAATAAGCTATATGAGGGAGTTTCAAGGAGAAACTGAATTCTTGATCAGAATTAGAGTTCTTGAAGGCACCTTCAGAGAAGGATCCAAATATAACTCATGAAGTCAGAAAAGGTGGCACAAAAATTTCAGTTTCAGAAGAAATCAGACCCCAACACAGCTACAGAGTAGCCTCAATTAATTTACTCTATGCACCTAAGAGTCATACCAGGCTAGGTAATTAAAAGATAAATAGACATATCCAAAGAGTTTTTCCCCCCCTTAATTCTTTGACCAAGCAGGAAAGTAATTAACTTATTATGTGGAAGAAAAGCTAAAGCTGAGCAATTGTCCTTTCTAAAACTGTTGTTTATATGATAATGTTGATTTCAAAGCTCAAAATCAATGACTTCAAATTCACCAAAAATCTTAGAAATCAGCATTACAATGAAGACTAATGATTTCCTATTCAAATAAATCTTTCATTAGAGAAAGATGGCAGTTTTTTTAACTTAAATTAAATTTTTAAAAGGTTAAAAGGTCAATTTTTCTCAACATCAGACAAAAGATAAGATTATACTGTAGATGGAAAAATTCATTTCTATCCCCACTTTCTTGACCCACACATGAATTACATTATTATAAACAAATCACTGCTAAATACTGAGTAAAATATAATTGATTGTGGTTTTTTTTCAGGCTCTAGGCAGTTCATTGTTTAAATGACTGTAGTAATTCTCTCCTAACTGGTCTCTAGAATGTCAGTCTCTCTACTTCATTCCTTCTGCCACTGCCAGATGAATCTTCCCAAAATACTCTTCCGCCTTTCAGACTTTTTTTAGATAGTATTGTAATTTCATCAGTGTAAGGAAATCATGCTCAAGGCTTTCCTCCACTGATGCATATCAGCACCTTCTCCAGCTTAAGATTTTAGAATTTAGAGAGTTGCCTAGGACAATGAGAAGTTGTGACTTCCCCAGATCTAACATCCAGGAATAGATATGACTTAAACCCAATTTTTCCTGACCCTGATACCTACTGTGAGTGGTGGATTAATTGAAATGACTGAGGAAACAAAGGTTTAAGCTTCCAAGAAGATTGATTTATTAAGCAATACATGCCAATTGTATAATAAATTGGGACCAGACCTCCTCAGCTTGGCACTGGACCTGAATACAAGGAAAGCAGATTTTTATGCATTAAAAGATAACAATAAATAGGATACAAAATAGAATGTATAATTAAGTAATCCAATTCTAATTGGAGGAAAGATCAAGGGTATTCTAAGGTGGGAAAAGGACAGCAAACATGCAATTTCCTGAAATCAGAAAAAAAAAAGATGTCCCACTCCTCTGAATGGTCTGTATTTAATCAAAGGAACATGGAAACAATAACTGATTGGCTAGCATGGGGCCAGGCTTCAGGTAAGACAGATGGGTTGCTTGAGGTACATAATTGTGAGAAAACTCCTTGTATCAATCTTAGGATCTGAATGGATTTCTGGCCAGCATAACATAGATCCTTATTTATGGGTCTCTAAGCAACAAGTTGAGGTGGTCCAGCTTTCTAGCCCTTTCCAAACAATGCAATAAAGTTTTTCCATAATTCCCATAACTGAATAAAACTCTCTCACAAGACAAAAATTGGACTAGACCCATAATTGAATAGAAAGGGACCTGAGCTAGCTCCACAATTGAGTCACAAGATGGAGTCAGTATGGTTAATTTGATTCCCACAATTCCCTCACCACTCTATATCCACTGGGCCACACAGATGCTCAAATGACATGCCAGATTATCAATGTTCTTCCTAAAATATAGTTCCCAGAACTGAACACAGTACTCCAGGTGAGGTCCAAACCCCAAGCAATATAGAATAGAGGGAGAAAAAAAGAGGGCTGAATGGGGGTCACAAAAGTGGTACACTACTTACACTACTTAAACCAACTGAAAAAAAAAAACAAGACTATTAGACTTTTTTTGGGTGAAAAGCCATACTTTTGGTTTATAGTTTACTAACAGTTTACTGAAAGTAGAAAATCCTTTTTTTCATAAAAACTGTTATCTTGTCACACTGTACTACTAAAGCTGATTTTTTAAACCCTAGCTTAGAACTTCATATTTGTAACTTTTATTATTAAATTGATTCCATTTTTCTAGTATAGTGAAGACTTTTGGGATACTGATTCCATCATCCCCTTTATTATTTATTTCTTCCAGAAAAGGATATATATGAAAGATATTCATAAGGTAAAGTTAACAGGACTTGACAACAGATTAGATATGGGTGGTGAGAGAAAGGAATGAGTTGAGGATAACACCAAGATTGTGAGTCTGAGTGACCAGGAAAATGGTAGTACCCTCAGGAGTAATATGAAAGTTTGATGGGAAAAATAATGAAGCTTTGGACATGTTGGTTTTAAGATGTCTACACAACATCCAGTTGGAGATGTACAATAGGTAGCTAAAGAGGTGAGTCTGAAGTTAAGAAAGAGGTCAGGGTCAGATAAGTATATTCGAGATTCATCATCACAGAGATAACAATTGAATATATGGGAGCTGATAAGACCACCAAGTAAAATGAAATATAGAGAGAAGAAAAGAGGGCCGAGGTCAGAGCCCTGAGGACAATCACTGGTAGCAAATGTGACCTAGATAAAGATCCAGTAAAAAAAGACTGTGAAAGAGTAATCAGTAAGGAAGGAGAAACAGAGATTAGTGTCACCAAAACCTAGAGAGAATAGTGACAAGGAGAAGAAACTATTCACAATATCAAGGGCTGCAGAGAAGTCAAGAGGGATTAGAACTGAGAAAAGGCCATTGCATTTGGCATTTAAGAGATTATTGTTAACTCTAGGGAAAGCAGTTTCATTTGAATGAAGACAGAAGCCAGACTAGAGAGTTAAGAGAGTGAAAGACAAGGAATTAGACACATCAATCATAGTCAGCCTTCTCTTTGGATTGTGAGATCTTTGAGGGTAGGGACTGTGTTTTGCCTCTTTTTACTAACTGAGGAATTTAGCTTGAAAGGCCATAGAGAGATGGGAAGGTAGCCGATTCACATGAGGGTTTTTTGAGGATGGGGAGACTTGAGCAGGTTTATAGGCAATAGAAAAGCAACTGGTAGACAGGAAGAGATTCAAGATAAGTGAAAGAGTGGGAATAATAGATCAGGCAACATGCCAGAGAAGATGGGATAGAATGAGATCATTTATTTAAGTAGAAGGGTTTGCCTTTACAAGCAGTAGGACCACTTCTTCATTTGGGACAGAAGTGAAGGTGGAAACAGTGGGAGAAGGCATCTGGGTGATACAAGATGAAAAGAGGAAAAGGGGGAGCTCTCATCAGTGGACCTAATCCCTCCTTTTACCTTCCATTTCTCCCCCATGTAGTTTTTAAAGGCTCTGTTTTTGGTGAGAGAACTGAGTAAAGGCAACCCCACTGAACTCTCTCAACATTCCCCTCCAACTTGAAAACAATGCTTCAAATCACATTTTGGGGTGGCAGAGCCAACAAAAGGTCAGAATGAGACATTTTTCTGATCTAAGAAAACTTAGGTCAGCAGGAAAAGTTCATGACACCAGGTTGGAAGACTGTGCAAAGCCCACATGTGGTGGCAGCAACAGTGGCCACTGCAGCAGTTTCAAGAGCTTTCAGCCAAGAAATGGTAAGGGGGTTGGACAATTGGTAGAGAGAGAGAGAGAGAGAGAGAGAGAGAGAGAGAGAGAGAGAGAGAGAGAGAGAGAGAGAGAAATTGCAAGGGACCCTTTGCTAGCACTGAGTATAGCTGGCACTGACTGACAACTTTCCTGCCTATACACAATTCTGGGTTGCAATTCCAGGGAGGAGAGGAGCTCTGGAGGTCTGTCACAAGGCCTTAGTCACAGTTCTAGGGCTAAGAAGAGAATTAACACTTGAGGCTGCAGGAAAGCAGGGGCCTTCCTGGGTAAAGACCAGACCACAGACCAGGAGAGCAGACTCCTCTTCATGCATCACATCACCTAGGAAACACCAAAAACTTGCAGACTCCCAGAACTATCTCTTAAAAAAGCAGAACAAAAAGGCCTGTAGCTTGGGACAGTAACTCCCCACCCCTAGGTAAGCAAAGCCCAACTTTCATATAAGCTTTAAAGTAAAGAAATAAACTGGAAAAATGAGGAAACAACAATAACAAAAAAAAATTGACCAAAAAAGCTACTATCATGGCAGGAAAGACCAAGACATAAACTTGACGAGAAGTTTAAGTTTAAGAAAACAATAATATTAAAACAGCTACAAACAAAGCCTCAAAAAATGCTAATTGGACCTAAGGCCAGCAATAATTCCTGGAAGAGTTAAAGAAGGAGACCAGAGTGGTAGAGGAAATTTTAGGAAAAGAAATGAAAGTGATGCAAGAAAATTATGAAAAGAGAATTAACAGCTTGGCAAAAGAGGCACAAAAAATACTGAAGAAAATCACACTTTAAAAAACAGAATCAGCCTAATGGTAAAAGGGGCACAAAAATTCACAGAAGAAAGAACTCCCCAAAAAGCAGAATAGGCTAAGTGGGAAAGGAGGTACAAAATTTAACTGAGGAAAGTAATTCCTTAAAGATTAGAACTGGGCAAATGAAAGCTAATGATTTCATGAGACAATAAGAAACAATAAAACCAAGTCAAAAGAATTAAAAAAAGAAGAAATGGGAGATACCTCATCAGAAAACAACTGCCCTACAAAATAGATTGAGAAGATATCATTTAAAAATTATTGGACTACATGAAAGACAGGATCAAAGAAAGAGCCTAGACATCATTTTTCGAGAAATTATCAAGAAAAACTGCCTTAGAACCAGAGGGTAAAATAGAAATTGAAAGAACCCACCAATCACCTCCTGAAAGGAATTCCAAAATGAAAACTCCCAGGAATATTTTAGCCAAATTCTGGTGCTGTCAAGACAAAGAGTAAATACTTCATGCAGGCAGAAAGATACAATTCAAATATTGTGGAACCACAGTGAGGTTCACATAAGATTTAGCAGCTTCCACATTAAAGAAGCAGAGACTTTAGGATATGACATTCCAAAAGGGAAAGGAGCTAGGATTACAACAGATAAATAACTTACTCAGCAAAACTGAATATAATCATTCAAGTGAAACAATGGATACTTATTGAAATAAAGGACTGTGAAGTATTCCTGATGAAAAGACCAGAGCTGAATAGAAAACTTGATATTCAAACACAGCACAAGAAAAAGATAAAAACGTACACTTGAAAGAATAATCATAAGGGTTTCTATAAAGTTAAAATAGTTATATGCCTATATGGGAAGATGATACATTTAACTCCTAAGAACTTTATCATCATTAAGGCAGTTCAAAGGAGTTTATGTAGAGACAGAGTATGGATGTAAGTAAATTATGTTGCAGTGATCTCCAAAAAATGAAGAAGTGAGAAAGAGGGATGCACAAGAGAAGAGGGAAGGGAGAGGTAGAACGGGAGAAATGTTCTCACATAAAAGTGGGACACAAGGAAGAACTTTTACAGTTGAGGGAGAAATGGGAAAGGTGGTGAAAAATGCTTGAACCTCACTCTTATCAGAATTGAATCAAAGAGGGAAGACTATGCATATACTTCTCACTTGTGTAAAAAATCTAACTTGCCCAATAGGAAATTAGGAGGGGAATGGGATAAAAGAAAGGGGAGATGATAAAAGAAGAATAGATTAAGGGAGGCAGTAGTTCGAAGCAAAATAGGATTTTGAGGAGGAACAGGATAAAAAGAGAGAAGAAACAGAAAAAAATGGGATAGAGGGAAAAACACAGTAATTGTAACTAAATGTGAATGAGATGAGCTTACCAATGGAAGTGGATAGCAGAATGGACTAGAAACCAGAAGATACCATAGACAATGAAGTAATATCAAAAATATTTTACACAAAGTGTCTTTGATGAGGGCTTCATTTCACAAATATATATTGAGTATAGAACTGAGCCAAATTTATAAAAATAAGAGCCATTTCCCAACTGACAAATGGTCAAAGGATATAAATAGGCACTTTTCAGAAGAAGAAATAAAAGCTATTAATAGTCATATGAAAAAAAATGCTCTAAATCTCTATTGATCAGAGAAAAGCAAATTAGAACAACTCTGAGGTACCATTTCACACCTTTCAGAAATAACAAATGCTGAAGGAGATGACAGAGAAATTGGTACACTAATAAATTGCTAGTGGTGTAGTGAACTAGTCCAACCATTCTGGAGAACAATGTGGAACTAGGTCCAAAGGGCTATAAAACTATGCATATCTTTTGACCCAGCAATATCACTATTACTTCTGTATCCCAAAGAGATCAAAGAAAAAGGACCCTTATATGCAAAAATATTTATAGCAGTTCTCTTTGTGGTGGCAAAGAACTGGAAATTGAAGGGATGCTCATTAATTTGGGAATGGCTGAACAAATTGTGGCATATGGTTGTGTTAGAGTATCACTGTGCTATGGGGAATGATGAGGGGGATGATTTTAGAAAAACATAGCAAGAACTATATAAACTGATACAAAATGAAATGAGAAGAACTAGGAGATCATTGGGCACAGTAACAGTAATGCTGTAATAATCATCAACTGTGAGAAACTTAGCTACTCAGATCAACACAATTCCAAATGACTCATGATGGAAAAAAAATGCTATCCACCTCTGAAGAGAGAACTGATAAACTCTGAGTGCAAATTGAAGTATAACTTTCTCTTTATTTTTCTTGCTTTTTTCATAGCCAATGAAGAGTACTATAGATAGAGTAGACAGAGTACTATCTACAGTAGTAGATAGAGTGCTAGGCCTGAAGTCAGGAAGATTCATCTTCATGAGTTCAAATCTGGCCTCAGACATTTAATGGCTATGTGACCATGGACAAGTCACTTACCTTTGTTTGTTGCAGTTTCTCATCTGTAAGATGAGCTGGAGAAGGAAATAGCAAACCACTCCAGTATCTTTGCCAAGAAAACCCCAAATGGGGGCCATAAACAGTTGGGCATGACCAAAATGACTGAATAATGACAACAAAATATGGAAATATGTTTTTTATGATTTCACATGTATAATTGGTATCATATTAATTGCCTTCTCAGTGGATATAGCAGGGTGTGGGAGGAAGGGAAAGAATTTGGAACACAAACTTTAAAAACAAATGAATGTTTAAAAATAAATAATAAATTGAAAAAAATTTAAGAAACTTAGCAACCAACTATAAATAAAGTACACAAAATCAAAAATTCTTACATATAACTATAAACTACATTGGTTATAATTTGTTTAAAATCTGTATTTTAACTTCAACAAGATTATAAGAAAAACATTCTTTCAATTGTCCCTCTAAAGATCTCTTTTACTTCTGTGGATTTGAAATTTGTGCTGCTATTATTTTCTTCCTTCTCATATTATTTGCTGGCTCCAGACCCCTACAACCTCTAACTACCAGCACCTGAAGCCCTAGAACACAAAGCAATAACCAGGCTCCCAGCCCCAAACACAATAAGCTTGGGACAATGCCTCTTGTGCTTGGAAAGCTCAACTTTAAAATCCAAGAAATAGGCCAAAAAATGAGCAAGAACCAAAAATGAGCATTCACTATAGAAAGTTTCTACAGGGATAGGGAAGATTAAAACACAAATTCAGAAGAGGAGAATATTGTGAACATACTTATATCTGAAACCTCAAAGGGGAATGTGAATTAGCCTCAAGCCCAAAAAGCCTTCTTGGAAGAGCTCAAGATGGATTTAAAAAGTCAAATAAGAGAGGTAGAAGAAAAACCGGGAAAAGAAATGAGAAGTATGGAAAAAGTCAATAGCTTGGAAAAGGAAGGAGAAAAATTGACTGAAGAAAATAATTCCTTAAAAAAGTCAATTGGCCAAATAAAAAAAAAAAAGCCACTGAGTCAAACAACTCCTTAAAAAATGGAATTGGCCAAATGGAAAGGGAGGTACAAAAGCTAACTGAAGAAAATAATTCCCTAAAAATTAGAATTGTGTAAATGGAAGCTAATGACTCTATGAGATATCAAGAATCAGTTAAATGAAATCAAAAGAAGAAAAAATAGAAAATGAAAAATACCTCACTGGAAAAACAATTGACCTGGAAAATAGATCCAGGAGAGATAATTTAAGAATTATTTGACTGCAGAAAGCCATGATCAAAAAAGGAACCTAGACAACATCTTTCAAGAAATTATCAAGGAAAACCACCCTAATATCCTAGAACAAGAGGGTAAAATAGTAATTGAAAGAATCTACCAATCACCTCCTGAAAGAGATCCCCAAAGAAAAATTCCTAGGAATATTGTAGCCAAATTCCAGAGTTCCCAGGTCAAGGAGAAAATATTGCAAGCAGCCAGAAAGAAACAATTCAAGTATTGCGGAAACACAATCAGGATAACACAAGATTTAGCAGCTTCTACATTAAGGGACTGAAGGGCATGGAAAACAGTATTCCAGAGGGCAAAGGAGATAGGCTTACAACCAAGAATCACCTACCCAGCAAAACTGAGTATAATCCTTCAGGGTAAAAATTGGTCATTCAGTGAAATAGAGGATTTTCAAGCATTCATGATGAAAAGACCAGAGCTGAATAGAAAATTTGACTTTCAAATACAAGACTCAAGTGAAACATGGAAGAGGTAAACAGGAAAGAGAAATCATAAAAGACTTATTAAGGTTGAACTCTTTACATTCCTGCGTGGAAAGATGATATTTGTAACTCATGAATCCTTTGTATTAGGGTAGTGGGAGGGGAAAAATTATCACACACATACTATATGTAAAATATAATATACATGTAGATGGATAGATAGATAGATAGATAGATAGATAGATAGATAGATAGATAGATAGATAAATGGCACAGGGTGAGTTGAAGATGAAGGTGTGATATCTGGAAAATAAAATTAAGGGGTGAGAGGATTATACTGGGAGAAGGAGAAAGGGAGAGGTAGAATGGGGTAAATTAACTCACATGAAACAGACAAGAAAAGACTTTTACAATGCAGGAGAAATGGGGGAAAGTGAGAGGGAATGAGTGAATCTTATTCTCATAGGATTTGGCTTAAGGAGGAAATAACATACACAGCTGGGTATGGAAATCTATCTTACCTTACAGGAAAATAAGGGGAGAAGAGAGCAGGGGGATGATAGAGGGGAGGGCAGATTGGGAAAGGGGGTAATCAGAAGCAAACACTTCTGAGGAGGGACAGGGTCAAAACAGAGAATAGAATAAATGGGGGGGTGGGATAGGGTGAAGGGAAATATATGTAGTTTTTCACAACATGACTACTATGGGAAGTGTTTTACATGGCTGCACATCTATAACCTGTATCAAGTTGCTTGCCTTTTCAATGAGGGTATGTGGGGAGGGAGGAAGGGAGAAAATTTGTGACCTAAAGTTTTAAAAACATGTATTTAAAAAAATAAAAGGAAATAAAAAGAAAAGGAAAAAAGGAGAAGCATAAAAATGTAAACAGGAAAGAAAAAACCACATTATTAAATAAGCTTAAACAATTTACATCCCTGCATAGGAAGATGATGCTTGTAACTCTTGAGAACTGTATCTTTATTAGGGCAGTTAGAAGGGATATATATATAGATGGACAGAGGGTGTGGGTATAAGTTGACTTTGATGTGATGATAAATGAAATTAATTAAGGGGTTAAAAAAAGGATTGTACTGGGAGAAAAGGAAATGGGGAGGCAGAATAGGGTAAATTACATCACATGAAGAGGCATAAAGACCTATGACAGTAAAGGGAAAAAAGAGAGGAGACTGGGCATTGTTTAAACCTTACTCTCATCAGATTTGGCTCAAAGAAGGAATAACATACATATTCAGTTGGTTATAGAAATCTATCTTACCCCTTAGGGAAATAGGAGGAGAAAGAGGAAAGAAAAGGGAGGAGGACTAATAGAAGGGAGGGCAGGTTGAGGGAGGCAGTGTTCAGAAGCAAAACACTGGCAAGGAGGGAAAGGGTGAAAGGAGAGAAAAAAGTATAAACAAGGGGAAAAACAGGATGGAGAGAAACATGGTTACTAATCACAACTATGAATGTGAATGGGATGAACTTTCCCATAAAATGGAATCAGACAGCAGAGTAGATTAAAAACCATAATCCTACAATATGTTGTTTATAAGAAACACTTATGAAGCAGAGAGATGCACACAGAGTAAAGGTAAAAAGGTGGAGCAGAATATATTTTACTTCTGCTGAAGTGAAAAAAAGCAGAGGTAGCAATCCTGATCTCAGCCAAAGCAAAAGCAAAAATAAATCTAATTAAAAGAGATAAAGAAGGAAACTACATCTTGCTAAAAGCTACGTTGATAATGAAATATCAATACTAAACATATATGCACCAAGTGGTATAGCATCTAAATGCTTAGAGGAGAAATTAAGTGAGTTATAGGAAGAAATATACAGCAAAACTATACTACTGGGGGACCCCAACTTTTCCCTCTCAAAATTAGATAAATCTTATGATAAAATAAATAAGAAAGAAGTTAAGGAGGTGAATAGAATTTTAGAAAAGTTAGATATGAGGGACCTCTTGAGGAAAACTGAATGGGAATAGAAAGGAATACACCTTTTTTTCAGTGGTACATTTAACCATATATTAGGGCATAGAAACCTCACAATCATATTATTTGCTGAAATCCAGTTAGAAATAACCATTGGAGAAGTTGTTATTATACAATTTTCTTTTATATTTATTGTTCTTTGGATTATTAAGTAGGTAGAAAATGATTACTTTTTGTAATTGCATGAACATATTGGGGTATAAATTCTGTAGACTCACTGAAAGCATTTTAAGGACAACTTCAGTAGCAGACAGGACAATGGAAATGATACGCGCTTTAGCCTATTCCCACAAGGTTTGATTTCTATGCTTAGGTCTCCATATTTTAAGCTTTTGACTTTATGCAATGTGTAGATTTTAAGTATTTGGGTATGACAATATCTATTGACAATGTTTTTAATACTATTTGTTGCATGGGATGGCTCTGTGGGAAGGACAGGAGAGGAGTTACTAAGGGAAGCTAGAATGATATAAAAAATAAGCCATCACTAAAACTTACTGTGAATTGTGAAGTGATCCAACCATTTTGGAGAGCAATCTGGAATTATGCCCAAATTATACCTATTAAACTACCTTTACCCTTTGACCCAGCAATACCATTACTTGGTCTATTTTCAAAGATAATTAGGGGAAAAGGAAAAGAACATATGTTCTTTATAGCAGCTCTCTTTGTGGTGGCAAAGAACAGGAAATTGCAGAGATGCCCATCAGTTGGAGAATGGCTTAACAAATTATAGTACATGAATGTGATGGAATACTACTGTGATAAGCTCAATGATTTTAGAAAAACATGGAAATACTTACATGAAATAATGAAGAGTGAAATGAGCAGACCCAAGAGAACATTGTATATCGTAACAGCAATATTATCTTAAGAATGACTTTGAACAAATAAGTTATTTTAACTGTTACAAATACCCAAATTAAGTCTAAAGAACATGTAAAGAAAGATCTTATCTGCATCAGGAGAAAGAACTGATAAATAGAAATATATAAAGTAATTTTACATTTGTGGGAGGGGTGTATAATGGTAGCCATCTCTAGGGAAGCGAGAGGGGGGAGGGAAGAAAAAAAGAAATTTACATGATAATTTTGTTGTTTATTTGAAAAGAATAGCAAGTTGTACAATAGCAAGCAGTTTCATGTGTAATCATCATTTTATTGTACTATGTTATGGAAATGCTTCTTTTATTCCATAAATTAAAAAATAAAATTTAATGATGAAAAAAGAAGAAACCAAAACTAAAAACTTGGTTTGACTGTAATACTCATCTAACATATTTAAATAGAATATTAATTATAGTCATTTAATAAAATATCATTTATGGCTAATTTCCACATGCATAGTAAATATATGGATTACTCATATGTGTCAGACTAATTTTGTTGTGACCTTGATTACAGTACTAATATCTTCTTGAATCTTCCGTCACTCAGCGGACACAGTCATTTGTTTACCCTTTAAATACATTAGACAGAAGAGTAGTTGGGGGACCTCACTAGAAGAAGGACATTTGTGAAGTTCCTGGAGGCAAGATGGAAATTTCAGGTATTACTGTTCCATTAAAGAAATTACCACATTTTTTTATCACATTGTTAAAAACCTTTATGATTTTACCCCCCTGGTGTTAATTGGCTGCTATGTTTGCTTTTATCCCTGAGTGTTTCGTTAACTATTATTAAAGGGTAGCCCACTGAAACAATTTTTGAAAGGATGGCTTGACATTTAAGAAGAAAAGTGTTTTTTCTCCTCCCTCTCCACATGTCTATTGTTCACTCTGTGGTAGGAGTGTATCCACCCGCAGAAAGAATATTACTCTGCCTCAGACCTATTTCCATATATAGCATTTAAAGCCCCAGGATTGGACCCCAGCATGATTTTCATGACCTTTTGACATGGATCACTATTAAACTATATACCCTTCAAACCTGGGCAACGCTACTTTTTAAAATATATACATTATATTATATGTTTATATGTATATTATAATCAGAGAAAAGGATGCTTTATTGTTTTTAAATAGGGCAAAGTCATGGAATCTTTCTGGGCCTCAGTTGCCAGCTTTGTAAAAATAAAATGGTAGGTTAGGGAAACACTAAGAATCCTTCAAGGTCTAAGTCTGATTCCAGAATAAATTCAGGAAGAGACTGGGTGGGTGGCAGGTGCACTACCTTCCAGAGGAGAAACAACTTTCCACCTCTGGGTCCCTGCCTAGATATACCAAGAGCAGCACTCCAAAGCGAAACTAGGACCTCGAACAAGCCACTCGACCCTTTTGGTCTGCAGCTTCAAGCTGATCTGAAAGGGCCCTTCCTGCTATATGTGATTTTCCTAAAGCACAGGTCTGAACAGGTCACACCCCCTTACTTAGTAAACTCCCCTGGCTCCCTGTCACCTCCAAATTCAAATATAAAATCTTGGGTTTGGCATTCAAAGACCATCATAATCTGCCTTCCCTCCATCTTTTTAGTGCTCTTATACCTTATGCCAGGGATGAGGAAACTTTTATTAAGGGGATTTGTTCTGTGAAGTTTGGATTCAGTCAAAGGGCTACACTTGAGGTCCTAGAGGGCCACATGTGGCCTTGAGGATGGAGGTTCCTCACACCTGCCTTATGCCCTCACACACACCCACCCACACACACACACACACACACACACACACACACACACACACGTACACATACACACCACACGCTCTCCAACCCAGTGGCACTATCCTCTGTGCTGTTCCTTGAACAAGACATTATCTTCCTTTCACTGACTGTCCCTCCTTCTTGGCATACTCTTCCTCCTCATCTCCACCTCCTGGTTTCCCTGCCAAAATCCCCCTTTCTACATAAAGCCATTCCCAATGCCTTTTAATTCTAGTGCCTTTCTTGATTATTTCCTCTCTATTCTGGAAATAGTTTGTTTGTATATCTTTGACTACATATTGTCTTTCTTATTAGACTGTGAGGTCCTAAATAACAGAGACTGTCTTGCCTTTCTTTGTGTCCCCAGCACTTAGCACAGTGCCTGGCACACAGTAGATGTTTAATAAATGTTTGCTGACTGACTAAATCTATGATCCTATGATTTCATGGATGACTATGGATGACATGGATGAAAAAATTACATGCTTATGGATTGAAAGTTGGAAAGAATCTTAAAGTCATCTAGGTCAAGCCTCTTATTTTTGAGAGAAAAGAAATGGACATTCAGAGAGGTTAAGCGATTTGCCCAAGGTCGCATAGGAAATTAACAGCAGGACTGATATGCCTATTTTCTGACATTAAATCCATCTCCACTCTACACTGCAGCATACTACCTGCTCAGAGGTAATATTTCATGTTCACCTATAGCAGTCTGTCCCAGATAAATAAGGCCTCACCAGAAATAGGAGTATGTGCATAGATAGGCCAAGAGTCTTCTTCTTCCTGTGGGGGAGGGGGGAACAATGCATCTACCTCTGATAGGTAAGGTACAACAAAGCTGAAGCCCCCCTCCAAAAAAAGTTCTGCCTCCTTAAATGTCAAGCACTTCTTTCAAATTCTAATTTACAAAAAGATAAGACAGGCATAATGGTACTTTCTAGGGAGCCTTTAAAACATATGACTCAGTGCTAGCACTCTGTCAATAGCTTCTGGTATAATATGACTGATTTAATGGAACTTGGACTTGACAGTAATAGGCTTATAACACTACATATATTTTAGATCAATGAAAAAAAAAAAGGAAAAACCTAGGAGGAAAAAGAAATATCTACAATGCATGCCTGATATTTAAAAAGGACACTTTTTTTTGCTACCTAACTCAAAAAAAGAAATTGTTCTGGTGAACTCTGCTTATGAGTACAAGTGCATATAAAAAATAGCCTCTATAATATTAATAACTAATGGCTCCTTCTCAGGCTTCTTTACTGACTTATCCATCATCTGTATCATTCCCACTAACTGTAGATGCCTCCAAGGCTTTACCTTGATCCCTCATCTCTTCTCCCATTCTCTTTTCCTTATTTTTCCTCTTCCTCTCCCCTACTCCCTCCTATCCTTTCTTCTCTCTCTCTCTCCCCCTCTCTCTCTCACCTCTGGTCTCTGTCTTTCTCTGACTCTCTCCCTTCTCTCTGTGTCTCTCTCTCCCTCCCTCTTTTTTCTCTCCTTCACCCTCTGCCCCTCTGTTCTTCACTGTCCCCCAGTCTCCTCCTCTCCCTCGATCTCGATCTCTCTCTATCACTCTTTTTGTCTCTTCTTCTATCTCTCTCTGTCTCTGTCTCCATTTCTAACTCACCTCATCAACTATCATAGCTTTAATTTGCATATCTATCCAGTTAACTCATAGATCTATACATCCAGCACCAATCTTTCCCTTGAGCTTCATTTTCCTATTACCAATTGCCTATTTATTAGACATTTCACACTGGATGTCCACCACCAAATAGCCAGCATCCTAGATTTATGATTTTGGTATCACCCTTGACTCTTGCCCCTCCTTTACACAACATATTTAATCAAATGCCAAATCTTGCCATTTCTGACTCCACAACATCCAAACATTTCTCTCTATTCACATAGCCACCATCTTAATTCAATCCTTTATCATGTCTCACATAGAGTATGGCAATGACCTCCTAATTGGTCTCTCAACCTCTTCTCTCCCCACTCCCATTCATCCTTCACATAGATGCCAATTTGATTTTTCTTAAGACCAAATCTGACCATGTCAGTCATCTACTCCATTAACTCTGGTTTCCTACTATTGCCTGTAGGATAAAATGTAAAGTCTTCTCTTTACCTTTTAAAGCTAAACCTGTCCCCAACTTATCTATCAAGAGTCATTATATATAACTTTCTCCTCCTGCACTCAGTGATTCAGCCAAACTGGACTTCTGCCTATTCACCACACATGGCACTCAATCTCCATGCCTTTGAACTTGCTGTCCACCATGCCTAAAATATATTTCTCCTCACTTCTGCCTTATAGAATCAATCCCTCTCTTACTTAAAGACACATCACAAGCACTGCCTTCTATGAAGCCTTTCCTGATCCTCTCAGCTGTTGGTGCCCTTCCTTTCAAACAACCTTGTAATTAACTACTTTGTATAAATTTTTACTTATTCACTTTATTTTTATGTTTTATATATTTACATTATGTGCTTGTCTTCTCCACCAGAATGAATGCAATGATTTTCTCCATCTCTGCATAAGGATAATCCTGGCAGTTAGTGGGCTGAGAAGAGTTAGCATAGATCTTTATTCTACAACTCACCATATCCAGGCCTGGAAGTAAGACTACCAGCCAGCTATAATAACATTTTCTAACTTCATATACCTTGTAAATGTAGCATTTATTCTGTAGTATTAGTGCCTATGTGATGGGGTGTGGGCTGAAGCTGAGATCTTTGCCCCTTGCCCCAAAGTGAATCTGGCTCCCTTTTGTCTAGCTACTTATCTCCCTTTGAAAGCCCTAGTCCCACCTTTTGATCTTATTCAGATGCCTTTCAAACTTCTTCCTTCCAGTTCCTTTCATTATCTCTTCCCACTCTTAGATATTCCAATCAGAATTCTAACTTGAACCCTTTTCCCAGCCCCTTCCCTGGTCACTCAAAGTTACTTTAGTGTATATAAGATCTACCCTGACCCCCATTCAAACACTGAGGATCCCTCATGCCCAAAAGACTGAGCTTTTCTCATGTCTGCTCGTCCTTATGGGTGTCACCTGTCCTATATGATTTATCTCTAATATACTTTTTCTCTGGCTGGAAGAAGATTTGAATTGAATTCATTCAGGCAGGGCCCATGTCATGATCTCGGGGGTCCCAGTACCCCAAACCTCTAGACCTCTTCATATGGAGCAGGGAAGGGGAGGGAAGTCCTCATTTTTGGCTATATTAAGTAAACTTCATACTTAATTACCTATGTTTATTAGGAGAAAACAAGTATAGTAGAAAGACAATGGTCAAGAGACCTGGGTACTAGTCTTGGCTTTTTAATGAATCACCTGTTTGAACTTAGGCAATTCACCTAACCTCTCTGGGCATTAATTCATCAACTCAACATTTAATTAATTTCAATAAATATTTACTGTCTGCTATGTGTAGGTCACAGTTGTAAGGCTGTTTCCTCATCTGTTAAATGAAAGACTTAGAGACAGCATGGCCTAGTGAATAGGACTTTAGAATAAGAATCAGGAATCATTGGGTTTAAATACCTCTTCAAACACTAGATGCATGATATGAAAGGAGATGGTTAATGCCTCAATTTCCTCATCTGCAAAAGGAAGTTTTGTTGTCAGTACCCTCTAAGTTTTCTTCTTACTCTAAATCAAACTATAAATCAGATTGATGTTTCCCAAATTATGTTCCATAGGTCTTTGGTAATCTCCATGTGCTATTCCATTGCACTTCAACTATACCCTGGATTTTGTTATCACCCACAAATATTGCATTTCCATGATCATGATCATTTATCTGATCATCTTTAATCACCTTATCTTTGTTATGCCTTATAAGCCCTAACCCTATTCTTAGGGCTTATAAGGCAATTCTGTTTTGTTTTCTTTTTTACCATAACCTCTATTATCTCTACCTCCTCTTTCCCAGGCCATTCAACACTGTGCTGGCTATACTTTACCACTCTCCTCCCTTTTCCATCTCAATACCTTCATGAATCAATTCAGCTCCACACTCCCCTCTCTTCTTGAATCCCTCAATCTCTTGTCCTATGGATGATCATATTATACCAAGCCCCAACACTAGAATACCTCTAACAATTGCCTTTTTTGATCCCAATTCATGTGTTACTAACAGATTTAGACAAAAACACAAAACTGTGCTGATTGGTTTTGCCACAAATAATGACACTTCAAGTTACTGGGAATACTTCTTGATAAACTCCCACTCCTGTACTACTAATAAAATGAAGCCTTCCTATCCAACTGATTTTATCTGAAGAATGTGTTAGTACCAATCTATTCACAGGACTATTGAATAACAACATGTTCAATGTGGTGGTCTCATTAGATTTACTTAAAAGACAAAGTTATTTTGTCAGCAATCAAAGCAGAGACTACAACCTACACAAGAATTTCCTCTTTCCAATATTACTACCTAATTTACAATACCACAGTAACCAGGAGAACAGAATTGTAGATAAAAAGTAATTTGATAAAATAATGGTTACCCATTTTTCTCATGAGATTGCACTGAGACATAATTTATAGGGACCAAACTTCTGCTTTTCTGGATGACAAGTAATGGGAAAAAATTTCAACTGCAAAACCTTGATACCACACAAAAACAATCTGGATTTTGAGAATGAAGTCATTTTTTAACTGTTACCTCAATTATTTTTTTCCAATTTTCTTCCCATTTTATTGAAAAGTGGGCCAAAGGTTTATCATAAAAAACTTCACTCAAACTTGAGCTATTTCAATTGAAAAATAGGTATATGATTGCAACTTGCTTTTGAGAAGATATTGTATCATTTTCTATACTAAGAAATTCATGACCATTAGAGCTCTGTGAACATAACAACATCCCTGTGAACATAAGAATGTGCAATATGTATTTGAAAGGGTCGGTTAGAAGTCAGGGGAAAATGTTTTCTCCCTTTCCACTTTCATATATGTTTTCTTAAAAGGCAATTCATTTACTTAATGTATTTAAGATCTGCAACACACCTATTTTTGAGAGGACTTATGGTAAATTACAGATTCCATCAAAATGTATGATAAGATGTTTAAGGATAAAATAGAAAAAAAGCTAAACCCTGAAGGAGGCCTAAGGAGCAGATCTTTTTAGGCATGTGAATTGAAGAGATCCTACAACTTGAACAATGCCTTTGGCTACACATTTTCTGGCATCTAAAATCAAAAAGAAAATACATTAGGAACATAGTTTTCATTTTCTGAACCCAGAAAGCATATAGATTCGTGTGTGTGTGTGTGTGTGTGTGTGTGTGTGTGTGTGTATGTGTATAATTTCCTCTCACCTCTGAGCTCCAAAATAGGAATTTATCCCTTGGGTCTTTGTATTAACATACACTCAGTGATGTAGCTGACAATAACTTTAACAACTACATTTTAAAAGCACAGGACAGTTATTATATGAAACCTCTATAGAAGCACAGGGCATAGCTTCTTGTACCAAGACAGGCAAAGCTGATATTCAGTCATGGAATTTAAAGACCAATACATATATTTCTCTTGATACTAAAAGACAAACCAGTTCAGCATGAGCACGCCTTCTTCAATGCCCCTCCTTAGGAAAGAGTTTGGGATTTTCAAGCTCCCCCACAGGTGACTTGGTTAAGATTCCAAATACTTAATATGAAGGAGTTAATCTTGGTTTGAAAAAAATTTCAGAGCAAGTGTCATCCTAGGAAAAGTCCCCAGACCTTTGCATAGATCCTCTATGAATCATTTATAGAATAAAATGAATCTTAAAGGATGAGAAGGTACAGACGTGTTGTAATCTTTACCAGTGAAAGAAATACCTAGACCAATGAGATCTTGTTGTTGCTCAGTCATTTTCAGTTGTGTTTGACTCTTCATGACCCCATTTGGGGTTTTCTTGGCAAAGCTACTGAAGTGGTTTGCCATTTCCTCCTCCACCTCATTTTATAGATGAGGAACTAAGACAAACTGGGTTAAGTGACTTGCCCAGGGTCACAAAGCTAGTAAGTGTCTGCGGCCAGATTTGAATTCAGGAAGATGAGTCTTCCTGACGCCGGGCCTGGTACTCTATCTATTGCACTACCTAACTGCCACCAATGAGATCATGGATCCATTAAAGTGTGAAAGTAACATTAGTATTCCATCTGTAATGAGACCATAACCTGCCTCTTTTGTTTTAAACCATGACGTTTTGATATTAATTTGGAAGAAGCATTACTATCCTAAAATTTATATTGAATTCAAATAAATTGGCCCAGAGACAATTTCTGTCTATTGAACAAAAGGCTATAGTCTATTGAACAAAAAAAAAAGATCAAACAATACTGCAAAAAATCCTTAAGTTGCTCTGTTTTCCTAACAAAAAAAAGAATGGAGTATTCCAATAATGGAATAATCATTCCAGAATCCAGTTTACTCCACATGCAAATAATTAATTTGGAAAATCTAATCATCTCCTAAGAGATGTCCTCATTTAAGGCTTGAAGATCCAGTCAACAAATTGGCCGATCTAAATCGAGAGTAATAAACAATTACCCTTTTTAAAGATGAGGGAGACTTGAAAGAGAAATAACTAAAGAGCTAATTTGAGTAAATAATTTGATAAGGAGGAGCCTTCCCTTAAGACAAATTCTGAATAATCATGGAGAAAGACAGTCCTTTTGTTCAGTTTTATCTGGCTTTACCTGGTTATTCTAATGCTCCATTGCATCTGTGATTTCACTCTAACATTGGTAGATATGGGTATCACTGCAGAGGGTAGAGTTGGACAGCTAGTATCAAATCTTTTCTGCTCCCATCTTCCTGTTGGATAGAGGCAGAAAAGAATACTTCCAAGACCTTCACTGTCTTATCTTTGGGAGGGAGGGTGGTTTAGGTTTATGACTTTTCCTTAGTTACTATCCTCTTCTCCTTACCCCCTTTCCCTCTGGTGAGAGATTATTACAATATTTACAATAATTATCTTGTACTGTTTAGCCTAGGAATAATACAATAGTCCCTCAGGTCCACATGGTCTCTTCTGCTATTTTATGGAGTTTATGTCAAACTAAAATTTAGTGGTATAACCAGAATAGCTTAGAGCCCCCAGTTAGAAAAATTCTTAACATTAAGGGAAGGTTTGTCTCTCTGTTCTAATTTAAATTTATGTTTTTTAGACTATTGGTTTCAGTCATGTTCAACTCTTCATGATCCCATTTCGGGGTCTTCTTGGCAAAGATACTGGCGTGGTGTGCCATTTCCTTCTCCAGCTCATTTTATATAGAAGAAACAAGACAAACAGGGTTAAATGACTTTGCCCTGGGTAACATAGCTACTAAGTGTTTTAGGTTGGATTTGAACTCACAAAGATAAGTTCTGATTTCAAATTCATAGCTGTATCCACCGTACCACTCAGCTGCTTAAATTTATGTTTATCTCTAGGTAAATTCTGGTCTCTTTATCAATCAAGCAATTAAAATGGATCAATGATTTAGACATGAATAAGCAAATTAAAGGAGAACAGAAAAATTTACCAGTCAGATCTATGGACAAGGGAAAATTTTATGACTAAACAAGAGGTAGAGAAGCTCACAGGAAGCAAAATGGATAATTTTGATTACATGAAATAAAAACATTTTTTGCACAAACAAAACTAATCAGCCAAAATTGTAAAGAAAGCAGGAAACTGGGAGGAAATTTTTACAGCAAGTTCTCTGATAAAATCTTTCTTTTTAAATTTTTTTTAAATTTTATTTTTGTTAATTTATTTATTTTAGTTTTCAACATTCACTTCCATAAGATTTTGAGTTCCAAATTTTCTACCCTTCTCACTCCTACCCCTACCCCAAGACAGCATGCATTCTGAATACCCCTTCCCCTAATCTGCCCTCCCTTCTGTTACCTCCACCTTCTCTTATCTTATTTGTTTATATTTAAAGCCATTTTTACAGGTATTTGGAGGGGCTTGGGGGAGAGCTCAGGCAGGTCACTGCTTTTACTCTTCTATCTTGGCTCCACTCCCAATAAAAGCTTTTTTTCTCAACTATATAGGGAATTTATAAAAATAAAAACCATTCCCCAATTGATAAATGTCAGAGGATATGAATAAACAGTTTCAGAAGAAGAAATCAAAACTATCAACAGTTACATGAAAAAAAATACTCTAAATTACTATTGGTTATAGAAATGCAAATGAAAACCACTCTGAGATACTACCTCACACCTATCAGACTGGCTACTTACCTGACAGAAAAGGAAAATGACAAATGCTAGAGGGAACATGGAAAAATGGGGACACTAATGCGCTGTTTGTGGAGTTGTGAAATGGCCCAATTATTCTGGAAAACTATTTGGAACTATACCCAAACAGACCACAAAACTGTGCATACCCTTTGACCCAGCAATACTATTTTCTGTATCCCAAAGTAATCAAAGAAAAGGGAAAATGTACAAAAATATCTATACTGGTTCTCTTCGAGGTAGCAAAGAATTTGAAATTAAGGAAATGCCCATCATCAGTTGGGGAATGGCTGAACAAGTTGTTGTGTGTGATTGAGTATGTATACTATTGTGCTGTAAGAGTATATATACATACACACATATGTGTATGTATACAATTATAAATAAAATAAAAACCAAATGGTTTTAGAAAAATCTGAGTTTTCTATGAATTGATACAAAGTAAAGTGAGCAGCAAAACAAATAACAGCAATATTGTAATGATGATTCACTGTGAAAGACTTGGTTACTCTGATCAAAACAATGATCCAAGGCAATTTCAAAGGACCCATGATGAAAAACGCTAACTCCAGAGCAAGTTGAACTCTGAATATATATTGTAGTATACTTTTTTACTTTATTTTTCTTGTTCATGTGTATGTACATTTTCTTTTTGGCTAAAACAGCAATAAATTTTACATGACTTCACATGTATGATTGACATAATATGGCTTGCCTTCTCAAGGGGTCCTTGGAGAGCTGGTTGTAACTGGTAGCTTCAGTCTAAGCCTTCTGCTCTAAAATGCCTATGAGGGCTTTTGGTCCTTCTCAATCACTTCCTTCTCTGCCACACTCCTGACTTCTTCTCACTTTCTCCTTTCATGATTTCCCTTTAGTTTCCTTTTTATTAGTTGTTCCTGTTCCATCAACTCTTTCTGGCTTATTCTTGGGTGGTCCTGGAGATATTTTTCCCCATTCTGCTGCTGCTGCAGAGTTATAGAAGTCCTTCTTCTCTCACCAATCTAGGTTTATTTGTGGGCAGCAAAAAAGAACCAGAAAATCAACCCAACCTAATCAAATAGATGTCCACTGATGGAAATTGACTGCAAATTAGGTTAATTATACTCTTGCCTAAAAGCGTGGCACTAAGGTTTCCAAGAACCTTACTATTAAGAGGGAGGAAAATAGTACATACCTTCTCACTCTGAAGAGATACATTCTTCAAGACTGCTGCAAAGTAAGGGGAGAGAGACAGAGACAGAGAGAGAAACACAAGAAGATTTTAACTCATTAAAATATATTTAAACTATTCTCCCCAAAAAAGACTCATCATTTTGAAGATATAAAAAGGGAACTGCCTAAAAAATTCAATAAACAATCATTATTTAATACCTATTACATGCAAGAGAATGTGAGTTAAACTGTCCCTCAGTTCTGGTAGAGATACAAAGATAAAAACCAACATTATGACCTTAATCAGAATTATCAGTAATGTAAGATATTTATATTTATTTGGGACTGCCTAAGTAGGTAGCTGTGGCTCAAGGATAAAATAACTAGATATGATGTGAGGTCTGGTCCAATTTGGTAGAAAGCAGAAGGAGTACTTCTTGTAATCAAGCTCAGGAGAAGGCAAACAGGTTCTGGAACCACCAACATTATGTGATCGCCAGAATCCAAGAACAGTATTGGGTTAGCTTTTTATCTATCTGCCACCCTTCAAATGTGTCTACCATAGGGGTACAATCAGCATGGGCTAGAGAGTGAGTTTGCACTGCCTCAGGAGAGCAGAATGCTAAATTTTCAGTGTGAGCATTTACACATCAGAAAATGGCTCTCTCTACAAATCAGGGTTTTATACATGTTTTGTTAAATGTTTAGACCTAAGAAAGTGATGGAAAGTGTCAAAAACACAGATTAAACTTAAAAGTGTGTGATACATTCTTTTGGAGGAGAGGGGAAACCAGTTGTTAAATATTTACCAGCATACCATTGGCAACAATTCTAAGGAGTTCAGAACAAAAGCAGTTTCCCTTATCACTCTTAAGGGGGTGGGGAGGAGTGTAGTATTAGCTAGTACTTGACAGCTTCATTATTTCCCATCAAATGTTGATTACACAAAAGACAATCACAAATAAAGAATAAATAGTAAGCAGAATTTAAGAAGTTTCAGAGAGTAAAATAACAGAAAAGTAAGAGAGTTCTTCAGTTAGGAGCAAGCTAAAACCCCTAGCTCAGTCAAGGAGAGAGGGAATAATCCTATCAATAAGAGTTCATATTCTGCAGTGTGTATGGTTACAAGCACTGTAAGTCAAGAACACTTGCTTCCCCAAATGTCTGTGTCTTCAGGAACTCCCAGTAGCCTTTTAAAAGTTCACTCTTGCCTCTCATAAGCCCCTTTCTAAAAATTCTAAACCAAAGTGCTATTCACAACAAGCACAATTTCACAGGTAGGTGGCATCCCACTAGCATTTTCTCAGCCAATCAGGAGTAACAGGTGCAGTAAGTAGCACAGCAATTTCTCACAACTGCTCGCTTCAATTGGTTTGGAGTGTATATTACATTAAAATAATATTAATGACCTAGAGTTATAAATAGATAATTTTAAATGGACTTTCACTGTTTAAACCTCAGCTATAAATAGCCTACATTAAAAAGTGAATCAAATTATATTGGCTATAAGTTCTAGAAAAGACAAAAGACTGCTTATGCTTAGAGTTTAGGGTTTTTTCCTTTATTCAGAGTGCTTAATTTGGAGTTTCAGAACCTGAGTTTAAATCCTGATTCTGCCAATAACTCCTTGTGTAATCTTGGACAAGTCATTTAACCCACTGGGGCCTCAGGTTTCTCACCTGTAAAATGACAGGGTGGTGCTAGCTGATCTCTAAGGTCATTTCTAGCCCTAGATTCTATGAGCACTTCCATTTCTGTAAGACCTAACCTATAAAAGCTCTTTTATGACTTTTCTCTAACCCACAATTATCAATCAACAAAAAGATGGCAACTGTAAGGAAGGTGAATTTTAGTGTGTGTAAAGTGGATTTTTTGTTATTCTTCCTTAGAGTTTTCTTCCCAGGATCCATAACCATAACAATCTCTACTTCCCAGGTGTTAGGTATGAGTCCTCATGATCATGGTTCAAAACAATTTCTACCATGATTGTACAGTAGATACAGTGATGAAGTGATATAAAATTGTGAGGCTATTGCTGGCAATATGCCTTCTTTGTTGCCCTATAAAAGCAAGTGAGCACTGGTCATAGACTGGGGACCCTCACAGGGGTGAATGTGCAAGCTGAATGCTGTCCATGCCTTGATCAGCTCCCATCAAGGCTTGGGAGGGGAAATCTGTGTGTTTGCCTCAACCAGCCCCCATTAAGGCTTGAGGGAATTTAAGGGAGTGCACAAGTTGTGTTGGTCTCAATTGACCCCATCAAGACAAGGGGTAGTTGCTGCCGCTTCACACCCAGCTCCTGTGAGAAGGGTTGTTAGGGAATGATGAAGAAGTTGGCATTCCCATTATCAGCAAACTCCCTTTGAAAAGACTAGACTAGAATAAAGTAAGCTTATTTAACCTCTTATTATGACTGTCTTCCCGTCTGACTGAATCAAAAGCAAACCTGCTAGTGAGAGAGGTGCTAGAAGCCCTCCTGTGTCTCTTTCCTAAGAAATGGTGTAGTTGTTGTGTTTATTTGTCCAACAGAAAAATATCCTGTAATAAACATGGATATGTTTATATAACTTCCATAATACCCCCAATCGACATTGTATGTTTCAGAGCTCTAGCTAAATTTCAAGAATCAGAAACTCCAGTTTCACAATGTATGATGAGAAAAACCCTGCTTATATTTGAATTGGTGTATATTAAAGACAAAAAAACCTGGGATTCTTACTAATTCTGAGATGTTGGGGGAATTATTTAATCTCTCTCTGATTCTTATTTTTCCTCACCTTAAAATGTACACACAGAGAACTCTGTGTGTCTACAAATATTTTTGTTAAAAAATAAAGCACTCAGAAGAACTGAGAGGGCAGATTAGGATCAGCCACCCAGCTGAACTCTTACAACATTCCCCTCCAAACCACTTTAGAATAACACCACAAATCAAATTTTGGAACAGCAAAACCAACAAAAGGTCAAGGTAAGACATTTTTCCAGCCTAAGAAAACTTAATTGGTCATCAGGAGAAGTCTGTGAAACCTGGATGGAAGCCTGTTCAGAACCCACAGGTGATATATGTAAGTTCTAAGAACTTTTTCATTGTTAGGATAGTGAAAAAGAGTTTGCACAGAGGGCATGAATGTGAGTCAACTATGTTGGAATGATTTCCAAAAAAAAAAAAGAAGGGGTGAGAAATAGGGATGCACTGAGAAAAGGAGGAAGGAAGAGGTAAAATGGAAAACATTTTCTTATATGAAAGAGGCACATAAGGAAGAGCTTTCACAGTGAAGGGGGAAATGGAGGGGTAGTGAATGCTTGAACATCACTCTCATTGGAATTGGTTCAAAGAAGGAAGAATATATATAGACATTCAACTAGTGTATAAAAATGTAACTTGCCCGATAGGGAAATAGGAGAGGAAGGGGGAAAAAAGAAAAGGGGGGTGATAAAAAAGGACAGTAGGTTAATAGAGGCTGTGATTAGAAACAAAATAGACTTTTGAGGAGTGACAGGTTAAAAAGAAAGCAAGAAAAAGAAAAAAATGGGGTGGAGGGAAATACACAGCTAGTAATAACTGTGAATTGGAAAGGGATAAGTTCACCCATAAAATGGAAGAAGATAACAGAGTGGATTAGAAACTAGAATCCAATAATATGTTGTTTACATCAGACACACTTGAAAGATAAAAGACACATTAGAGTTAAAATAAAGGGTTGGAGCAGAATCTTATATGCTTCAACTGAATTAAAAAAGGTGGAGATAGCAATCATGATCTCAGACAAAGCAAAAGCCAAACAAACCTATTAAAAGAGATAATCAGGGAAATTACATTATGCTAAAAAACTATCATAGACAATGAAATAATATCAAAAATTTTACAGCAGATTTCTCTGATAAAGGCCTAATTTCTCAAGTATATGCTGAATATAGAATTGAATCATATTTATAAAAATAAGAGCCATTCCCCAATTGATAAATGTTTAAAGCATATAAACATGTAGTTTTTAGAAGAAAAAGTCAAAGCTATCTATAATCATATGAAAAATGCTCTAAATCATTATCAGTTAGAAAAAGACACATTAGAATAACTCTGAGGTACCACCTCACATCTTTCAGAAATAACAAATCCTGAAGGGGATGAGGGCATAATGATATACTAATGAACTGCTGATAGAGAAGAGAACTAGTACAGCCATTCTGGAGAACAATTTGGAGCTATGCCCAAAGGGCTATAAAACTGTGCATACCCTTTGACCCAGCAATTTCACTACTATGTCTGTATTCCACAGAGATTTAAAAAAAAAAAAAGGTAAAAGACCTCTATGTAGCAAACTATTTATAATAGCTCTTTTTGTGGTATCAAAGAATTGGAAAGCAAGTGAGTGCTAATCAATTGGGGACTGGTTGAACAAGTTGTGGCATATGATTGTGTTGGAGTACTATTGTGCCATAAGAAATTATGAGGGGCTTGATTTCAGAAAAACACGGCAAGAACTATATTAACTAATGCAAAGTGAAGTGAGAAGAACCAAGAGATCATAGTGCATAGTAACAGCAATGTTGTAATAATCACGAACTGTGAAAGACTTGGCTACTCTGCTCAATACAATGATCCAAGACAATTCCAAATGACTTATGATGGAAAAAATACTATCCACCTCCAGAGAAACGATGAACTCTGAGTGTAAAATGCAGTATAATTTTTCTTACTCCTTAATTTTCCTTGCTTTTTTAAAAATATGGCTCATATGGAAATATGTTTTGCAAAATTTCACATGTATAACTGATATCATAGTGCTTGCCTTCTCAGTATGTGTTGTAGGGAGTCTGAAGAAGGGAGAGAACTTGAAATTCAAAAATTTCAAAAGAAAAGAATATTACAAATAAACAAATTAGAAATTAATTTTTTAAAGGCATGCACATGGTTGTGAGTTATGTTTAAGCACCATTCTAATGAAGCCATAGCCAGAGATTTAATTTCTGTAAAAAGAAGTTCCTTAGCTAAAAATTGTGACCCTTAAATACTAAAAGTCTTCTTAAAAGTGCCTGTCATTGATTATAAGGGAGACCAAAGAAACATCGAATGGCTTAACATAAATTCTGATTGTTGACAGAGAGTGAGGGAATGGAAGAGAAAGGGGGAGGAAAAATCCTCCAGTTAAATAGCCTATTTAGCTGCATTATATTTTTGAAAGATCAATTATACATCATTAAGAGGAAAGGAGTGGACCTCTTCTTGATTCTCTTCAATTCATGTGTGGTCTCAGACTATCGAAATTTACACATTCAAACACTTCACTAATGTTTAACCATGAAAGAGTTAGTTTGTTGTCATGGACAGAGTATGGATTTGAAGTCAGAGGACTCCAGCTGCAGTGCTAACCCTACCATTTCCTACTAACATGGCCATGGACTAGTCATTTCAATCAATCAGCCAACAAAAATATCTTGTGCCAGTCATTATACTAGCCACTGTAGATACATATAAGTGCAAAGAATGAAACAATCCCTCCTGATATGAGTTTACATTTAAATCACCTCTCTAGGCCTCTAGTTTCTCCTTCTGTAAGGTAAGAAGGTTGGACTAAATGATCTTTGAGGTTCCTTCCATTCCCAAATTCATGATGCCATGATTCTAAGTTTAATACAGAGATACCTTTATTTCATCTGCCCATACAGAATTATTTACCACTGTACCACTGCAGTTTGCTGGTTCTCCCTTCTTAATGAAAAGGAAAGTATCCTGGTTCAGTAACCAAACTTCTGGTTGTCCTTCAGGTCACAGACACCATCATGAAAACTGGCATTAATTGGCATCATCACTGACAGTGAGGAGAGAAAGGGCAAGAACTGGGGAAGAAGGGACAGTCATCCTAGAATATTTGTTTGGAGGGAGCATCTGACACATCTTGGCAAGGCGACATGAGGAAACCTCATGCTGGGAAAACTCTTGTCATAACTGCTCAGTGACTAGATGAGGGATGACAGAGCTTTTGATCCGACACTTTTTACAAACATTGAATTCAGTTTGCTTCCTTTATTTCCATGTGCATCACTTCTCTTCCCAACCTAAACTGATGGGTAGGAGTTCAAAGACAATCAAAGTGATGCTCTGATCAGTGATCCTTATATGGCAGGCAGCGAGAAGCACAATATAGGCTCATGCTGTGTTCTCAATGTTCTGACAAGAGCTCAGTAGCACAATGCTAATGAGACCAAGCCTAGTGCCCAAAAAACTGAAAGCATTTTCAGGTCAACTAAAGGAAACTCCATCCACCTGAATGACAGGATGTCCATTCCCATCACATCCTATAGGCTTGGCCTTAATGGCAATAGAATGAAGACAGAAACAGCTCCTGTCTCTAACATTCCTGCCTTCCTGACTGGTCACCTCCCTCCCATATGTATCCCACAAGTCACTCCAACACCATCCTCCCCGTCCCCTGCCAGAACTCCAGCATATGATGGGTGTCTGGTAGTACTTTAACAGGGATTACACATAAGATAATTATATTATGAAGCTAAAAAAGCATCGTCTAGTTTACCTAGCACACACAATCCATCATTGTCTGCCTTTTACTTTCTCTGAGGACAAAATTGGCTTCTATAAGGGTAAAATTCAGGAAGTTTCTACTAAGAAAGGTTATACATGGATATATTAGCTTTGATGAAATATGGGACTAACAAGAGGTTAAAACCTATTTCATAAATAAAGTGGAGGCTATAAAGAGGATGAGGACAGGAATAGGGAGCAATTTCAAAGACCCTGTACTGAACAGGGACTGAAAAATGGAGATGCGTAAGAGAGGACACATAATAAATGCATTAATAGAGGGTAGTTCCTTGAAGCAGAAAGGCAAGATATGTTTCTGAAGCAACTAATTTTTCTGCCTTAGTTTGGAATCATGGACTATCAACTTCAGAAGTCCATTCCCCCCTCCCTCCAGAACAACTTTGGCTGGAATTTTTGTTTGTTAATATCAGCTTCCAATAATAGCAACTTAGAATGTTTAAGATTTATATACTATACAACAATCCTGTGAAGTAGGTAGCATGAGCAGTATTATTTCTATTTTACAAACAAGGAAACTGAGGCTCAGAGAGCTTAAATGATTTGCCTATGGTAATATAACTAGTAAGTATCAGAGCTAGTGAAGCCATTATTTCCCATCTCCAGGTTGAATGCTTTTTCCATTATGACATAATGCTTATCTTGTACTAGATATTATAGTCCTTTATCAGAGTCTGAAATTCTAGGTTAGGGGAGAGAAGAACATGTCCTAATTCAGCAAGATCACCCCAGTGATGAAGAAAGAAAGAAATATAAGGCCTATTTCTTAAAAAGTGATAATTACTTTCATAAAAAGAATTTAATTTATTAATAGATTGCCATTTTAGAATTCTGTTAACTGTTGATTTGCAGAAAAGTGGATCTGTGGTTAAGAGGGATACCAATACATTGAACCATCTGATCAAATTCCCTAAAGGCAAGGTAAAGGTGGCAATGAATAGAGTGAAGGGTGCATTGTAGATTAAGATAGTCTCATGTTAGGAAATATAGAAACCAGAAGTAAAAGTATTGAGGAGAAAATGTGGGTAGAGATCAACAAAAACAAAGTGGAAAACTCAAAACTGTCATTGGAGAATATTACAGGCTGTTTGTAGCAAAGGAGCAAATAGATGAAGTGTTTGAAAAACAGCACAGTCCTGTCCCAGAAGTGTGGTAGAGCAGTGATGAAAGACTCTAAGTATCCAGATTTATGCTGGAGCTTTCTCTTTGCCTCTAAATAGAAGATAGTATTTTCTTGACTTGCTTTAATGACAATTTCATCATTCAAAAATTAGAGAAATAAGCAAAGGAACTCTAGTCTGATTCTCATCAACAAGAAAAAAAAACTATTCACCTGAATAGAATGATAAGAAACTTGGGGTCCTGGGCATGGTTATGCTTGCGTGCAATCCTTGCTATTAGGGAGGCTAGGCTGATGGATCACTTAAGCTCAAAGTTCTGAGCTGCAGTAGGCTAAGCCAACTGGATGTCTCCATTAAGTCTGGTACCAATATGGGGAACCCTTGGGGTGGGAGGGGTTAGAGGAAATAGCCCATGCTATTAGGGAAGGGCAAATGAGCCCAGCCAGAAACAGAGGTGATAGCTTCCATGCTGATCAGTAGTGGAATTGGGCCCTTGAGTAGACACCATGCTGTCTTTTGATGGAGGATGATAGAAAGATCCAGACTCTAAAAATAAATAATAAGTGAGAATCTTGGGTGGAAGTGACTAGATCATCTTAGATTTTGTAATAGATAGAGGAACCAGATATAGTCTAACATGGAGTATAGATTTTAGGAGAGCAAATATCAAAGGGTTTAGAAAAAGAAGAGGTAGGATCTGATGGGAAGTGCTCAGAAATAAAATTCTGAAGACATAGAGAACAAAAATTCAGAAGAGTTGTCAAAAGAGACCATTTTGGATACACAGGGAACTCACCAACCAATTTGTATTTACAGAAGAAATGTACAACCAGTCAGTTAACAAGCACGGAACGGTGATGGACACTAGAAGTATAAAGACAAAAATTAATCAGGCCCTATCCTCAAGGGCAGAAGATAGAAGCAAGAGCAGGAAACAGAGGACAAATCCAATGAGTCAATAAGCAATTTTGAGCACCTACTAAGTGCAAGGCACTGTGTGGTGTAGTCTTACTGGAATAAAGTCAGAAGTATGAAAACTCAGAATGAACTGAGACAACAAAATGGGTTTATTTAGATATATTGGGAGGGGAAGAGATAGGACCACCACTCTTCATGAATAGGTAGTGACAATAGGTAGTGACAGAGAGAAAGTATAGCAGCTCGACTCTTATTTTCTTATGTTTTCTCCACTTATGAGAATTATCTTTGAGCTGGAAAAGACAGGAGGAAAGTGCGGAAAGTTGAAGTCCAAGATAGATAAAATAACAGTAAGGCAGCATTTAGCTCTCCTTGAATTTAAGTCACTGTGCCCAGATAAAGAACATTATTGAGTACTATTAGAGTAATCAAGATGGCCCAGTCTTGGAGTCAGGAAGAGCTGACTTCATATCTGAACTCAAACATGGCGTTACCTTGGGCAAGTCACAACTTCTGCTGGCTCAGTTTCCTTATCTGTAAAGTGAGGATAATAATAGCAGTTACTTTCCAGGGTTGTTGTAAGGATCAAATGAAATAATATTTGTAAATTACTTAGCACAGTTCCTGGCACATAGTAAGCATTTAATAAATTCTTGTTTATTTACTTCCTGCTGAAACATTTGTTTGTTGAGTCACTGTCAATGATGTTTGAAAGATTATAGAAAGCAATAAAAGATACCACAGCATTTGAGAAGAGTAAATGTCCTGATTTCCTAAAAAGGGAAAAGAAGAGAATATATGAACTATAAGCCAGTGAGTTTGATTGAGATTCCTGGCAAAGTTCTGAAGCATATTAACATAGAAATTTTTAGTGAGCATCTAGAAAATGAAGTGATTATCACAGTCAACAGCTTGACTTTATCATGAAGTCATACCAAGCTAACTGCATGTCATTTTTTGACAATTATAAGATTAGTAGAGCAGAAGAACCTTATACATATAGTTTGTTTAGATTTTAGCAAAATATTTAACAAAATATCTCATGCTATTTTGTGGAAAATTTGGAGCTTCATAAGTATAGTTAGATAGATTCAAATACTGTTGAATGACCACACTCAAAGAGTACTCATCAAGGTTTGTTGTCAAGTTCAAAAAGGGTCATTAGTGGAGTCTTCCAGAGATCTGTGGTAGGCCTTGTTAGCATTTTATTATCATTTTATCAAGGAATAATTCACATTTGCATAAAATTTTCAGATGGTACAAAACTAAGAGGGATAGATAATATTTTGGATGACAAAACCCAGAAAGATCTTGACAGGCTAAAATACTGAAACAAATCTTCCAAGATGAAATACAATAGGAACAAATGTAAAGTCTTGAATTTGGGTTCAAAAAGTTAGCTTCACAAATATAATATAAGGGAGAGATGACTAGAGAGCAATCAGTCTAAAAGACTGAGGGCTTTTAGGGGCAGCTAGGTGGTGCAATGGATAAAGCTCTGTCCTTGGAGTCAGGAGGACCTGAGTTCAAATTTGACCTCACACAATTGAAACTTACTAGCTACATGACCCAGGGCAAGACTCCATTGCCTAGCCAAAAAAAAGAAAAAAGATTTAGGGCTTTTAGCAGAATGTAAGTCCAACATGAGTCAATAGTATAATATACTAGCCAAAAAAAAATGCTAATGTAATCTTAAAGCACATACTGTCAAGGACAGAGGAAGTGATATAGTTTTATACTTAGGTTTAAAAAATTACCTTCATAAGGGACAGCTAGGTGGCGTAAATATAATTTTTTTTTAAATAGAAGACATTACCTTTATGGCTACCTGATGGGTGATGGGTGATTAGATAGTAGTTTGGAGAAAGTTCTGAGAGTTTTAGAGAATTGAAAGCTCAATGTTAGTCAACAACAGACAAGGCAATCAAGAAAATTAATGGAAGGCTAGGCTACATGAATAGAGGTGTGGTATTTAGGACTAAAGTCCTAATAGTTTTTCCCTCCCCCATCCAATCCATCATCCACAACTACTAAATTGATATATCTATTGTTCCTGGCTCAAGAAGCTTTTATGGATCCCCATTTGATTGGTTGTTGCCCTCAATGCTCAAAAAAGACCAAAATGACTTCACTACGTGGAGGTTAAGTTACAGTGTGTCCAACTGTGGCTGGTCAGACCAATGCAAGCTCAGAGGGCTCTACCACAGCTCAAGCACAAATAGTCCTTGTGAACATTTGGAGGAGAGATATCTCTAAATTTGTGTACCTCACATTTCATTTGAGCTACTTCAATTCTTCTTTCCTCACAGTGAAGAGCAATTTCTTCAATGCAGGTGCAACATGCTGGGCAGTCCTGTACCAGTGTCTCCCTCGTCTCACAATCAATTCCAAAGTTCTTCAGAGAGACCATGAGAGTGTCCTTGTATCAATTCTTCTGACCTCCATGTGATCAACTGCCTCTAATATAAAATACAAACTCCTCTATTTGATATTTAAAGCACTTCAAGACCTGATTCCATCCTATCTTTCCAAACTGATTTCACATTACTTGCATTTACTGTCTCTACAAGCCAGCCAAAAGGATCTACTTACTGCTTATCTCCCCTAATGATATGTAAGCTACTTGAGACTAGAGATTGTTTCATTCTTTGTATTTCCATGCTCAGCGTCTAGTACATAATAACTGGCACACAGCAGGTGCTTAATAAATACTTGCTTATTGATCAATTCCCATACATGAAATTCTATTCTCCTCCCTTCATACCTTTGCATAGGCTTTACACTATACCCAGAATACTCTTTTTCATCTCTGCCTCTTGAAATTTCTAGGTTTCTCCAAAACTCAGTTTTTATGTCACATTCTACAAGGACTTTTTCTGATCCTCCAGTTTTTAGTGGTCTTTCTCAAACCTCCCAAGAATTATTTTGTAAATTTGCTTTGTATACAATTTACTTATGGATATACATATCAAATTCTTGTAGTAGAATCAACAAACAATAAATATATATTATCTACCATATAAGTATGTACACTGTTCTAGGAACTTGGAATTCAGAGACAAAATGTCCTTGAAAAGTTTATAATTAAGAGACAATTATAAAATAAAAGCTCCTTGAGGTTAGGGTTTGGGTATTTTTTGTGTGTCTTTTTTTTTATCCAACCTACCATTTCTTTGGTGTAGAGAATCTCTAGCATGAAAATGCCCCTCCCTGATACAGATCTGAATCTTCTCCATAATGGATAGTCTGAGAAGTTTGCCTTTGGTTTTATGAAGTAAAGTGATTTATTCATGGTCATAAAGCTAGTATGTTTTGTAGTAAAGACCAGAATACAGGGGTTTATTAATCCAAGACTGGCCCTTATCCACAAACCACATTGCCTCTCACTTTGAGCATTGTCAACACTCAGTAAATATTTAATGAATTGAATTAAAAGCAAGGTAAGCAAATATGAGACTGAGCAAGGCATGACTTTGAAGGAAGACCTTTGCTGCTCCTATCTATCCCTGGAGAATATAAGAAATACGTTGGGAGGCAAATCAAGGAATTTTAGAATATTATAATTGCAGCGGGTCTCTGTGATCATCTAATTTAATCTCTTCATTTTCCTAATTCCAAAGAGACCAAATAGCTTAAGTGAATTGCTCAAAATAAAAAAGGTTGCCCTTAAGGACAGCCCAAGGATGACTCATAGGGCTACTAGAAGAGACCTTAGAGGCCAGTGAATCTAACATCCTCATTTTACAGCTGAGGAAAAGGAAGGAAGGAAGGAAGGAAGGAAGGAAGGAAGGAAGGAAGGAAGGAAGGAAGGAAGGAAGGAAGGAAGGAAGGAAGGAAGGAAGGAAGGAAGGAAGGAAGGAGCATTTATTGCACTATGTGTCAGGAACTATGCTAAGTGCTTTACAAATATCTCATCTGATCCTTACAACAATCCTCTGAGGTAGGTGCTGAGGCACAATAAGATCAAGGGATTTGCCCAGGATCACACAGCTATATGCAAGGCAGGATTCAAACCAAGTCTTCTTGACTCCAAATCCATTTTCCTATCAACTACAGCACATTACCTCTCACATAACAAGCAATCCAGATTTTATTCCCTACCATTCCTAAAAGAAGCATATTTATACCATGTGCTTTTAAAGACATGACAGTTAATAAAACACACACATGCACTGGGACTCAAGAAATGGATTCTAATCCTGGATCTGCCACTTCCTAACTGCATGACCTTGGGCAAATCACTTTAGTTCCCTAGGAGGCTTCACTTTCTTTAGGCGTAAATGAGCAACCTCGATAAGGACCTTGCTAAAGTCTCCTTTAGCTGAGACATCCTTTGATTCTATTCTAAAACTGAGTTCTGAGTCAGTGCATAACTCCTATTTGTGTCAAACTTTTCTTTGTTGGTAACCACCTCGATTCCTCCTGTTTACCTACTATCTCCCTTTTCAACAGGCATTTCAAATCTCTCCAACCAGCTGCTGGATTATTTCACAAGACAGCCACCCTTAGGGGAGGGGACATAAGAATCAGATGAAAATATAAATTGGAAAAAGGAAAAGAGGGAAGTTAATCTAAAAAGAAACCTGAAGTGAGGTAGGGAAAGAAGAGCAGCCTCGGGGTAAAAAAATAAATCTTTGCCCCATGGGATGCAAGAGATTAAGACTCAACTGTAGTTTGACAGCACATGAACCCCTTGGGTGGTCTAGCTTATCATGATATTTTTCCTTTGAACTTCTATAAACACTTATTCGAGACCATATGTTATAAGTAAAGAATAAAAAATTGCAAGCACTATAGTGTTCCCATTTGTATTTCAGTTTTCTAATTTTCCCCAAGTCCTTGGCACTTAAATTCATATCTCTGTAAGGCCATAGTGTGTTGTATATACAAACACAGCATCTGCGCCCTTACAACAGTTAACTCTCTGTTGACTTTGGTACCTTCGAAACAATGCTATTGAGAACCTAGAGTAGTATGTAATCCCCAAAACCACATATATTTTTAATAATTTGAGGTTATAGATTTTCCTTCTTGATATTAATACAGCAATGCTGGAAAACAAAATTGGAAATTCTTGTGCACCTTTTGAGAAAGGAGATAAAAACTGGATTTGGGAAACATGTCTGACAGACAAGCATTCCTAATGCATAACTCTGATCACCTTAAAAACCATCAGTATCCCCCACATAAAGTACAAACTCCTTCTTCTGGAATTCAAAGCCTTTTACTGCTGCCCACATATGTACACACACCTTATACATATAGTGCCCTTCATTCATTTCAAGTATCTCTCCAACTATATTATGATACCTCATTTCATCCTGTCCTCTTCATTTCTAGGCTTCTTTTCACTGCATTGCCTAAATCTGTATTAGACCCCTCCAACATCTCTAGCTCCAAGTACAATGCCTTGTAAAAGTAAGTGCCTAAACCACATCCTCTGCAGTCCCTGCTAAGGCTAGTGGATTATTTGAATTTAGGAGTTCCAAGCTAAAATAGGGATAAAGCTGTTTGAGTGTCCCCAGTAAGTCCAGTACCAATATGGTAAGCTTCCACCAGGAGGGGGCCACCAGATTATCTAAGAAGGGATGAAAAGACCAGGTTCAGAAAAACAGAGCAGAGACAAGTTTTTGTGCTGATTGATTTTGGGATCTGATGGTGAGTAGCCACTGTACTTCCACCCTGGGCAAGGTAGAGAGACCCTGTCTCAAAAAAAAAAAAATAACAATTAAGAAAAGGAGGTGCCAAAGAAATGTTCCTTCAACTGAATTAAATCTCTACTTATGGCAATATATCCTTTCAAAGGCCAGAATTTGTTGTAGACATACAGGTCAACTTTGAAAGTTATAGTTAAATTCTATTATATGCTTTTTTTAAAGTGTTCTCTATATAGTGGAGATTCAGTTTCATCACTGGGTCTTTCCTGTTCTTCTGTGTGTATAGAAACACTCATTTAAATATTTGGTATTTGCTAAGTTCAGAATTTTTTTAAATAGCAATTTTTAAAATTTTTTTTTCTTTCAAGGTTCAGCTCAAATGCCACCTCCTCTGTGAAGGCTTCCTCCACACCACCTTATCCCTAGATCTGGAAGAGATCTCTCCTTTAATTGACATGGTATTCATTATCTCTTCTGTTTTTCATGTTCTAAACTGGGTAACCATGTCTTACCCACCCCACTAGAATGTAAGCTCTTACTGGTAGGGGCACTAGCCATACTCTTTGCCTAGCATAGTGCCTAGCACATAATTAGGCATTTATTAGGGGACCAGGGGAAAGAGACTGGACCTAAGATTTTGTTGTTAGAGCAAAAGCTCAGATATGGAAATTCCCACTACCAAAGCAGATTGGAACCTTCTCTGTGACTTGTCTTAGAGAGTTGCCTGTATGACTAAGAAGTTAAGGGATTTGTCCAGGATCACACAAGCATATGTGTCAGAGATGGGACTTGGACAAAATTGGTTTTAATGACTCACTACCAGTGCATGAAGAGAGTTGATTTTTTTCCTTAGTTAATAAGTTTTTACCTGAGTTCCTACTATGTGCCCAAAAATCTGATATTAAAATACCATTTCTTAAAGATTTTGCATGTTCTATCATTGGTAAAGGGCTGTATATGTAGTAACATTCATTCATTCAACAAACATTGATTCAGCATCTCACAAGGCAACTATCTAATCCTACAGTTACACAATATTTCCCCTTTTTTCACTGATAGAGGGAGTTGCCTCACCAGGAGTTCCCTACACCAATCTAATCACAGAGCAAAAATTCACTTACTACACATGTGTCTAAATGAAAGGGAGGTCATCATTTGTTAGAATATGAAAAAGGAAAATGCATTCCTTGGAATAGATTTTATCAAGATTTATTTGAAAGAGATAAAGTGCTCAGTTGTGTTTTATGTAATTTATTATTATTGGACTGAAGAGCAACTTGGCTAAGAGAAAAATAGAAGAGAAAGAAGAAAAAACAAATAGAAAAGACCCATAGTTCTGACACATGGGAAAGTATCAACTTTTCCCCCAACCTTCACCCAACAAAGAAGCAATAGTTTGTGCCTTTCAGTTCCCAACCACAGGAAAACAGCAATAATAATTAGGTATAAAATGGTGATGTTATCAGCATTGCCAGAACTCTGTCTGAAAAATGACTACTTTCCCTGCAAATCCATGACAGTTCAATTCCATGTTAAGGCATTGCTCTGAAACAATGGCTTAATCACTCCATTACCAGCAAAGTTCTTGTAATAGCCGATAAGGTTTGTGGGGAGCTATTCCTTATCCCTGAAAACAGCATAGAGGTCAGTTCATGAGAATGTAACTCCCAAGCATAAATCCATACTTAGAAAAGCTTCTGGCTTCACTATTTCCTACACATCCTAATGACCTCTCTCATTTAGATGTTGAGAGAAATAACATTAACTTTGGGCTTATTTATAGAAGGTCAAACTGAGTAAATTGTAATGTGATAAATGTGCATTTTTAGGCCTATACCCTGGTCAATGTCTCAGAGACAGTGTGGTATGGTGAAAAGAGAGCTGCTCTTAGAGTTAAAAGACTGGAATTTATGTCCTGATTCTGCCTTTTTTCAGGTGTAAGATATTGGGGAAGTCACATCTCTGAATCTTAGTTTCCTTATAAAGATGATAACTGCATTACCACCATTTAGGACTGATGCAGGAAATATAAAATTTTAAATCCCTTACAAATATGTTGTTATTCTTATCCTTTATAATACAGAAGCAAAGGCAGTATGGCATGGTAGATAAAGAGTTGGCCTTAAACCAGGAAGACCTGAGTTCAAGTCCTGCTTCACACAACTACTGACTATGTGATCCAGGGCAAGTCACTCTAGTTAACTCTTTAAAATTATGAGTTTCAGAGAAGGTGATGACAGGCATTGGTAGAGAAAATTTCCTCACCTCCCTATACCAATGAAATCATAGCTCCAATCCCTATCCTAATACTTAGCACAGTACCTGGCACGTAGTATGTACTTAATAAATGTTTATTGACTTAGTATATATCCATAATGTTGTTCATCCACTAACTACATAAAAAACAACTGTTGTAATGCAAAGCATCTACAACAATGCTGTGCATAAGAGAAAGCTTAATAAAGATTTCTTGTTATAGTGACCACAACATCTTATAGAAACAATTACATTAGCCACAATAATGAAGAGAAAGCCATGTCCTGAATAATGTTAAATTATACATAAAAATGTTAAGCATATAACACATGAGAGGCAATGCATCTTGCCTTCAAAACATCCTTGCTACTTGACCCTGGGGCAATTGCTTAACCTCTCAGTGCCTCCTGGCAACTCTTTAAAACTAAAAGTCACAGCATCATTTGTATCTACATTGGTTAAGGGGGCTTCCTAGCCCTGAGCTCCCTTCACAGATGAAATAATAGGTATACCCCATCCCACCCCTCCCTTAAGAGTTCATACTGTGTGAGAAAGTTGAGAAGTAACTGGAGTGAGTTGCCAATTTATTCATCCTTTTGTTAGATATAAAATTAAAATTCATCTGCATTGCCTAAATATACTCCAACTAACAGTAGAGGGAGGCAAAATTGACAAAGGGTCAGGGAGAAGCCAGACTACAATGAACAATTTACCAAGAATAATAAAGTCAAAAATTTTCAAAACACTTCACAGTTGATATTTAAATGTAGTCATAGATAATGACTGACAATTAAATAGCACTTTGAAATTGGCAAAGTACTTGATGGGCTGTCTCACAATAATCCTGAGAGATAATTACTGTGGTTATTATTATCCCCATTTTACAGATAGTTAAAATGAGGTTGAAAAGTGAAATGACTTGCCTAAGATCTTTTTATCCCATCACCTAGTGTAGGGCCTGCACACAGAAGGAACTTAATGTGTGCTTGACTGATAGTGTCAAAACTGAGATTTGAACCCAATCTTCCTGCTTCCAAGTTCAGTCTATTCAACTGTGCAGTCAAAAACAGTGATAAGAATACAGATTAACAAACACACATTTGTAGCATTCTACACATACCCTAATTTTAACTTCCAATGAGTACAATTTTACTGTCATTATATAATAGTGCTATTATGTAATTCTAATAAAAAACATTATTGTATGATGTGTTTCAGGCCAATAGGATGCAAGTTCCCAAGCACCTTACTATCATAGAGTGTTCAGGAATAATAGAGAGAAGAACAAAGAAAGGTGGTTAAGTCTATTATTACAAAGTGAAGTCCCTAAAGGAATTAACAATAGGTAGGAGATTTAGGGAGTAAAACTTTTTTTCCCTTAGTTAAACAAAAATGACAAAAGTTTCTCTACTGCTCATGAAGGTAGACATATCTGGATAATAAAATATCTAACCAATAGTCCTGAAACATTTCAAATGTAACTCAATATTATCAAACCACTCCTTCTTTTACTAATGGACAAATTCAGGCATTTAGATATTTAAATACAAATGGTGTTAAATGTAGGGAACCTGTGCAACTATATATGAGGTATGTTGGAGGGAGTAACCAGAATGACTCGCTGTTTCAAGATACTTTCCTCAGTGTCACATTGATTGAAATTATGTGGCTAGAGATATGTTTGAGGGTAAACAAGAATCCTCTATTATAATGGAATTACCTCTATTTGGGTAAATCTGCAACCAGATGGATCATTGAGAGTTTAAAAGATTAGTAGAAGTCATCTAGACCAACCTCGATGAGAAAACTAAGGACCAGGGGGATTATGGGACTTGCCATTGCTAAGTGGCAAAGCCAAGATTCAGGTCCAGGTCCTCTGACTCCAGAGCAAGAGATGTACCACTCCCTTCTACTGTGATGGGGGCTGAGTGATGAGAAAGAAGACGGGGTTGCTAGGAATCTCATGGCATTTAGACTACTGATCTATTTTTATTAGAATATAGGTACTTTGAAAGTGAGTTCCTTGTCGAGTGATCACTGAGTGGACATTTTGCTGGAGGAGATAAAACATAAAGATCTTGACATTTTTGCTATAATTGAAACCATACAAAAGTAGAAACTCATAGTTATATGGGAAGATGTCTCACATTCACATCTTGTAGAAGCAAAGAAAGGAATGATACAATTTTCAAAATTACATTCTAAAAGAAAGAAAAAGACTTTTTATTGATTAGAGAGTTAGACCTGAGTCTCCTGTCTGTCATTAAAGCTAAGATCAGAATTAGAAGAAAAAAATAAGAAGTAATAGTAGAAAAATATATATTGTGACTAAAACTTGACCCTGAACTATTTAAACAAGTAATCAAAATAAAAATTGGAAATGGACAGCAGACATGACATCAGTACTAATTATAATAGCTTCCTCTACAGCAAAGGGACCAAAAACAAAACAAAAATAAAAACAAGATGCCTTAGTCAGCAAACATCTGACTTACTTGGCAAATGGGGAGAGGTGACTGAAAGGCAACACCATGTTAGAATATAAATCTTTATGAGATATTATAAAGAAGGATGATAGATAATTATGAGCAGTATCATCACATAAAGGAGAAAAAAAACAGTAGAGAGTGAAACTAGTTTAAGAAAAACTTAGCAAGATATCCACCTATGCAAAGTCATACCAGGGGCATTCAAAGATGGTATAGGAGGATAACAAAAAGGGGAAAAAATGGAAAATATTTCCTGAAAAAAAATTATAACAAAAAATGGAACCAACACACTTAGACCTCAATATCACACTTCTGGAAACACGTATAGAGGAAGTAGCATTGACACTAAAGAGAACAAAAATGAGAAAGTAACAAAACTGGACAAATTTTATACAGAAAAGGTGCTTGTTGAAGGTGATACACCATGTGGTATACAAGCAGGGGCCCACTGGTAAATCTTTAACAATATGATCTCTGGGGAAAAAAAAGTGTAAGCACAGCACACTTTTAAGTTTAATTGGCATTATGAGCATTTTTCACTTACTTAGATGAGCCATTGATTAGACAATTAACAAAACAATAAATCAAGCTCTGATTTGTAGTATTTGCTAATTTCCCAGGTATAAATGCTCACACTGATAATTTAACAGCCAACTGTCATGAACCAGTACAAGCTAGCTTCAGAATACTCCTATAATTATTTGAAGAAGGGTAAGATACCAAAGGTATGGAAAAAATCTCAGTTACTAAAAGACAAAAAACAGGCAACCCACACTAAAGCAATAATAACCTATTTAAATTCTTACGTTCCCATCAATACAAAACCTTTCTGAGCGTTATATATACACAAACTAGGGCATCCTCAATGGGGTATTAGTAGAGAACAATAAAACTTTCCAAAGCAATACGCATAAGTGGAACACATCCTTGCTACTTCCCAATTAACTAAAAGATATGCGCAATATAAGATTGTACTTATTTTTGTTGATTATAAAAAAGTATTTAATTTGATAGAATAAAATGTAATTGCTCAAGCTCTTTTACCTCAAAGTGTCTCCCATCCATCAAAATTATTTCAGATTCCTTGGAAGATACAGTCAAATTTAGTCTAATTCATGTCCACTATGTGTCAGACACCGTGCTAAGTGCTGGTGATACAATGAAGGGCAAAGACTGTCATTGCTCTCAAGGTTCTCACAACTTAATGAGAAAGACAACATGCAAACCACTTTGTACACACAAGATACATGCAAGATAAATTTGAGATAATCTCTAAAGGAAGGAAGTAGCTACAACAGACATAACCCAATGCAACAATTCTCTGATCATAACATGGGGCAAGGCATAAAACAAGGAGATGTGTGCCAGTGAAAGATACTCCGCCACTGTGATGTAGGAGACCCAACATATACAGTCTAAATCAAAGAACTCCCTATGAATTATGACATCATCCAGATGCTCCTATTTGGGAATGATATTGTGATGATTGTATCATACCTCTGGATGCTGATAACATCACACAGCCTTCTGCTAGAAATCTACACTCACTGAAAGGGGCTTGTTCATTCACACAGAAAAACCAAATGAAAGGAAAATGTCTACTACTCAAATTTTAACATGAATTTTTATGGACACCCTATAGAGCTCAGCCATCATTACAACTTTCTGGGATAAGCAGTACATGTAGATAACAACTTGGACTCTTAATTGAACATCAAGAAAAGCACAGGCTGAGTTGCTTTCAGGAAATTGCAAATCTTTTTTTACTAACCACAAGTTTCCCATGAGAGCAATAGTGACTTTCTACTGGCATTGCTTTATGATTGTAAGATATGGAATACAGCTACCTGGAGAGAATTAAAAATGCCTATCACATAGATAGCAATAGAAAGGCACATATATCAGCAGGCCAATGAGGAGCCACAAAGAACAGGAATAAAAGATATCATCAAGGAATTGTGTGATAGGAAGAGAAGATGGGTTGGTCATATGACAAGAAAGAAGGAAGACACAAGCACAGACAAAGCTGCCCACTTTCACAATATCAGGAAAAATGAAGGGAGACCTCCAGCGCATTGGGTACTCCCCTGTGATAAATTTCTGAGAGGACAGGGATGAGTACAGGATGCATAAGATGTTTTGCAGTCTGTAATTATTGAAGGTAACCTTCAAATCAATCAGATCAAAAATGAATTAGAGTACTGACTGAGGTTGGGATCCACTCTTCCATTATTAGGGGGAACTTCTGTAATGGTGACTCAACTACCCTAACACAGATAATCTGAGCTTTTTATCTCAGGGACTTGCCCGGGGCACTGAAAGGTTAAGTTACTTGCCCACGGTATATGTCAGAGTTAGAGCCTGAACCCAGGTCTTCCTAACCCAGAAATCAACCCTCTCTCCATTATACCATGCTGTCTTTCTAATTTTCTATGCTTACCAAAATGAATTTATCTGCAAATTTTTTATGACATCAAAATTATTTTTCTAAAAAGGTATCATGCTTTGGTATCAAGTTGTCCTTTGGAATTTGCATTCAGTCTCTTCTATCAGTTTTCCTTTATGAAAGAGATTCTGGTTATATTCGAGCAATGCAAACTGAAGTAAAGAATTTGCAGTTATCCAATAAATTTTGTGAAGAAATCTGAACAGGTTAATTTAGATTTTTGAAAAGTTATATCCTGAAAAAATCCAGTTTTCCTATTTCTTAACCAAAATTCATCAGATAATAGGGAAAGTGACCAAAAGACTCCCTGTTATGATTTGTATTAATTTTGGAAATCTTAATGAAAACACTACTCAACATCTTCACCCATCCATAATATCCAGGTATACTTCTCAGGATTACTAGTCCTTGAAATTCAAAACTCAAAATAGGATGATGGATCTTATGATTTCTTTCTTTTTAACATTCCCATCACTGCATAAGGTATACCCATTATTAGAAGGAATAAATTATGTAATTGAGGATGTCTGCAGTCCATAATTCTCTTTTGCTCTTAGAGTCAGTGAGTTTAAGGCATGCTTTCAGTAGCAAAACTAATAGCTGTGTAGATTAAGTAAATTCAATAGCAAGCTACCATTTTATAACCTAGATACTCCTGGGTTCAATTTTCAGGGAGAGATTACAAATCAAATGAATATCACCTTTTCTTTGACTTTTACTCGCATGATTACATCTTTCACAATCAAGTGCACTGCCCAGGGTAGTCTATTCCTTTGTTTATTTTCTTCGGGACTAACTCAAACATCTATTTCTCTCTCCATTCTTGTGCTTTACTATTCCCCAGTGTAGTCAGTGGATGGAACTTTAAGAAAGCATACAGCAGATGATTGTCTCTTGGGGTTTTGCCTGAATAAAGACTGAAAGTTAGTGCATATCAAGATTCTTTCCCCAGAAGCAGAAACTAATGTGAAAGCCCGGTATATTCTGGCAGGTTTGCATTGTGTACAATCAAGCAAACAGCTAAAGCAGATTGCAGAGAAGTATGTTGTACATAAGTTCAATGAGTTCAATTGAACATTTCAGTTACCAAACTTTCAGATATATAATCATCTCAATATGATATAAGCTCCAGATATAAGGATTTTCTCTTAAGTTTGCTTCCTTTCAAGCCAAGGAAATTCATTTCAAATATAGCTTAGACAAAGAAAGCTTCAAGCAAAACAAAATGGAGAGGATGGTGTCCCAGTGCTTGATCAGAAGGGTTTAGTTACATTCTGCTTCTAAGGAAGTAAAAAAGACATTCTTCCCATTCACAGGACCAGCCATAAATCCCATTTATATATCGCTTTTTGGCTTACAAAGCACAAATATCTTCTGAAATGGATAACACAATATTATTGTCTCTATTTTATAGAGGAGGAAACTGAGGCTCTAGAAGTTTGATTTCAAGATCCCATAACTAATAAGTAAGAGTGTGGGAACTCAAACCCACATCTTATGATTCAAAATCTAATAATCTCTGCACTTCACCACACTGTTGCCTTCTATCACCATAAAATAATAGAGTACTGGATTTGTAGTAAAAAATAAAACATTTTAAAAGACCTAGATTCAAAGCCAGCCCTCACTTATCATCTCTGTCTCAGTTTCCTCATCTATTAAAAAGGGATACCAATAGCACTTACTATACAGGATTCCCAAAAAGGAAAAAAATGGAATAATGCATGTAAAGTTCCATAAATAAGTAAAGTATGGGTGCAAAACTATAATTTCATCGGTATAGGGAGCTTCTGGTGGGGAACTCTCTAAACCAAGAGTCTTCAGAGTTGCCTGGGGTGGAGAGGTTAAATGACTTAACAAGGGTCATAGAGACAGTATGTGTCAAAAGCGGCATTTGAACCCAGGTCTTCCTGCCTAAGATTAGCTCTCTAACTACAATATCATGTTGCCTCTCAAATTTATTATTATAATCATTATTACTATTAGTACCATGTTCTCTCCCTTCCTGGAGAAAGATGAAGATTCCTCTCTCATCTTAATTCATATGTAGATGTATTACCCAGATAATATTTCTATCAATAATTCACACAGTGTTTATCAAGGTAATTTCAAGAAAATTGAAATTGCTCCAAAATATGAAGCCCATTTCTATCCTCACTGAGAAATATTCATAGCTCACTAATCAGCTTGAGAAAGGAAAACCCAATTCTATTGCCCCCAGGAAAATCTTCCTTTGAATTGCACAAGAAGTTAGCTCCACCTAACCAGCCCTTAAAGGGCAAAAGAAACCTGAATCTTAGTGATGAAAATTATTGCAGAAAATAGCAGAGAACATAGGTTTTGCTTCAAAAGCTAGAATGTCAGCAAAGGTCACCCTCCTTTGTTCATCTATTCTAGTGTTTTTAGGCTTCTAATGCTGTTTATCAAAGCTCAGAGACATTTTGCATGGCTGAACACCAGCTACCTGGACATGAGGCCACTGTGAGGATTGAAATTACACCTGAAAAGGGGTGCATGTGTTTATTAGAAAGACACAGCAGGAATTATTGGCTCTATGAGGTAGATATACACTACACCCCAAGGCAGGGAAGAGGTAAGAGAAATTAAATTGCCATAGAACAACAATATAAGCTAGGGAACCTTTACCTAAGAAAAATGAGTCCATAAGTTTTACAAGCCATCTGAGTGGCCTTCTTCTGAAGCTAAAGATGGAGTTGAGAATGATTGACTGAATCTAGGTCATGAAGCCTGAGTGAATCCCCCCTAACAAAGTGATTACATCTCCCTGAGTCAGAAACATTGAAGGAGCACGAGAGATGCTTTGGTAGACAGCAGAGCATCTGCAGATGGCCGGGAAGGAGCCTGATAGCAGTGGTTGCATCAGAGATGGGGCAGCAGCAATGGGAAGGGAATTCCAAGACCACCCCCAAGAATCTGTAGGAGGCAGAGTAATAACAGTAGTGAGGCACAACCAGTTGGTAAGAGAATAAATTATGAGAACTTGGGCAAAAGAGCTTTTTTCAGCCATGACAAAACAAATGTCATAGAAGTCAAAACCCTTTCCTACCTCACCCAGTTTTAATTCACCATTGAAGGAAATGATAAATTTCAGTTAGAGATTAGAGAAAATAAAGATGTTCTTTTACTCCCATCCAAATTCATGGACTCCCTGCATCATGGAAAGAAATAAACCAAAGTAAAACCCTAATTTCAGAGATTATAGCATGCCAGAGGCATCGAGATGAACAAGACACTGGCATTGCCTTCAAGGAATTTCCACTCTAGTAGAGGAAAAAAACTTGTTCTTTCTAATCCTGCCACTAATTATCTGTGACCTTTAACCAAGTCACTTATGCTACCTTGTCCTCATTTTCCTTATCTGTAAAATAAGAAGAGTAAGCTATTTGATATCTTAGGTCCTTTCTATCTCTGAAATTCTTTGAGTCTAAGAATCTCCTAGTTTAATAAAAAAAAAAACTACAGAAATATGGTTCCATTCAGTTTCAATTTGGAATTGATTCCACTATGACTTGTCCTGTTCATGATTGATTAGTCCATTCATTATATTTTCCTATAACCTAGCCAGCATTTGGGAACTTTCTTGTACAAGGAGTCAGCTCAGAAAGGTTATTTCTGTCTGATATTTGGCACTGACTGATTGGAACAAAACATTCAGCCACATTTAGTGAGTCTTTCAAACTGCCCTTGGAAAGGAAATAAATGCCACTTCACATGTCTTAAATAAAACAAGAGAGTCAGAAAAGGCCAAAGACAGAAAACTTCAACTTTAGTCAATATAGGGGAAAAAAAGTGGGGGCTCAGATGGAGGGGAGGAAATTTGTCCTGTGAACTGAAATACAAGATCAAACTCCATGTCATTTTGTTCTCTAATTTGAAGGACTAAAGGAGGTTAGGATAGCCCCAAATTTTTCCCCCATGGCTAATGACAAGAAGTCTTACTAAATATTTCAAATTCTTCACATTCCCCAGTGTTATCTAAAAGCATAGATTTGGGTTTGTTCATAAAATAGAAAGATCACTGGTCTAGCAGCCAAGTGAGCTAGAATTAGAGGCCTACCCCTACCATCTCTTTTAGAAAGCTACTTAACCTGAATGTTAATTTCCTTTTACCTATAGAACAAGAATAATAACGCTGGCAGCAATGTAGAGTGAATGGAAACCAGGCCTTCAAATCAGGAAGACCAGGGTTCAACTACTGTCTCACAAAATGGCTGGGTGACCCTGGGTAAATGATTTAAATTCTTAGCGTACTCAGTATTACATCCTAATAGTGTATGAAGTTCCCTGCAACTTATAAAGATCTACTGGATAATATATATGCAAGTGTTTAACCATAAAGTACTAGATAAATATAACATATGGCTAAAAAAAAATTTCCATGAATTACAACTATAGATTAGTCAATAAACTAGCATTTATTTAGTACACTATGTGCCAGGCACTGTAGTAAACAATGAACTGGGTCTTAAGCTCACTCATTTGCCTAACAATAAAGTCAACAAACATTTAGTAAGCTTCTATTGGGTGTGTGGCATTGCTAGTGTTGGGAGAGAAAGACAAAATAATAAGGGGCAGCTAGGTGGTGCAATGGATAGAGCTCCAGCATTGGAGTCAGGAGGACCTGAGTTCAAATTCGACCTCAGACACTTCACACTTACTAGCTATGTGACCCTGGGCAAATCAGTTAACCTCAATTGCCTCACCAAAAAGCCAAAAATAATAATAATAAGACTCAATTCTTGACCTCAAACCACAGGATGGATAGAAGGAAAGCACTTTTCAAACCTTAAACACATTCATTTACCTATATCATCTCTTTGGGTGTTATTAATATGCTATTAATCTCTCACAAGTATCTCTTCTTAACAAAATTATTATTAATACTATTAGAGGAAAGACACAAACACACACTATATGAAAATTGCAGCAGAGATAAAAAATAAAGTGCTGTTTGGTGTATAGGGGAGACAAAGAACAAATCTGAAGGAAAGCTGTGTGGCATTTGAGTTGGGCTTCAAAGGATGCATAGGAATTCAATGGACAAAGAGGGATATAACAGACCTTCCAGGTGGAGAAAGCAGGATGAGCAAAATCATAGTGGAGGGAGATTGTTATTATTAACAGTAATAATAGCTAACATATTGCCTTAATATTTTAAAAGCACTTTACATAAATGAAATCATTTGATCCTCACATAACAATGCAAAGTAGATATTATTATCACCATTTTACATATGAGGAAATTGAGACTGAAAGAGATTGTGATTTGCCTAGTATCACATAGCCAGTAAAGGTGAAAGAAGGATTCAAATTCAGGTCATCCTGACTCTGTCCAACACTCTCTGCATTATGCCCCCTACTATAAAATGAAGTATATGTTAATGAATACCATAATAATTATAATAATTCATATGTATATACACACACAGACACACACACACACACACATATATATATATATATATATATATAGTCATCTTAAGATTTCAAAGTGATTTATGCATGTTATTTCATTTAATTCTCACAAACCTGTGAGTAAAGCACATGTTCAGGTGCAGAAGTTAAGTTTCATCTCCACAAGAATTGCCCCCTAGGTGATGGTTCTTGGGGGAAAGGTTGATAGTAATTAATTAATTGATATTATGATTAATGTTATTAATCTCTCAAGTAATCCATAATGAAATTAGGAACTAAACAGAGCAGGAATCTGTGGTGGTAAGAACAAAGCCCTTAAAGAACACTTGAAAGAAGGCTGGTACCCATTGATTGAGGAGTGGCTGAGTAAACTATGTGATATATTAACATACTGGAATATTATTGTGCTATAAGCAATGAAGGTGAAGTATTCAGAGAAACATGGAAAGGTTAAGACAAAGAAAGCAAGACCAGAGAACAATAAAAATATGGCTAAAATAATGTGAATGAAAATGACATTGAAAGCCAGCTGAACTCAGATTAATTACCATGGCTTTTCTTGGTTCTGGAAGACAGATAAGAAAGTATATTCTCTTCCTCTCATTTTAAGAGATAAAAGATTAAAGGTGTATTATGTTGCATATGTTGCCAGACAGTTAATATGTTGGTTGTTTTTGCTACTTCATTGCATAGGAACATTCAATGAGAAGATGATGTTAAAATTATTGTTGTTGTTGTTGTTGTTTTTTCAGGAGAGGCAATGGGAAAAACAGTTACTGATCAGTGACTGCCCCTCCTGGAATACTATTTTACAATAGGGAGTTAGTTAATCAAAACTGAAAAGAACTATTGATTCCTCCCTTTGGCATACTTGGGAAAGTACTTTAGTATCATTTGAACACCTAGCTTCAAGCCACTATACAACTAAATATCCCATTTCCTTTACTTATTGTGTGACTTTGAACAAGTCACAACCCCTCTGAACATCGATTTTCTCATTTGTAAAACCAAGACAATCATATTTGCACTATCTACCATGCAAATTATTATAAAAATCAAATTGGACAATTGTAAAAATTTCTTTGTATCTCTAAAGGATTATAAAAATATAAGCTATAATTTCTTCAGCTCCAGTGATATCGAAGTTTTTAAATTGCTCATTTGATGAAATGGTGTGGTATCCCACAAGAGATATATTTAGGACTAGCTAAGAAAACTCAGTCACATCCTTTGAGTTTAATAAAATAACAAGCCATCTCAGAACATAGGCATTCCACTGTATGGCCTGCTAATGTTGACTACATTTCAGACAAGCCCTGAAAGGAATTTCCCAGTGATAGGGAAAAGAAGTACCCATCTCTTCTTGTCCTTTGACCAGAGAACCACCTAGTGTGTTTCAGAGGATAAGAGGATTTGACTTCTCATCAGCACCCTAGAAACATGGACTCAAGAGAAAATTGAGGGCAAATGTATATTGAAGTAGGTGAGGCTCCAATAAATGAACGAACAAATGAATGAATGAATTAATGAATGAATGAAAATATTTATTAAAAGTTTGCCATATGCAAAGGGCTGGGGATTCAAATTAAAAAGCATAGTAGACCTTGCTCTCAAGGATCTCACGTTCTAATAGGGAGAGGCAATACATAGAGGAGAATTTTGTAGCATCATATCATCCATAGGGTGGAATAGTAAAGTAGATGAGAATGAAAATGCATCTCCCTTAAAGTCATTTTCACTGACAAAACTATATTAATTTCGGGTGCTGAACTATTTAACAATATCAAGGATTTTTGTGGTGAGGTTTTTTTTTTCTCCCAGGTCTTCAGTAGCTGTGGCTGCTAAAGAAATGAAGGCAGTAACACCCACAGAAGCAGTCGGCTGGGTCAGATCTCCACAAAGGTTGCTTCCCTGGAAGATGGGTGTTCAGGGTCTAGGCTGGAAGCAGGGTCCAAGTGGTGAGGGAGGGGCCAGAGAGGAGGGACATGCTATTTTTAAAAGGGCTCTTGGATTCAGGATCCCAGGCTGACTCCAGTGCAGTATGAAGAGAGATGGTGGCCAGGGTGGTGGTGGTGTTTTCATTTGTCTAATAGGGGTGGGGAACCTACAGCCTCGAGGCCACATGTGGCCCTCTGACTTAATCCAAACTTCACAGAACAAATCCCTTTAATAAAAGGATTTGTTCTGGAAAAATTTGACTCAGTCAAAAGACTGCATCCAAGGACCTAGAAGGCCACATGTGGCCTTGAGGCTTCGGGTTCTCACCCTTGGACATGCCACTTCCTATCTGTTCCTCAGATCACTTTATTGCTTTAGCTAGGCTGGCCTGCCTGTAGAGAGCAGTCTCTTTGCAGTTGGAGCAAACGACTGTCTTCTCGTCATTACTATTGCTCATAGTGTATAGTTCAATGACTGTGTAAGTTTCTCCTCATCCATGGAGAATGATTGCTTAGTGTTCTATGCCTATATAAGGAGCAGAGCTGGTGAGAGCTTGAGAAAGGGGCAGTGATATTCTTCCATCTTCAAGAGAGAAGACACATGAGGTTGAAGATTTTCTTCAGGGTGAACTCCCTAAAGATTCACATTCTCTCTCTCCCTCTCTACGCCACCCTCTCTCTCCTTCCCACTCCTCCTCCCCCTCTCCCTTTCCCTCTCTCTCTTCCTTTCTCTTTCCCCTTAGATCTCATTCCCAGTGGAAGAACTCATTTATTTTGTGTCTTGTCTGATATATTTTCATCTGAATACCCTCTCTGATTCCTGTTTGCTATCAGTTTGGACAAATGGATTTATTTGCAATTCACTGTGTGTATTCATTGTGGAACTGGCATTTGGTAGAAAAGGAGTCAAGTCTGGGTGCCTAATTTAGGACACTTCTTACCCTTTAGGGTTTTCAAAGAGCTCAACTTGAACTTGAAAATTATTTTAACATGGCTAAGAATATTTAGGAGGGCAGATAAATATAATTCTAGTCCAATACCCTACCTATCTGAGCTAATCCCTTGCTTCTCCTGGCAGAAATCAAAATCTCCCTTAGAGAAAGATGAGCAAAAGAGATGAGAAATATCTAGTCACTTCCCCATAAGCCACATCTAGACAGACCCACATGGACACACATAACCTACATGGGTAATTCTCACAGCACACCTCATCTATATACTTTAACTAGTAGAAGAAGCTTTCAAAGTCTCCTTTACAGAAGTAATTACAAATGATTTGGCAACCTGAGACATTTCTGTTTTCAGATGCAGGTCACTTAGAGACTAAGATAAAATATCATTGGATTCAACATCAGTTCAGCCTTTTTGAGAGACCATTAATCAAAATCATAATAAGACAGAGGCAAAATAAAGTATGCACAATGGTTTATCAACAAAATACAGGTTTAGAAGTTTCAAAAAGCATGGCTAAAGAAAAATGTTCCAGAAAGGCAGAATTAACCCAGTTTCTTTACATCCTTTCTCTGTTTCCTGATCTGTAGTACTAATGAGCATTATATAGAGAGCTGGACTTGGTACAAGAAAGAACTGAATTCTAGTCCAGCCTCAGAAGTACAGTAGTTAGTTGTGTGACCCAGGGTATGGCTTTCGATCTCTCAGTGGTTTAGGCAATTCTCTAAGACTGTAAGTTAAAGAAAAGATGCTGACCTGCATTGGCAGAGGAAATTTTCTCACCTGAGAGTTTCTTATACCAATGTAAATTACAGGTTCAGTCCCTATAGCACCAATCAAAGCATCTTTGATTTGGAGTATTTTTTTCTTTTTTTTTTAAACTCTGTTATTTAAGGCCTCTTTTCAGTTCATATAGGAATGGTCCAAATCTTAGTTACCAATACAAATGTCTATTAATCTCTATTGGTAAACATAAATATCAAGGAATAAATATTGAGGAAAAAGCATATTCCTGTAAGAGACTCCTACAATGAAAAATTGAAGTTATAGAGATAGATAACCAGGCAATGACATGACCTTTTCAGCCTAAATTCAGGGTTTGAAATAGGAAATTTCAGACAGAATTCTTAACTTACTCTTAATGCCTTTGAATACATTATACATCAGTTTACCATGGAGTCCATACTCATGATTGGTGACTGTCACTTTGAGAACATTATTTCAGGATAGATTCAGCCATAATTCACTGTACTCTTTCTTTCTGACCACCTCCTCCATAGCATGTTTAATTACAAGCTACCAGATGGCTGTTTTCTTTCCTCCTTCCTCTTCTCCTTTCTGCTTTCCCCTAGTTCTTGAACCAGGAACCATAATTAAATTAGCTCTGCCATATTCCTGAATGGGGTGCATCTATATGCTTTCCTACGGCCCCTCTCATTATCCCTGTAAACTTCCAAGCCAAAGTAGCCACTACACCTCTGTGTGTAGTGTTCACCATGTTAGAATGCAAACTCCCTGGTGGCAGGGTGTACTTGTATTTGTACACTTTCCCCCAGTACTTAGCACAGTGTGTGGCGTATAGTATTTAAAAAATGCTTTTAAATATTATTCTTTCACACTTCATTTCTATTTTGAGTCAATGTGTACTATTGATCTAAGAAAAGTTCAGGCTCAGTGTGGAACTGGTGACATGGATATACATACACCCACACTATACTACTAGCATAAATTTTGTTTCCATTCAGCCTTGAGGCATATTGTGGAGTTTTGTTTGTTTTCCAAGCACTCCTTCATGCTGAGACTCCTGGGGGCTCATAAATGTATCAACCAGATACCTACATCTCCTGAAATACCAGTATATTCCATATGGGGATTAGCACTAGAACTCAAGGTTCACAGCCTCTCTAGGCAGCCTCACAGGCAAGGAATTCTGACCTTTGACTTCACCTAAAACACTTCTCTTTCAGTCTAAACAGCAGATCAATTGCAAGGGAGAGCTGTGAATGCATATATGTGTGTCTGTCTGTCTGTCTCTGTCTACTCTCTCTTTTGTCTGTGTCTCTCTCTTTCTCTCTCTCTCTCTCTGTCTGTCTGTCTCTCTCTGTCTGTCTGTCTGTCTCTCTCTCTCTCTCTCTCCCCCCCCTCTCTCCCCCCTCTCTCTTTTCCTCTCTGCTCTAAACTGTCACACTCAGTATAACTCAGCTACAGTCTTAACAAGGCACTACCCTAACATTCTTTTCCACCCTAAAGGGTAATTGAGATTGCAGGTAACTGCAAGAACACCATTGTCCATCATCCCCTCAAGGTTGTCAACCCTAACAGCTGCAACTAAATACTCAGCTCCTATTTGCAACTCATCTTCATCCATAACATTTCTAATATATTCTATTCTATCATTCTATGATCCTAAGAAGCAAGAACAGAATGAGATCTCTTAGTTCCAAGTTCAATGTTTTCAGTGCCAAACCATATTCACCATACAATATATGGTTCAAGGAAGCAGCAATCAGGATTAGAATCTTCAAGTCAGGTTATACCACCGACTCAGTGGCATTGGTCTAATTCCTTCCTTTCTTTGAATCTTATTTATAAAACACCCTGCTATCTATCTAGGAAATTGACTTTGCTGTCTTCGTGGCAAGAAGGCTTGAACATTCAGCTCTTCTCCCAAATAACTATGATGGATCCTGCAGAAGCTTCTTTGGTATTAGAACAAATGTCAGGTATGTTCTAGATAGGTAACCAGGTTTCTCTCTTTGCCTGGAATAGAGTTTGTCCTCTACACAATCAATCAATCTTTAATCAATAAACACATGTTAAATGCTTACTGTGCATAAGATATTTTCCTAAGCCCTGGGCATACTGGGACAAAAGAGGAATAATCCTTACCATCAAGGAGCTTACATTCTAATGAGGAAGACATGGAAATATATGTGTAGAAAGAATGTATACAAAATTAATCCATGGTAATTTGGGGAGGGGGTGCCCTAGTAGTTGAGAGAATCAGAAAAGGCTACATGAAGAAAGTGGTACCTGAGCTAAATTAGCTTTAATGGAAACCAGGTATGTATGCCAAGAGATAGAGCTAAAGAAGGCATACATCCCAGACACTGAAGAGAGCCAATGCAAAGACACTGTGATGGAAGATGGACTTTTATAAGCTTGGAACAGCAAGTAGGCCAATATGGCTAGACCAGAGAGTATGTGGAAAGGAGAGAAATATATGTATTCTAAAGGTAAATCATTTAGAAAACTGCCAAGGTTATCTTTTTTTTCCTTCCCTACCCCATGTAGTTTTTAGTCTTTCTTAATCCATCCCCAGGATTGCCTTGGGCCCTTCTTACCCCCTCTCCTGTTTTATCTGCTAAATTTTAAAGATGCCAAAGAAATTATAGAGGTATTTGTCACATCTCTAGTGGTAATAATGCAGATGTTATGAGCAGTAAGGATTTTGAAAAGGCAAAGCACACAACAAAGTGCTTATGAAACTATCTAGGTCTTGTCAACATTTCAGGTGGCATTACAGAATCTGCTTTTCTCTTCTCTAACAGAAGGCAAAAAACGTTTACTGTGAGAAGAAGTCTATAAATGTCCCTTTAGAGCCTTGATCACAACCTGCCTTGCTGAGTGTGGATGCTAATGACAAGCTTTTAAAAAAAATATCTGTTATATCTGACTTCTGTGTCTTGATGAATTCAAAGTGTAATATGGAGAATTTGAGATGTGGCTGTTGATTATGATGAGGCAGATGGTACACCTGTTTAAGTTTTTTAAAATGCATTCTTCATAAATATACTATGCTGTACAAGTCTTTCTAAACACCCTAGGTTCTGCTCTATAACCTCATTGAAGCAATGTGTGATTAAGCTCCACTGAAGCCTGAAATATATTGCTTGCACTATGAACATTAGAGGAAAGTATTTACAACTAATAAAATGACATTGCACTCTGATTTAACTTTTCCCCATTGTTTCCCCAGTCTACTGGGTTCTCTTCCTTTTAGTTTGCACTGTTCCACTTTTGCTAGTGGTCGTACTCCAATACTCCAGTGTATCTGCAGGCTCATCGATGTGGTTGTTCTTTCCAACAGATCAGGTTGTCTTCCATCCTTACCCTCTTGTGCTGCACAACTCTTGTCCATGCCTTCTCATAAGTTCACTACAGAGAAGTCCATCCAACGTGATGGGGGTCTACCTGACCCTTGACTCTTTGGGTCCTTGGAGGCAATCCCAGAGGAGTACAAGTCCTGAATAAATTAATTAATTGGAATGGAAAGGCATTTATTAAGCACTTACTATGTGGAAAGCACTGTATTAAATGTTAGAGATACAAATAGAAAAAGGAGATAGTCCTTATTCTCAAGGAGCACACATCTAAGGGAGATGAATGAAAATGTTAATATAAATATAAATGAATAATGTAAATAGAGGAGTAGAAGTCCTGAAAGTTCAGTGATGATATAGATAACAAGGTCCAAGGATCTTTAGGTTACATCAGTAGATCAGATGTCAATGCCAGAGGTCTAGAGAATAGAGAAGCAAAGTAGGTGGTAAAGCCTGAAAGTTTTGTGGTCTTTACACTCTGAAACCTCCCTCTGTGAGGCTGGCCCCCTTCTCTCACCACTGAGTTCCTTCTGGGACCTCTATCTTATGAAGAGACCTGGGCTGGCCAGCCTTCATTCCTTCCCAGCTATAATTCTGACTTCCCAGACTTCAGCACATGCCCTGCTACACCTATTACTTCCCAGCTCCCTTTCTTGTGTTGTCTTCCCCTGCTAGATTGGAAACTCCTTGATGCCAGGTCTTTTTGCCTATATTTGTATCTCCTGTACTTAGTACAGTGCCTAGCATACAGTTAATGCTTAATAAATGCTTGTTGCCTTGCCTGTTTCCTTGGGACACAGTGACAGAACAGCTGGTAAGATCTGTTGGTCCTCCATCTCACTGGAAACAATAGGGTTGGCAACTAGGCTAGGGTAGAGGGTAAGGAGGACAGCCAAGGGAGAGTAGGTGCTACCCAGTGGTGGTAGAAGATATACCTGATTTCTGACCATCCAGACAGGCTAAGGGTGGCATAAGGCCAGGGGTTTTGCTATGCTAGAAAAGCTTTAAATAGAATCCCAGCAACAGAACATCTTCTTCATAAGGGCCAGCCTAACTAAGTTCACGTGGTTGATCAGTACTAAGCTGTCAACCTAGAGGACAATTCTTTTACAATGCTGGTCTTTGGCAGTAGTAGATTGTTGCCTGCTTTTTTAAAAAATCGTCTCTTCTTATTAGCCTCTTTGCCTGAAGGTAATAAAGAAAGGAAGAGAGGTGGTGAAAAATCAACCATTTAATTTTCTTAACTTTTATAAGTACTACTCAAAAGTTGGATTGTAGAGGGGTGGGGTAGAGAGTGGGGATTGAATGAGATTTTATGTGCAGGTGTTTAATCTGTGAATTTAAATTACTCAGGCCATTCCTAAAACCCCATTACAATATGTAACCCAGAGTTGGCTGAGACTCTAACAGGGACATTTGAACACTTATTCAAAGTGAATACTAGCCAAGTAAATACTTAGACAGCCTATGCTTGGAGGGGCATAGGTGAGTATCTCAAAAAGCTAAAACATGATCTTAAAGTATTTTGTTTAAGGCATTTTATGGCCTTTTTTAAAATTTTGAGGCTGCATTTCTGGCTACTTTAATCATATCTCAAATAGTCCATATGTGAAAGGATTTTATACTCTTTAATCAACAACAATGAAGCAACGTAAAGTGTACAGACAGAGCAGGCAGAACAAAATGTTCCATGAAAAGCCTCCTTCTATGTATGAAACAGAGAGATGATGCAGGAATAGCCTTGCATATGTATAAGGAAAAAAAACTCGGTGCACTTTTTGGGTACCACCATGAAAGGACAGCTTTTTAGAGACATTATGCTAAGTATACTTGAAAATCACATAATGGTGGTGATAACATTAATAATATTAGCTGACATTTTTATAGCTCTTTAAGGTTTAGAGAGCACTTTTTATACATTACTTTACTTAAAAAGAATTGCAGCACAGTAGAAAGAGTGATGGATTTAGAATAAGAGGGACCCAGGTTCAGATCCCACCTGTGCTACTTATGCCTTTGCAACCTTGGCAAATCACTTCACTTCTATGCTCTCAGCTTGCTCCGTGAGGGGGTTGGAATAAATCTCCTCTAAGATTGTTCCCATCTCTAAATCTATGATCTTCACAACAAATGAGGAAATTGAAGGTCAGAAACGATTGCCCAAGGTCAGACGGCTAGTAAATGTCAGAGGCAGGATTCAAATTTGGTTCCTCCTGACTCCAAGTACCTGGAAGTTGCCAACGTTAAGCTTAAGAGTATGTCATACGCAAAGAAGTCAGTTCCTGATTGTTTTACTTGAGTCACTTTTGTGATTTAATTTGGATAACCATTGATGCCTAAAGCAAAACCAGTTAAAAAATAGGTCAGGAAGTCAGAGGAGGGAAACAGAGGCTGTCTAAAATGACTAAGGTGATTTTCAAAGTAGCAGGTAGAATGTTGTATTAAGCCTAGTACTGCTGAAAAGTTTATCCCCTCACTTTAAAAACGGGGTTCATTGTTATTTCACATTGTCTTTGAAATTGGCATTGGCTTCCCTGACAAGACCCTGCAGTACAATACACAACTTTATATTGGTCAGCCTTCATTCCTGACCACCTCTGGTAACTTTCTGATGTTTAGCTTGAAGTTGTCCCTCACCAGCTGGGATGAATAAGAACAATGTTTTGGGCTTGCTAAAGAATCATGAAGGGTTGGATTTCTACTCTTCAGGCTATGAACCAGCTAAATGATTGCTAGGGGGAGGGAGAGGATCACATCTCAGAAATCTAAGTCAAAAACAAAACAGCTGAGCAATATGACTCACTTAGAGTTCAGTCAGCAAGGCACTGGTGCTAGTATCCTTTTTTTCTTACTCAATTCCTTACAATTATGTGTGCAAGGCATTGCATTAGGTGCTATTAGCGGATGGAATGATAAACCAAATATGGTTCTTGTCTTCAGGGTTTTCACCTCTAGTAGGGGTGATAAAACTCATACACTTATTCTGCCTAACAAATCACTGTCTTGAATAGATATGGGAGCATAGGACTGAATGGAACTAAAGAGATCTTTTTGTCCAATTCTTTCATTTTACAGTGAAATTAAGTGATTTCTCCAGGTCACATAGGTGCCAAAGAGCAGATTTAAAATGAACCCCTCTGACTCCAAATCTAGACCTTTTTTCTCTTATATAAGGTAGAAAATGTCAAGTGTAACTGGAGAAATGCAAAGGGCTATGGGAGTACAGAGAGAAATGACTTTAAATTAAAAATAGCAGCATCTTAAAGTTGCTTTTCCACAGAACCTTGAAGGATCGATAGGATATCAGTAGATGGCTATGGTGGGGAAGGGAGGAGGAGAAAAGGGAGCATTCTAAACAAAGAGAACAGAATGAACAAAGGCAGAGAGGCAAGGAATTGTGCATCCTATTGAGTGAATAGTGACTAGTCCAGCTTAATGGAGCCTATGGTTCATGAGGGGGATCAGAGATGCATAAGGTTGGAAATATTGATAGATATGAAAGAGACTTTGAATACAAGGCTAAGGAGTTTGAACACTGATTTTGAGCCTAAGTGACAGAGTAATGCCATTAACATGGGGGGATCAGAAGGATGAACTTGTTTGAGGCACTTCCAGACAGAAATGTTAGGCTGTTGTTGATTCCCACTGTGTTCATGGCATGGACTGGGAGAGAATGAAATAGTAAGAAATAGATCATGAAAACTCTTTGAAAAGGCAGTGTGGTATATATGAGATAGAGAGCTAAACTTAGAATCAAAAGACTTGGGTTTGAATTTTCAGAGATCTCCTAGCTGTATATACTTCCTAAGCCACTTAAGCTTTCAATGCATCTATTTCCTCATTGACGTGCTTACAACAACCATCTTGTAGGGTTGTTGTAAAGAAAGCACCTTGTGAAACTTGAAGCATCATTGATATATGAGGTATCTGTAAACTTCAAAACTTTAAAGTAAACTCGAATTTAACCAGACTTCATCTGGACTAAACATAATGTTCAATGCCATCAAGATCTAGAAACTGCTGCTCTCATATTTTAATCCACACTGACCACCTATGATTAAATTTGTGGTGCAAAAGGAATCTATTTTTGACTTATATCACCAGCATAACTTTTCAAGATTTTCGCACTGGAAATGGACTGAGATAGAATGAGTTTTAAAAAAAAAATGTATCCTACCCAGAATTCATACTCCAACGCTTTCTCGTGGCATGGAGATAAGCCTGGGTTTATAAAGGTTATACCAACACAGCAAAAGCTCTAGAAGGTCCTATCAAGCTGGAAAATCTTTCAGTATATGCCCAGCAATGGGCTCATTATGTCTATTGGCCAAAGTTAGTCTAGATATTAGCTAATATAATTGTCAGTGGGTTGTGATCAGTGTTAATCAATGAACTGAATAAATTACTGGTATTTTGAAATATTGACACAAAAAAGTAAAATGCAAACTGGCTATGCTTATGGAATAAAAGAGGAGGGAATATGAATTTTTTTAAACACATACTAAGTGCTATGTACTACATTATATGCTTTATAAATATCATCTCATTTCATCCTCACAACAAGCTTGTGAGGTAGTTGCTATTATTTTCCCCATTTTATATTTGAGGAAACTGAGGCACTCTTTAGTTGGGACTCTAACTTTGTGACCGTGGGCAAACTTGTCTAGAGTCACATAGCTAGGAAAAGCATATGGCTTAATATGAACTAAGGTCTGACTCCAGGTCCAGTACTCTATCCATTGTGCCATCTAGGTGCCTCACACAAAGTTCCTTTAGAATAGCTTTATAAGTAATATGAAGTCTTTTCATTACTTTTGATTTCTACCAATTTGCAAAGCCTTTAAGATTTCATCAGAATTAAATGCATACAGTATACTATACATATGGATAGATATAGTTAAAACACATACACACATCTGAAAAATTAACAAATTATAATGGGTCAGTAAACTATTTCTTGAGGATAGGACTGTTATTCATTTATTCTTTCTTTCTCCAGTGCCTAACACAAAGCTTTAGCACATAGTATGTGCTTACTAAGTATCTTTTAAAAATCAAATTCGTAGATTGAAGTCAGGAAGATGAACTAGGAGGCATTTAAAATAAGATATAAGGGCCAATTAATCAGCAGGAACTTATTAAGTGCCTACTATGTGCCAGGCTCTCTATGGCCATTAAGGCAATCATTAGTGAAGCCTAAAAAAAGGTAAATTCCAGATTTTGTCACAAAATCTGAGAAGTTCTTGCCCAATGTTGCACAATAAGTCAGTGGCAGAGGAATTAAAATCTAACCCGAGTGTGATTATCTTTCTTCACCGGTGCTTTTATACAATTGCTTCATTTGAAGCTCACAACAATTCTGTGAGGTGATCAAGACATGTATCATTATCTCTATTGCAATTACAGAAAAGGAAATTGAGGTTCAGAGAAATTCACAGACTTGCCCACAGTCAAATGTCTGGTAAGTGGCAAAATTTGGACTAAAACATAAATCTTCTGCTTCCTGATTCAATTTGCTTAGTACACTGTAATACTCCCTCTGATATTCATATCTTTATGAGAACCACAGAATCTTAAGAGTTGTACAGGGCCTTCATCAATAAAGTAACCTAGTCTAATGTAAGAATACCAGAGAAAGACAGGAAAAATCAAAGAATCATAAAATCTCAGAGTCAGAAGGAACCCCAGAAATCATTCAGCCTAATACCTAGACCTCAACAAGAATCTTTGCTACAATATCTTCAACAAGCAACCAGTTCAATTCAATTTATCAAACATTTGTTAAGTAACTATGTACAGGGAAGTTGCTAGATACAGGGGATACAAAGTAAAAAACAAAACAGCCCATGTCTTCAAGGAACATATATTTTACTCAGAAGTGGGGAGAGTGGGGAGGGTTATATGTACAAAATAAGTACAATACAAGAAGAACAGCAATAACTGGAGGACCAGCAAAGGCTTCATGGAGAAGGTGACACCTGAGCTGAAGGTTTAATGAATAGAATTATTTTAAAAGATAGAGATAAAGTATGAGGGCTAACTTAGGTAAATGCATGGAAATAGAGATAGAATGTTTGTTGAGTTCAAGGAATCATTAGTAGTCCAATTTGGCCAGAATATGTAGTTTATGAAGGGTGCTTGGGTATAATAAGATTGAAAAGGTAGATGGAAGCCAGATTTTGAAAGGCTTCAGATGCCAAGCTAAAGCTTTTTTTTTATTTTGTCTTCCAGACAATGGAGTGCTAATGAAAGATTTTTAGTAAGAGAGTGAGGTGGTCATATTTCTGATTGAAGAGCATTACTTTGGCAGCTTTGTTGAGGATAGAGGGATTAGGGAGAGTCTGGAATTAGGGATATAACTTGGGAAGTTACTATATAGTCCAGCATAGACATAATGGGGATCTAGAATCATGACCACGTATATTGAGATAAGGTAGTGTATGACTAGAAATGAGAATAATAATAATAACTAATAATATAATTGGCATTTTTATAGCACTTTAAGGTTTACAATGTGATTACAGATGAATATATTACTTTAACAGTCTTTTCTTACGCATGAAACTTTTTAGAGATGATTATCTCCAAAGAATAAAGTATAAAGACAGAAGACAGTACAGGTCAAAGACCTAGGAAACATCCACATTAATGGAATAGGAAATGAATGATAAGAAGGGTCACGCTGGAGGAGAACCATAAAAGAGTAGGATAATAGAGGCCAAGGGAGGAGAAAGGTGGTGATCCAGGAGGGGGTGATCAACAGCATAAAAAACCTCAGAGCCGTCAAAATGGATGAAGACTGGGAAAAGGCTTTAGCAGTTAGGAACAGTTTAGCAACCACAGAGAAAGTAGGGGAAACAGCCAGTAGAAGAAATTAAAGATGAAAGAGAAATGGAATGATGAATAGAGTAAGTTATCAGAGGAGATTATAAGAGATAATTCTAAGTACCTAAGTAGCATGCTTGTCTAGAAGTAAATGAAGAGAAGATTATGAAAATGTAGTGAAGATTCCATTTCTTCAGATATAGGAGGAGAAAAGCAAGTACACAGAAAACTGGCCTCTATTTTCTTGGTAAAGTAGGAAGTGATGGCATCTATTGATACGTAAGGGAGAAGTACTAAGGACTTGAGACAAGATTTGGAAGAGCCACTGAGAGGAGTGTGATAAAGATCCAATCAAGGATAAATAAAAGTGCTCCCATGACAGTCAAGTTGAGATTAGATAATAGGAATTTGTAGTGAACCAGTTGGCACATTGATATAACTCTCCAGGAAATCAGTGGCTATCAGTAGTTCAGCTGTATGAGTGGAAAAGGAAAACAGTAAGAGTAACCCATAGCTGAGAACTAAAGATCACCCATGATTGATAATTCACTATTTCTCAAGATAGACCATTTCATTTTTCAATAGTTCTTTGCCTGCTCCTCTTTTTCCAAAAATCAATCAACAAGAATTTATTAAACAAGAAAATATTATGAGCAAAGGGAATTTGATGGATAAAAATGAAAATCAGTACTCTTAAGGAGCTTATATTCTATCAGGAAAGACAAGAAATTCCTATTTCCATTCCTGTGGCACCTCTCCTATTTCCCATAAATTTATAAAATCCCCTTCAGGAATCATGTTCACAAATTACTCTGGTAGTATGGGAAGTCGTTCAGCCAAGCCTGCCAATATAACACATTGTGGACATCTAGGCACTATCTTGCCATCATTTCACTTATGCTTTCTATAAACATCCCTGATGGAATGCCTTCCAGCCTTGGCTTGACCCTTTCCCATGATGGGAGTTCCCTCCTTTGCAAGGTAGCCCATTCCATTATCCAACAGTTTTAACTACTAACAAGTTCTTCTTTAAATTGAAATCAAAATCTGTACTGCTTCACTGTACCTTTCACCCACTGATCTCTATTCTAACCTCCTAGTTCTGGAGAAAAACAGATTAGGGCCATTCTGTCCTTCTTCCACATTACAGCCCTTCAAATATTTGAAGAAGGCAACAAAAAGGGCAACAAGGGATAGTGGTCAAAAGGACAAGACTGAGAGTAAACAGACCCAGATTTTAGCCCTACCTCTGCCACTAATCAGCAATGTACAACCTTGAGCAAATCATTTCATCTCTGAGCTTCATGTTCCTCAACTGTAAAATGAGAAGGCTGGATGGTAAGACTGTCAATGGCCTATCTAGATCTAAAATTCTCTATTTCAATATTCCTCATTATGTCTTTTCTTTGGCAGGGGAGCCAAACATCCCTATTTCCTTCAAATATTCTTTGAGTAGAATGGATTCCACACCCCTCACAGTCCTGATTACCTTCCTTTATACACACTCTGGATTGTCATGGTGTCATCCAGAACTATACTCTCTATACCATCTGTAGTATGACTGGTGCAAAGTACAATGGAACTACCATCTCCATTATTCTGAACTCTATATTTCTATAAAATTTTTTGATAGATGGTAACATCCTTTAGATCAGGACTTCTGCCATGTACTTGACTTTATTGCATCTTCAACATTACTCATCATAGTAGTGGGAAAATATCAGTCATTCAATTAATTCTCTTTTCTTATGTTTCTTAGAACTTTAGATTGCAACTATAAATCTATACGGTGAACCCACAATTTACACATGTAAAAGAAATAACTTTTATGTTGTGGAATTCTCCAGAATTTCTACTGGTACATGAATTTGGCTTCTCAATAGTATTTCTTATCCTATTTTATAGTATTCATTAATTTTAACCTAACAAGCCATGTCACTTCAATAGAATGTTACTGTCAGAAAATGAAATTAATTCTTTGATTTTTTAAAGTTAGGTAAGAAGGTATTATTATGATATCACACTTAGATGACATCTATGAGCATTGCTATTAAATTATAAATAAAAATGTACATTTCTAATACTTGGTTTTAAAACTAAAGTTGATCATTTCAACTTCCTTTCTAGGTGAAATTGAAGTCTTATATTATGAAAAATTTAAATGATTATTTATGCTACAGATCACAAATACCTAAGCCTGCCACCATAAGCCTCAATCTTCCTGTACTCCACAGTAACCAATAGAAGAGAAGTTCCACCTGGGAGATGTCAATAGCATAAGACTCCAGTGCCAGCTTATCCATGAAGCATTCCTGATACCCCCAGTTGCTCATACCTAAATATTTATTGAGGATATAATGAATGAAAAATAAAAGGAAGAGATATGTTTATGATAGAGAGAGGGTACCAAAGGGCATGGTAGAACAGTCAATAGTCAATAAACATTTGTTAAGCATGTGTTATCTACCAGGCACTGTGCTAAGTGCTGGGGATACAAAAAGAGGCAAAAGACAGTCTTTCCTTTGAGGAGTTCACAGTGTAATGGGTGAGACAACATGCAAATAACTATATACAAACAGGCTATATACAGAATAAATAGGTAATAATTAAGAGAAGGAATACATTAGAATTAAGAGGGGCTAAAAAAGGCTTCCTGAAGATGAGATTTAGCTGGGATTTAAAAGAAGCCAGACAGTCCAAGAAGCTAAGCATCTACTCTTCCATTATAATTTTCCATATTGTATTCTAATCCAGTGATTCTCATCTGGTTTTGTTCATTCTTTGAGAATACAAATTTTGTTCCTTATCTCTTCCTTGAATTTTTTTTAATCAAACTTTCCCATCATTGTCATGATTCCATTTTTAAGACATTATTTCTGGTGGTCTAGCCCTTATTTTTGCAGTATTATTCTAATCTCCTGGAGAGTTCTTATAACATTATGCCTATTGTATTTCTTCATCGTATTAGAGAGTCATTTTGTTTACTCATTTCTTTAGTTTCTCTGCTGTTTTTCATGCAGTTTTTCTTTTAAGTTGACCTCTTTCTTTTTTGTTTTGGTTCTTTTTTTTTATTTGGTAGTCTCCTTTCTCTCTTGAGATGATAAAGAGAGCAGGGACAATATGACTGCTCAAATTCATCTTGCCATAGGTATTGTCTGTTAAATATTACTTCTTTACAACCAAGTAAGTGATTGATAAGTCTACATCAAATGAAATTGAATCATAGGTTTAAGAAAGTTTAGAAGTCATCAAATCCAGCCATATTATTTTAAAGATGGGGAAACTGAGGCTAGACAGATTAAGTGACTTTCCCAAGGTCACATAGTTAATAAGTGTTTGGGGCAGGATTCAAACTCAGGGCTTACTTACTCTAAGTCAATATTTTGTTTCTGTTGTTTACTGATTTCTTCAAAGAGTTTGACTTGGCAGATGCCTTGAAGACTCAGAAAAGTGTCCCTCACACAGACTATTGGATATATGCAACTTTATGAAAAACTTCATCCAATTATCTACCAAGTAATGACATCAAGTAAGGTATAAAACAAACAAAAAACAAACTCTGAGTGTATATACACATATATGTACATATATACTCACCTAAAGTTTGCCATTTCATGCAAAATAGCCTAAACAGAGTCCAAATAAAAGGATTCTTTAATGACAGTGAAGTTCTCTAAATCATCCTAGTCACAGCTGATATACTCACTACATTAAGTCTCAGAATACAGCAAAGCTTCCTCACTGAAATTCACAGCAAAATGAACAATACCATTTTAACCATCTACATTACAAAAACAAACTACGAAAAATTAATATTGCCCAGAATTCACAGGTGGGTTGGAACCTGCAGCCTAGAGGCTACATGTGGCCCTCTAGGTTTTTAAGTGCCGCCCTTTGACTGAGTAGAAGTTTTATAGAACAAATACTTTTATTAAGGGGATTTGTTCTGTGAAGTTTGGATTCAGTCAAAGGGCTGAACTTGAAAACCTACAGGGCCACATGTGGCCTCAAAGCCACAAGTTCCCCACCCCTGGCCCAGATTATAATATAAAGCACAATGAGCAACTTGTTGATTTCATCCTTAAATACCTATATATCTTAGATATCTCTTACAATGAGCTGAACTGGATGATGAGTTGGGCTCAGGATTGAGTTGTAGGAGGTAAATAGTGCTAAATTTAAAAATAAAAAGTGATTTCAATCCCAAAATCCTCATTGCCATAAAAATTCATCTCTCTAATACCAATATTACTCCACACACACACACCCCCAATGATACCAAAGTCTGCAACTCATAGAATCCTGTGATCTTAAAGGAAAAAAAATAATTATAGAAAACAAAAACCAATGGAAAGATATGTAGTATATACAAGTAGACTGCAGCATATTAGCAAAGACTAATTTTAAGAAGTGGTATATAAAACAACATCAAAAGCATGTATGACTATAAAAAGGTAGGTCACTCATGCAGTGAGAAAGAGAGACAAAGATGGTAGTCTGTGTTACAGTGACACCCTGAGGATATTAAAATTCAATTCAACAAGCATTTATTAAGTGTCTACCAAGTATAAGGTACATCTGATCTAGGTGTTAGGGGGAGAAAGAGAAAAACATCTCTGGAGTCAGAAAACATGGCTACAAATCCTGCCCTAATGTATACTACCTGTGTGATATTGGGGAAATCAGTGGGCCTCAGTGATGTAAAATGGAAAGGTTGGACAAAATGACTAGGTCCCACCCAAGATCTGAATCTATGATTCTGTGACTAGAATAGTCCCTGCCCTCAAGAAGTTTGCATTCCAAAAGCCTTCAGCTTATTGGGTGGATCATCTGTGCGTTGGTATAGTAGGAGGATAAGACAGCTACAAGGCTAGAAGGTAGGAGGAAAGACATGTGGTGTACAAGTGCGAAGCACAAGAGGTCTTATTTGGATCCTGCTGATTCTGTTGTTATTGAATAATTTTTCAGTCACGTCCAACTCTTTGTGACTTTTTGGGGGGTTTTCTTGGCAAAGATACCGGAGTGATTTGCCATTTCCTTCTCCAATTCATTTTCCAAATGAGGAAATGAGGCAAACAGGTTAAGTGTCTCTCCCAGGGTCACACAGCTAATAAGTATCTGAGGCAGTATTTGAATCCATGAAAATGAGTCTTCCTGATTCCAAGCCCAGTGCCCTATCCACTACATCACATAGCTGCCTTCCTGATGCTATAGTCAGGGACTGACTAAAGCAAAGAGCAAGACTTGGTTTGGGCATTTCTACCAGTGTACTTAAGGATGCCAAAGAATCAAAAGAGAGTTGGTGGTTTGGTGTTATGTAGATATCGGTATATACTTGGGTATGAGAGAATGCAGTAGAGAGAAAGAACACTTGGTAAGAGTCAGTGGGATGTGCCTCAGGGAAAGAGCAATTGAGACCAGAAAGGGTGGTACAATGGGAGGTGTAGATCCTGGCTTTCCATACCTTCTTCTAGTGTGCCATGTGTGTTGGAGAAACAGACTTTCCACAGGTGTCTTTCTATGTTTGTGGCTCATGCTCCTGCAGAACACACACACACACACACACACACACACACACACCATATTTCATGCCTTGAGAACAAAGCAATGATGAGACCTGTGATAAAATAAAGACTAGTGTTTTTTTTTATCTGAATTGTACCAACTGAGCTTACTGCAGATTTCTCATTCCTAGGGAATAGTGCCAAGTGTTGGACAGTGAACAGAGAAATTAAGGAAGGATGTATGGAAGAACACTAAACAGAGTTACACACCAGAATGTGCTGATAAATATTTAAAAATAATCTTTTTTGGGAGGAGGGAATATATGAAAAATACATTTTAAATTTTAATTTGCATTATTATTTTCTCTATCACTTTCTTAAGTCTAGATAATTAACAAAACAATGAAACAAGCCCTGATTTATAACATTTGCCAATTTTCAAGAGGTAAATGCTCACACTGAAAATTTAACAATTGGCTCTCATAAACTGGCTCCAAGATACCCCTGGGAAGAATGAGAAGCTATGATTTTACATCATTAGAGGGCTACCAACACTGATTTGAAAAACAACAGCAACAAAAACAAAACAGTTTATATATAACAGGCACAGAAATAATCTCTCTAAAAACTGGTCATTTAAAAATATTCTAGCAATTGTTGTCTAAAGTCTCTTTCTAGTTACTGCAGTGTTTTGGGGGTTTTTTTGCTAGGCAATGGGGTTAAGTGATTTGCCCAGGGTCACACAGCTAGTAAGTGTTATGTGTCTGAGGGAGGATTTGAACTCAGGTCTTCCTGAATCCAGGGCTGGTGCTCTATCCACTATGCCACCTAGCTGCCCCTCTAGTTACTGCAGTTTTAAGGATCCTTGCCTATTACAGAATGAGTTCCCTAATGAGGAAATTAATTTAAAGCAGTAACTGAACAAGTACTAAATAGGAAGTCAGGAGATTTGGTTTCTCTTCCCATCTCCACCACTAACTGGGTGGACTTGGGAAAGCCTCTTAATTGCTCTTGGTCTCAGTTTCCTAATATGTAATTAACTTGATGATCTTTAGCTACAATTTTATGATTCTGTGATATAGACAAATATCACAGCCTTTGCAGCATCAAGTGACATTCTGTTTCAGACTTCTTTCCACGTGTCAGATGTACTTGACATGATCCTGGTGCCATCAAACTGAGAATAATCTAGCAAGATGACTGTCATAGCAAGTGCTAATGTCATTGAAAATAGAATAGAGACCACAAGGTTAGAACAAGGTACAGATAAAATTTTCCTGGAAAAACACTAGAACAGAACAGGCCAGTACATGATGTTCAGACTTTTTAGACTCCTTTCATACCCCAAATTGTCTGTGTTCTTTCCCAACATATCAAAAAGAAGAATGAAAAGTCAGTATCTTTCTTTCAGGTTTTTCAAAACTCCAGGATAACAATCATGGTTCCTACTTCTCCATTCCTCAGAAGTTTTTGTGTTGTTGCTATTATATTCTTATTAGAAAAATGTTGAGGTCATTGTCTGAAATAAGCTAAATCAATCACTAACCTCAGAAATGGAAATGGGAACAGGACTAACTATGGTCAATGCTTAAACTCAAATTTATAAACCAAGTCAACATTCAAATTCCAAAGTACACGGATTTGTGTCTTTGATCATAGAGGGGACAGCATCCTCACTATCATCATCATTATCAACATCATCACATTTATATAATGCTTTTAAGGTTTGCAAAGCTTTTCATATGTATCACCTCATTTGATGAAAAATTGGACTAGTCAAAACAACAAATTGTACCAAAAAGAATTTTGCAATGCATCAAAATCCCTAGAGGGAAAAAAGAAAGCACATGGCCTTCTATGCCCTATTATGGTGATAAATAGCATTATAATATTAAGCAAAGGACAGAATGTATCAAAAAACTCTAAAGGACTCAGCATCCTCCAGTTGAAAAGGAATATTCATGAACAAATATAAAAACTCAATTCATCTTAGGGACAATGCCTTCCAGATGAAGGACTATTTAGGGAGGGGGAAACGTGAACATTTGTTTCTCCCGCTCCATGCAGAGCATATAACTGATTTGCACAGGTGAGGAGTTTTGTCATTTTTTCAAGACTGAGGAGGAAAAGATTATTGAATCTTTATTCAATCTCTCTAGTGCCTACTGAAATTTACTAAAAAAGAAGCACTGTATTGATAACTTTCAGTCCAGGTCATCAGATCGTAGATTTAGAATGAAGAGCATCTCAAAAGCTTTCTAGACCAGACTACCATCACCTTTCATTCTACAGATAAGGAAACCATGACCCAGTACTTTACAGTGATTGCTCTAGGTCATAGAGGTGGAATTTAAACTGAAGGACCAGTTTAAACCTTTCACACCATGCTACCTCCTGACTTTATATAGAAAAGGTGCAACATACAAAAGCAGGAGCGATTAGTTGGCACAGTGAATAGAGAGAGAGCCTTGGAGTCAGAAGTATCTGAGTTCAAATCCAGCCTCAGACACTTACTAGCTGTGTGACTCTGGGCAAGTCACTTAACCCTGTTTGCTTCAGTTTCCTCATCTATAAAATGAGCTGGAGTAGGAAATGGCAAACCACTCCGATATCTTTGTCAAAAAAAACCCCAAATGGGGTCACAGAGAGTCAGACACAACTGAAACGACAAAAATATAAAATAGCAATAGATCAGGGGTCAGAAAACTTAGTGTTATCCTCAGTTCTACATTAAAATGTGGATTGTTCCATATGACTGTGACCATCTTTCCAGTCCTCAGTTTCTTTTGGTATGAAATGAGGTAAATGAACTGGAAGAGCTCAGTAAGGTCCTTTCCCTCTAAAATTCTGTGGATAGATACAGAGAAGAAAAAAACAAAGTCAAAAGACCTGTGTTTAATTCATAATTTCATAGATCTAGAGCTACAAGGCCATCCAAATCTAAGCTCTTGGCTTTACAGAAGAAAAAACAGAGGTCGGGAGTTTAAGTGATTTGCCCAAGATCACATAGGCAGTAAGGCTCAAAGAGGAGATGTGAACTTAGGTCTTCTGACCCCAGAGCCAGTGTTCATTTCTCTCTGCCATTTACCAAGTGTGTGGTCCTGGACAAGTCATTTCAACTCTCTGAGAATCAGTTTGCTCATCTGTAAAATGACAATAATAATGTTTTCATTACCTAATTAACAAGGTTGCTATAAGGAAAGTGCTTTGTGAAATTTGAAGCAACACGAATATAATCTATTATTATTACCTGATTTGTATAAACAATTCAATTGTCATGTTGGATTCCATTTTAACTCATTTGGAGGCTCCCTATGTAAAAGTACCCTCATATGAATCCCATTTTAAAGGAAATATTCTTTCTTATAATGCAAATAATTACTTTCTAATTTATCTGTTAGAGGGATTCCAATTTTGTATACTGGTTTTCCTTGAGGCAAGATACAGTTATATTCATTTTAAAATGTATAGTTTGAAAGGTGTTCTTAAGTATAATTCTGACACTAAAAAGTAAAACATGGCTAGTACATTTTGCTCCCAAGGCAAGGTGATATGCCAGGAAAGCATGAAAAGCTTATCAAAATGTATATAATGAAATCTTCCCAGGAATCAGTGTTAGTCATGCTCAAAGGCTTCAGGGTTTCCCCTAATTTTAAAAAAGAATTATGAAAGTGGTCCTGGCTGAGTTGAATTATGCTCTAAGATCTTTGAAGTGAACTCAAGTCTCTCTCACTTTACTTAACTGTCAGTAAGTCTGTAAAATCTGAAAGAAAAATAAGGTTACATAAATCTCAATTAGGGATTTTTTTTTCAGAGATCCACATATTCATACAATCAGTGCTAGTTCTCTCAGAATTATTTACTTGTTAAGCAATATAAGCAATCACCAAGATATTTTTAAATATACTTTTTAACAAGAAACAGATTCTTCTGCTCTGACTCAACAGCTCCCAAGCCCCCATCACTGAAAAATGACACTACCCAACAAGTCCCCAAAACCTATGCCATTGTCACATAAAATTACATCCCTGATGGTTACCAAAACATCTGTCTCCTGGTCTAAGATATAAAGCAAGCTAAAATGCCTAAAATTAAAATCACTGCTATGCAATTTAGATGAAGAAACACTGATAAATATTCCATGGGGCCATTCATTTGTTTAGTCAGAATCCCTGATATAACACTGGAAGACCTACAGGAATTTTGCCTTCCTTTATCAGAAGAAGAGATCAAATCTGTGGATGAGACCTAGAGTACCTATGAGGAAAAATCCAGAGTCATAGCCCAATAGGATATGTTTGTTGAAAGCATGAACTGCTTTTTTTTTCAGTTTGTCTTTGTATTTCCAACATCCCAGATGATGTGTTGCAAATAGTGGGCATTTAATACCACTTAATAAAAACTTAGAGTTCAAGGATATCTCCATTGTCCATCTCTACAGAAGTAAAAGAAACAGATTGTACTGTGACAATCACAGGGAGGGTCTCTCTCTTTGTCATTGCCGGCAAGATTCTTTCCAGAGTCCTCCTTAATAAGCTGATCCTTCACCTGGAAGATAGTCATCTACCTGACAGCCAGCGTGGCTTCAGAAAGGACCAAGGAACAGTTGATATGGTGTTTGCTGCCTGACAACTCCAGGAGAAATGCCAGGAGCAGAACAGAGGTCTGTATATAATACTTGTAGATCTGACCAAGGCCTTTGATACTGTCAGTCATGGGGGGTCATAGAAAATTATGTCAAAATTTGGTTGCCTGAAGTTCATCAGTATCATACATCAATTTCATGACAGCATGATAATGGACAATGCTCTCATGTTTTTCCAGTCACCAATGGAGTAAAACGAAGCTGTGTGCTTGCTCCCATGCTTTTTAGCATGATGTTTTCAGCCATGTTGTCAAATGCTTTCAATGAGGATGAACATGGCATCAAGGTTAGTTACCACACTGATTATAAATTCTTCAACTTGAAAAGACTACAAGCCAAAACCAAAGTGGAGGAAATGTTGGTGAATAATTTTCTGTTTGCAGATGATTGTGCACTCAATGTAGCCTCGGAAGCTGAGATGCAACAAAGTATGGATCGATTCTCTGCTGCTTGTACTAATTTTGTTCTAAGAATTAACACCAAGAAAATACAGGTGCTCCATCAGCCACCACCATACCATTCATATATGAAACCATCGGGTACAGCAACTGGAGAAGTTTTGAATGCTATGGATAAATTCACTTACCTCAGTAGTGTACTTTCCAGGGATGTACACATTGATAATGAAGTTGACCCACTCATTGCCAGAGCTAGCTCAGTGTTTGGGAGGCTCTGAAGGAAAGTATGGGAGAGAAGAGATATTAGACTGACTACAAACTGAAGGTCTACACAGCCGATGTGCTGACCTCATTGTTGTATGCCTGAGAAACCTGGACAGTATATCAGTGCCATGCCAAGAAACTGAATCACTTCCATTTGAATTGTCTTAGGAAAATTCTGAAGATCACCTGGCAGAATAAGATACCAGACTGAGGTCCTTTCTCAAGCTAAACTGCCAAGCATTCAAACTCTGCTTCAGAGAGCGCAACTCCAAGGGGCAAGCAAAACGTACACTTGCCAAAAAGCCTATTTTATGAAGAATTCACACAGGGCAAGGGTTCACATGGTGGTCAGTAGAAGAAGGACATTCTCAAGGTCTCTCTTAACTTTGGAACTGATTATGTGACATGGAAGACACTGTCACAGGTGCTGGGCTCTAAGAGCAAAGCAGAATTGAGGTAGCTCAAGAGAAATGCAAGACACAAACTTTAAGAATCCACCCCAAAGGTTCACAGGGACTATTTGTGCTTTACCTGTGGTAGAGCATTCTGAGCTCGTATTGGTCTGATCAGCCACAGTCAGACACACTAAAACTTGACTCTGATGCAGTGATGTCATTTTGGTTCTCTTCAAAAACGAAGGACAAGAACAACAATCATATTTGATTGGATTGCTGTATTTTAGAGGTGAAGAGAATACAGAAGGGGCAGTTAGGTGGCACAGTGGATAGGGCACCGGCCCTGGATTCAGGAGGACCTGAGTTCAAATCCAGCCACAGACACATAACACTTACTAGCTGTGTGACCCTGGGCAAGTCACTTAACCCCACTGCCTAACCAAAAAAAAAAAAAAAAGAGAGAGAGAGAATATAGAAGCAAAAGGTCTAGAGTGGTACCAAGTCAATAATGATAGGAGTGACTCAAATGTACACAGTGTTTGAAGGTTTAGAAAGCATTTCCCTTATAATAATATTGTAAATAGACATAGATAGTGCTGCAGGAATTATTATGCACACTTTACAAATAAGGAAACTGAGACTTGGAAAAGTTAAATAAGTTCCCTATAAGGCTGTAAGTGCCAGAGCCAGGATCTGAACCTAGATCATCTGCCTCTGAAACAAGTGATCCTTTGAAAAAGCAAAAAGACACTGAAATAATGTCATATTTAGCAGTCCTATCAATTAAATATGATCAGCCACTATCCCAAGCTATGTAAAATACATGCATTAGGATCTCTGCAAGTACAAATCAGTCTGTCTTTAAGTGAGCCAGAGTTAAGGGAGGGCACCAAATACTCCTAGATAGGTTTTTTAGGATGAGATAGAGATGTGTGAAATAGATGACCTCTTAGCCCTCACTACAATCTTGTGAGCACTATTGCCTTCCTGAGCATGGCAGACCTACTTCCAGCAATTCTTACCAACCTGGTCCTCTTCCATCCTGAATAGAAGCAGTCCACATGAAACCTTTTCCTCTTGCATTAATAATAATAATAATAATGCTAAAATTTATATTAACTTATATTAACAAGAAGCTAGGTAGTTCAGTGAATAAGAGCACTGGGCTTGGAATCAGGAAGATTTATCCTTATGAGTTCAAATCCAGCCTCAGACACTTACTAGCTGTGTGATCCTAGGCAAGTCATTTGACTCTGTTTGCCTCAGTTCCCCATCTGTAAAATGAGCTGGAAAAGGAAATGGCAAATGACTCCAGGATCTTTGCCAAGAGAACCCCAAATGTGGCCACAAAGAATCAAAATGATTGAAACAACTGAACAACAACAAATATTTATAGCATTTATGGTGTGCCAAGCACTGTTCTAAACACCTTATAATTATTATCTCATTTGATCCTCACAACAACCCTGGAAGGTAAGTGCTATCATTATGCCCATTTTACAGTGGAGGAACTGAGGCAAATAAGGGTAAAATTATTTACCCAGGCTTACATAGCTAGTAAGTGCCTCAGGCTGGATTTGAATTCAAGTCTCCCTTACTCCAGGCCCAATACTTTATTCACTTAGCCACCTAATTAACCCCAAAAATGCCCAGACTGATTTATATCTTGATGGATAAAGATTTCAATTGAGAAATGGCTAAACAAATTATGGTACATGCATGAAATGGAATGGAATGGAATGTAACTGCTCCACAAGAGACATGAATATGAAGAACTCAGAGAAACATGGGAAGACTGATATGAATTTATGCAAAGTGAAGTAAACAGAACCTAGAAAGCAATGGATACAATGACTACAGCAAGAAAAATAGAAATAACAACAAAAACCCAAATGTTGTGTCATTGTAATGTCCATGCTTGGTCCTAAATAAGAGATGAGAATATGTACTACTCTCCCTTCTTTGCAGTAGTGGGAGACTAAGGCATTAGAACTCTACATAAACTGTCTGACTTTGTTGATGTGTTAGTTTTGCTGGACAGTGATTTTTTTCCCTTTTTCTATTCTTGGTTATTCAGGATGGCTCTCCTGGTAGGAAAATGTTTGAAAATGAAGATGATCTGAAAACAAAAGATATCAATAAAATTTTGAAAAATCATATAAGGCAGTCTGGCAGGTTGTGAGATGTGGATATACTCTCAAATGAAAGTTTTACATCCAGCCTAACAGCATCCACCTTATATTGATATGATGTCACCACAAATCAGAATTATTCCATTAAGGTGTCAAGGCTCAGATTTATGTCAGACATAAAAATTAGAGCTAAATACGGAAGCACAGAACATTAGTGAAAGTTATATACATGCATTAAAGAGAAAATGCCCCTCTGAGTGTTGTTTATGAAAAAGGTCATTCCTCAGTTTGAGCACGCATCTACTCAGACATTACTTAAGGAGGCTTATATTGTAGACACTGACATTCTAGGGACACTCCTCCCATTTTCAATTAATTAAGAGGACACGTTAATTCCAATCAGTACATTGAGGACAAAGGCTTGTCATCTTTAAGCAGGAAAAAATGATAGGCTTCCCACTAAAATCAATAGGAGAGTTGCCCTTTGGAATGGATTCCATCAAGAATAAGCTGAAAACTCATATTGTAATATTTACTTTAATATTTATTTAAAAGCCTACTATGTAAAAGATATCACTTTGTGTTAGAGATAAAAGTTCAGTAGGACACAGTCCCTATCCTCAAAGAGCTGAAAAGCTAACAGAGAAGCTTAAAAACAATAAGTAATTATTATAAGAAACAGAATACAATGAGGAAGGAACAATGACTGCTGGCTGGTTGACTAGATAAACCTTCAGAGTAAGTATGGCTTTGGAGTTAGCCCTTGAAGGACAAATAGAATTTCAATAGATAAGATGCAAGAAGGATATACTAAAAGTACACAAAATGCACAGAATTGGGAAAGGGTGGAAAGAATTTGGGAATAGTGAAGGACTTAGTTTGATACCTTCCCCATGAAGTCTTTCCTGATTCCTTCCTCTTCCTCACAATTCTTATGCCATTCTGTTTGGCCTTTACCACATGCTGAATATTTTCATTTGCATTATCACCCCTGACTGTCACCACCCAATAATTTGTAAATTACTTAAGAGCAAGTACTATGTTACTTTTTAAATATTTAGCCCAAGAACCTTAAACCATTCCTCGCACATGATGTTGAGTTTTTGGTCATGCCCAACTCTTCACAGCCCCACTTGGGGTTTTCTTGGCAAAGATACTACAGCAGCTTGCCATTTCCTTCTCTAGGTCATTTTATGGCTGAGGAACTGAGGCAAACAGAGTTAAGTGACTTGCCCAGGGCCACATAGCTAGTAAATGTCTAAGGCTGGATTTGAATTTAGGACCTCCTGATTCCAGGGCCAGCACTCTATCCACTGTGACACCTAGCTGCTCTTAGTAAATGCTTAATGTTTATTGACTTAAATTGGACTGAATTGAATTTTCCAGATTGTTGGCAGGATTATAGTCCAGTGGTGAGTTCTACAAAATAAGGATGGAAAAATAGATGTAAACTCAATTAATAAGGTCTTTAAATGCAAAAACAGGCACTGTGTGTTTCTACCACTCCCCCCCTCTTCACTAGACATTTTCCCCTGATGTAGTAGATGTTGATATTGATTGTAATATATGTGGCCTTTAGAAGCAGAAAAAAATAAGGAAATGACAAGATTTTATATAATGTATAAGTATATTCAGAATTATGTATATACATGTATGTTTATACATGTATATATATATATAATATATACATATCTGTATATAAATCCATATAGCATATTCATACGCAATGTATGTTTACACAAATATCTAGTCATATATACATATACACATATCTGTATATGAGGCTTGTCATATATACATATATGTGTGTATATATACATATGTCTATGTATATATGTACATAGGTATATACATATATTTGCATATGAGAATACGTTACATTATATAAAAGATTGGCTTTGAAGGTAGTCCCTAAGTTCAATTTTGCCTCTGAGACCTACTTACTATTCTTCTGACCCTGGGTAAGCCACTCCACTTCTCACTACTCCCCGGGCAACCCTATGACTATAAATTACAGGCAAGTTGCCAATCTTCATTGGCAGAGGGAGTTTCCATGCTAGGAATATGCTACATGGATGAAATCATGAGTCTGGCCTCCCTAGGATAAAATAGAGCAACACACATTGCATAGATATCTATAAATGGACCTTTAGCCATCCTACTAATCTCATTTTACTGGTTATGCATAGAATATGAGCCAAGTGGGCTAGCATATTTTACCTGTGCTCTTTGAATGCCTATGGCTTCAGGTAAAATCATGATGTAAATTATTAAACCAGACACTCCTGAATACTGAATGACAATGAACTACAGCCACCTCCCCAGTAAGAGAAAAACAAGCTCATTGTTTATAATGAGGCAGAAGGTAGAGTTCAATATGCTACCTAATTCCAAAATTGTGTGAGATTCCCCCCCAACTGGTGATTTTCCACTAATCACAGTCAAAAATTGGAAAGCATTCAGAGGCTACTAATGCCTAAATTAAATCAAATGAAGCTGTAATTTTACAAACAAATTCCACAAGTTCTGTGCTACACTCAACTACCATTTTCACCCTAAAAAGTGACACCCTAGAATGGAAGTTATATCCACTCTAACGCACACTCTTAATAGATTCTATTCTTTTCCTTTGAGAGGTTCTTTGCTTCCATTTGAAATTTAGGAGAAGAAAGGGAAAGTTGAAATAGTTATCAAAGGAACAAATGGATGAGCTATTTGAAACTGCAACCTCTAGACCCCCAAAGAAAGAATGCCTGTGATGCACTAAAAATACATTTCCTTTTTAAATACAAAAAAAAGAATGGCACATCTCAACTACCAAGGTTTAATTGTTCTAGAATCCCCCTCAAAGAGGGTGAAAGCACCTTCAATTTGCATGATTTATTATCTTTCTACATTTCAGTTACTAAGGAATATACAATCCCAAAGGGATTTCTTCCATTTCCTGACAGCCCCTGAACATAAAATTAATATACAGGGCAAAAGAAAATTTGCTGTAGAATTTCAGAACTGATTAATGTAAGTCATGTCAGTCTGTCATTCTCTCGCAAGCCAATTAGGCAAAGCACTCATATCTGGCACTCTAAATACTGTATATTAAAGTTGGTAAAAAGTTTAAGTTCTGGTCATAAAAAATAACTATCACAAGCAAAGCAGCTTCAAAAATGTATCTCTTATTAATAAAGTGTGTTGAGGCCCCAATTGCTAAGGAAAATAAAGAAAATTTCTTATTATTCTTATCACCAAATTGCCCAATTGACACCATCAATTCTTTCTGGCATTCATTTAAGGCACAAGTAGTTCATAAGCTCCAAAGTGCCTATTAAAACCAATCAAGCCAAGGAAAACAATCTAGTTCTCTGGCCAATGATGAGCTTCCAAATCTTTCTCCAAATGATTAAGTATCTAGACAAACTTTAGCCTGGCCCACCAAGAATAAGGAAAATCTCCCCTATCCAATCATCTACCACCAACAATAAGTGCTCACTGTACAGTATACCCAAGGTCAGGGATGGATATGATTTGAACCCAGGCTTACTTGATTCTAAGCCTACCATTCCATCCATTATACCACATTGCCACTCTGTAAGTACCTTGTAATGATATTAATGCTGCTTTATATTGGCATAGCACTTTTCAGTTTATAAATCATTTTCCATGCATTATCTATTTTGACTTTCAAAACAACCCTATGAGATAGATTTTGCAGGCATTATCTATCACTTTCATTTTATAAAAGCTTTAAGCAACTTTTTCAAGAGCACATAGTTAACAAATGGTATTGCTGGAACTAATAACAGCAGCCCACACCTACATAGTCCCTTAAAGTTTATAAAACATTGTCTTTGTAATTATGGAACATCAGAGAAGTGTTCTTATAGAATCAAAGAACTTTTTTCCTCTCCCTTGTTCATGATACATTATAAATATCTTCATTCTACAGAAAAGACTAGAAAGGTTAAAGCACTTTCTTATGGTGACATAACTAGTAAATGTAAAAGCCAGCATCTGAATCTGAATCTCTTTATTTCACATCTAGAGTGCTTTCCATCATACCATACAGCCTCTCCAACTAGGGATGTTCACTGTTCTTTCTGCTATGCTATAATTCCCTCTTGCAAATCATATATGGCTTTTAAAAGGCATTAGTATTTGGTATAATAATATTATAAAGATAAAGTAGGAGAGGGAAAGAGAGGAAGGGGAGGGAGAGAGAGAGAGAGACAATAAATTTATTAAGTCCTTATTATCTTATTATGTGCCAGGTACTATGTTAAGTGCTGAGATATACATTGTGAGTATGAAAGAGTCACCAACTAGCAGAGCAGGGCCTTTGACTGAAGGTTTCTATTGGCTAAGAATATTGCTGGCTTAGAGATGAAGAAGCCATCAACTTATATTTTATACACACACACACATGTGTGTGTACATATATGTTTGTGTCTGTGTATATGTATGTATATACACATATATGTGTGTATGCACACATATGTGTGTGTGTGTATATATATACACACACACACATACATATGTAAAAGTGTTTCCACATCTGGTTTTTCATGTGAATCCCACAACATATTTGTAATATCACTGTAACAGGTCAGTGACAGAATCAGCACTAGAATCCAAGTCTTGCCACATGTAGGACAACGTTCTGTCTACTACACTACAGTCTTTTACCTTTAGAAGCAGAGCCATGTTCTAAGTAACTTTAAAGACTCGAAGAATTTTAGAGCAAGATGGGGCCTTAGAGAGACTCTAATACACACGCTAAGGACCACGAGGCCTTGCCCTCCATCCTGAATTTAAAGTTTCTAATATGCAATGACTTCCTCTATTAGAATGTGAGCTCCTTAACAGCAAAGACTTTCTCACTTTCACTTTAATATCCCACATCTATCACAATATTTGTGATATGCCATATATAGCTTTATAGTAAGCATGCTTTTTAATTCATTCATCTAATCCAAAACCTTCATTTTACACTGGAAGAAACTGAAGCCCAGATGGGTTAAATGACTTATTCCATTTCCTATTAACACAGGAGCAGACCTGGAACTAGAACCCAGGTCTCTTGACCTCTGGCTCTGTGTTCTTCCCAGGAGACCCTTCTACCAGTGGAAAGCTCCATTATAAAAATGTCCTATTCCCTCCTATGAGAATATCATAGATTTAAAGCTGAAAGGGATACCAGAGACCATCTTATCTAACCCATTCATCCTACAGATAAGGAAATTGAAATCAAGAGAAGTTAAATGCCCAAGATTGCACAGGTAGTGAGTGGTAGAAATCAGATTTGAATCCAGATCCTCTGACTACAAATACAGCACACCCTTTCCACTGCCCATGCTGTTTCACTACCCTCCAAAAATGTTTTTATTTCTGCTAAAACAAGCAGCATAGTCAAGTCCATTGAGATTGTGTTGCTTCAGGGTGGAGCAGGGGACAAGACCCACTATGAATTCAGACCAAAAATATCCTATGGCACTAGTTGGAACCTCCCTAAGGAAGGGGGGAAAAACATGACAAGAGAATATTGTTCATAGAGGAGCATGAAGTATTATATGGCTGAGACAGTTAAGTTTTAGTAGCCAGATACATGGGACAGATACTGAGCTAAAGAGCCAGAATAGAAAGTAATGAACATTTTGGAATCAGGATCTCTGCTGCTATCAAAAAACAGAGTCAAATTGGGTTTATAGGAAGAGTAACCAGAATAGGTTTTAATATCGTTGTAACAACTAGGGTCTATTTCACAGTTTCCCCAGCTTGCTCTATTCATCCTTCACCTCCTGAATTAATTGAAGGTGGACAGCTCCCTTTGATGCCACCATCCCCAGCCCCATCCCTCTTACTCTCCATAGAAGCAATATTCTCTAATTGGTGGCAGACTTTGGTGGAGAAATGAACAGGAGTAGCTGCTAAGCACACCTATCCTCCTACACTGGCTGTAAGTAACTAGTGTATTTAAGGGAAGCAAGAACAATGAACTTCAGGGTTGTTTCCCTCAGACGAGCTCTATAATTTTGCCAATGCAATTGAATTGCATGTGGAAAGGGGAGGAGGTGGGGAAGTACAAGAAGGATCTTCCTCACAGCAAGACAGTAGAACCATGGCATGGTCTAGGGTCCACATGTCCCTTCCCTTCTGTGTGTTTTTGTTCTCTGCTGGTGTACCTCCAAAGGAAGAATTTGGCAACTAGTGGAAGTTTGGGACATTGCTGCATTTGTGAGAGATCATGTTGTTTTTAATCTTCTACCATATGTGCATTTGAAATAATTACCAATAATTGGGAATTGTGTTTTCCATGCTGAGGAACTGGTATTATATTTTATATATAGTGCAAATTTAGTGAAATAAATGTGAGATTTCTCCCTTAAATGACTTCCACTCCTAGAAATGAATATGCACATACACACACACGTAATTCTTCCAAATTCCTGATACCATTTTTTCACATACTGACATCAACCAGTAACCAAGAAGCATTACCTCAGGGCAAAAATGCTTTTTAAGAACTTCTTTTCTGAAAAGAAAACTCTATTCCCTCCACTCATTCAGAAGCATCAAATTAGGGAAAAGATGAGAACAAGGTCAAACTCAACATGCACAAATGGCGTTCATTATATTTTCCCTGAAACCCATTCCTCTTTCAAACTTTCCTTTTTCTGTTTAGTGCACCACTAACCTTTCAGACACCCAAGTTCTCAGCTGCAGTCACTATTCTTCTTCTTCCTCCCTTACTCAAACATTTGTCGAGTCTTATCATTCTATCAACACAAAAATATCTAGCATCCACTCATACAAGCTCTACCACTCTAGTTTGATCCTCTTCATCTCTTTCCTGGACTATCACATTAGTTTCTCAATTGATCTCTCTACTTCCAATCTGCCAACCTTCCTCAAATTCATTCTCCAGGCAGCTGTCAAATTGATATTCCTAAAACAAAGCCCTGAAAATCCCCCCCACAAATCTTTAATGACTCCAGCAGCTGGTGTATAGCACCCGGGCCTTAGAATCAAGAAGTTCTGAGTTTATATCTTGCCTCTAACACTGTGTGACCCTGAGCAAGTTACTTAACTTCCCTCATTCTTTCTTCTTCTGTAAAATCAAGTTAATTATAGTACCTACCTTACATAGCTAGTGAAATGCACTCTCTCCTGACCTCTTCATCCTAAAATATTGATCTTCCTTTAAATCTACCTCTTACATAAAACTTTTCTTACTGTCCCCTAGGTGTTAGTGTCTCTTCCTCCTGAAATTATTTTGTAGAATTTTTTATACACTGTGTATTTACTTCTCTGTGTTCATGTAATATCCCCCAACCCTATCCCACTCAAGTAGACTGTAAGCACCTTTGAGTTCCAGACTGTTTCATTTTTGTCTGTAATCTCATACAGTAGAGTGCCTTGTATATAGTAGGTTGTTAATAAATGTTTGTTCAAGGAATCCAATTGAACAGCCATAAGACAGAGGATGATTTTCATCTTGAAGTCATTAATATGCACATTGCTCTTTCTGGATATGATTGGGAAAGCAAAGTTGTTCTTTACACATAAAAAGTTACAGGGAGAAATCATAGTTCATAGATCTTAGAGCTGGATAAGCTCATTCATGCTCCCAACTTCAAGCAGAGGAGCCATTATCTTTCCATTTTACAGATGAGACAACTGAGGGCATAGAGAAATTAAGTGACATGCCAAGAAATTAAGTGCTGCCTTTATCATTAGGGGTCTGATAATTTGCCTTCCTCTATACCTCATTTCATGTTTTTAATCACTATTATATGAATATTATAAATACTTTGAAAGAGTTTATACAGAAAAATGAGAATTGCCCTAATCCATTTGTTCTCAATTTTTTTAAATGCTAAAATATTAGTCTTAGTAAAGTTACTATGTGGTTGGAATGGGAAAAGGAAATGCAGCACAGGATTTTTCTCAAAGTGTGATTTAAAGTTGTCCTGTGATTGTAGGACTTTACTTGAGCCTAAATCTTTCAAATGGCATGTTTGCCAAATTCATAACCTGAAAAAAATCTCAAGGGAACTTTTTATTTCTAGATGGCATATTAATCCATTTAGTTAATACTCTGACTTGCATGAGTGGCCAGAAATTACGTTAGCTTTAGGAACCAAAGTAATTTGACCCATCTGAATAAAATATTTAATCTTCATGACAGAAAAAATACTAAGCTACAAAATTTATATATTAAATATGTATTTGCCCACATATTTATACCCACATACAGATATGTATGTATAGATAGACAGACAGATCCATATTGAGATGTGAAGGGGAGTGGGGAACCTATATTATTTCAATCTAGAGAACTTCCCATGAGGAAATTCCCTCTACCGGTGAAGAGTGACTCTCTAATTGCTATACCACTCCCTTTTTCCACTTACATATATTGCTGCATTATATACATATATTGGGTGTGTGTTTGTATGTATACACATATGTATATATTTACATATATTACTATTTTAAGGCTGTAAGTCCCTCCTCTCTGAGAGTCCTATTTCAACATCTCACCATGGTGTGAAAGTGAATCTGTGCCCTTCAAGGTATTTGGGAAAGTAAAGTCTTTTTATTAAAATTAGAATACAAGTCAATAAAAGACCTTATTCATGTATATATCACAAGCCTAGGCAGACAGAAACATCAGCTGACAAATACAGAAGGGTGTCGCTATGTGTCATGTGGCCTCTCTAGTGGGTAGAATACTGGAATTGAAGTCAGGAAGGCCCGAGTTCAAATCCTGCCTCAAATTCCCCCTGGCTATGTGACCTTGAGTAAATCAGTTAATCTTTCTTAGCCTCAATTTCCTTATCTGTTAAATGAAGAAAACAAAAGCACCCACCTCACAGGGCTGTTTTAAGGATCAAATGACATAATCTATACAAGGTGCTTTGCAAATCTTAAAGTGTTATATAAATTCTAGCTATTTTCACTATTATTTAGTGGGCTTCTGGACACAAGCAATTTCTCACAGATTCAAGAACACAGTCATTCCAGTTCAGAACTGCTCCATCATTGGAGCTGGAGCAAATTGGCTGTGTTTCAGGGGAAGAAGACTAGAACTTCCTAATCTGCTGGGCTGTCATTGGCCTCAAGGGACTCAAGCAAAGCTATTTTTTGTTTGTCCTTGGACAAGAACTGGGATAAAGGAAGACAAAACATACAGAGTTGTGGGATATGAATGTAACAAAATGCTACTGTTCTGTAAGAAATGAAGAAATGGACAATTTCAAAGGAAACTGGGAAGATCTTTATGAACTGATGCAGAACACAGTGAGCAAAACCAGAAGAGTTTACACAATGATGACAGTTCTAGAGGAAAACAACTTTGAACGACTTTGGCACTCTGATCAGAGTAATGATAAGCTACAAGACCAAAAGGATGAAGATGAAATATGTCATTCACCTTTTAACAGAGAAGTGATGAGCTTATTGTGCAGAAAGTGGCATATATTTTCAGGCAAATCCAATGTGGGAATTTGTTTTGCTGGATTATGCAGCTATATATTGAGGTATTTATTTTTTGGGCTTATTTTTTAAATATTTCTTCAAGGAGTGGAGGACACATTAATAAACAATCTTATTACCTGAAAATAACATATATTTTAAAATATATGACTGCTCATTTTAACTCAAAATAGAGGCTGAGTTCTGAATGTCATTACTCATGTCAAAAAAGAAACCCTTCCTTCTTTGAAATCACAAAGATCCCTTAATAAAGCAAAGGTCCAGGCAGGTCTTCTAAAACTGAGGTGGCTTTGGGATAGTATAGTGATAGAAAATGTGTTTTTTATCTGAAGACTGACCTAGTTAAGTTCAGAAAGGCTCCTCACAAGGTTGGCTTCAGGGTGATTGATTTTCTGGCCTCAGCAACTTTCAAAGATCTTGTGCTACCATGTATCCCTGAAAAGAGGGCCTGGAGGAATGAAATTACAGATCCTTAAAGCATCAAAAAAGTAATTCAAAGTTCTTATTGCTGTCATTTATTATTCAGAAGATGACAAAACTTTCAGTATCTTAGGAGATGTGCATCACTTCATTAGAAAAAAAAAAGTACCCAGAACTCTGTGCTTATCTAGAAAAGAAGAATATTGCTTATTCCTGTCAGGGGGAAGAAAAGAAAGCATGGAAGAAAAAATGAGTTATGGCAGCTCAGAGCTCCAAAATAAAAATGAATTGGAATCATGTCTTAATCACAATTACAAAGGCTGAGAGAGTACTGAAACATGACCGACCCATTTATGTTTTCATTTAAGCCTTCTCCTAAAGAGAAGTTGAAAAATAATTCCCACTAAATCTTAATAAATCACTTATGGCAGATGGTAACTGTATCAGTGTAACAGATTCATGCAAAAAGAGTAAATTCTAGCCTTCCTAACAGCTTAAAGCCAAACCAAGTGTCCATGATTAACAGTGACATATTGAGAGTACAGCTCTAAGTAACTTAAAGACTAGGAATCCAAAGAATCAAAAGAAACAAGTTACTTTCATTGTGTGACTAGAAGCAACTTTCAAAATTGTGATCATTATAAACTCCTGTTTAAAAATGAGGTACAGACAAGGAAAGAAAGAGGGCCCTAATTTATTCTAAAACCTCTTCTTGTTTTTAAACAAAACAGGTTATTCTGTCAACAAGAGCAAATTATTTTTAGGAGGTAGACAAATGAATGCCTCAGTGCCAGTCTCATTGCAGAAAAAATTACATACAAGCATTTAACATGTATTAGTTTGACCCTATGAGCTGACCCCATTCATGAGATTTCAACAAAGCTATCGAAAAATACTTTAACATGAGAGTACACTGTAATTGAACATGACACATAGATTATTTGCAAAGGCTGTAATATGAGAATTACATGAAAATAAAAGTGCAAAAGAAAATTAATTCTGTGTATTTTGATATCCTAGCCTTATCTTAAGATTTAACAAGTAGCAAAACTCAGTTACCAGTTATATTCTGAGGTGAACTGGTCCAAATCCTTTTTCTAAGCTATCCAAACAAAACTCCCACTCATCTCTCTTTGTTTTTAGTAGGTACTAAAGCATCAGATAGTTCTGATTCTCATGAATTTCAAATTGTTACAAAATAAATTAAAGCTATGCCCTAACACTGAAACAGATGGACCCCTTACTTTTATATACCTCACTCCATTCATTTTATCATACTGAAAATAACCTCAAAGCCCCAAAGTCATTTGTCAACTTGATCAGCTCTTTAGCATGTCTGTTACCACACTAAGTGAGGTTTCAATGGAAATTTTGGTTATTGAGACAGGCTTATTCACTGTATTGGGAAAGGTGGTTCACAAAATCCTAACAATCAGTGATTACCTAAATAGACATTGTTTTCTATTCACTTTTATGAGAACCTGATTTCTCCTACTTTGTTATTTTGGGTAACTTCTTTATATTTTGGTGGATTAATGTTGATAAAAATGTGTATTGTATCACTATAGTCAGTGAGATAGCTTTTATTCTTTCTGACCTGAACCAGGTAAACAAATGCTTACCTGGCTACTAATGTTTGCATTTAAAACCAGTTACATAACCTATAATCTGTTTTTAAACTTGAGTTCTTCAAATTCAAATAGAAGGAAAAGTGGAAGAAGAGGGAAACTAATAACTACCAGCACAAGTTCCCAGCTAAGGAACAGTGTGGCCCCCAATACTGACTTAGGAAAGTCAATTAACAGTTCTGGGCTTTGGCTTCATCTTCCCAAAACTTTAACATAATGTTTGAGAATTAAATTAACAAAGATTAATAAAGAAGTTTGAGTCCTAACAATGAGAGTAATATACTACTCTTGTCTATCATTGAGGTTCTTATATTCTTTCATTAAAGGCCCATTCTTGTGCATTATTAGAACATGAAGGAGACCCTAGGCTCACAATAATGATGACAGTAGGGCATAAGTCCTTGAAGTCTTTAGTTGAAAAAGTACTTTTAGCTCATGGGAAAGGGAAATAATTAGATTTTTTTTTCCTTTGACCCAGTCTTCTTCATTGCATTTGCCTTTAAAGAAAAAAAATTTAGTCTCAAGCACACTAGTCCTCCAGTATTTCAAGGATCAGCAATTTCATTGCTGTGGCTTTTTGATTCAGTGATTCAGTAGATGTGACCCAAGTCTGGTGGTTCCTTTATTCAACTAAGGATAAAAAACTAGCATAACTACCTTTTTGATGTCTTTGTAGCATATATTTGCCATTTATGATTTGTGTAACTCTGGGCATGTCACTCAATCTCCTTATCATGCTATAACTGTAGGATGACTGGTTTGGACAAATGGCCCCTAAGGTCCCTTCCAGCTTTAGATCTGTGTTCCTATAATTCAATTCTACTGTAAGCACCCTGAGGCGGCATTGAGGTCACAGAACTCAGAGGCTTCTTTGGGATGCTTCCGTAAAAACCCTAGGTCAGTGCTGGGTAGCTCTCCAAAACTATTTGTTAAATTGAGGAGGTCCCACAAGCATTAGAATGAACCAATTTCTTCGCTTGAACAAAAAAAAAAAAAAGAAAGGAACTAGTAAACACACAAGTCTTCATTATGACAAACATAATTCCATCACTCATCATTGTGTATAATCATTTCAGAAGCTCTTCTGTAATCCTATAGAGTTAATTGAGTGGTTTTCATTTAAATAAGCCTTGGTCTGAATACAAAAATAAGAGCTTGTAGAACTCTCAGCTCTGTTTAAGATATGAAGAGTGCCCCTGGTATTGTAACACAACAACATATGTTGGGTTCTCATCTAATCTAAGTTCATACAGAAAGAAGGTGGATTTGTTTTAAATTGCTATTTAAATCACTACTCAGGAGGACTCAATTAAATCCACTTTTCTCCCTGAAGAAAGAATGTGCCTGTTGTCTGCTACAAATTTGACTTTGCCTCCTTTGTCATGTTCTCACCAGATAATTTCACCAGCTACCTTACTGAAAACTACACCCAATGCTCAAGAGGCTTAATCGTTGAAAGTCCCACCTCGAGGCCTGCTGTCCTGATTAGTGGTTGCCTCATTCCACCCATTATGTCTAATACAGGCTCCATCCATGTTTCACTTTGTGCCCACACCATCTTTTTGATAGCCATCTTACTGCCACATTACCTTCAATGTTGTTGTTCAGTCATTACAATCATGACCAATTCTTTATAACCTCATTTTATAGCTGAGGAAATTGAAGTAAACAGGATCAAGTGCCTTGCCTAAGGTCACATAGCTAGTAAGTGTTTGAGGCTAGATTTGAACTCAGGAAGATGAGTTTTCCTGACTTCAGGCCCAGCATACCCTGCAACACCCAGCTGCCCCTTACCCTCAATGCTCCACCCTTGTTTACAATTCTAGAACCAGAGTATATCATTCTACCTCCTCACATTTCATCATTCCCATTCACCATCCCTGTACCTTTCCCAACCAAAATATTCCTCCCTGGCTACTACTCTTCTATATCTGTTTCCTCTTTTCCTTAAGCTACTTGAGGATAAAGACTCTCTTTGCCTTTGTACTTGTATCCACAGTGCTTAGCACATAGTAAGTGCTTAATAAATACTTTTTTCATTTATTCATTCACATATCAGAAGAAACTTTTGTTTGAAAGAATCACGATTAGTGACAAACTGAATTTGAGAAAAGTCCTTATGCCTTTAGGAATGAATGAGAGATGTCCAAAGCATAAGATTCATGCATATACTCCTTTAAACTACACCTAAAAGAAGATGTTCCATTGTACTGGGATGTTTTCTTAGCAAATAGAGACAATGGAGAAGTCCAAAGGAGAAGAAGTAGGCGTGATTGAGAAGGTAGAAGTAATATAGATGCATCATCAGGAATGACTCCGTATGTCATATGCAATTGGAGAGAGAATAGCTTAAGAGAAAGATTAGAGCTAGACATATAAACCTGGGAGTGATTGCATGGCAATGATAACTGAAACCACGAGAGCTGATGAGATCACTGAGAGAAAAAAATTTAAAGAAGATAAGAGGGAACAGGAGAAAGCCCTGGGGGATATCCATGGTTGGGGAAGAGAAGATGAATGATGATCTAACAAAGGAAACAGAAGAGAAGCCAGAAAAATAGAAGAACCCTGAGAAAGCAGCATCAAGAAAGCCCAGGTAAGAGGGAGATTCCAGGAGGGGGTGTCAACAATGTCAAAAGCAAAAATATCAAATAAAATGAGGCCCAGAAAAAGAGCTTAAGTGATAACCTTGGAGAGAACTATTTTAGCCAAGCTGTGGGGCCAGGAGCCAGATTGCAAAAGGTTGAGGAGTGTGCAGTGAGGAAATGGAAGCAACAAGTGTAGTCAACTTTTTCCAGTATTTTAGCAATTTTAGTAGTTTAGGAAAAGTAGAGGTAATAAACTGAAGAGATATCACAGTCAAGTGAAGGTTTTGTTCATTGGTTTGTTCGTTTTAGGATGGAATATATCTGTGCATGTTTACAGGCAGTAAGGAAGAGTAAATTCCAGGAGGAGATTGGAATGGGCGGAATCAAGTAAAAAGACTGGCCTTGACATACAGGGATCACCTCTTCTTCAAAAACTGAAGCAAATGCAGAGTTGAGGGAGTGATGGGGGAGGCGGAACAGGGTATAGTCAAGGTGATGTGTGAGAAAGGAAAAAAAAAGGTCTTGGATATTCTCAATACAGTAGAAGCAAAGTTTTTTGCTGACAGGGAACAGGAGATGGTATAGCAGCAAGGGAAGGGGAAAGGGAACAAGCATTCATTAATAATCTACTATGTGTAAGACAGTGCTAAACTTTTTAGTTTTGGAATAGTCACTTCTGAAAGCAAGATAGTAAGCCAATCAGCAAAGAATTAAGAAATAATTGTGAAACAATGAGAGCCCAAACAAGATCAAATAACATAAATTTGTAGTGGATCAATTTATCACAGTCATGTGACTTTTTTCACAAACATCTTTAGCAATCTAGTGAAGCCTATGAACCCCTTTTCAGAATACTGTTTTTAAATGTATCAAAAAATACAAAAAAATTACAAAGGAAACCAACCATATTAAAGAAGTATTTTCTTCCTTTCCAAGTCCAAAGATCCCTGAAATTTGTTCACCATGGACACCAGATTAAGAACTCGTACTTTAGGTGTACAGCTTATAATCAAGGTTAATCTGTCTTAGAGCCACTACGGCACTTCAGTTGTAGAAAACGTATTTTTAAAGGAAAATAAATAAACCAGTATTTCAACTGGGTCAGTATGAGAAACAAACTACTTGGATATATAGCTAGTTCAGTCTTTACCTTCCTATCCAAATACACTTATTTATTAAAGATAAAGTCTTTGTTTTTGCTTTTCCCATTCCCAAATTGTTTTGGAAAAGATAAATTATCACATTTCTCTCAGCCCTTTTCTCTCTGCCAAATTCTCTATGCTCTGGATCATTTCTGACCACCACTTCGCCATCCATATTTATCCTTCTTGTATGTCACCCATAGATTATGCTCTGGCCTGGTGCACAGTACTGTGCTTGGGGCTAGTAATATGGTATGCAAGTTGTAGGTATGCAGTGGGGAAAGGATAGGGGGAAGCAGTGGAATTTTGTCTGCACAGCTGCTGATTGCAATTAAGTTATAATCATTTCAAGGGACTCAAACTGGTGGGGGAAAAAGAGAGAGAAGTTAGGAGCTATGGCCACCATAGGAGAAATGCATTAAGAGGAGAAGGAGTAGGGGGGAGGGATGTATAACCAATAATGGGTGAAGGGGGTGGCATGGTAGTATTGGGAGAAAACTCCATGATTGGCTATGGGTAGGATGAAATTGGACCTATCTTCCTACCTTCTAATCGATTGATCACATCACACTCCTACTAGCCAGGGCCCCTCTTTCATAAAGAACTACTCCAAAGCATTGTTACTACGTCAGGGAAGGCAAGGCACTTAAGTAACAGGGACAGAATTAAACAATGATGCCATTAAGTATCCTTAGGGAGTGTGTCAACTCCCTCCTAAGTTAGAACTGCCATTGGTCAAGCCCACTTAAATAGGAAGAACAGTGGCAGTTTTGGTGAACTACCTTGTTACCATCTAGTAAGAAAAGACTGTGTGCAAAATGAGAAGGAGGGGACATATAGATCTCAGATTGCAACAGAGAAGCTCAAATATAGCGGCTTCAGGTTCCCTGAGATTTGTTCTTTTTTGTGTTAATGTGATTGGCTGATAAACTCCCCCTTTGTGGAGGTGCCGCCAGGGAAGCAGGTGGTGTGCGATATTTTGTTGTCTTAAGAGTAAGGTTGAAAAGCTTCTCTGGAATCCAGGAACATCTAGGCATATTTTTGACAATTGCTTCTTGCATTCATGTGCAATAGAAAGTTTGTTAATCCCTTTCTAAAATTACTGTCATCATTATACTGTGTCCAGAAGTGACTCACACTATGATACCCAAAAAGTTAGAATTTGAAAAGATAGCAGCTGTGAGACCAAGTTAAGGAGGGATTCTGGCTTTCTGCATTGATTGGTTTTCTTCTGGGCTATATTCTAGTGTATCAAGATGTTTTCATAAAGCTGGTTATGTGTGAAGTAGGCATCCTAGGAAACTTAGCCTCGGGTATTTTTGATAGAGCACGGAGCAGTTGGTGAGTGCATGTAGAGAAAATATTAGTGAAGAAAGTGTATAGCAGTGCAAATTTTTGACAAGAGACCTCGATTAGGTAGCTGGATAGAAGCTGAGAAAGTAGGAATAAAAGGGGTGTGAAAGCCTAAATATTAGGAATGGGGTCAGGTAGGGGGAAATCAGAGGCAAATCTTTCAACCCTATGAGGATTTTATGAACATCTGAGATTGGAGAAGGGGACCATCCCGGAGGCTGCAAACAGATCAAACACTCAAGATCTATGTTTAAAAATAGTAAGACTGTAGGTGGGTTTGTGTCACAAATTTTCTCTTGACTAAATATAGAGAGAATGTAAGCTCTTTCAGGGCAGGCACTGTTTCATGGTTTTCATGTTTTATTTTGTTATAAAAACATGCTTTATTGGTGTCTTTTGTTTATATATGCTTCTGACACTATGGACTGTGTGTTTACAACCTCCAAACTCCAGAATTGAAGTTTTTCTTACAAGAAAAGAAGTTAAGCAAAATACAGTGAATTCCTTATCTAAAAACATTCAAAACAATAATAGCTAGCATTTAAATAGTGCTTTAAGGTTTGCAAAGCACTTTACATGTTAACTCATTTGATTTTCACAACAACCCTGGGAGGTAAATACTACTTTTATTCCCGTTTTATACATGAGGAAACTGGGGCTGAGAGAGGTTAAGTGACTTACCCAGGATCACATAGCTAGTTAGTGTCCAAATTAGAATTTGAATGCAGTTCTACCTGACTCCAAGTCTAGCACTCTGTGCACAATGTCACCTAGTTATAAAGATTCATGGTGTCCATTAAATCACATATTGTACCTAATATATCTTATACTTGGGACCAATCCCAGTTCCTAATAAATCCAGCTCATCCTTAAGTGACTTCTGCTTTTGTGTTGGTGCAGTTTTTGTCTTTAAAAATCCTATCAGCAAACATATCTTTTGAATGGCTTGGTCTTAGTCCTGAAATTTATTGTGGTTAATATTATGGAGAGATGATTCCCAAATCCGGAGACGTAGCCAGTTCTTGAGCAGTTTAAAATTGACCTTGGTGAAAAGGATTACACTTCCAAGAAAAAGAGCTGCAGAGAGTACAGGGCCTATTGTGACCAATTTATGAAACTTTTCTCAACAGTTGCTATGAATGTATTATCTCAAATTCTATATAATTGGACGTTCTAGTCCCTATATTATAATGATATCTTGCAACCTTAACATTTAAATTAAAATCATCTTTATGAGATTTTATTTTGCATTTACAAAAATAATTTTGGCATCCCCACAAAAATCTGATCTAAATAGAAAAACTTGTTTTATGATAATTGTGTAAATAAATCTTATTAATCATTATATAGGCTCTTCTAAAATAAAAATCTGTAATCTTTGATCTTTTTTGTTTCTTTTTTGCCCATATTTTAATAACAACTATGATTTTTAGAAAGATAGTAATGAATGCTCTTGTCAAATAATTTAGTTTGAAACCAATCCAGGAAGCATTTATTATGTGCCTTGTGCTAAGAATTGGGGATACAAACAAAGGCAAAAACTGCAAAAACCATCCCTGCCATCAAGGAGTTTATATTACGCTAAAAGGAACAGCATGGAAACATGGATAAATACATGAGAATTTAAGGAGGGAGAGCTCACGAACAACTAAGGGGATCAGGAAAGGCCACCAATAGAAGCTAGCACATGAGATGAGGTTTAAAGGATGATTCTAAGATTCTAGTTAATAGAGAATATTTTTCTCTGCTTTTCCCATTTTACATCTCCCCATTTGGACTGTGCAGTCCTTGAGGACAGAGTGTGTTTTTGATTTTCTTTTTATCTCCAGTGTGGTACTTGGCCCATAGTGCTTGATAAATTCCTGTTGATTTTGTTGACTGGCTGACTTTGGACTAGACTTATGACTTTATAGGTATCAGGAATTCAAAGTGAAGAGACTCCCTCCACTAATGCAGATCAGCAATTACTCTGCAACCTAGATGATCTTAGATAGTTTCCTAGGGATGGAGAAGTTATTTACCAGGATTCAATCTAGTATATTCCAGATTCAAGAATTGAACGTGTCTTCCTGACTCTTCCTGACTACTTCTATCCACTACTTCAAACTCCTGATACCTTTTCTATTAGTCCAGAAAAATATAATGGAAATCTTAGTCTTGTTCCTTTAGAAAAAAAAAAATACAGTTGGACTAGAAAAAATTTACCTAAAGTAATGTCAATCAAGTCAAAATTCCTTCTTAAAAATGCAGCTGTAGATTTTACTTTTCATAGCCAAGCAAGAACCAATTATTCAAATCAACTTACATATGCAAATTAGTTCTTTAAGAAACTTCCCTAATCCGTGCAGTTATTAAGTATAACGGGATTTACCTCATCTAATTTCTTCACTAGGAAGAAAAAGTACACAAGGAAAATCCTATTATAGCTGAAAAGAACCTTGGTCTCCCTTGTTTACTTTGAAATCTTCCTCTGGCAAGAACAGTGGACAAAGAGTAATTATTTTCTTGTCAGTGGTTTTTACAATTCTAATTTGATACCACATCTATAAGGAGAAAAAGATAGGCATAAGTTTACTGAGCTCCTCTCCATTTGTGTACCAATCTGACTTGCTTTGGTTATAAAAGGAAAGGGAGAAAATATATGCCATTTGTTTCGAATGGAACATAGTTCAGTCAATTTGTACTCCCTGGCTTGGAGAATAGAGTAGGCTGATTTTTCCAGCTAGGGTGACTGTCTACACTGCTCAAAATCAGACTCATTTTCATTAAAGAACAGACTCCCAGTGCTAATGCTTTCTGTTCCATTACCAGTGAGATATTAAAAATTGGTGCACTAAAGATTTACAACCTTGGGACATGAATCAAGCATGGGTTATTGCTGTGTCAAATTGAAGAAGTTTAACCAGCACAGGGAGGTGGGTTTTGATGTCTCTTAAAAAAGTGTCTTAAATTCTGTCTGTCAGAGTGAAAGAAGCAGCCTGAAGAAAAAACATGAAGATTTTGACTTAAAGTCATGGTCATTAGTGGCAAGCCTACATTCTTTGTGTTATGCTGAGACACTGCATTAGCCAATTTAAAGCTGACAAACAAAAACCTTGTCACCTGGAAGGCTGGGAAAATGAGTTCTTCTCACAATGCCTATTTGAAGGTAGTAGCTTGGGTCCTAAACTCAATAGAAAGTGACACTTAATTTGGCAGATTCTGGTTTTAGGAGCTCAAGAGAATAAAACTGTCTTGGTAACATCAACCACACAATTGAGGTTGAGTCAAGGAGGAATTCACTTCTTTGAAATGTTGCAAGTCACCAAAACCTTGATGACAAATGGAATTTACATTTTTGTAGTTTTGAAATTATTACCTACATAGCACTTCTGTTTGCTGGAATATTTTCTTTGAATTAATATAAAGCAATTAGAATTTCCATTCATTTTTTAAAATATGCCCATGTGTAAATAGTGATTATTTAATAATGATAGCCTTTGCCATTTACATAACACTTCAAGCTATTATCCAAAGTATTTGATATTATATCCCTGTGATATAGATCTTACAGATATTATTACCTTCATTTTACCAAGGAGGAACCTGAGACTCAGAGAGATTAGTTCAGAGCTAAAGAGTATCAGAGGTAAGTTTTTAATTCAGGTTATCCTGACTCCAACTCCAATAGCATAGTCTGTACACAACTGCATATCGACATGTGTTTTTATGTTATGAGGCAATGTGGTTTAGTGAAGAGAGAGCCAGCCTTGATGCCAAGAAGACGTTGTCTCAAGACCCACCTCTATCACATACTGGCAGTGTGGCCCAGGGCAAGTCACATAACCTCTCAGTGTCCTTGGTAACTCTCTAAAGCAATAAAGTGCGAAGTAGAGAAGATACTGATCTGCACTGGTAGAGGGAATTCTCTCTCCAAGGAGTTCCTTATGATCAGACACAGACAGAGAGAGATGAAAAGAAGGAGAGGAGAGAGAACACTTTACTGTTTGATTTGCAGGTCTTCTTATGCTACGTAGAATACACATACAAGTATACGCAACACAATAGTTTAAAACTACGCTAAAACTTTTGGGATATCCTGTATATGCATATATATGTATACATTTACATATGTATATATGTGTATAATATATGTGTATAATATATGTATATATGTATAATATATATGTATATATACATACACACACAAGAAAATGTGTGAACCAAATAACAAAACATACTAAAGATATTAAACTATGAATATCCCTGGCATTTTTAGATAAATACCTAGTTAAAACAATTAGTAAGTAATTACCATTCACAGGAAGATGGTTGGGGGGGCAGGTTGCTTTGGGCTCCAAATATTGTGGACTCTTAGAATCTGAGGAAATAGATGCTAACAAAAATCAACACACCATAAATAAAATTAGTCTCATCATCATTGTTTTTCCAAAACATTTTTGAGGATTTATTACTTCTTCAGATGACCAGGGCTCTCCCAAATATCCTCAAGGAATGATATATCTAAATGTAAGGAAAGATAAGAGGAGATATAACTATGACATTTGAATGCAGATGTAAATGGAAGGGCAGTGGTCAGTATAGAGCCAGAGACAGCAAATGTCAGAGTTTACCTAGTACTGTTCCAAGGGAGGCATCTGTCTGCCAGACGTTGTATATGGCAGATGAATATTACAGTTACTATTTTTAAAAAAAGAAAATGAAAGGAAATGAAAACCCTCATAATAAATATGTTTAAAAATTTAGGTCACATTCTTAATGAGACCCACACCACTCTGTCAAGAGATGGAGAGTATGCTTCCTTCTTAGTCTTCTGCAATAGTGATCTGTCACTTGATTGACTAGAGTTTTAAAGTCTTTCAAAGTTGCTTTTATTCATAATATTGTCACTATATAAATCATTCTCCTAGTTCTGTTTACTTTACTCTGCATCAATTCATAAAGGTCTTCCTATTTTCCTCTGAAACTGTCCATTTAATCTTTTATTGTGGCTTAATATTTCATTACATCCATACAACAATTTGTTTAGTCTTTCCCCAATAGTTGGGCAGCCCTTCAGTTTCCTTCTTTTTTTTCTTTTGTTTTTTGCTACTGTTTTTTACTACTTTAACAAATGCTGCTATAAACAGTTTTGTACATATGGATCCTTTCATCTTCCTTTAATTTCTTTGGGGTATATGCCTTATAGTAGTATTGCTAGGTCAAAGGATATACACAGTTTAGTGACCTTTGGGGTATCTTTTGAAATTGCTTTGCAGGATGGCTGGACCAATTTATATCTTTACCAATAGCGTGCTAGTGTTTCTGCCTTACTAAAACATGTGTTATCTTCCTTGCCTTTCATCTTTGCCAATCTGATGGGTATGCGGTAGAACCTAAGAGTTGTTGCATTTCTCTAATTATTAGATTTGGATAATATTTTCATGTAGTTGTTGATAGCTTCCGTCAAGAACTAGCTGTTCATGCTTTTTGATGAATTTGATCTATTGATATCCAGTTCATTTTCAAAGTTGTTTTATTCTTCTAATATTAGATTGTTAGTGATTTAGGAATAGCAAAGAACATCAAGACCAGACCAGAAAGAATGGCATGCAAGACCTCTGGGGGGTTAGGCTAACATTGCCTACAGTATATAAACCCTAGGTAGGATATTCCCACAATTTTTTGCACGGCAAAACTGAAGCTTCAAGAAAATGAGATCTCAGGGTGATCTTCAGTCCTATATCTTTTCTTTCTTTCTCTTTTAACATCATTTTCTTTTGGAGGGTATGTGGATAAAGGGCTTGAAAATCTAAAAAAGAAAAATGATACATTTTTATGCTCTACAAAGAACCTTTCACCCTTAGCAACCAATACATGTTTTTGGCATTCATTACTTGTGTCTGTGGTCAAGTCCAAGGGCATGGGTTCCCACTAGCTACTCCTGCTTACAGTGGAAGAAAATTCTACTCATTCAGAATAAGTATGGGGAAATGGTACCTTTGCTAAAGTGCTCTTTAAAATGTGAAGGATATATTACAGAGATAACTCTCTGAAAAGGAGATGGGAGGGATATATTTAGAAATGAAGGTGATATATATACAAAGGATAAAAATAAAAATGTAAATCAAAGAAAAGGAAGGGGGAAATGTGAAGGAAACTACTGAATTTCTTAAAGAAGCTAGCTACTTGACACAATTTTGCTTAGAAACTCCCTACTTTTAAAAAAAATTGTAGTTAAAATGCAATATTCAGAATACCGTGAATCTGATGAACTAAAAATTCCAAATGGGAGAGTAGGGAATGTCTGACTTAATTTTTATTTCTATTCACCTTAGGAATACATTATTATTGTGATAGGATAGATATCTTCTTTATATTGGCAAGTTTAAGTAGGTAGTGTCCTACCTGATCCATCAGAAGGATTAAATTAGATTAGATTGGGCTTTTCAACAAATACATTGAGGCAAACCAGTGGGATTCAGAAAACATAGTAGGAGAATTTTGTGGAAGTGAAAGTATAGACCCAATATGGCTAGACTGAGCAACAGAAAACCTAACATTATAAGAAGCTATGGTAGATTTTCCAGGGACAAGGATGTATATACCACAGAGGGGGAAATGGTCTGTGACTTCAACCTAGCTAGGGAGCTTTTCAGTTGATTTCAATGGTCTGTATCAATGCACCAATACAGCACCTTAGTCCAATGCCTGACACATAGTAGATGTTTTATAAAGGCTTGCTAATTAATAATCAATTGTTGACTATATTCATGAAGATCCTGCTGCAAATCTTTAAAGTTTTATAAATGTTCCAGAGGCACAGAATAGAAAAGAACAACACTCTAACAACATTGAAGCCATTTGATTTAGGCTATTTCTGTCCTTTGACATAGGGGAAAAGATGGTGAAGGGGAAAGGAGATTTTACAAGGTGTTTCAAAAATCATAATGTAGTTCTAAAGCTACTAAAGCTGAAACTGTAAGTTATTTATTTTTGGAACCCTAAATGCTTAAATATAATATTTTTATAGAAGTAAATGCATCATTCTGGGACTGTTTACCTATATAGAGTATCCCAAAAGTCTTTGGTTGCTGTCCTTTGTTCTCAAAGAGGACCAAATGACATCACTATGTTGGAGTCAAGGTACAGTGTGTCCAACTGTGGCTAATCAGACTGATATGAGCTCAGAAGGCTCTACCACAAGATGGGCACAAATACTACACATGAACATTTGGAGTAGAGAAGTCTAAATTTGTACATCTCACATTTCTTTTGGGCTACAGCAATTCTGCTTCACTCATGTTTGATGGGGGTATACCATTCTGGGCCATCCTTTCTTAGTGTCTCCTATGTCATACAATCAATCCCAAAATTCTTCAGAGAGACCCTGAAAATATCCTTATCATACAAACACATAAGTAAAGCTTCTTCTGAACTTTACTTGAGTGCTTACCTTATATGGGTTTTCCATAAGATGATCTTTTAGGCAAATGTATGTTTGGCATTCAAACAACATGGCCAGCCATTGAGGCTGCAGGTTCCCCACCGCTATTCTAGACACTAAACTAAGCATGGGGGAACTTCTGTATCCAGGAGTTCAGAGATCCATTTGAGGATAAATTTCTTGAATAAGAGGTGATATTCAATTTTTACTTTTGTTATTTTTTACTTTTTACTTTATTTTTACTTTTACCACTTACCATTTTTTCAGAATCAAAAGCTTGCTTATATAGATTGAGTTGGAGCTTCTACAATGTACAAGCAGCATTTTCTGCCCATCTTTATTCTTTCTTTTGATTTGGGCTTTATTTTGAACTTTGACCTAACCAGCCAATGATCTGACTGAAGAAAGGCAGCTAATTTTTAAATAACTCCTACATCTGTAACCAGTTATGTCCTGTCAGTTAAGATATAGTCAGTCTCATTTCTTCCTATGTACTTATTTACTTGCTACACCTACCACCTTTCAAACTTTATCCTGAAGAAGGTATTCTTCAGGAAGAATTTTATGGCATCCAAGAAATCTACAAACCTTTGACTTCTCTGATTGATTGACACTGGCTCATTTCTAATATTTCCCTTCCTATTTTTCATCGTATTCTCCCAATGCACATTGCATTGAAATTATCAAAAGTAACTTATCAAAGTAAACTTTGCTAATTTTCATGGATCTTATCAGATTCTTTATAAGATTTCTCTGTTTCTTCATCCTCAGTACTAGATGAAAGTATTATTATGGTGGTCTGTTTGTGTGTTCTTATTTTGAGCACTGCTGAGCAAGATATCCACATGTGCCATTACATGATTCTTGTGGGCTTTGGGCATATGGTGAAAGCAACTCTGTCTGGCAATATTTTTTTTAACCTTTACAAGGAGAATCTATGAGTCATCCTTACATTTAGCTTCAATTTCTTTATGTCTTCTGATTTCATTTATAGTAAGAATATCAATTTGGATGGTGTTCAGTTTCTCCAGTAGAGTATCAATTCATTGGTCATTGGACAAAGATCTCAATTTGGGTGCCAACAGTTAAATTAGAGTTTATATATGGGATAAGAACTATGTTATTCTTAGCACTCTTTGCCCCCTTTTCCACCATTCTGCCACTGTCACTGAGGAAAGAGAGAAGGACCATACAGTTTAGAGAGCCATTTTGTAATTTTGTTCACTGGCCAGAAAAAAAAGCAAAATAAATCACCCACTGGCTAACCCTCTAATTACAAAATTACCTGCTAGAATGTCAATGTTATATTATAAGAGGTAGTATTGCAAGAGGTAGTATGGTAAGTTTGGAATCAGTAGGACTGGGTTTGAACCTTGGTTTTACTTTTTACTTATTTGCTTAGATCTGCTACTTACTCATCCTAGAATTAACAAAAATTGGCTAATTTGCAAATGAAACCCAAAGTAAGTAGGAAGCTAATAAAAGAGGAACAACTACACCTTATGAATTTGAGACATCAGGCCCAGATGAACTATATCCTTAGAAGCGGTGAAAATTGACAGATGCCACTTCTGGGACATAGTCAGTGAACTTTAAAAATCTTTTAAAAAATCTTTAAAAAAAAAAAAGCATGGAAGAAATTCCCCAGGACCAGAAAAAGGATAATCACAATACTTTTTAAGGAAGAAAGTAGAGCCTCCATACTATAAGCAAGTGAGCTTCATTTCATTTCCTATCAAAATTCTAAAGCCATAAAATGAGATACAGGATACCTAGAAAAGAAATGGTGATCACAAAGAACTGACATTACTTTATCCATAACAGGCTATGCCAAGATCCAAATCCTATCAGCAACAAGATGGAATACTAGATATTTTCTCTGATCCACATGATATCTCAAACCTCTCTGAAAAAAATCAGGCACCAAATATAAAGCAACTTCAGCTGTCTCTATGGTCTAGGATACCCAGAATCCAAAAGAAGCTTAGAAAAATACCTGAAGTGATGCCTACCCTGAGCTTGCTGAGCACCCCACCCCCCACCTCCCATATTATCAGCAGCAAAGTTACACTACCAGATGCAAGGACCCAACATGCAGGCTTGAAATAAAACCCAACCCCATATACCATCCCCCTCCCATCTTTCCATTACCATGTAGACTCTAGCTCCATGGTGTGGAAGTTTGTTTGGACCATGGAAGATAGTCATGGCATTGTAAGCCCTTCAGGAGCAAAAATCTGATGAGGCCCCCAACAGATACCCAATGCCCAACAGATAACACCATGGCACCAGCATGGCAGCTCTCTAAACTGGCAATGCAGAGCCAGAGAACTAAGGAAGTGAAGGAACAGGACAGGATTCAGTAGGGCCATAAGTGGATGGGGGAAAGGGGCAGTGTGAATTATGCACTATGCCACTAAGTCTGAGGGAAAGAGCTCATCATTCAGCTGGGGTCAATTCTATCCACCAAAAAGACAGCTGGGGATAAAGGATTACAACCAAGAATCACCTACCCAGAAAAACTGAGTATTATCCACTGGGGGCAGGGGGATGGACATTCATTGAAATAGGGGACTTCCAAGTATTCCTGATGAAAAGACTAGAGCTCAATAGAAAATTTGACTTTCAAATACAAGACGCAAAAGAAGCATAAAGTGATAAACAGGAAAGAGAAATCATAAGGGATTTGATAAAGTTAAATTGTTTATATTTCTACACGGGAAAATGATACTTATACAATGATAAAATGGTAAAAAAAAAAACCCTGCTCTTTATTAGGGCCATTAGAAGTATACACAGAAAGCACAGTTGTGAGTTGAATATCATGGGATGATTATCTAAAAAAATTAAGGGATAAGAAAAAGGAATGAACTGGGACAAGGGGAAAGGGAAAGGTAGAATGGGGTAAGTTATCTGACATAAAAGAGGCCTGGAAGAGATTTTACAGTGGATAGGGAAGATGGGGAAATGGGATAGGGGAGTTTATGAACCTTACTTTCATTGGAATTGGCTCAAAGAGGGAATAACATACATACTCAGTTGGGTGTAGAAATCTATCTTACCATACAGGAAAGTAGGAAGGGAAGGGGATAAGATAAAGTGAGAGCTTAGAAAAAAAGGCAGAAGATGGCAGAGTAAGACATAAGTTACTCTCATCCTCCCTTATTGACCTTTGAAAGCCCAGAAAATATTGCCCCAGGAAAAACCATGGAACAGCTGAACCAGCAGAAAGACAGGGTGCAGCAGTCTTGTAGCCCAGGAAACTTGGGAGATTAATGGGAAAGGCCCTTCTTGTTCTGGGGGAGGGGGAACAGTACAGAATGGGGGGCATCCCAGCAAGCCAGTGGAAAGCCCCACCTCAGTATGCCAGGGGGAGATCCTGAACCCCAGGGCAGTGGAGCAGGCAAGCACCAACACCAGAGCCCCCGAGTGCCTCAGTACAGGCACGGGAACCAGTAAACACTCAGAAAACCACCATGTGTGATAGCGTTCTCAGCCAGCCAAGTCTCCCAGTACCTCAGCAAAACTCTGGGAAGCACAACTCCAAGAGGTAAAGCTCCAGGCTGAGAGGCATCCTCCAGCAGTGGAACATCCCTGTGCAACACCTGGGTGAGCAGGAGCCAAAGAAAAGAATGCAAGGCCTGGGTGAGCAGGTGTCCTCCAGGGACCAGAATCCCCACCCCTACTCCTAGAACTCCAGTGTTGCTGATTCCAGCCCCAGCTCCAGTTACTGATTCCTTACCGCCAGGTAAGCTGCCAGAACCCTACAGCTTCCAACTGCCAAAACCTGAGGCCCTTGCAGACAAAGACAGTGACCAAGCCCCAGGCTCCCAGCACAAGAAGCTTGGGTCAGTGCCCCCTGTTCTCCAGCAGGAAAGCTCAATTCTTTTTTTTTTTTAAGTCAGAAAATAAGCAAACACCATGAGCAAAAAGAAATGTACAATGACCATAGATTCTTATTTTGGGGATAGGGAAGATCAAGACCAAAATTCACAAGACGACAACATTTTCAATATACCCACATCCAAAACCTCAAAAGGGAATATGAACTGTTCTGAAGCCCAAAAAGCCTTCTTGGAAGAAGAGCTTAAGAAGGATTTTAAAAGTCAAATAGAGAGGTAGAAAAAAAATTGGGAAAAGAAATGAGAGGTATGCAAGAGAGATTCAATAGCTTAGAAAAGAAAGAACAAAAATTAACTGTAGAAAACAAGTCCTTAAAAAAAATTGGCCAAATGGAAAAAAAAAGTACACTGAAGAAAACAAGTCCCCAAAAATAAAATTGGCCAATTGGAAAAAAGTACACAAGAAAACAAGTCCCTAAAAAGTATAATTGGAAAAAAGTGCACTGAAGAAAACAACTCCTTATAGGGCAGAATTGGCCAAATGGAAAAGGAGGCATAAAAACTCGCTGAGGAGAACTCCTTAAAAAGTAAAATGGGCCAAATGGAAAAGGAGGTATAAAATCTAATAGAATAAGACAATTCATTGAAAATCAGAATTGGGCAAGTGGAAGCTAATGGTTCTATGAAAGAGCCAGAATCAGTTAAACAGAAACAAAAGAATGAAAAAAAAATAGATGAAAAAGTAAAACACTTCATTGGTAAAACAACTGACCTGGAAAATAGATCCAGGAGAGAAGATTTAAAAATCATTGGTCTACTTGAAAATCATGATGAAAAAAAGAACCTAGACAGCAGGTTCCTGGACACAAGGAAATCATCAAGGAAAACTGCCTGTGGTCCTAGAACCAAAGGGTAAAATAGTCATTGAAAATATCCACAAATTACCAACTAAAAGAGATCCCAAATTGAAAACAGTAAGGAATATAGTAGCCAAATTCCAAAATTACCAGGTCAAAGAGAAAGTACGGCAGGCAACCAGGAAGAAACAATTTAAGTATCATGAAACCACAGCCAGGATTACACAGCACCCTGCAGCTTCTACATTAAAAGTTCATAGTGGGGCACCTAGGTGGCACAGTGGATAGAGCACCAGCCCTGGATTCAGGAGAACCTGAGTTCAAATCCGGCCTCCAACACATAACACTTACTAGTTGTGTGACCATGGGCAAGTCACTTAACCCACTGCCTAGCCAAAAAAAAAATACACTCTAAGAGAGGCATAAAAAGTTTATGCAATCAACAGCCTGGAAGTTCAAGCCTCTGAGAAACTAGCCCAACTCCACAGAGGTGCACATCACTAAATATCCCTGAAGTCATCTTTTGTATATTGACATTGGCATGGGCAGAGTCCACATCCAGAAAGCCAGGAAAATGATTATCAACTGCTTCATAGATTCAGGGGCTGGCCTTCATAGATTCAACTTTCTGGGGCTAGCTACAATATACAACTGAAAGGGTCACATAAGGAAAACTATTAACATAATTAATTATATCAATAATAAAAGCAGCAAAAATAATATGATTATCTTAATAGATGCAGAAAAAGCTTTTGACAAAATACAATACTCATTCCTATTTAAAAAAAACACTTAAAAACTACTTAAAACCATCAGCAAGCATTATTTGTAACAGAGAACAGCTAGAAGCCTTACCAATAAGATCAGGAGTGAAACAAGGATGCCCATTATCACTAATATTATTCAATATTATATTAGAATTGCTAGCAATAGCAATAAGTGAAGAAAAAGAAATTGAAGGAATCAGAATGGGCAGCGAAGTAATACAACTATCTCTTTTTGAAGAATATGATATACTTAGAAAATCCTAAAGATTAAGCAAAAAGGCTGGTTGAAACACTTAATAATTTTAGCAAAGTAGCAGGATCAATATTTCTATATATCATCAACAAAACCCTGTAAAACAAGATAGTAAGAGATACCTCATTTAAAATAAACATAGACAGCATGAAATACCTGGGAGTATACTTACCTAGACAAACCTAGAAACTACATGAACATAATTATAAAACATGTTTTATACAAATAAAGTCAGATTTAAATGATTGGAGAAATATTAATTGTTCATGGGTGAGCACAGCCAATATAATAAAAATGACAATTCTACCTGATCTATTTATTCAATACCATCCCAATTAAATTACCGAAAATATTTTATTGAGGTAGAAAAACAATAACAAAATTCATTTGAAAGAACAAAAGGTCAAGATTATCAAAGGAATTATTTTTTAATACATAAAGGAAGGAGGTTTAGCAGTACTAATTCTTAAACTGTATTATAAGGTAACAATATTCAAAACTATCTGTTGCTGGCTAAGAAATAGAGAGGTAGATCAATGAAACAGAGAAGACATACGATACACAGTAGGAAATTATTATAGTAACCTTGTGTTTGAAAAATATAAAGATTTAAGCTTTTGGGATAAGAAATCACTATTTGGTAAAAATTGTTGGGAAAATTAGAAAACATTTTGCCAGAAACTAACCATAGACCAATATCTGACACCATTTACCAAGATAAGGTCAAAATAGATAGATGACCTAAACATAAAGGGAGATATCATAAGTAAATTAGAAGAGTAGGGAACATATTACCTATCAGACTTATGGATAGGAGAAGAACTTATGAATAAACAAGAGACTGAGAGCATTGTGAGATATAAAATGGGTAATTTTGATTACATTACATTAAAAAGGTTTTGTATGAATAAAGCCAATGTAGCCAAAATTAGAAGGAAAACAGAAAATTTGGAAAAAATTTTATAGACAGTTTCTGGAACAAAAGTTTCATATCTCAAAAGAAAAAAAGAAGGTCAAATTGGGTGAAATAAAAGTCAGAAGCAAAACACTTGAGAATGGACAAGGTGAAAGGAGAGAAAGAATACGCTAAACAGGAAGAAAATAGGATGGAGGGAAATACATAGTTGGTGATCATTACTGTGAAAAAAAATTTACAGCAAGTTTCTCTCAAAAAGACCTCATTTCTCAAATACATAGAAAAGTGAGTCAAATTTATAGAAACAAAAGCCATTTCTCAATTGACAAATTGTCAAAGGATTTGAACAGGCATTTTTCAGACAAAGAAATCAAAGCTATCTATAGTAATATGAAAAAAAGTGCTCTAAATCACTACTGATTAGAGAAATGCAAATTGAAACAACTCTGAGCTACCACCCTACACCTATCAGAATGGCTAGTGTTACAGAAAAGGAAAATGACAAATGTTGGAGTGGAAGTGGGAAAATTAAAACACTAATACACTATTGGTAAAGTTGTACAATGATTCAACTGTTCTGGAGAGTAATTTGGAACCATGCCCAAAGGACTATAAAACCATGGCATACCCTTTGACCCAGCAATACCACTACTAGATCTGTATCACAAAGAGATAAAAAAAAAAGAAGAAAAGGACCTGTATGTATAAAAATATTTATAGCAGCTCTTTTTGTGGTAGCAAAGAATTAGAAACTGAGGGGATGCCTATCAATTGAGGAATGGCTAAACAAGTTCTGGTATATGATTATAATTGAATGTTATTGTGCTATAAGAAATGACAAGCAGGATGATTTCAGAAAAAAAACCTGGAAAGACTTACATGAAATGATGTAAAGTGAAATGAGCAGAACCAGAACACTGTACACATTAACAGCAATATCGTACTATGAACAACTATGAATGACAGCTATTCTCAGCGATACAATGACACAAGACAATTCCACAGGACTCATGATGAAAAATGCTATCTGCCTCCAGAGAGAGAACTGATGGAGTCTGAATATAGGCCAAAGCATACTATTTTTCACTTTCTTTCTTTCTTTTTTTTTGGTTCGAATTTTCTTCCACAAAATGACTAATATGGAAATGTGTTTTACATCATTTCACATGTATAACCTATATCATATCACTTACCATCTCAAAGAGGAAAGTAGAGAAGGAAAGAGAATTCGGAACTCCAATTTTTTTAAAAAAATGTTTAAATTGTTTTCACATGCAATTAGAGGGGAATAAAATATTTAAAAATTTAGACAAAGTATAAGAAGACTAAAATGGTAGAAATGGCCTTGAAATCCATCCATACCCTTTCTTTCGTTCCCTACAATTCTTGCTCATGTCTTTCTCTAAATCTTTCACGGAAGCTTTGCACTTAAAATACTATATAAATGCAAACTATGATTATCCTTATCTATATCTTTTGCTTAATATGTCTGTCCATATGACAATACACTAGGTTCTCTGCCTAAGGAAATAGCACAACATGGTCCCTGACTACCAAGAAGTTTATAACCTGAAACATCAAAGACTAGTAGGAAGGCCTACTACATGAATACCATAATCCTATTGGTCAGGGCCTAGAATAGTACCTTTCACTCAATAGGTACTCAATGAATGTTTATTATTGGAATTTAATTATTGAGTATACATTGTCAAGAGACATATAAAACAAGAAAATGAAAACAAAAATCAATACTGTTAGAAAAGTTGATGTGTCATAAATCAGAGTTTAGTGTTTGAAAATAAGAGGCAAAAGTAAATCTGTTTTTCTGTAAATCTGGAGTGGAGATGGTCAGAGATCACATACCCAACTTAGAATCATTGATTTAGACATGGAATTGATCTTATAGGTAATCAAGCTAAATCTCTATCCTTTACAGACAAGGAAACTGAGGCAAAGGGTGGTTAAGTGACTTACACAGGGTCAAATAAACAGTTAATGTTAGAGGCAGGATTTGAACCAAGGTTTTCATAATTCCAACTCCAGTGTCCTATCCATTACACCATACTGACTCATAGAGCAAGAGATGAAGATTCATATCTAACAGGTAAGATCAGGCGATCCATGCTAGCTTGTACTGACACTGTTGATGCAATTATTATTCTGAAGATATAAGATTCTTAATTATATCATTGAGTACTTCTCTGGATAGAAGGTTTACATAGATGAATCAGCTAAAATATGGTAGAATAATTAGAATAATGTTCCCAAAACCAGGCAGAATGAGAGAATTGGGAGTTAAAGATCGCTTCTTTTAATATATCAATTGCAATCATTTTCATCCCTCTGTACTAGTTCATTGGTCAGAGAATGGCTTGCAGCTTTCTGTTCATTGTTAACATTAGCAGAACAAAATATCTATTTGATACAGGAGCACTGAGAGAGGGAAACAAAGACAGCTTTTAGCATATGAGTAATCATGTAGTGGGTTGTAATGGGAGATGGGTACAAAGGAAAACAGAGTATGTATATGTGGCATTTTAATTTCTGGGAACATCCCTGGAACTCTGATCTTAGTGGGGGCAGGGGAAGAAGGGAGAGTAGAAAAAAATTCTGCAAATCTGAGATGGGCACCAGATTCACTGTTTTATGTATGTATATATTTAATTAAAGCTTCTTAAAATGTTTGCCTTCTCCTACACAATACCTTTGAGAAGAGTTCTGGCTATTCTATCACAAAGTAACATTTCTTTTCTTCTGAAAGGTGTTGGAAGGTTCATTTAATCCAACGATTCAACTGAAACCTTTTATAATGTATTTTATATGACATACAATTTACCTAGGCTTTAAAATGCATCTGAGAAATATCTTCATATATTTCAATGACCCTGAAATATAACCAATTACTCGATTATATTGATATTGTGTTGCCACCTGTCTTTTTACAGTAAACTTTTATTTGCAATTAAATTGTCATTATAATCTAGTTAAACACTATTTTTTTAGAAATGGAGTTGAACAGGATTCAAAGACCGGTGTTTATCTTTTCCCTCAAAAAGTACCATTCCCTTATTTAACCATTTTTTAACTCATTCATTCACAAGTAAGGAGGTAGGATACAAATGTAGATTAAATATGATACATTATAACATAATAAATTCACAAGAGACGTGAAAAAAAAATTGTGAATTCCAAGGGGAAAGACCATTTCCAACTGGAGAGTAAGGTAGACTTCTTGAAACAGTATCATTTGGGGTGAGCTTTAAAGGCTAAATAAGAATTCAACAGGCAAAGAGGAAGAGGAAGGACATTCTAGGCATAGGAAACAATTTTAGTAAAGGTATTTTCTATTTGTTTTTTTTTAACTAGGTCTCCTTTTTTCATACAGGTCGGAAGTGCAGCAGCTACTCAGATATGTGACTGCAATAATGATCAGTAAAGGAGCTTTGCTGGCCACTATGTGGCACAGTGGATAGAGTTCAGGGCCTGGAGTCAGGAAGACTCATCATCCTGAGTTCAAATCCTGCCTTATTAGCTCTATGACCCTGGGCAAGTCACTTAACCCTGTTAGTCTCAGCTTCCCCATCTATAAAATGAGCTGGAGAATGAAGTGGCAAACCACTCCAGTATTTTTGCCAAGAAAACCCCAGATGGGGTCATGAAGAACTGGACATGACTGAAAAATGACTGAACAACAAAAGGGAACTTTGATCTGCTCCATTTTGACCTGGTCAGTTCATCCCTCCTTAGGAAGCCTAATGACTCCCTGCTTACAGGAACTCACGATGTTGGGAAGGAAACATTTATGTAGAACATATTATGTGTCAAGCACTGAGCTAATGGCTTTTACAAATATCTCATTTGGTCCTCACAACAACCCTGAAAGGTAAGATGCTATTATCCTTACTTTACAGTTGAGGAAACTGAGACAAAAAGAGGTTAAATGACTTGCCCTATTAAAGTGTCTGAGGCCCCGTTAAGTGTTTGAACTCAGGTCTTTTTGACTCCAGGCTTAGTGCTCCACCTACTACACCAAGCTGTCTTCTTTTGGTGTCAAACTTAGTGAAAATACTTGATTGGCTTAACTTCCTTCAGCTGAGAACTCTGAACTCAAGTGATCCACTAGCATCGGCCTTCCTAGAAGCAGAAATTAGAGCTATGTGCCACTATGACTAGCTCAAAGACACAGATGTTAAAGTTGCTTCTCTCTCTAAACTTCTATTCCTGTATTTTTCACCATATTTGTTATCAACATTATCCAGGAGGTCCATAAAGGAGCAACTTTGCTGCCAGTAATTCTTGGGATCTTAAAGTAGTGAATAGTAGAAAACTAGACTGGCTGAATCCTACTGAATAAACACAATTTTCTCAGAAGGAAAGAGGTGTTTAATGAAGACTTGCAAACATATGGATTTTCAGACAAATGTTTATCCCAGTACAAATATACAAAGCCTTCCAAAACAACTTCTGCAAATTGAGTATGTAGTTCTTAACGGTAATCCTAAGGGCAGAGAAACACAAACATTTGGGCAATTAGGATGAAATTCAATTATGTTTTGGTTCAAGAAGCTGGGCCTTCCTTGACAAGAGTCCATATATATCATTTAGCTTCAAAGAGAGAGACAGAAGAAGAGAAGGAAGACAAAGAATCTTCCAGAGAAGAGAGTCAGGAGACAGAGGAAGGAAGGAAGGAAGGAAGGAAGGAAGGAAGGAAGGAAGGAAGGAAGGAAGGAAGGAAGGAAGGAAGGAAGGAAGGAAGGAAGGAAGGAAGGAAGGAAGGAAGGAAGGGAGGGAGGGAGGGAGGGAAGGAAGGAAGGAAGGAAAAGGAGGAGGAGGAGGAGGAGGAGGAGAGGGAGAGAGGAAGAGAGAGAGAGACACAGAGAGACAGAGAGAAATTGAAGATGAAGCAGAAGACCAAAGCACACTAATGTCTTTCCCATAGCTTCCAATCTAATCAGGTCATGGGTCTTCTCCAGCCATTTTCATGCCTCCACCTTGTGCTTCAGCTATCACACTGAAGTTCTGGGGCTCTTATTAGTGAGAGTTCACCATAAGTATTCAGCTTGTTAGGCTGCTTTCTGGCCATTGAGGCCATGCTGTTGCATTCCACTACCAGCCTCTTATTCTGGCATCAGTAATCAGATCAATACTACAACTCCTGGAAAGGACATGTCAATCAGTTTCCCTATGACTTTATTTGCCATTTTTGTGTCTTCCCAGACCAAAATATTTTTCCATGACTTCCATTATATACGTTGTCTTCCCCCCTCAGAATATAAGATTTTTGAGGACAGGAATTGTCTTTGTTTTGTTTTATTTAATTTTCTTTTAGCCAGAAATTCCTTTTATTTAACTAGGAGTAGGAGGGAGAGTTGAAAGGGGAGGTGCATGTGGACAGGGAGAGAGATGGAGTTTACATTGGGTCCCCTGTCTCAGAACAATGCTGGAACAGAGGAAGGCTATCTGGTGGTAAGGGAGTCAAGTCTTTGCATATAGATCAGGGCACACCTTCCTTATTAAGGGATAATGATAACAAGAGTGGCATTTAAATATAAAAATTATTTCCCTTAGACTAGCAAATTATAATCTGGTGTAAGTAAGGTAAATTTTAGTGTGTGTAAAGTGGATTTTTTTGTTATTCTTTCTTAGAGTTTTCTTCCCAGGATCCATAGCCATAACAATCTCTACTTCACAGGTGTTAGATGAGTTCTCACGGTCATGGTTCAAAACAGTTTCTACTGTGCAGTCACAGTAGATATAGGGATGAAGTGATGTAAAATTTCGAGGCTATTGCTGGCAATGTGCCTTCTTTGCCTGTTGCCCTACAAAGCAAGTGGGCACTGGTCAGTAACCGGGGAACCCCCATAGGAGTGAATGTGTAGGCTGGACTGCTGTACATGCCTTGATTGGCCCCCACCAAGGCTTGAGGGGCAAATCTGTGTTTGCCTCAATTGGCCTCCATTGAGGCTTGAGGGGATTTAGGGAAGTGCACAAGTTGTGCTGGTCTTGACTGACCTCATCTAAATGGGGGATAGTTGCCCCCCCCTTCATGCCCACCCCTGTGAGAAGGTTGTTAGGGAATGCTATAGGAGTTGGTACTCCCATTATCAGCAAACTCCGTTTGAGAAGACTAGACTAGAATAAAGTAAGCTTATTTAACCCCTTATTATGACTTCATTCCTGTCTTACCATCTGACTGATTAAAAGCAAACCTGCTAGTGAGGGGTGCTAGAAGCCCTCCTGTGTCTCCTTCCTAAGAAATGGCATAATTGATATGTTTACTTGTCCAATATCTGGTATCCCCTCTCTGAGGAAAACAGAGTGGCCATTATTATGGCCCTTTCTCTCACTCCCTTCCATGTCAGAATCAAAGCCTCCCTTTGAGAAAAGAGAAGACTCTAGAAAAATCTATTCATTCCCCTTCTTCCCCCGCCTAGAGGAAGAGATGAAGACTGAGAAGGACTGATTAGATAGGAAGAACCAAGAAAGAGAAGTGCCAGAAATCAATGTCAAGTTCACCAGCCTATAGTTTGAGGAATTTACCTTTCAGTCCCTTTTGAAAACCAATAAATTAGCATGCCTACAGTCCCCAGGTAGGTACCTTATTCACCACGATTCCTCAGAGGTCATTGACAATGGCTCAGAAATTAAATCCACAGGTTTTTCCAATACCCAGGAGTGGACTTCACCCAGATAAGATGATATGAATTCATTTGGGACAGCTGGGTATTCTCTTACCCTCTCCTCACCTATCTTAGTCTCCAAGTCCCTGTTCATCCTGTTTGTTCTATCTTTTCTGCATCTCAATGTTTCTTTTTGTTGAAAAAAAAATAGAAAAAATGGAGGATAAGCAGCTCACCCATCACTATCATGCTATCTAACCCCAACAGGGAATAGGGAGTGGGGGAAGAACAACTATCCCTTCCTTTATCTTCCTACTATTTCCAATGTGGTTAAACATGTCTTTTTTGCTGTCTTTGGCATTTATGGCAAGCCTCAATTTATGTTGGGCTTTGTTCTCCTTGATACTATTCTTATACAACTTGGCTACACTTTTTTATTCATTTTTAGTTGCTTGTTTCATCTTGTATACCAATCATTCTTCAGAATGAGTTCCCTGTGCAGCTATATAACTCTCTTTAGATGCCTTCCACATAATTAACATTAATTTTGGTTTGAGAATTCCAGGTTACCCTTTGAGATGCTTGGAGGCACTTTATAGTGTCATGAAATAAATACTAGGAATCCTTCCCAGGTCTAAAACCACTTGCTATAAAGAGTGATGCCACATATATCACACATACAGTAACAAGCAGTTTGCCATATGGAAGACAGGTTTCCACAATCATGGTGAGTTAGAGATTTAAGATAGCAATGATAACAGGTGTTTGGGATGGTTAAGATAACTGGGAAGTATTAGATAATTGGGGCAAAAGTTGTTTATTTCTACCTGATTTAAATGTATAAATACTTTACTCTCTGGTTTGAAACTAAATGTAATTTCTGCCATAAAAACTTGGCTTAAGCCTCAAACTGACTGAAACAGAGTAGTATCCTACCCACTTGACTCTACTTTCAGCAGGTAAGAGGCTTCTGCTAGTACTAATTGCTATAACTGAATCAAAGGGAAAATATAGTCTTAGCCTCATGGAATTAAATTGTAGAAGTAGTTTTGGGGTTTTTTTGTTTTGTTTTGTTTTTAAAGTAGACAACAATCAACAAGCATTTATTAAGAACCTAGCAGAGGCTGGGTGCTGTCCCAGGTACCTAAGCACCTAATACAAAACCAAAAATAAAAGAGTATCTGCCCTCAGGGAATTTACAATCTAGCCAAGGAAGACAATACATACATATATTGGAATGTGCAAAACTGATACAAAATAGATAAGGAGGGAGGGGGAGTGAGAAGACTTCATGTAGAAAGTGGAGCTTAAGCTAAGCCTTCAAAGAAAGCAAGGTTGTTAAAAGGTAGAGTTGGGGTAGCTAGGTGATGCAGCACGTAGAGCATTGGCCCTGGAGTCAGGAGGACCTGAGTTCAAATCTGACCTCAGATACACAACATTCACTAGTTGTGTGATGCTGAGCAAGTCACTTAACCCCATTTGCCTCACCAAAAAACAAAAAAAGGTGGAGTGGTGGAGTTGAAAAGAGAATGAATGCCAGGCATGAGGGATGGCTAGTGCAAAGCCACAGAGATGGGAAACCTAGTTGCCACGTATAAGGAACAATAAGAAGGTAAGTGGGCTGTACTAAAGTGTGCATGAAAAAGAGTAATGTATAATAAGGCTAGGAAGGCAGGTTGGGGCCAGGTTGTGAAGGACTTGAAATGGCAAACAGAAGAGTTTATCTTGAAAGCAGGGATCTTAGGGAGCCAGTGAAGTTTATTGAGTAGAGAAAGACATGGTCAATCTGTGCTTTAGAGAAATCACTTTGGCAGTTGTGTTTGAGAAAGATTAGAGCAAAGAGAGCCTTGAGGCAGGAAGACCAATCAGAAAGTTATTTCAATAGTCCAGAGGAGAGGTGGTAAACTAGGGCCTGAACTGGAGTGATACTGTGTGAGTTTACTAATTTTAAAGGCTCTTGGAGAGTGTGTTGATCTCAATTAGGGCTATATCTGTTGGGGGGGGAGAATGAAAATGAATTTTCCTAGTAATTAGGCTGAAATAGATTTAATGGCTTTTGGAGAGTTAAACAGGGATATTTAATTTTGATTTTGACAAATGGCTGCCATGTTATATAACCTCTTTCAATGAGGATTTTTGCTGTATAGACCAAATGTCACTCTAATTGTGGGGAAATGACTTTTTTGGTGAACTGCAGAGAGTAATAACCACAGCGGAGAGAGAGAAAGACATGCTATCCTATTGACTGAACAGTATTCACTTTTCAAAAAACACCTCATGTTAATTTCACATAATCCTTATTTTAAAAGGTCCAAAAATATGTGCTTACCGATAAACCATATGGTCTCAGAAGGACATTTTACAAGAGAATGTGTCAGCTTTCATAAACTTCCACAAGGGACCCTTTTCCTTTTGAAGGAAAAGAAACCCTGACATTGAAAACACAGTGGAATTTTAACATAAAAAGGCTTTTTTCACAGTCTGGGGATGCTACAGAATCCAACAAAACCAGGATATTTCATGTTAAAGCAAATGCTGTACCTGCAGGACAAAAGAATAGGCCAATGGCTTGATTGAGTCAGCTCTGGTATTCAGAATTAACTGGGATTTGGGCTCATATATACCTACATGATAAGGTTGTTCTATCTGAAAATGAAGCTGCTTTTCTAGGTCTTATTCCATAGGTGTATCAATCTCTCTCTCTCTTTCTTTTTAAACTCCTTCATTCTGGGCATACAATCTTTCTTATTATTCAGCTGCAATTCCCGGATAGTTCTACTAGGTACAACAACATGTCCTTCAAAGCTCTGAAGGGGAGAAAACCCTCCCTCTGCTACTCCTGAAGTAGGAGAAGATTAATTCACTGGGCCTTGAATAAGTCAGCAGAGAACTGTGTTCCATAGGTTTCCAGTAGCCTCACCTTCAACCCATAGAAGAGAGAATTATATTGAACTTTGTTTTGACATATGGGGGGAAAAATGTATCCTTCTAACAGAAGAAGTTTCCCTTACAGCAAGAAAAATTACAATTAGTTCTAGTCCTTAGGCCCAGTGGCTCAAAAAAATAGGAAAGGCCTAAAATCAAGTATTTAGATTCAATTTAATATACATTTATTAACCTACTATGTGTCAAGCTCTCTTTAAAGTGCTGGAGATAATAAGACAATATGAAAAAATTTCCTACCTTCAAGAAACTTACATTCTACTGGGTAAAAATATAGTTATAGAGAAAAGTATATACAAAACATGTGCAAGGAAACACAAAGAATCAAAGGCCTTGAGCTGAGCTTTGAATGGGGTTATGGAGGTGAAGAAGCAGAGCATTCCAGGTGTGATGGGGGAGGAGTAGAGTACACCAAGGTGGAAAATGGAATGTCATGTAAAATATCTTACACTACATCCCTTCTTTCTGGTTTGCTTGTCTTGAAGACGTATTTTCACAGAAGAATTCTGAGCTCATTTCTACATTTTTCTGATGAGAAATTAGGACTATGACAGCAAAACAGATGCAGCTATTTTAACTACACTGACAATTGATATTGATCATTGAGGCCAAATCAGTGTTACTACAAGGCACTGAGGTGGATGCAGTGGTCAAGATAGGTCATTTCTACTGCAATCTATTCATTTTACATGAACCAACTTGGATATTGTTTTCTGAAGTCAAATGTTCAAGCTTTAAAATACAGAATGGTATAAAGGGATTTGAGTAGTCAGAAGGAAGCAATTTTCTTAGGCAAAGATGTAGAGTTCAAAAACACATTTTGTAGGCTTAATAGAATTTTTTCAGCTCTAATAATTTTCTGAAAGCTATTTGAAAGACTGACCTGAGGATTCTGATTGAATCAAACCATGGTTCATCAAACCTTTCATCTGAGGGGATCAAAATACTTTATAAGCATTCAGCCTCACTATAATATTATGAATAAGCACCATTTTCTCTCAGGTTGGAGTACTTCAAAGTATAATAAGGCATTTTCCTACTGGCCAGTGGTGTGATCTGTGCTTTTTACAGTTTTCTGAGAGATGAAGAACAACAGTGCACTACCATACATATAAACTCCACACGATAACTTTGCATTATGAGAATTTTCCTTGATTGTTTTGTGTAAATCATCTACCTTAACAAAAGAAATTGCCTCACTCAATGTAAGTCAGCAAAATAGAGACTATGTCTAAAGAGACTGCTGGGTGACTCTTTTGATTGTATTGATTGACAATTGGACATCTGCCATCCAAACCTAGACATCTACTAAATGATGCTGGTGATCAGCCTCAATTCAATTCAATTCAGCTAACTGTTATGAAGTACCTACTATGTGAAAGACACTCTGCTAAATGTTGTACAACGAGCATGACAAAAAGCCACAATACCTGCTGCTCTCAAGGCCTATAATCTAGGAGGGGAAAGCCCTTAATATTCAGTAATTTTATAATGTTATGCCTTTAGTCTTATATTCACTGGGAATACATGCATTTCTATTTATGCAATCTTTGTGGAATGGATGGCTTAGGAAGAGAGGTATCCAAAAGATAGAACCTGTAACAGAAAATAGTTTCCATGATAAACTATATAGCTGTTAAGTCTAAAGACAGTCTCAGAATTAAAAGTTAATATATACTTAGGCTGGGGTCAGATTTATTGGCACCCATGCCTATTCAAGAAGTGAAAAGTGAATCTTTCGTAGAAATGTTAGATGGCATATGCATTCTTTCTCTTGCATCCTACCTTGAAGCAATTGCTGGTTTCTATATCTAATAAAATGTGCATATACATATACATATGCGTTAGTGTACATATATATATGTATGTATGTATACATATATATATACACATATACATATATATTCATGATTCATGTCCTGTTCTACGTTTCTGCTGCTTCTGTATTCCATTATAGGCATAAATCATAGGCTCATAGTTCATATTATAGGATCATAGAGGCAGAACTAGAAGGGACTCAGAGGCCACCTAGTTAAACTCCCTAGTTTTATAGTTGAGGAAATTAAGGCCCAGGAAGGTTGAGTGATTTGCCCAAGGTCTAGGGTAGTAAAAGCCAAAGGCAGGATTTCAAACCAGTCCTCTGATTCCAGAGCCAGTACTCTTTCCACTGTACCATACTGCCATTAGATAGAAATATAGATAATATACATATACATATGTTGCATATAGTTAAATATCCAGTACATAGTTAGCTTCCATACTCTCATATAGGCACATATCTATGTATGTGTGTATAATTTTTATACGATGTAGTGATTTATGTATGTGCCCACCTAGCAAAGAGAAAAAGATGATCACCCTTTTATGTTGGGATTTTTCATGTTCCAAGTGTAATTAGCACAAGATCACAAAACTCAAGATTGGGAGACCCTTCAGCAACCAGCCAATCACTTCTGCAACAAGCAATACTGCCCTCCTGTATACCTTTTCTTCTAGGGAGATTATAAAAGGGGCAGGTGACAGAGATATATGGGCAGCATTGGTCATGACTTTTCAGTGAGAAAAGTAGTGGACTTGTGGATTCATTGAAATAGCCTGCTTCATATCCCCAAAGGATTTGAATCCTTGACAGCTGCATGGTGGATCAATCAGTCAGCAAGAACATATTAAGCACTTACTAAGTGATAGGAACTGAAGATACAAAGACAAAAATAAAACCCCTATGTTCTAGGCCTTACATTCTAATGGAGAAGACAAATGCACATTTATAGGTATATATAAGATCCACAAATCAAACACTAGATAACTTTGGAAAGGAAGGCCCTAGCAACTAGGGGGAGGAGAAAGGAGATCTGGAAAGGTCTTATGTGAAAGGTAACACTTGAATTGGGTCTGGAGGAAAATCAATGATTCCCAGAAATGGAGGTGTGGTGGGACAACATTCTGTGTAGAGGGGGCAGCTAGTGCACAGGCACAGAGACCTGATGAAGTCAGGAGGAAGATGAGGAAGAGCAGGCCACTTTGGCTGTACCATAAAGAGCAATGAATGAAGTAAAGTGTAAGTAAGATTGGAAAGGTAGGAAGGTCCTCTTATGAAAAGTCTTAAATGCCTATCTATCCTTTCTCTACTGTCTCCATTAAATGATTCAAATCTTATAGAAATATGCCAAATCATTCTGATCTTAAAACACTGAAACAATATGGTCTCAAGGAATAACACATTTTGTCATAATTAACTGTGTTCAGGGCACTTTTATTGGGGGCAGGTAGGTAGCCCAGTGAATAGAGTACCAGCCCTGGAGTCAGAAAGATCTCAATTCAAATCCAGCCTCAGACAGTGTGACCCTGGACAAGTCATTTAACCTATATTTGCCTCAGTTTCATCATCTATAAAAATGGTATAAAAATAGCATCTATCTCACAGGGTTGTCGTAAGGCTCAAATGGGACAATAATTGCAAAGCACTTAGCTGAGTAAATAGTTAGCACATAGTAAATGCTATATAAATGTTAGCTATTACTATTATTATTATGTTTATAAAATATAGTCATTTTTACTACTTATTTCCCACAACTATCCCACTTATGGATCCTGCTTCACAACTGGTGAAATTTTGGACTGGTGCCAAAAAAAAAGAGATTACCTTGCTAGAGGCTGCCCAATAAACCAGCAACCAAATCAGAATAAAAATTTACAATTTCTAAATCCTTAGTTCATAATTCAACCCATTTTCCCTTGGGACTGTTTCCTTTGGCCTAAATATTCAGATAAGATGGAGGGTTGTGTAATATCCATTTAATTTGATCATTGTAGATAGTCAATGTGAATAATCCAGGCCAAACATCTCCCTACTTCCATTCCCTAACATTGCTTCAGTGACTAACTCTCAGAGTCTTCACAGTAATATGTCAGTGGGTCAGCCAATCAATCAATCAAAAGATACTTATTACATAAACATTTATCTTGGAGAAAGCATTCACTATAGAAGGCTGTGAATAATGGCAAAACAACCTACTCCCTGTCCTAAATGAATTGAGAACATATTTGGAGAGCAAGATCATAGTTACAGGTCAAAATAAAAACTTGGTTGGCATTTAGAGCTCTTCACAGTCTATCCCTTCAAGTTCTTTCCATTCCAGCCACGCTGCCTACTCACTGTTGTACAAGCTGTCTGTCATGTCTGAAATGATTTCCCTCATCATCTCCAGCTCTTGCAATTACTAGCTCCCTTCAAAGCTTTTCTCAAGTGCCACTTTCTATCCAAGGCCTTTACTGATTCCCCCCAAGTGTTAGTATTCCTCCCCTCAGAATTTACTTCATGTTAATGTTGCATTGATTTTATGTTTGTATGTATCTGTATACATGTTTCTCTGACTAGAATTTACACTCCTTCAGGACACTTTCATTTTGTCTTTGCATCCTCATCATCTAGCACAGTGCCAGGCACATTACAGATATTTAATAATTGCTTACTGAATTAAATTCTATTGAACTGAATTAAACTGAGCAATACAAGGTAAAATATCAGCAAATATAAGATATGATGCAGATAAAATTTCATAACAATAATACCACTACAAACACCTACGTAATTAATCAACTGAAGTCATGTTAACAAGCAGTGACTACTATGTGTGTGGCTCTAGAGAAAACACTGGAATACAAAGAAAGGCAACGATAAAGACAAAACCAGTCCCTACTCTCAAGGATTCACAGTCTAGTGGGAACAAATTAAGATTCTTAGCAATAGACAGTATTCAGTTTATGACAGCCAGTATGGTATAGTGGAAAGAGTTAAAAGAATAGTCAGAAGAACTGGTTTGAGGCCTGCTCTGACTCTGCTAAGCAAATGACTTCAGGGAAATCGCTTTAACTCTTTGGTCTTGGTTTTCTCCTCTATAAAAATGGAACAATAATTCCTACATCATCTTCCCTATAAGGTTGTTATAAAGAAAGCACTTTGTATACTTCAAAGTGCTGTATAAATGTTATTTGCATGATTAAACTCAACAAAATTCTGGCAAAATGCAAGAACTCAAACCAGTTATGGGTGTGTATTGAAACAGTTTTGAACCTAAGTGACCATTAATGTGGGGTAGAGAAATTATTAGAGTCAGAGAGTACTTCCTGACAATGATAAGTTTGGACCAAAATTAAACTCAGAATTTAAAGGATTAATACATGTGAATTGGAATTCTGTTCTTTATTAGCTCTTATAAGGAAGTGAAGATTTCCAAAGGCTATGAGAGCAGCTCTCACCTTTTCAAGTGACCTTATGCTATTGCTAAACTAGATGGCTCAGCCCACCCCCCGAATTACCCACTTTCAATGAATTCAGAAGCTATTTTGGACATCCAGCCTTCTAAAATTGCTCCTCAATCAGCTATTCCAATTTTTGGATTTATCATATTTTAGATCTGAAAGTGACCTTAATGGTCATCTAGCTCAATCCCCTCATTTCACAAGTGAAAAGATTGAGGCCCAAAGAAATTGTGACTTACCTAAGGTCATACAGACTTTAATGTGACAGACCTGAAATTCAAACCTGAATCCACTCAGAAACATTAAAAATCTCACATATTATCAACCAGGTAAAATGTCAGCAAGAGCCTTTCTATTCAAAGACATTTTGTTTTCCTTTTTGTTGTCCATTTTTGCAAAGCAAGTGCTTAGGTTGTGAGATGAGTGGCAAAGTGTCAAGGTGAACTTAACATTCTATAACACAATACTTCTAAGATGACTAAAGATATGACAATCATGGTTTAAAAAAACTCACATTCCCATTATGGCTTTGCTGCAGAGTACAATTTCTTTCACACATATAACCATTCCTTCTAACTATTCATATATAACAATATTAGTGTACTACTGCCCTCTTCTGTCAGGAATATAAATTTCTTGTTTGAAATCTTGAGTTTATTCATGTTTAAGGCTATAGAGTAGTACCTCGAAAATCCAAAGGAAAAATGACTAATCCCGTCAGTCATCTAACTGTTTTGTCTATACAGTGACTAAAATCAATGTTTTAAACATTTAGATAACTGATAGACTCTTTCACTTTTCATCTAAATATCTGGATCCACAAGGATAGATGCCTAATACTCCCCCTGAAAAAGTAAACAGAAAATTAAAATTTTGTATCCCTGAGAGGTAGCTAGATGGCTCAGTGGATAGAGCATTGGGTCTGAAGTCAGGAAGACCTGAGTTCAAATGCGGCCCCAGACACTTACTAGCTGTGTGACCCTGAGCAAATTACTTAACCTCTGTTTGTCTTAATCTGCTAGAGAAGGAAATGGCAAACCATTCCAGAATCATTTCCAAGAAAATCCCATGGACAGTATTGGTGTGCTATGGTCCATGGGGTCACAAAGAGTCAGACACGACTGAATGACTGAACAACAACAATATCACTGACACCTGATAATCTAAAATAAACTTAGTGATACAATACAAGGACATGTACAGGATATATGATTTCATTACCAAGGGGAGCTTCAAGTATAGAGAGTCCCTCCATCAAGGCTAATGGAAGATAGCCTTGTAGAGTGGGAAGATTGGAAGATCTGGAATCAGAGAACATGGGTTCAAATCCTGACTTTGACTCTTATTACCTGTTTAACCTTGGCCAAATCATGAACGTCCATTGACCTTTCAGCCTGTATGGTCTCTTGTATCCTTACAGATAATGAATTTATGACTCTATGGTCTTAGTATAGCAAAGTCCAGGGAATTACTACAACATGAAGAAGTGAAGTGATTTATACAATAGAGTCACACAGCTAGTAAATGGCAAAAATGGGATGGAAACCCAGGTCTTCCTAATTCAAAGTCCAGGATTCTGTCCTCTACATATCATGCTGCCTTAGTAATATGATACAAATATTAACATTTAAGAAAATCTTGTGTCCATTCAAAGGTATTTATATTTATAAATTTCATATATACTTTTCTTTTTTTGATGAGGCAATCAGGGTTAGGTGACTTGCCAAAGGTCACACAGCTAGTAAGTGTCAAGTGTCTGAGGTCAGATTTGAACTCAGGCCCTTCTGACTCCAAGGCCAGAGCTTTATCCACTGTGCCACCTAGCTCATATATACTTTTCTAAGTACTATGCCAATTAATTGGATAAATATCTCTGATATAATTAGATAAACATCTCCGATAATGGCAGCATGGGGTACTCTTGGAGACAGGAAGACCTGAGTTCAAACCCTGCCTCTGACACATACTGGTTTTACCAACCTGAACAAGTCACATAACCTCTCAGTACCCCAGGTCGCTCTAAGACAACATATCAAAGACAAATTGCTGATCTTCACCAGTAGAGGGAATTTCTTTGCTGAGAATTCTCTATTCAGATGAAATCATAATTCTGAACCTAAAATTTAAAAAATAATGATAACAAAATAAAAATAAAGTACTCTGATAATACTCGGCTTAATCATGATTCCATTATGAAGTTTAAAAATTGCAGTATTGGAGTTCTTCCATTCTCCCTGCTGCCAGGTTGAGTGTTGTCACAGCAATAAATTTCAGTGATATGTCAGGACGACTTTGGGTTGAATTACAGGGGTTATGAGTGTGATATCAAGGCTGACAATTCGAAAATATAAAGCACATTCAAAAGAAGGAAAAGCTATAGGAGAAATGACAACTTGATTAAATAGCTACTTCAGCATTCATAATGTAGCAGATTCTCACTTCTGTAGGACTCCCTATGAAAATGTAAAGTAATGTGTATGTGACCCAGATGGTGTGGTCTGGGATCTATCCAGAAGCCTGATTAATGAAAGTGATCTGATTAAGCTTCAGTACAGTAAGGACAAAATCAAAGACAACAAGTTGAGCAAAGCATTCATTGACTTTAATTTCAGGAAAACTCTCTGAGGTTTAGTAGGCAGTTTATCATGTGTTTGAAATAAATATAATTCCCACAGAACGCAAGCTCCCTAAGCACTTGATTAATGTTTGTGGATTGTTGAAGGGGTTCATCTACTGTAGGAACTGTGATCAAATACAAAAAGATAAAGAAAATGTGAACCCTTCCCTCAAGAAATTTTCAGTCTAATGGGGAAGAGAAATCTGCAAGAGTTCCAACATCCATAGCTTCTCTTATATTTTTAAAGACCTAATTATGGGCTTCTTGGGTTTGATCTGTAGGAAATTATTAAAAGCTGTAAGAAAACTTGAAACCAATCTATGTCCATGCCCCATCACAGTTCCTGGGCATGGTATAAGTATGCTGAGTTCATTGTTGTAATGGTCCATTTCAGAATTTAAGGAAGAGAAATGGAATTTATGTAGATAGAATTTATCAATGTGGTGCCCAAGATCAGAACCTCTAATGGCATGCTTCTTATCTTCAGGAACAGAATCTCAGACACCAAGCCTCTTACCTCTTGGATGCTGCTCAAATCAAGAGCCTAACATGCCAAACCTCATTACTAAGTAAGCAGTAGGGTCTCTGTCAGCAGGCCTGGCATTTGGTTCTATGTACACTTAGCTATCTCTCACTGTCCATCATTCTGAAATACCTTGGGGGGAGGCAAAAGAAGTTGTGATAAATATGTTTCAGGTAAAACTCTGGATGGAAATATTATATATTTTCAAACATAGGTGTCTGTACAAATCTTTAGTCTTCCCTATTGCTTGAGATAAAACTAGTTCCATCCTCTGACATCATTAGCTTCCATAAGTTCAAATATAATTTCTATGCAAATGATTCTCAGATCTATTTATCCAGGCCTAGTTATCTTTCTTCTGAGCTGCAGTGCCCTGTTATGAACTTTTTGTTGTTCAGTCTTTTCAGTCAGGTCCAACTCTTTGTGGGCCCATTTGGGGTTTTCTTGGCATAGATAGTTGAGTGGTTTGCCATTTACTTCTCCAACTCATTTTACAGATGAGGAAACTGAGGCAAACCGGCTTAAGTGATTTGCCCAGGGTCACACAGCTAGTCAGTATCTGAGGCTGGATTTGAAGTCACAAAAATGAGTCTTCCTGACTCCAGGCCCAGCCCTCTATCCACTGTGCCACCTAGCTGCCCCATAACCAACTAACTCATCTCAAATTGGATGTACTGTAAACATCTCATTCTCAATATGTCCAGAAAAAAGCTCATTATCTGTTCTCCAGAGCCCTATCTTCTCCTGAATTGCTCGGTTACTGTAAAGGATTCTACCAGTTACAACCTCAAGGTTATCTCTGTCTCCTCAGACTTATTCATTTGACATATCAAATCCACTGCCAAATCTTGTTTCTACCTTCACAATACATTTCATTTACATCCTCTTCTCTCCACTCATGTAGTCAACATACTAGATCAGGCCCTCATTACCACATACCTGAGCTATTGCAGTAGCCTTCTGATTGGTCTCCCTGCCTCAAATTTCTCCCTCATGTAATTCAACCCCACTCAATAGCCTAAGTGGTTATACTAAGCAAAGGCATTCTAACCATGTCAACTCCCTCAGTGAGCTTAAGTTGCTCCCTATTATCTAAAAGATAAAATGTAAATTCCTTGGGGATTTAAAGCTTTTTATTACCTGGCCTCCTCCCACTTTTCCAATCCTCATATCTTATTCTCTTTATGAACTCTGATCGGCTACATTTTGCAGTTCCTTAAACATGATGCCCCATCTGTTTTCTCTGCACCTTTTCACTGCTGTATCCCATGCTCTGAATGCTTAGCACCCTCACCCTTACCTATTGGTCTCTATGGCTTCCTTCAAGACTCACCACAAGGTTCAACTTCTGTAAAAAGCCTTTCCCAGTCCCTCCAGCTGCTCTTGCCTTCCCCTCTCTGTCTACCTTCAATTTTTCTGTGTATACCTTGCCTCTGCCTAGTTACTTACAAGTTACCTCCTCAATTCGTAGGCTACTTGGAGGCAGGGGCTGTGTTTGCCTTTTTTCTATCTCTGGCGTATAGTAAGCACTTGATAAATATTGATGACTGACTGCTGACTAACCTCCGCCATTATATGATCCCTGAGGGTTGTAGCAACTGCACAATGTTCCTATGCCCCTAACTTACGGCTAGAAAACCCCTACATTTCCTTATCCTAATCCCTGTAATAGAGTTGAATGGTTTAAGTGAAAATATCTTTCCCCTTCTATGACATTCCCCCATCTCTGACCCCCATCCACCCGCCCCCAATCCTCCTATTTTCTTTTCCTAGGCTCCCCTACTGTTCTATCGTGTCCTCTGAAGACCTATTCTGATTTTTTTTTAAAAGCACTTCTTTCCTTTAGACCTCTTCTTTTTGCACTCCTTCCATCTTCTTTCTCATTAGGAATAATAAAAGTTACGGGAGTAACAAACTTTCCCTTCATCCTAACAGCTAGAAGAAACTACTCATGATGCTGTGCATCTCTGATTATGCCACATTGTCCCAGTTCTATCTGAAGACTTCCCTTCTACATTTAACATGTTTATGTGTGAACAACAAATAGGAGCCTATTTACTGGCCTTGGACCAGACTGCTGCTGCCACCTATTGGCTCTAATGAAATCCGAAGCTTCTATAATCTACCTAGGGCTGTCCTGTAACAATTCCATCTTTCAGAAGTTCACAATTCAGGTCACAAGATTGACCTCCAAAGTTTTCTTCAGCTATCAAATGAAGGGTTAGGACTAGGTGGTTTCTAAAATTCTTTCCAGCTCTGAAATATAAATTAATATTTGTATAGGAATTTAAGGCTTGTAAGACACTTTACATTTGTCTCATTTGATTGTCACAAGAACTATATGATGTAAGTAATGCAGGTTTTATTATCTCCATCTTACAGAAGAAAAACCTGTGATCTAGAGAGGTTAAATGACTCAGTATCTCATAGTTGACAAGTAGTAGAAGTGGAATTCAAACCCAAGGTGCTCCCAACTCTACAGTGTTGTTTGACTATACCACAGCACCTTGAAGCAGTGCTAATGAGGAAAACTCTATTCCAGGTAGGAGGGGAAGCCAGATTCACAGAATGTCAGTGAGGAAGATTTTGGGGGAACATGTAGGACCTCAGTTTCACTCTTAGGTGTAATACTTTGTTCTTCAGAATTGTCAGGAACTAAGAAATATATACATAGGCTAACTCAGTGATGCAGTGGATAGAGCACTAGGCTTGGAATCAGGAAGACTCATTTTCATGAGTTCAAATACAGCCTCAGACACTTACTAGCTATGTGACCCTTGGCAAGTCACTTAACTCTATTTGCCTCAGTTCCTCGTCTATAAAATGAGCTGGAGAAAGAAATGGCAAACCCTTCCAGTATCTTTGCCAAGAAAATTCCAAATGGGATCACGAAGAGTCAGACATGACTAAATTGACTAAACAACAACAAATAAATTTATACACCAGCAATATGTTGCTATAAGTAAAAATTTCCTAACAATTAGAGTCAAAGCTAGAGTCATCAGAACTATGTCCTGGATGGTGACATAGGGCTGGGTGTCAGGAGCTGCCATTTCTTCCATCCTGAGGAGCAACTTTTCCACTTCCTCACTCTCTGACCCAAGTCACAAGAGATGCCCAGGATCAGATGTAAAGGGGATCAGTGGAGGCTGAACAGTGGAAACCATTAGTAGAAAGACTTCTATCCAATCAATGTCCCTCACTTATATTATAGTAAAACTCATTGGTGAAATGAAGGTAATGACACTTATACTGCTTCTCTTGGAGAATGATTGGAAAGAAAGTGCTTTGAAAATGAGCTTAATGTGTCATATCTTTTCTTTAATATGTCAGCTGTTAATGATAATGCCACTGAAATTTTACTGTCTACAGTCCCTTTCATTAGTTCATCCTGCATGTCAAAGCCACTATTTCTAAGCGTACTTCAAGTCTCTGTCCTTTATCTACTTCTCTTTTCTCTCTACACTATCTAATTTGGTAATCTCATTAGCTCCCATGGGTTTGATTACCCTCTCTATATATCAATGACTCCCATAGATCATAGATAGGTAAAATATATATAACATACATATATCCATTCCTGCTCTCTCTGCTGAGCTCCAGAGAAGTAACTAGTCCTAATAGTTCATTGTGATAGATCAGATAATGGAAATGGTTCCTCTTTACTCTTTCTCTTGTGTAAATCATTGCAAGATACGCTCAATTAATAGAGGAGTTCATTTTCCTTCAAGTTTAGAATTGATCATAGACTCCTTTGATCTAACTTTGTATTTCCTCCCTTTTCATTATTTCAGCATGCTTAAAAATGTTTCCATCACTAAGACACTGGGACATGGGAATAAAAAATTATGTCTATGTCAATAAGTAATAGGAAATGATGATAGTTTTATTAGAAGAAATATTTAATTTAATACTTTAAGGATCTAGGTTTTCATTAAGGAGGGCATTCTCTAGGCTGATTTTTATTTTTTAAAAATCTCTACAATTTACTAGATGATCTAAATATTTTACCACCTTGTAGACAACCTGGTGATAAACCCTTCTGAACTTAACTATTGTTGTCCTTAAACAACAGCTACATATGCAGTTCATCTCTGGAAAGCTATAGTAAGGCTGACCCTAGACTCAGTTTGCCACCTGAGTGCAAGCTCTGGCAGTTTCTACCAAATTGGAATGCTCTTCTACCAAGGATTGGCTATCTTCTTGCCCTAAAACTTCCTCAGCACCTGAGGTCTTTCACCCTAAAACACCCCTCTGCCATGAAAGCCTCCATCACCCATTAGTGAGTTCCCTCAGGAGGCCCTCCATTTCGGGGATAGGCTTACACCAGCCATGTTTCATTTCCCTGTTGGCTGTGCTTCTGACTCTTGGGACTTTACCACCATGCCCTTGAGTGAGTACCTTCTCCCTGCTTCTTCCACTTTCAGCTTTTATGTATTTTCTTTCATTGTTAAAATATAAGGTCCTTAAAGGCAGGGACTGTCCTTTTCACTTGTATTTGCATCCCTAGTGCTTAGCTAAAGGCCTGGCATGTTGCTATTGTTGTTCAGTCATGTCCAACTCTTTATGAGCCCATTTGGGGTTTTCTCGGCAAAGACACCAGAGAGGTTTGCCATTTCCTTCTCCAACTCATCTCCAGCAAAAGAGGAAATGGAGGCAAACAAGGTTAAGTGACTTGCCCAGGGTCACACAGCTAGTGCCTGAGACCAGATTTGAACTTGGATCTTCCTGACTTTAGGCCCAATGCTCTATCCATTGGGCCATCTAGTTGCCCCAACCCATTAAGCCCCAACCCATAAGTGCTTAACAAATATTTATTGCCTGCCTGCTCCCTTCAAGTATGGATTTAGTGATAATTAGAAAGAATATCTGAGTGATATTATTATCCCTACTTTGTAGATGAGGAAAGTGAGGCTGAGAGAGCTCAAGGGACTTGAGCCAATTAATACCTAAGACTAGATTCTAATCTGGGTCTTCCTAACTCCAGGTCCAGAATTTCATCCACTATACCTAGATGCAAAGGATTTTAGTTTCTTCAGTTCCCTTGGCCTTTTTCTCTAGCCTACCTTAACCATGAATAGAAGTGGTCATATCCTAGATCTCTCCCCAAATTCTACCTCAAGGGAAGTCATCCTGGGTACCCAAATTCCTAGCTATGGCTTTTGTCATTGCTGTCCCAAATGTCTCAGGAATGCCATCAAGCACCTGCTATCTGCCACACACTGTGCTAAGTGCTTGGGATACAAAGAAAGGCAAGAAATAGCCCCTGTTCTCAAGGAACTCACACTCATATACAATTTTGCCCATCAGTATGTGGATTCAGCTGAGGCAGATAGCATCCAAAAAAAGAATCCTGATTCTGAGCATGGTCATATTAGATTTGCAAAGTGGGGAAGGAGTCTGATCTCTCTCCTTGGTGATCCATAATGAGACACCTCTATACAGAGGCCTCAAAGGGCATTTAACTTTCTAACAGTCATAATTTCTAGAAATTCACAGATAACTTGTTTGCTTTCACAAGAGATCAATGGCCTGATTTACAGCCCATTCCTCCAACAGGGTGTCTTCATTTAAGATTATTTTCCCCAGATAGGTTTGTGTTCATTTATCCAGGCTGAATTTTCCTTTTATTATGACTTGCTCATATTCTTCAGGTCTCCTAAGTCTTTACATAGGGTGTCCCAAAAGTCTTAGCACAATTTTAAGCTTTGATAGCTTAAAATTGTGCTAAGACTTTTGAGACTCCCTGTATAATAACACACTTCTATCTTTTCCTACAGAACTATAAACTTCTTTGATGCACTATGCCCTCCCTCTATCTGATCATTAATGAATACATTAATGTTTATAGCTATGACTTTTCCTTTTGTTCCTAGAACTCTACCTTATACCCAGCATGTCTTCACTTTGAGACTAACACCCCCGTCTCTGTTTTCCCTTCTCTGTATTTTAGAACAGTAATGCCTCTGGACTGAGGCCATATCTTTCACCTTGAGTTCTGCTCCCTGTTAGGATGAAGGAAAAGTTTGTTACCTAAATAGCCTCTATTATTCCTAATGATCGATCTCTCTCTCTCTCTCTCTCTCTCTCTCTCTCTCTCTCTCTCTCTCTCTCTCTCTCTCTCTCTCTCTCTCTCTCTCTTTCTCTCGGAACAGGGCAGATGCATAACAACTAAAGAACATATTTGGGTGAGACAATTTGTTTTGCAAATTACAGTCATAGACTCATCTGCTTTTGTATTCCTTCTTTCTACCCCACACCATCCCCATCCAATGTAACCAGATTTACAGTACTGGCTATATAGACTCCCCGGTGTTCATGTGATATGTGACATCTGTTATTTTACAGTACTTGACTCATGTGAACTGGCAGCCAGCCACCTACTGGAAAGAACAATTAAGGGCATAAATAACACACATCTGCATGAGTTCTGGCACTCACTCCCACATTAACACTACTCTGCTACCTTTCTCAAATTTACCCTCTTCTGTATTGTGATAAACATTTGAGTTTGAAGAGGTAAGTTCTCCTTCCTGTGGAGATTTGGGAATAAATTCTACATAATTGCCTGCTGGGGGAGGGGGGGGAGTAGAGAGGGGTAAGAAAGGAAGAGGGAAGCTCAGTACTCTGTGTGTGTATATATGTATGTGTGTGTGTGTGTGTATGTGTGTGTGTGCGCGCGTGTGTGCGCATGCACGTGCTGTGTTTTAATAAATGAAAATTCAGGACAGATATTCCCCAATGTACACTCTTATTACAGCACAAGCCTTCCCACCTGAATAGTTTTTACAACAACTTCAAGCATGACTCATTGGTAATCCCTGCAGATATAAAAGTCATATGCCTGTGTGCTTCCCACTGAAGGATAAGATTTGCATTTCTACAGAGAAATGAAAGAGCTAGAGAAAGTGATTATCTGTTATTATTTGCTGACCACCCATAGGCATACTCAGTGGGATACAAGATACAGGAAGTGGAAGGATAGGGCCAATGGAAGCATCCTGGTGGCACTTTAATTAACAGCTTCTAGGGCCAGACAACTTAGACGGGCATCTCAGCATCTACCCAGGACCCACAGGAAGTGTTACTTCTCAGGTTTCACAGCGTGAGAATGACAGTAAGCAGCCAAAGAACCCTGGCAGCATCCCTGCACAGCAAGATGATAGCCTTCCACATTACACCTTGTAAATAGGACCTGGGATCATGATGCTGTACTCTTCATACCATCCCTTCCCACCCTGTAGACAGCAGGGGCAATAGAATTAGGAAGTGAGCTTCAGGGGTAAGAGTTAGGAGGCAGCATAAACATAGGACACAGCAGTTAGAGATTAGGTGACTAAACAGAAGGTATTTAAGGAGAGGGAGGAGGTGGGGTTGGATGATAAAGTGAGAAAAGAGCTGGACAATACTAACTGCTAGTGTGTATTTAATATAATGGTGCAAACCAAAAGTCCCTCTTTTATTACCAGTTCTCTTTCTTCTCAAAAAAAAAAAACTTTCAAACATTTCTAAACAGAAAAAAAAAAGGTTGTAAGTTTTCAAAGAGAGATAGTAGGGCTGAAGGTGGAGGGAAGAACTGAGTTGAAATAGGTCATTTAAAGAACATGCCTTCCAAAGCAATAGTCAGCATACTTTTGTTATGAAAATGTTACCTGACTCATTCTGAGGAAGTGTAGTTCAGAAACCAGGGTAGCTGTCCAGGAAAAAATTGTACCTTATGAGTTGATGGAATAGAAAGGCATCTGATAAGAAATTCCATCTCCCATGCTTTGCACAGGACATTCCCCTATGCCCTTCCTGCTTGTATCTAGGTCTCTTAAAAGTCTGAATTACCTTCAAAGATCAGTTCAAGCTCTGCCTTCCTTGGTACCCCAAGATGCTAGCACTTTATCCCCCTAAATTACCTTGTATTTATTTTGTATATTCTTATGTAGTACACCTTTGTCTTACCTCTCCAACAGCACCTACTAACCTCAAATTCATGGGTGTTCGGAATGACTATCTTCCTAAAACTATATATCCCATGAGAACCCACCAGTGAGCTTCTCCTAACACTCAACCAGTTAACACAATTAGCTCAAAGCAATGTTATCTATTAAGATGATGGAGTAATAGCAGTATTAAGTGTCTATAAATGACAGTTATAAAATCTTCCATTCATAAACCTAGCATGCATTATCCTACAAAAACACATCATCACTGGGAAAAGTAAGCATAGAGTATAATAGTAGTTAGATGCACATGTAGGGCATACATATAAACAACACAACTCACATTTCCAGTACTGTAGGGCCTTGATGAATTTTCTCTCCTCATGCAGTCCCCATGCTACTCTCCCCTGGACACAGGATCTCTGGTGTGTGAGTTGATTATCTGAGATCCCGGGATCCATTCTTTTTTACAATTCAACTCTCTATTGCCAGAGATAAGTCTCTCTTGAGTCCACAGCTGGCTCTCTTCTTTGCTTCCAGAGGTCCTGCTCCCTTAAGTAGCTTCTTGTAAACAGTTGCTCAGTTCAGCTTCCTCTCTGTCTCCGTATCTCTGTCTATCTGTAGAGCTCCCTGTAAGGTGTAGTATCTCCATTGCTGTGGCCAATCCCTTTCCTCTCCTCTTCTGCGATCTGGTATAAATACAGCTGCTCACAGGTTTGACTGACCACAGAGCTAACCAAGACAATCAGGACCTGGGTAATCTTCTGCCAACCAATGTCAATTTGCCACTCTAATTCAGCCAGAGAGAACTTCACACTTCATAAGCAAGTAGCAGATTGCTGCTTGACAACACATTAATATTCCATCATCTTTGGTACCTTCCCATTTACATTCTGTGATTTTTTCTGTCTTTACACTCAAATTACCACCTCATTATCTGTGATTACATTCTGAGCTAGGAGAAATCAAATTGTTAAGGACCAAGTCCACCATATATATATATGTGTGTGTGTGTGTATGTATGTATGTATATGTATGTATATGTATGTATGTATATGTATGTATATATATACATACACACATACACACATACATATATGTATATATGTGCATGTATGTATGTGAATGCATATGTATGTGTGTATATATGTATATATAAACATACACACACATATATGAATATATGTATGCGTGTGCATGTGTGTGTGTGTGTGTGTGTGTGTGTGTATAGTCTCCCTCAAAAGAATGTGAACTTCTTGAGGGGCGGGATTGTTTCATTTTTGTAGCTGTATTCTCAAGTACCTAATAGAGTGTCTAGCATATAGCTGATATTTAACAAGCATTTATTGATTCATGACTTATGTTAAGTCACAGAAAACCAAAAGGTTGCTATGTTCAGAAGCCTTTCACATACTGGTTTACCAAATGTACAGAAAGTCCCATCCACTAGAAATTTACTTCTTTACATTTTCCAGTAGGATCTAAGCCATTATCATTTATTAATACATATTTGTGAATCAGTTGTCAAAGATAGTAGTGAGCCAGGACCCTAGTAAATAGAGAGACAATGAAAAAGAAGACAAGTAGGATTTGAGGAGAGGTGTGATACTCAGAGGGGAAAAAGTGGGGAAGAAGAAGGAGGGAACTTGTAAGGAAAAGGGAAGTGAATAGAAAAAATAAATTTGGAACTTTGGAACATGGTTACTGCCTCAACAGACATAGGACCTGAGCATCCATGGGATAACATAAAGGCTCTGGCACTGTAGAAGCAAGAGCACTGAAAAGAAAGTGAAAGATCAGGGAGGACTGGGGGTCAGTTTAGTTCCCATCACAATTTTGCCCTTGCCAAGAACAACATGTGGATATTTTCAATAGAAGGCAAAGTCATAACATTTGCTCCCTTAATACACATATGCTCACCTTCTTACTTCACACCCCAAAGCTGAAAGTATAATTTTTGTTCTTTCTGAAATCATCCTATATAAATGGGAAGTGCAGATTAGGAAGACATTGGCTTTATTCTTCTTTCTGCCTGCTTAGATGTGATTCAACTTAAAAAAGACACAGGCAGAATTTACTTTGGGCAACCAGGAGGAGTAAAGGAAGAAAATCACTATCAAATGTTGACACTTCCAATGCAATTTACTTTAAAATGTGAAGATGTTTGCTACTGCAAAAAGGGGTCGGGGGATGGACAGGAGCTGTAACTTATTCTCAATCATTGACCTAGGGTTTCATTTGTCATGAGACTAAAATGCATAATCGAGACATCAGAGATTAAACAGAGGCTTTGTTTCATTGCCACAAAGTTTTATCCTCCTGAAATACAGACTTTTTTTTAATCATCATTTGCCACAGATAGCAGTCTACTGTTGATGAGACCCAAAATTAGATTAGCAACTTTCAGAGCTCAGATAAAGGGGATGGTGAGAAGACTTTGCCATGTATAAGAGCACTTTGGGAGCACTGATAGCTTCCAAGTCCCCATCCTGAGCTATCACTGAGACACCAGAATAACAGAACACTCAATACCTATAGAAAATTATAAGAACCAGCCGAAATTTTCCCTATAGAAATTAATAGGGTGGGGCGAAGCCAAGATGGCAGAGTGAAAGCAGTGACTTGCTTGGGCTGTCCCCCATACCCCTCCAAATGCCTGAAAAAATACTTCTAAGCAAATTCCAAAGCAGCAAAACCCACAAAAAGACAGAGTGAAACAAATTTCCAGCCCAAGACAACCTGAATGGTTCATGGGAAAGGTCTATCACACTGAGCTGGGAGAGGAACGTAGTTCAGCGTGGGCTATGCAGGCACAGACCAGGCTTCAGTGAACCTGGACCAGGCCTCAGATGACTGAAGCATGGGCAGCAGTGGTGATTTCCAGACTTCTCAACCCACAAGCACTAAAGATATCTTAGAAGGTCAGTAGGAAAAGTCTGTGACCCAGTGAGAGAGAAGCTTGGTCCCAGTGCTAGTCCTGGGCACAGCCCCAGGGTGGCAGCTGTTTCCTAAGCTTGGCCCACAGACAGAGGGGGAATCCAGTGGCTGATCAGAGAGGGGTTTGCAGGGATCTTTTTGCTGGTGCTGAGGCAGGATTCTCTTGTTTTGCCCATACTTGGATCTGCATCCCAGTCCTGGGTAGTGGTCCTGGGGCAAGGAGGAGCACTGGCATAGTAAAGCTTATAGTGGCTATAGAGAGAAAATCCTCCTTACACTTCCAAGGCAGAAAACAGTGCTTGTGGTCACTCATAGACCAGACACAGGTCAGGAAAGGAGTAAGGATCAAGTGCCCTTGATCACACTACCTTGGAAGAACTGAAAACTTACAGGTCCCTAGAAGTATCTCTGAAAACAGGTGGCAAATGAGGTCCAAAAAGCCAATGAGGAAAAGAATGCCTTCAAAAGCAGAATTGGCCAAATGGAAAATGAAGTCCAAAAGCTCACTGAAGAAAATACTTCCTTCAAAATTAGAATGGAGCAAATGGAAGCTAGTGACTTTATGAGAAATCAAGACATTGTAAAACAAAACCAAAAGAATGAAAAATTAGAAAACTGTAATATCTCATTGGAAAAACAACTGACCTATAAAATAGATTCAGGAAAAAGAATTTAAAATTTATCTGACTATCTGAAAGTCATGATCAAAAAAAGAGCCTACACATCATCTTTCAAGAAATTATCAAGGAAAATCACCCTGATATTCTAGAACCAGAGGGTAAAATAAAATTTGAAAGAATCCACCAATCACCTCCTGAAAGAAGTCCTCAAAGAAAAACCCCTAGGAACTTTGTAGCCAAATTCCAGAGTTCCCAGGGTAAGGAGAAAATATTGCAAGCAGCCAGAAAGAAACAATTCAAGTATTTTGGAAACACAATAAGGATAACACAAGATTTAGCAGCTTCTACATTAAGGGATCAGAGGGCTTGGAATATGATATTTCACAGATCAAATGAGCTAGGATTAAAACCAAGAATCACCTACCTAGCAAAATTGAGTATAATCCATCAGGGGAAAAAATGTATATTCAGTGAAATAGAGGACTTTCAAACATTCTTGATGAAAAGACAAGAGCTGAATAGAAAATTTGACTTTCAAATACAAGACTCAAGAGAAGCATGAAAAGGTAAAAAGGAAAGAGAAATCATAAGTGACTTATTAAAGTTTAACTTTTTATATTCCTACATGGAAAGATGATATTTGTAACTCATGAGGCCTTTCTCAGTATTAGGGTAGTTGGAGAGAATATATATGTACATACACACACACACACACACACACACACACATATAGGAAAAACTGGGAAGAGAAACGAGAGTGATGCAAGAAAATCATGAAAAACGAGTCAACAGCTTGCTAAAGGAGACCCAAAAAATACCGAAGAAAATAACACCTTAAAAAATAGCCTAACCCAAATGACAAAAGAGGTCCAAAAAGGCAATGAGGAGAAAAATGCCCTATACATATGTATATATACATATTTGTGTGTGTGTGTGTGTGTGTGTGTGTGTGTGTGTGTGTGTGTGTGTGTGTGTAGAGACAGAGAGAGACAGAGGGCACTAGGTGACTTGGATATGAAGGGATGATATATAGAAAATAAAATTAAGGGAATTAAGGAGTGAGAGAGGATTGTATTGGGAGAAGAAAAAAGTGAAAGGTAGAATTGGGTAAATTATCTGACATAAAAGAGGCAAGAAACAGCTTTTACGGGGAGGGGAAGGGGGGAGGTGAGAGAGAATGAGTCAATCTTGAATGAGTGACCCTGGGCAAGTCACTTAACCCCAATTGCCTCACAAAAAAAGAAAAGAACTAAAGTAATGAGAAGCCACAGTCAGGATTACACATGAGTTAGTAGCTACCATAATGAAGGAGTACAGAGCTTGGAATATGGTATTCCAGAAAGTAAAGGCAAAAAGTAAAATGAAGAAAAGTAGAGATATATATATAGGCTTACAGCCAAAAATAACTTACCCATCAAAATTGAGTGTAACTCTAGACAGGCAAAGGTGGATCTTTAATGAAACAGAGGACTTCCAAGCACTCTTGATGAAAAGACCAGGGCTTCATCTGGTCTTAGTACCTTTGAAGTTCAGATCCAGAGGTTAAGAAAAACATTAGAAGGCAAACCTGAACAAGTAATCATAAGGGACTAAACTACTAATGCTGTAATATGGGGAGATGACACATGTGTCCCCCTCTGAATCCTATCACATCAAGAGTCTAATTAGGCAGAAGGCCTGAGAGTAGTTCTATTATGTCTTGGTGATCTTAAAAGAAGAATAAAAAGAGAAGGGAAAAATGATACACTTTAGGGGAAGGGAAAGGAAGTTTAGGTGAAAATATCTCACATAGTTGGGATGTACAAGTAGAAGTTTATACAAACAATGAGCAAAAGGGAAGTGACTCATACTTGAGATTCACTCTCATCTGAACTGCTCAAAGGAGAGAAAAATAAACCCACGAAGAGTTGAGTATAGCAATACATTTAACTCAACAGGGAAATGCAAGGGGGGGAAAGGGGGAAACTAGGGGGGAGGGCATTTTTAAAGAGCAATGAAGTCCTAGGCAAAACAAACTCTAAATAAATGTGTACAAGAATATGCATAGATCTCTGGTCAAATGGTCAATGAAGCATGAGGGGAGCTCTTCATCTGGGAGTGTGGGGGGAAGGGCACTATGAGAAGTTTAACAAGAGATAAGAGTATTTGGAACATACAGTGTAGACAGTGGGAATCAAGTTAGGAGGAATAGAACATTTTCCTAATTAGAGTGAGGGCCCAATTGAAATTAGAGAACATGAATTTGCACTGGAATCAGTTGGCTGTGTCGTGATTTTCTCCAGTTCTGTCTGGAAGCAAAGGACATGGATGGTAGGAGTAATCCAGGAGTAGTGTTTGACAAGGAATTATCCCTAACAGAAAAAAGGAACAAGGAAATGACTTCCCTTTCTGCTTGTATCCCTAGCTCTTCACACAGTGCTTACACAGAATTATCACTTATAAATGTTTTCATTCATCAAATGGAATATACAGCCTATGTAATTTGGAAATAATGCATCTGTTTTTACTACCTTTTACCTGGTCCAATTAATCAGCTTCCAAAGCACTGGCAAAAGAGCATTTGGTAAATCAGGTTGAGAATTGTGAAGTGAAGAAAGGGAGCTACTAATAGGTGAGAGCACCATATGAGTGATTTGATTGGTGGACACACTTACACATGACATAAATGAACCAAAAAATGAGTTAAAAAAATGAGCTTTGTTAAGTGTTATTAAATGCTTGGCACTATGCTAAGCAGCAAGAATACAAATATAAGCAAGTAGGACAGTCCCTGCCCTCAAGAAACTTAAAAATTAGAATTGGAAGGAACAATACATATAAGAGGGTGGTAGCCAATGAGGATATTCAGAATGCATGCCATCTTGGGGTGGGGAGGGGGCAAGATGGGGTGAAAATTTGGAACTCAAAATCTTGTGGAAGTAAATATTGAAAACTAAAAATAAATAAATTTATATTTAAAAAAGAAAAAAAAAGAAATTGAACTCAGGTCCTCTAAATCCAAATTCAGTTTTCTGTTCACTACTACCTCACTATCTTACTACCACTTCACTTTGAACCTGAGGTCCAGATGAAATAACATGTAAAGCACTTTATAATCCTTAAAGCTCTATATAAATGCTAGTTATTATTATTATGTCATTCTACAAGAGGGAGGGGATGGGGAGTCTGGGAGTCCTAGATTTAGTTCTATTGAATTCCCTATTCTATAGGGTCACAGTAACATTGAACAGATGTATATAATATGGATCTCTAAGGAAAAGACATTCCATGAAAATTACAGAACTAGTGTAACAAGTCCTCAGTGTATTTCAGCTTTCCTGTTGAATGCTAGACTCCTTCCTCTTTAACAGCTTAAGTAGACTAAGCCAGCAGGGTAAATAGAATATGGTACCCATGGTAACAAAAAGCACTGCTTTGAACTTGTCAATCCCTAAAAAGAAAATTGCATTCTTTTTTCACCCTCTGCTAGCAAACATTTTTGTTTTTACATTTTAATTCTTAGCCTGGACTTTTTCAGGGTACTCATACCTTAAAAGGTCTAGTTTTTTAAATTACCTTACTATTAAAATCTAAATGGCCTTTTATGAGAGGTAATACACTTGCCTGCCCCTCCACATACACACACACTTTTTTTCCCCCACTCATCTCATGTCTGAGAGGACCAAAAGGCTTAGGCAGACTTTCTTTTAACATCTTGATTCTTAGGCCTTTTGAGCTACTTTTTTATCTGTAAAAATAGAGATAACAACACGTGCTTCACAGGGGTTCTAGGAGGTTTAATTAATATTTGCATAGAGCTAAGTATAACTACAAAGGATTATTCATTAATATTGCTAGTTAATGCTGGATAAGGAGGCCTCAGTTTCACCTTAGGCCTTTAACTACTTTATTTAGTCATTATCAGTGAGAAAATCTTCTTATCTTTAATTGCTTAAGTGTGGACTAGGGCTGAAAAGGTTTATAAACTTGTTTTATGGAATGATTAGATGAGTTCATAAAAGGGGGCTAAATTGGAACTAATTTTTGCTATTTAGAAAGCTGAGAAAGTTTGTGTTGGTTCAATTCCTTCCACAAATGTTACCCAGGTTTGCATATGTTCTACAGGAAGCTTTAGAAGAAGAAGGTGGGGTAGAGGTACGGTAAGAGAAATTATTATCAGCAAACTTACCATTTGGGGTGGATTAGTTCTTTTCCCTAAAAAGTATTGTTTGGGTCAGGGGACTAAGGCTTGCATTATTTGCACAGCTTCCCCTCACCTAAAAGCAGAAAAAAAAGACCTGTACAAATGGAATTTGGGCCCTTCAGACTAAGTGGATGCACCAGTCCCAGGAAGTTATCTCTTATCTTGCCCACGTAACCAGATAGGTTTCTGTATGGAGACAAGGGTGTTTGCCTGAATCTACCTGAGCTAAGTATTATATCTTTAGTAAGTATTCTCTCTGTACTATAACTAAGTATGCCTCTTTTTTAACTGTCAGATAGTCTATGAGTATCTTATCTAATTCCAGTTCCCAACTTGAAGCACTAGACTGGCCTGATTCAGGCCTAGTCCACTTCAGGGAGAAAATAAGAAAGAAAGAGCTAATATCTCTTATCTCTGATTCAAATTTGGACCATCTTCTATTTCTGAACCCCTCAAAAAACTATATACTGAGAGACAAAAATAAATATAACAATGAAAGTTAAATGTTGAAGAGACCTCGGTGGTGAAATGCTCTCTTGGAGTGTTGTCCAAATCCTTTCATCCTCATTTTAAAGAAGAGTTGTAAAGCCTTGTATAGACTTGTTTTTTGTAAAATCCAGGCCAATACAAGAGAAATACTTACTTTGGACACTGACTACATTTTTTTTACCCTTTTGTAAATTCTATTTTTATATCATCTAAATTGATTCACCAGCACAATAGCAAAGTTATTAACGACACAATGATGCCCTCTCTACTTTCCACTCACCTCTTGGCCACCTAACTACAAGTATATGAAATAAGAAGGGGGACAAACAAAAGGAGGAGTTGATGAATATCTTCTCTACTTAGCACTAACATCCCAGCCAGGGATTACCCTATGTCAGACCACAGACTATCTCCCTATCAAGCAATATATTGTTTGTAAAATTCTCTCACTAGAGTCAGTCCTTCAAGTTAAGGTATCGTCTCAAGAAGAGCCCTTTAAAATTCACCTGTGTAATGTGGAAGAAGTGACATTTTAATCTGTCCTCACAAATTAGCTTAAATTAACTGTCACTTAACAAAAAAGCAGATCTTTGAACAGAAAAGGGCACAGATTAAGTAAATCTTTATGTGGAGTAGATTGAAGATCATAAAAACTGGAGGGCAAGTAGCCAAGGGAAGGAGGGGTACCAGCACTTCGAAGAAATTAAATATTGGTAGGGTTCAGTGTTGGGAGATAAAAAATGACTTTGGCTAACATCAACTCTAACTCCTGTCTCATGATTTGCACTTCCCTGTTCTCATCCTCTTTTGGCTTTATCCACTCCAAAATCCAGGAGCAGCTACTTGGTATTAATGATGTCTCACCATAGAAACACATCAATAGCTGGATCAGGTAGGAAGGAAAAGGGGGAGAATGGTGGCTATTTCTGATATATACTTCATAGCATTTTTACACAAAGAGTGAAAGTAGTTGAGCTTTTTTGGTTTGGTTTGGTTTTTTCATACAAAGCAACATCTCCATCTACTGGTGAAAGCTGGTCTTGTTAGTGCCCATCAAGTTTTTTCCCCCACTATTAGACTTGGCAGTTGCACTAAAGCTGCATTTGAACTAAATTATGTTTTACTCTCATGTTTGTTCTATGCTACCTGGCTCATTCATTTAGTCTGGCAATAGCTATTAACACCATTATATTCCCAGAGTAAACACCAGTGATTATAGCCTTTGTGAATGTTCAAGTTGTAAACAGTCCAAGTCTCCTCTGTGGTGTGGATGGATTCTAATGTATCAGTAAAGCTAAATGAAAAGACCTGGCCCTTAATCAGTGGAAGAAATAAAGGCTTTGACAATTGTTTTTAAAGAAAAACTGATTTCACTTTTGAAAAATATAAATTTGTCCCAACATGCAATTAAAATATGTCCTACATCTTACCCTGTAATTATTCCAACATGTATTAATTGAACTATTTGTGCAATGCTACATTAGAGTGTTTTTTTTCTAAACCTAACAGCAGACTCTTGAGTTTGGAATACTAGAGGCAGCTAAGTAAGTGTTCCATTTAATGTCATTAATAACTACTGAAGAATATGTTCAGCTGAAAACCCAATCATTATCAAGTACAGTGTCTGCTAAATTTAAGACCATAGGCCTAGAGCTAGAACAGACGGCAGAGCCTATCTAGTCCAACCTCTTCATTCAATAGCTAAGGAAACCAAGGCCAAAGAAGGCTGAGGGACTTGCCCAATGCCAAATAGGTGGTAAATATCATAGAGAGAATTTGAACTCAGATCCTCCTACTAGAGAGCCAGGGTTCTTTCCCATTTCACATACCACATAATCATTCACTACAGTTATAAAAATCAGAGGCAAAAAAATGGTTTCACAATAATACTGATAGATGACATTTTGGGGAAATGAAATTGATACCTTTTCAGAGAAGTTAAGAGTCTTAAGGCAGCTAAGTAGTACAATGGCCTGGAGTCAGAAAGACTCATCTTCCTCAGTTCAAATCTGGCCTCAGACACTGACTAGCTGTGGGACCCCGAGCAAGTCACTTAACCCTTTTTACCTCAGTTTCCTCATCTGTAAAATGAGTTGGAGAAGGAAATGGCAAATATCTCCAGTATGTTTGCCAAGAAAACACTAAATGGGGTTCAATCTGAAACAAATGAACAACAAGTGGCAAAAATCTTGGAGTCAAAGATATGGAATTCAGGCTATGAAGGGGAAATATACGTATGTATTTAATATTACTTAAACATAAATAGTCACAGAAGTCAGTTGTGAAATTTTTGTAAATTTTATTTTTCAATGATTCATGTCTGAAGAACTAATTAATTTGAAAACAGATTCATGTGAAACTGAAGCAATAATCAATATACAACAACTCCTTCAGAAGCAGTTTCCTGAGGCCTAAACTTTTACTAAAACTGAAATTATTAAAAGCAAAAGTGTGGGAGAGGAAATATAAAGATCTTCTTGGGTTGAGTAGATTGGCTGTTAAAAAAAAAATAGCACATGAAACTTTCCTTGGAAGTATTCCATTTCTGAAGCGGGCATTGTTTAGTTTCATCGCACTTTTTCAGCAAAAGTACTTTCACAGCAGGCAGGAGCAGAATCAATATCTTTAACTCCCAGTAGCTGCTATCATCCACTGTGTAGTTCTGCTCTCTATAGCAAAGAAAACCAAAAAAAAAAAAAATCACTTTTTCTCAGGGTTGACAATCTCTGTGGGCATCAGTTTTCCTCAGCAGCCATAGGAGGTTTATTGTTAGGGGTTTTTTCCCTCCAGGTTCTTCTTTCTCAGGAAAACTTCCAATCATTCATTCTCACCACTAAGATTTTCCCTAGCTAAAACTGCAAGACAGGACAGATTTTTCATCTCTTCTCCCAACCACCTATCCTGTGTCCTTTTCCTCCTTCAGTGGCATTTCTTTTATACTCCCTTCCCATTATTCAGCAATATATTCAAGCACTCTCCCCCCATTTTTCTTGTAATTTTTTTTCTTAGGAAAAAATGAGGTCAATTCATCCTCATAAAGGTGACCTATAAGTTTTAGTGTGTGGGGAACCTGCAGCCTCAAGGCCACATGTGGCCTTCTAGGTCCTCAAGTGTGGCTTTTTGACTGAGTCCAAGTTTTACAGAACAAATCCTTTTATTAAGGGGATATGTTCTGTGAAGTTTGGATTCAGTCAAAGAGCCGCACTTGAGGACCAAGAGGGCCACATGTGGCCTCAAGGCCACAGGTTCCCCACATGCTAAAACTTATCCCAGAAGTATTTATATTTTAACAGGGGATGAAAACTTTAAACCAAAAAAATGAACCTTCAATTTAAATAGGCCACTATTATGTCATCTGGGGTAAAGCTATAGTATCTGGAACATGTCCTTATTTAATATGGATATTGCCACAATACTATCTGTGCAGGTCCCACCAGTTGACAGCAATGCCAATAAAGGGTTATGAGTAGACCATGCAGATTCCCATTTTTCTAGAGTAATGGTTCATCATTCATCGAAGGTTCTGCCTCTGGACTGATCTCAGTTTATCTACTGACTTTTAGGATCATCTCAATATTCACTTTCAACCATGCTCCTACATCTGTATCACTTTCCTATGTAAATTATCTGTTTTGTTCAAAAACCGCCACTCTTTGTTGTCTTATTTAGTGTAATAACTCAACTGTCTGACTTCTTAATACCATTGTCTGTCTATCTATGCCTTTGCTTCTCGAATTTGGCCTTTCTCTTCACCATTCTCGGTTAACTGCCTCTTTTCTGCTATTATTCCAAAAGAATACACTTTTGTATAACCAATAATTTTGGAGCTGGGGAAAAAAAACTTTAAAAGCCATTTTCAAATTATAAAGTAGGTATTTTTAAGATGTCTGAAAGACTTTTAGCATAGAAAGTGATAAGACATATTTAATCAACTAAACTTCCCTAAAATTAGAATTATTTGGTATCTAAAACATTCTTTGTCATATATCTAAATGAATCCAGGCTGACTTAGTTATCTAGTAAGAAAACTATGAATAATCCATATATTAATTTTATTTGGTTAAAAGAGAAATTTCATATATAAATTGCTTGGCACAGTTAGGTACAGTTAGGGAGGAACAGTTCAGGAAAAAAAATACAGTTCATGAAGAAAAACAATAAGCATGGGTAGCTTTTCCCCCATACCAAAAAATGTCAGCAGACTTTTAGAATAAGAAATAATCACCACGATGATTTCATAAATTATCAACTAGCTCCTTAACTCAACAGAAGTTGCTTTTTTTATCCTCCTTTGTTATCTATTAATAATTGAAGTTTTGTTCAATATTCCTAAATATCTAAAAATCTACCAATATTGATACATAAATGTATTGTGCCCAACATAAAAAGTCATTTCTTATAATCCAGAGATAAGATTGGATCTTTGACAGTTTGAACGATGGCAATTTTAACAGAAAATTACTTTCTCTCCACACCAAAATACCTACAAGAAAAACAAGAAGATGGGAGAGAACTCATGTCTAAAGACAGATGTCTCCCTCAGGGAAAATAAAAAATGTTGGGTGAATAAATCATTATCCCAACATCTTTGTGAACATTTGTCAATTATTCAGGGCAATCAATCCAGATGTCCTGATTTAGATCTGTTTCTGTTTTATCTAATAAAGAAAGCATTATAGACTCTTTCATAACTCTTGATTTTTGACTTATAATTGGATCTTGAAAGCCCTACAAATTCTACACTTCACTTGTTTTCCTATCCACAAGAATGTTCCAATTTCCAGTATCTAAGGCTACTAGCCAAATTATTATAAGCATAATTGTCATATATATATATATATATAATATATATTTATATATATATATATATATATATTATATATATATATATATATATATATATATATATATATATTTCCTAGGCCCAAAGACTCAAACACAAAAACTTCATGTGATATTCCTAGAATAACAGGACATAGACTATGTCTCATCTGCACATCTTTCATCGCCTAAGTTTGCTGTCTTATCTCATCATGATTACATGCTACAGTTGTTGAGCTTCAGTGGTGGGTCTACCTGCATTTGACATAATAAACACAATTGATGCATTCCCCTGCCCCTCGTCCCATAACTACCCATTTTGGGCCCTAGGTCTGGTTACTTACATTCACAACAAAAACATTCTGTATAGAAGTTTGTCCAACATACTAGAAAGACAAAAGTATGAAAGTGGAGGCTCAGGATAGAGGAAGGGAAATAGATATAAGCAGATACTTCAGAAAGATTATTATCAGCTAATGTACTCCTCTGCCTTTCCCCCAAATATAGTAAACCTGTACCAACCATACCCTGATAGTAGTGGTTTGGCCTAGCATCTTGCTTCTATTTACTAAATGAAATATTAGTGGGATTACATTTAGAAATTTGTAGTATCATGTGATCCAGGGAATTTCCCATACCCAATAAGAGTGTACCATCCTTTTAATGTCTGGAATTGGTATGTCTCTCTTGGAATCATCTGGGTCTAAGTCAAGCAATGTATCAAAGAACAGAAACCCTCTTAATAAGGACCCTTTACCATATATGTCTAGAGGACATCTGGTTTGAGATGTCAAATAGGCAATTGGAGATGCAAGACTGAAGGTCAGGAGAGAGGTTAAAGATGGACAAATAGGATTGAGAATCATCTGCGGCTTAGGAGATAACTGACATTTTCAAAAGGCATTTGATGGTGATCAGACCTAGATCCCAGAATAGGTTAAAATGGCTCTACAATTCACTTCAACAAACACTTGTTAAAATCCTATTAAGTATAAGATACTATGCTGGTGTGCTAGGTAAAAACTAAACAGTCCCTGCCCTCAAGAAGCTTATATTCTACTATAGTGAGGGGCAAAAAGAAGGAAATGAGAGAACTATAATATATTAGTCAACAAGTCAATCATCAACAAGCATTTATTAAGTGCCTATTATGAGCCAGGCACTATACTAAGTGCTGAGCATACAAAGAAAAGTGCCAGCTCTCAAGGAGCTCACATGAAAGAGACATGAAAACAACTAGGTACAAACAAAGAGACAACAAAATAACTATATGCAAACAAGATTATGTGTGTGTATTGATAAATTGGAGATAATCAATAGAGGGAGAGAAGGATAGGTTAGGTAGAAAGGTTAGGAGGAGGTCAGGTTATAAAGGGATTTGAATGCCAGAGATTTTTATATTTAATCTTAGGGTTAAACTACACCCAAAAAGCCATTAAACTGGGTATACCTTTTGGCCCAGTAATACCACAAATAGCCTGAGAAGACCTGTACAAACTGATACAAAGTGAATTGAGCAGAACCAGGAGAATAATATATATAATAACAGTAATATTGTGAAGATAGTCAGCTTTGAAAGATTCATTAACTTTGATCAACCCAAATAACCAACCACAGTCCCAAAGGATTCAGATGAAACATGGTACTCACCTCCAGAGAAAGAATGAATGAGCTCACAAGGTAAACTGAAGCATATTTTATTTTCCTTTCTTTTTCTTTTTTTTTCAGACACAGTTAATGTAGGATATGTTTTGCATGACGATACATATTTTTAAAGGATTTTGTTTTTCTAGTTTTCTCAATGGGTAGAGGAGGGAAAGAATTCAGAACTGAAAATAAAATCTTGGAGGTAAAATGGAGCTACTAGAAATGACTGAATAGGGGGCAGAGGTCACGTGGTGAGATTTGTGCTTAATTTGATAGCTGAATAGAAGATAGTCTGAAGTGGGGAGAATTGAGGCAGGAAAACTAACCTGAAGGCTACTGCAATAGTCCAGACATGAGGTGGTAAGGGCCTGCACCATAATGGTAGTAGTGTCAGAGAAGAGAAGAGAGTGTGTATATGAGAAATGTTTACAAAAGGCTCATCAACAGAATTTGACAATAAATTGGATATCAGGGGTTAGAGAGAGAAAAGAGTCAGAAATAATACCTACATTGCAAGTCTGGATAACTGAGAGGATGGTGATACCCCCATATCAATAGGTAAGTTTGGAGAAGAGAGAAAGAATGATTTCTATTTTAGATCTATTGAGTTTAAGATGTCTACAGGACATCTGGTTTGAGATGTCAAATAGGCAATTGGAGATACAAGACTGGAGGTCAGGAGAGAGGTTAAAGATGGACAAATAGGATTGAGAATCATCCAACAAAGGAGGCTGAGAAGATGAGGCCAGACAGGTAGGAGGAGAACCAGGAGCAAAATGTATACACACAATAGAAATTAGCCTAGAATAAAGTAATTTAAGGTCAGAGAGGACCTGAGTGAATTTGAGTACATGAAGGAGAGTAATGTAAAATAGAATTGGAAAGGAAGATTGGGGGACAGACTGTGAAATACAATAAAAACCTCATTGAAAAGTCTGTATTTTATCCTAGACTCATTAGGGAGGCACTGAAGATTTTTGAGCAAAGGAGTGGTATGGTCAGACATGTGCCTTGAGAAAGTTATTTAAGCTGCTGAGTAGAGGATGGATTGGAGAGGGGAGTGAATGGAAGCAAGGAAACCATTACAGTAGTGTAGGTTAAAGTTGATGAGGGTGACTTAGAAGGTAGTCATGTGAGTGAAGAGAAAGCAAAGGATATGAGAGATGTTTGGGAGTTACGACAGAAAGATTTGGTACCTGATTGGATACAGGTTATAGTGAGAGAGAGGAAAAAGCAAAGTATTATTATGAGTATATGAACCTAAGAGATGAATGCTGGTGGTATTCAGAATAATACTTTGCTTGGATGAAGCACAGCTAGAATAGTGACATGGAAACCTACAGGAAGCAGAGTATTAAGGAGACGAGAGAAATCAACAGCTTCAAAGACTGCAAAGATATCACAAAAGGTTGAGAACTGAAACAAAAAAGGCCATTAGATTTGGCATTTGTCATTGGTAACTTGGGAGAGCAATTTCAGAGGAAAAAGAATATGCATTTATATAGCATTTACTATATGCCAGACATTGTGACAAGTATTTTACAAATATTATCTTGTCTTGTCCTCACAATAACCCTGTGATGTAGGTACTTTTATTATCTCCATTCTATCAGTATATTGTTATTTATCCCCAACAATAAGTGCTGTTATTATCCCCATTTTACAGTCGAGGAAACAGAAGCAGAGGTTAAGTGACTTTCAGCTTGTAAGTGTCTATGGCTGGATTTAAACTCAAGACTTCCTGACTCCAGGCCCAGCCTTCTATCCACTTTGCCACTTAGCTGCCTTTCAGTTTCAGTTCAATGATGAGTTCAGAAGCCAGAATGAGGAGAGTTTAGAAGAGAGTGAGAGAAAAGGAAGAGGGGAAAAATACTTTAAGCAGCCAGAAAGGAGTACAAACACCAAGGAACCATAGTCAGGATCAAATAAGACCAGGCAGATTCTACTATAAATAAGAGGAGATCTTGGAATACAACATTTAAAAAGGCTAAATTTATTGACCTACAATAAAAATTAACTTTCCACGTAAAACTGAGCATTATCCTAACCAGGAGGAAAAATAGATCTTTAATGGAATAGAGGACTTTCAAGCTTTTCTTATGAAAAGACCCCTGTAAAGGAGAAATTCTGAAATACCAACTTGAGTCAAGAAAAACTTAGAAAGGTGCTTCATTTGAGCAATTGGAAGGAATTGTATGATGAAGCAATACTAACACACCAGCAGGAGGAGAAGAAAAGAGTGTCCCTTCAGAATTTTAATGACCTTAAAGGGTATTGAGAGTGTTAATTTTTTTAAGATGACCTGGAAGGGGAGAGGGGATTATTTCTGTTCCAGGGATTATTTCTGTTCCAAGAGTCTTAAGTGTAGAAAGAAATAAAAAAGGTAAAAGGGGGGGGGAAGTAAAGAAATGAGAGGAAAGGGTGCAGAACTTGCTATTTCTCATAACAGGGGTTTGATAAAAGAAGAGTATACAAAGATGAGGAAAGGAAGCAGTAAAAAAAAAGCAGAAATCAGATGAATTTCATCTTCATCTGAACTAGGCAAAGGAACATTGAATACATACACACATAGTTTGGTGTAGAAATATATCAAATTCAACAAGGAAGAAAGTGGAGATGGGGAGGTGGAGAGAGTTGGCTATATTAAGAGGGAAGATGGTGCTGGAAGAGAATAGTTGCAAGAAAAAGCAATTTCCTGATCCTAAACAGAAGATTAAAAGGGGGTACCAACTTCCACTTCCGAGAGCCAAGATCGCGGAGTAAAAAGGTAGTTGCTCTCACTCTCCCCTATCAATCTCTGAAAACCCAGAAAATATCACCCCAGAAAAAAACCCTGGAACACCTGAACTAGAAGAAAGATGGAGAGTAGCAGTGCAACAGCCCAGCAAACAGGTCTCACAGAGCCTCAGCAAAAATAAGGGAAGCAGCACTACAAAGGGACCCAGGCAGATAAGCACCCTGCAGCTGAACAAAGCAACCTAAAGTCTTCCTAAATTCCGAGCCTTGCTGATTCCAGCCTAACACCAGGCAAGCTGTCAGAACCTCCAACTGTCAACCAGGAAGAGATCCTGAAGCTCAGGTGGTAGAGCAGGCAAACACCAACACCTGGACCTCCAAGTGCCTCAGTGAGGGGGGTGGGGGAACCAGTGGAAACCAGCTCAGAAAACCACCAGGTGCCTCAGCACTCTACCACAAAGGAATCTCCCAGTGCATAGCAGAAATTAGGGAGACAGCACTGCAAGGGGCCCTAGGCAGATAAACACCCTGCAGCACACGTCGAAAAGGAGCTGAAGAAAGCTAAAGGAAAGGAAAAGCAGGCAACCTAGAATTGCCTGAAAGTTCTAGCCTTGCTGATTCCAGCCCAACACGAGGTAAGCTGCCAGAATTCTACAGCCTCCAACTGCCAACATAAGTGGCCCCAGCACACAAAGCCAGTGACCAAGACCTAGGCTTCCAACACAAGAAGCTTGGGTCAGTGACCTCTGTTCCCCAGCAGGAGAGCTCAATCTCTCTAAAGGCCAGGGAATAAAGAAACACCATGAGTAAAAAGAAACGTACCATAGATTCATATTATGAGAAGAGTGAAGATCAAGACAGAAATTCTGAAGAGGACAACATTGTCAACAAACCCACATCTGCAACAACAAAAGGGAATATGAACTGGTCTGAAGCCCCAAAAGCCTTCTTCAAAGAGCTCAAGAAGGATTTTAAAAGTCTAATGAAAGAGGTAGAAGAGTCCTTAAAAAATACAATTCACCAATTGGAAAAAAAGTACCATGAAGAAAACAAGTCCCTAAAAAACACAGTTGGCAAACTGGAAAAACAGTACACTGAGGAAAACAAATCCCTTAAAAATACAATTGGCCAATTGAAGAAGGAAGTACAAAAACTAACAGAAGAAAACAATCTGTTAAAAACTAGAATTGGAAAAATTGAAACTAATGACTCTATAAGAGAGCAAGAATCAGTCAAAGAGAAACAAAAAAATGAAAAAATGGATGAAAACATAAAATACCTCATCAGTTAAAAACCGACCTGGAAAATCGATCCAGGAGAAACAATTTAAAAATCATTGGACTACCTTAAAATCATGATGAAAAAAAAGCTGGACAGTATCTTTCAGGAAATCATAAAGGAAAACTGCCCTGAAGGCCTAGAACCAGAAGGTAAAATGACAAAAGAATACACCACTGACCACCTGAAAGAGATCCCAAGTTGACAACGCCAATGAATATAATAGCAAAATTCCAAAACTACCAGATGAAAGAGAATGTGCTGCAAGCAACCAGAAAGAATCAATTTAAATATCATGGAACCACAGTCAGGATTACACAGGATCTTGCAGCTTCTACATTAAAAGACCGCAGGGCATAGAACATGATATTCCTTAAGGCAAAGGAGCTTGGATTGCAGTCAAGGATCAACTACCCTGCAAAAATGAGCAGGATTCTTCAAGGGAGGAGATGGATATTCAACAAAATAGAAGACTTCCAAACCTTCCTCATAAAAAGACCAGAGCTCAACAAAAAATTTGATCTTCAAGTACAAGATTCAAGAAAGACATAAGAAGGTAAATGGGACAGAAAGACACAAAATGTTAATAAGGGTGGACTGTTTACATCCCTACAAGGGAAGATGACACTTGCAATTCTTAAGAACTGTATTGTTATTATACCATGTTAAAGGAGTATACATAAAGGGGGTGGATATTAGTTGACTTTGATGTAATGATAAAAAAAAATCTAATCAAGTGGGTTAAATAGATCCCAGTAAGTGGCAGACAAGGGCAAATTACATTACAGGAAAAGACAGAAAATCCTATTACAGCAGAGGGAAAGAAGGGAGAGGGTTGAGCACTGTTTGAACCTTGCTCTCATCAGATTTGGCTCAAGAAGGGAATAACATAATCAGTTAGGTATGGAAATCTAACTTGCCCTATGCCCATAGGGCAGTAGGAGGGAGAAGCAGAAAGAAAATGGAGGGGGGATGGAAGGGAGGGGAGAAGCAGTGGGGGCAAAGTGGAAGAGGGAGGAGGGGGATAATAGAAGGGAGGAGAGACTGAGGGAGCCGGTGGTCAAAAGCAAAGTACTGGTGAGGGGGGAAGGGAGAGAAGAGAAAGAAAAGCATAAATGTGGGGAAAGGATGGAGAAAAAGACAAAGACAGTAATCATAACTGTGAAAGTTGAATCACTATCTTTTTTTTTCTCTTCTGTTGAGTTTTGTTTCCTCTTTCTGATGGTTCCTCCTATTGGTTTTAATTTTTGCTTACAACTTCACTAATGTGAAAATATGTTTAATAGGAATGTAAATGTATAACCTATGTCACATTGTACACCATCTTGGGGAGGGTGGTGGGGAGGGCAGGGTAGAAAAAATTTTTACTCAAAAGCATATGGAAGTGATTGTTGATAGATCAAAATAAATTGATAAATAAAAATAAAAAAATTAAAAGGGAGGTGCCCATTAATCAGGGGATAGATGAACAAATTATGATATATAGATTAATGGACTATTACTGTACCATAAAATATGATGAAAGAAGTGGTTTCAGAGAATCCTGGGAAGTATGAATTCATGCAGTGAAGTGAGAAGAACTAAAACAATGTATATAGTAACAACAAACTTTGTAATGAAAAATATCTTTGAAAAACTGAAGAACTCATCAAAACAATGACCGGCCACATTTCTAGAAAACTGATAATGCAGCTTATTACATACATGCCAGAGATGATAAACTCAAGACACAGAAACAAACATATTTTTGGATGGGCCACTGCATGGATTTGGTTTGCTACACCATCCTTTTGTGTTAACAAGGTTTTTTTTTTCTTTCTATCTTTAATGGAGGGAGGGAGGAATGAGGAGAAAAAAGGAGATCAGTAATAGTGATACCATAAAAAGAAGGCTATTGAAATATTGTTACAATGCACAGAAGAGAACAGAAGGAAGGATATACAAATAGGAAAGTTTTGAAAGTGATGTATGGAATTATATTTTCTAAAGCAAGCAGTCTGAAATGAGGCAGTTTCATATATAATCTGTTTTTGCGTGTTCTGCTGTGTATATAGAAATGCTTATTTTGGGCATTTAAATTCATAATAAATATCAAATTTTAAAAAGACTTTACAGTTATAGTATGACTTTTCTTAAATTTACTTTAAGAACTGTTCACATCTCAAGGGGGTGTTCTCCAGCACTGATAATACTAACAAGTCCTACACTCTATTAATGTGGAATATTCACATTAGAAAATATTGGTCATACCTATTGTCAATGTTTTATGAAAAGCAGCTATAAAGACTAAGAGGTTGTCAAATTCCATGTTTGACTCAGTAGTAAAAGTCAGTAGTTGGAGGATGGAAAAAGAGAGTAATTTACCATTATAGGCAAGATTACAGAAAACAACAGAAACTACAGCAACAGAGGTTATGAAAACAACTTAGATAAGAGCCTCTGGGACCTGAATCTGTCATCTCAATGGAAAAGAGATTTGTCCAAGAGCAAACTGGAGGGTCTGTGTAATGTGGTGCATAAAATGCTGGATTTGGAGTTGGGAAGACCTGGGTTCAAATCTCACTTCTGACACTTACTTAGCTGTGCAACGATGGGCTCATAACTTAACTTTTCTGAGCCTCTGATTCCTAATCTGCAAAATGGAGATCTCCTAGGCTTGTCAGACTCAGATAAGATAATGCATGTAAAGCACTTTTGCAAACCCTGAAACACTATACATATACAAGCTTTTGTTATTACTATTAGAAAATGAGGTATAAGGAGTGGCCTGGTCTGCATGTCATGTTACAGCTGCAAGAAGTGTGGTTAACAATGTTCCTACTATGATGCAACTGCATGAGGAACAACAGAGGTAGAAAGACAGTGTGTATGTGTGGTAATAGCTCAGCCAGTAAACCAGGACGCATGATAATAGTAGAACAAGCACTGGATTCAGAGGCAAAAAACCATGGGTTAGAATTCTAGCTGCTACTTCACTTTCTTTGTAGCTTTGAATGAGTCATTTAATCTGCCCCTTACCTGTAAAATGAAAGGGTTAGACTATGAGGTTCTAAGGCCCCATCCAGCTCTGTATCACTGTTTCCATGATCCAGGCACATTTTCAACATTCTGTTTAAAAACAGACCTACATGAGACACAAACAGACCTCTTATGGTCTTGTGGATGGCAATATTTATTCTTTAAAAAAAAAAAAGACTAAGCACATTACAACAGTGTAATGGAACCATGACAGTTTCTGCATTGTCAGTGGATGTGGGTTTCCATTCATGTTAATCCTTTCAGATTAAGTGGCATACCTCTTCTGAATTCCCTTCAGTAAGATTTGGAGCTGTCAGGTGTTGATGTGCTTAGATTAACTGACCCAGAGTCTCAGAATAAGCATAATGTCAGAAATAAGACAAGGCTTCCTCTGAACGTTTTGATAACACTCAGTCTGTATAGAAAAACTGAACCCTTACCATATGGGGAATAGCACTTCTAAAAAGACACTGGTTACTCACACATGTACTCTCTCCTGATAGCTTCCCTATAAGTTTTAGGACACCATGGAAGAGACACAAAGACATGCCCACATTAGGGGAACTGTCACCTCAGGAAACCTGGAAAACACTGCATTACCCTTCCTACATCACAGAAGGTCACCCAGTTCTTATTCTCACTCTGTGGTCAATTCCAGTTGTCTAGAGATGCCAAATTCATTAAATCTACTTGTTTATCCTTAAATATTCCTGGCAATGCTGACACTACCCATTGTCTTAAAGGTGTTAGCAGTGGAAAATGCTGAATCAACTAACTACTCAACTTTTGACATAATTGTTGGCTACGATGCTGACCACTTCTCTGATAATAACGTGTTAACACCGGGAGTTGAGACTTTTCATTTGTGTTTTGAGAGAGCAGAGATACCTGGTTGGGGACTTGTTGGTTTTATTGGTCTATATGTATTAGGTACAAGCCAGGAGTATGACCTAGCTTTTTCTGTGATGAGATCTGGCCTCAGGTTATGCTTACTGAGTGAATGTCTTAGCTAGTAGGATCATTATGAGACTTTCTCCTTACCAGAGAAAATAAGGGATGTGGTCATTGACACCTAATCAGAATTGTCTTTTAAGATTTGGCCTTTTTCTCTGAAGTTTCTTCACTTTTAGAATGTTACTTTTAACATTTGGAATGTTATATTTAAAGATCAGAAAAGAATTGCCTTGTTGTAAAATTACAATAGTACTATATTACATCATAATAGTATATGACAGCTCTCTGAGCACTGATTCCAGCTTAAAGTCAGAGGACCTCCAAATCCTATCTCTGATGATTACTATCTGTGTGGCACTGAGCAAGTCACTTATCCTCTCTTGGCCTCATTTTATTCAACTGTAAAATGAGAAGGGTGTTCTCTGATCCCTTCCAGCTCTACCTCTACAAAGAAATTAGAATTCAAGACTTTGACCAATGTTTTGATAGATCTGTGGTCTCTTGGTGTAGGTAGTCTTTCAAATGAAACTGTGGAAATCAAGAAAGTCGAATATTGAAGTATCTTTTTCTAAACTCTTACACCTCTTTTTTTTTTTCATATTCCATTCTCACAGGGAGAATCATTACAATGAGGCTAGGGTTTTTAACTGGATCCCCAACTAAAACTTTTATGTATGTATTTTGATGTGTTTGTGAAAGTAAAGTAAAGGGAAGAATAAGAGATCTTGACTGAATGCTCTGAAGCATTCCCATTGACTAACAAATCCATACCTTCACCCACAGTACAGTTGAGTAGGTAGATAGACAGACAGACAGACAGACAGACAGACAGACAGACAGATAGATAGATAGATAGATAGATAGATAGATAGATAAAACATATATTACTTACTATGTGCCAGGCACTGTGCCAAGCATTGGATATAGGGAACCATTTGATTCTTTAAAAAAGACACACAAATTTTCCTCCTATGCAGAATTTCTTTACAAATGATGATGAGAGCCTAGGTCTCTAACTTACTTGTCAAAGAATCCTATCTATTATTATAACACCTCACATTTGCATAGTGCTTTATTAGTTTACAAAGTGATTTTTTTCACAAAATAATCCTGTGAGGAAAACAAAAAAAATATAATTATTCTTGACTTGCAGTTAATGAAATTGAGGCTTTGAAAGATTAAGTGACACTCCCAAGGTCACATAGCTAGTAAGTGATACAGCCATAGCTCAAATGTAGGTCTTCAGATTCTAAATCCAAGACTTTCTCTACTACATTATGCTAGCTATTAATATTGCTTAAATATTAATACAGATAATTAAAGGCTAAGCAGTAGCTAATACAATTAACTTAAAATTAAGGTATCTCAGAGTATATTATGGTAAAACTCATCTAAAAATGTAATGCTTGTGTAATGCTTTTAAATAACTACCTATGTATAAATATATTTAGTTGTAACTAAGTCAAAGTTATAGAATGTCAGTAGGGAATTTTATTAATGGTTTTATTTAATACAAGAAATGATTCATGAAGAGATTCCTTGAGTATATTAAAGCAATTATTATTAACATGTGAAGATACACTGAAAATAATAAAGAATTAAATGGCAAAATTAAGTAGTTGAAAGTGGTTGCAATACTAATTCAAACTGATAATTTTATTCAGTGAAAATTTTATATTGCTAATAGACCAGCAGTTGAGATTCTCCCTAGTTATTGACAGCTCAATCAGAAATCATGTATGGCATTCCTTTTTTGCAATCCATTTTAATGTGTCCCCATTAGCCCTTCTCCTTCCCTTCTGACCCAACTTTTAGTTTCTTTCTACTCAATGGAAAATAGCAAAGAAAAATGAGCCATTTATTTGAGAATAGTTTTTGAGGGTTTGAAAGAACCTTAGCTCACTTAATTCCTGCTCAAGTACCACCTTATCCGTAGGATTATGGGAACATAAATATAAAGATGAAAGGACTCCAGAGGCCACGTAGCCCCAACCCTATCATTTTACAGATGTAGAAACTAAAGCCCAGTGAGGTTAAAGCCTCACATTTAATAACCATCAGAGGTGAAATTTAAGCCCCAGGTCCTCTGACCCCAAAGTGAGAGCTTTTCTAGATCTCCCTAGATCAAGGGTTCTTAACCTTTTTTTTTTTTGTGCCATGAATTCCTTTGACAATTTGGCACAGCCTATGAACCCTTCTCAGAATAATGTTTTTAAACACACAAAATAAAAAACATAGAATTGCGAAGGAAACCAATTATATTTAAACATTATTATCAAAATATTTTAAAAATGAGTTCATAGACCCCAGGTTAAGAACTCCTTTTGTTGCTGTTGTTAAGTTGTGTCTGACTCTTTATGATCCCATTTGGGGTTTTCTTGGCAAAGATACTGGAATAGTTTGCCATTTCCTTCTCCAACTCATTTTACAGATGAGGAAACTGAAGTAAACAGGGTGAAGTGACATCCCAGGGTTGCACAGATAATAAGTGTCTGAAATACTTCTGCTACCCTATGATATTTTTTAAATCAACGTGACAAGTGTATAATGAAATCTTTTTCACTTGGTAAGAGGAGGCAAAAGAAGTATTGTAGAGCAGGGATCTAGTTTAGAACAGAGCAAGCACAGTTTGAGTTAATTGCTTCCCCCTTTCCCCTGAATATATAGGGCTTTCCTTAGGATGAGAACCAAGTAAGGATTGTCCTATCTGTGTATCTTCAGCTTCTTTGGGAGAACTTCCCCGCCAGAAGCTTTTACCTGGTCATTACCCAACACATCCTGGAGAGGAGTTGTGTTCATTTGTACTTCTGCTTAGTAAATTAATTGCTTACCAGAGGTGTTCACTGCACCAGAAAAGGAGAAATACCACCACACACACACACACACACACACACACACACACACACACACACACATGCCCTTCCTAGCTTTAAATATATGATCCTATGATCTCTACCAAAAGGCAGGGGGGAGAAAAGGATTCACAATTAAATGGCACTCAAGATCAAAGTTCCTTTATACAACTACAATTTTTCTGACAGCCATATATAGAATTCAAATAGTAAAAGTATAAAGAAAACATTATTTTCATTTTACACAATAATAATAATAGCTAGTATTTAAAGCACACCATTGACAAAATGCTTTACAAAATCTCATTTCAGGAAAGTAATAAATGAACACAATTATATATTTCATGATAACTTCATGAATTGGAAGAGTTCATACAGTACTTAAGTGCCTAACTTGCTACTAGGAAATGAAGGAAGCAATGGGGAGACTAGAGTATGTGGTATGAAATGAACTAAGAATAAAGATTTTAAACTTTTTATAGTTAGAAACAAATCTATTTTAGCAAACTAATATAGGAGGTAAGATAATAGGTAGAATTAAAAAGTAAGGGCAGGGCAGAAGAAAGAACATAAAGTAGGAAAGAGGAAAAAGAGAAACAGAAAGATGAATTAATAAATTAATTAAAAACCATTTATTAAGTACTTACTATATGCCAAGCATTGTGCTAAGTGCTAGGCATGCAAATTGAAAAGCTGGACAGCTCCTGTTCTCAAGGAGCTCATATTCTAATGCAAGAGACAACATAATATAGGAGGTTTCAGTTGAAAGTCAGATGGAAAAGTACTATGGCCCTTAGGGTGCTGCAGCAAATGCATCTTCTTTAATAAAATGATTTTTTTAAATGGTAATTATTTAAATAATTAAACTGACTTTTAAAATTGTCCATTTCTAATATTGAACCATTTGACAGTACCAAATACTTTGGTGGCAAAACAAAACAAAAACAAAAAACATTCTGGCTCTCCAATAGCTCTGGCTGCTGAGGAGGGCTACAGCACCTGCAGAGACATCAGGCAGAACACATCTTCATATGAGTGGCTTCCTAAGATGATGACTTTGGGGGCTGATCTGGGGGGACCTTTATTCCCAAGGTTCTTAGGTACAAGGTTGTTGGCTATTTCCATCCTCTCTGAAGGGAAGTGGTGGTTGAGCTGCTGATACTGGTTTGATTGCCTGGCACATGCCACCTCCTATCTAGCCCTCATAACGCCTTGCTAACCCTATAGGAGGCAAATATAAATACATATACACAGGGGAGAAATATTGCTCTCCACTTGGCAGGACACCCTGCATTCAATGGTTACTAACCGCAGTGTCTCCAACTAGTATCCTATCTAATCAGCTATCATATAGCTTATATTTCCATCTACAGTGTAGTATAATAGGTCAGAAAAGCTGGGTTTCAATTTCAACCCTGACACTTATGAGATATGTGATGTTGAACAATGCACTTATCCTCCCAGTCTCCTTGTCTGTAGAATGGTAATAATTATATTTATACAATCTGTGCCTCTATGGAAGCAGAGCACACTACTTCCCTGGTAGCCATCTTGTGTAACTCTTATTCATATCTTCCCATCAATCTGCCACTGGGGATCCTCCCAATAGACTGGAGGTCTTCCTCTAGAGCTCCTGACATCTCACGGATACCATTAGAACAAGCAGACTATCTATTGGTTATTCCATACAACTGACCAGCCCACCCTCTTGTGGTTATATATATTTCTAAGTACATCCTTTGCAGCACTTCAACTTAACTTGAGCAATTACTAGTTGGTAATGTAATAGAGTCTGATAAAACCCATCAGTCAGTCAGCTAATACATATTTTAAACACCTATTTTGTGCCTGGCATTGTGCCAAGTGCTAAGGATATTAAAGAAAGGCAAAAAAAAATAGTCACTGTTCTCAAGAAGCTTACAGTCTGATGGGGGGAAGTTTGGAACTTAATTTGGGACAAGCTGAGTTTAAGATGTCTACAGGACATCCAGCTTGAGATTTATATAGGCAGACAGAGATGGGAGACTAGAGGTGAGGAGGAAGGTTAGGGCTGGGTAAGTAGATCTGAGAATCAGCAGAAAAGAGATAATAATTTAATCAATGGGAGCTGATGAGATCCCAAAGTGAAAGAGCATAGAAGAAGAGGAGAAGATGGCCCCTGACAGAACCCTGTGGGATACCCATGCTTAGTGGACATCACCTGGAAGAAGATCCAAAAAAGGAGACTGAGGAGTGGTCAGATAGATAGGAAAACTAGGGAAAAAATAGATTTACAAAAATCTAAGAGATTATAAAGGAGAAGAAGGTGATTGACAGTATCAAAGGCTGCAAAGAGGTCAAGAAGCATAAGGATTGAGAAAAGACCATTAGATTTGCAATTAAGAGATTATTGAGAACTTGAAGTCAGAAGCCAGACTGTTGAGAGTTAAGAAGAGAGTGTGAAGAAGGAAAGACACCTATTATAGATAGCATTGCAAGGAGTTTAGTCACAAAAGACAGAAGAGATATGGAAAGATAAGCTAGCAAGAATAGAGGGATCAAGTGAGTGGTTTTTGAGGATGAGACAGACATAGGCATGTCTATAGGTGGTAGATAAGCAGCTAGTAGAAAAATTGAAGATAAGTGAAAGAGGATAGAGCGAGAAATCTTCTGGAGAAGACAGGATGAAATGAGATCACTCATGAATGCAGAGCCATTTGCCTTGGCAAGCAGAAGGGCCACCTATTCATGTGAGGTATGGATGGAAGCAAAGAAAGTGGTAGAAGTGGTAGAAAATTATATCTGGGAAATCCGAGATGGAAAGAAAGAGAAGAAGAAATTCTCAGTGATTGGCCTTAATTTTTTTCAGGAATATATGAGGCAAGGCTCTCAGCTGAGAGAGTGGGGAAAGGAGGAACTATAGAAAATTTGAGGATGGATAAAAAGGTTTGGAAAAGCTGCTGGGGTGAACTGCTCTATTGTCTTTTCAATGACTCTCAAATTTAATTCTATGGATACTGTGTTCTACCATTTCTTACCACCACACTACAATGCCTGAGTAATATTGTTTTTAAAAAGATGGGTTTTTGTTTCAGGGACAAGTTTGGGGTCATTAAATGCACTGCTCGATTCCACAAAGCCAATCTAGCTTTCACTCTTACATTCAGTTCCGGAACCAGCTCATTGTCCATGTCCAATATTTGTCCCATATTGACATACTGATGGAAGATAAGTCCTAATAAACCTTAAATTGCTGTTTTAAAAAATGTGCTTTTATCATTATTATATTCCCTCCCCAATCCACCTACATTTGGGCCTCAGACACTTGCTAGCTGTAGTGTGACCCTATTTGCCTCAGTCTCCACAACTGCAAGATGGGGATGATAATAGCACCCACCTTGCAGGGTTGTTGTGAGGATCAAATTCTCATTTGTAAATTGTAATATGTGTAAAGCACTTAGTACAGTGTCTGGCTATAGTATGTGATACAAATGAGTATTCCCTTTCCTTCCCCTTCCTCTTCATCCCCATCCCATCCCCTGCCCCAGAATCTTAAGAATCTAGAAAGATTCTGGATTTAAGGAAGCAAGAAATCAAAAGACCTGGGTTCCAATATCTGCTATAGTTTTACTATTTGTCTTACCCTAATGATCTGAAATTCTCATATACATGACACATATTTTCTGAAAGGATATATCTGATAATGCACATTATCCCATGAGTATGAATATAGCAAAAGGTTGATTGCTTCATGATTAATCCTAATTGCTTCTAAACACAGCAGTGAAGAGTTTAATCATCCTCTGCATGGTGTTCAGTTAACCTTTTTAAAATTTCCTTTTTGGCCTCAAACTTTTGGCTCTTTTCTCTATTTAATTTTTGAGTCAATTTTTTTAACTTTGTTTCCACTCTCTGCTAATTAAAAGGAATATTCTCATTTGTTTCCATTATGATTATCTAGGGTAGGATGTCTGTTGCCCAATAACCCCAACCCATATAGAATATATATATATATATATATATATATATATATATATATATATATATATGTGTGTGTGTGTGTGTGTGTGTGTGTGTGTGTATACACACACATACATATATGTAGATATATAGATTGATATATATATATATATATATATATATATATATATATATATATGGATGATGCTACTTTGAGTGATCTTTTTTTTTTTCTGGAAAAAATATAGATAGAGCAGAAAGGAAAATGTTATTTAAGAACCATATTGTATTCTTCTTCTTGTTCTTAGAGAAATGTAAACCCTCATCAGCAAGTGTCAGGTGTGCTATACCAGCTTAGTTCTGTATTTTCAATAAAGATTACTCCCTTGTGACTTGAAGTCAGAAATCAACTTTAAAAAATAATAAAGATCAAATCAAGCTCTATCTCAACCTGGTGGCAAATTGGTTCCTGGTAAATTCACAGTCCTCCATTTTTTTCATTTCTTTTGTTAAATTAGCTACTGAGAAATTAGCTATGATTATAATTTACTACCCAGATAGTTAAAACCCTTGTGATACTTTCGTTTCTCAATTATGTCATGAAGGTAAGGAACCAAAAGCCTGTGTTTCCATTATGTGCTCCTTCCAATTATTCTCACATTGGCTAAAGCTGAGGAACCACACTGTGTCTTCACATGCTGTGTCACTAATAACTTCAATCGTGACTCAAAGTCTCCACAGGAGTGATATTCCCATTCCTGCAAGTCCCTGCTATTGAGGCAGAATCCTAGGGTATATGTTAGGACTGCTGAGCAATTTATTCTGAAACTTTATTTCACATTGGCCGATGGAAATATTACTTATTAATAAAAACTCCTAACTTAGGGGAGGAGGGAGAAACTTTTGTCCAATGATGTCTCAAATTTATCTCCTCTCCACTCATACCTGGCTGCCACTCATCACCCCTCTCACCTGGCCACTTACAGGCATCTTAATTGTGCTCTCTGCTTCTGCATCCCTCTCCACAAGCTGCTAAATTAATATTCCCAAAGCCTAGGTCTGACCATCTCACTTCTGGCTCTAGAATTTTTAGTGGCTCTCCATTGTCTTGAGTATAAAAACAAACTCCTGTTTGACATTTGGTCATTGTCCTTGGTTCTCAAAGAGGGCCAAAATGACATCACCATGTTGGGGTCAAGGTACAGTGTGTCCAACTGTGGCTGATCAGACCAATACTAACTCAGAAGGCTCTACCACAGGTCAGGCACAAATAGCCCATATGAACATTTGGAGTGGAGAGATCTCTAAATTTGCACATCTCACATTTCTTTTGAGCTACTACAATTCTGCTTTGCTCATAGAGCACAGAACCTTCTTTGATGGGGGCACGGCCTGATCCTTTGCCAGTGTTTCCCATGGCTCACAATCAATTCCAAAGTTCTTCAGAAAGACCTTAAGAGTGTCCTTGTGTCATTTCTGATCTCCATGTGAATGTTTGCTTTGCATGCATTCTCCATAAAATAGTCTTCTGGGCAAATATATACTTGGCATTCAATCAATGTAGCTAGCTCATTAGAGTTGTACTCTCTGCAGTAGAGTTTGAATGCTTGGCAGTTCCACTCAAGCAAGGACCTCAGTAGAGGCAGCTAGGTGGTGCAGTGGACAGAGAACCAGCCCTGGAGTCAGGAGGACCTGAGTTCAAATGTGACTTTCAGATACATTATACTCACTAGCTGTGTGACTCTGGGCAAGTCACTTAACTCCAATTGCCTCACCAAAAATAAATAAATAAATGTTTTGAACCCCAAATGCCTCACCAAAAAGAAAAAAAAAAGGACCTCAGTGTCTAGTACCTCATCTTGCCAGGTGATCTTCAAAAGCTTCCTAAGACAATCTAAATGGAAGTGACTCAGTTCCCTGGCATAGCACTGGTATCACTGTCCAGTTGAATAAGCATACAACAATGAGGTCAACACAAAGGCTCTGTAGACCTTCAGTTTGGTAGGTAGTCTAATACCTCTTCTCCCCCACACTTTCCTTTAGAGTCTCCCAAACATTGTGCTAATTCTGGCAACGTGTGTGTGTCAATATCATCATCTATGTGGACATCTCTGGAAAGTATAATGCCAGGATAAGTGAACTTATTCACAGTATTCAAAATTTCCCCATTTGCTGTAACTGATAGTTCCACATATGGATAGTGTGGTGCTGGGTAGTGCAGAACCTCTGTTTTCTTGGTGTTAATTGTTAGGTCAAAATTAGCACAAACAGCAGAGAATGGATCCATACTTTGTTGCTTCTCAGCCTCAGAGGCTTCACTGAGTGTACAATCATATGTGAACAAAAAAGTCATGTACCAAACTCTCCTTCCACTTTAGTCTTGGCCTGTAGCCTTTCGAATTAAATAATTTACCAACAGTACAGTGGCTGATGATGGAGTTTTCGTCCTCATTGAAGGCATTTGGCAATATTGCTGAAAAGATCATGCTAAAAAGTATAGAAGCAAGCACACAGCCCTGCTGAAAAGATCATGCTAAAAAGTATAGAAGCAAGCATTTTCCCAGTGCAAGAGGGAAAGTGCAAGAGGATCATCCTTTATCCAGAACCTCTGCAAGCATGCCATCATGGAACTGGCACACAATACTAATGAACTTCTCTGGGCAACCAAGTTTTGCTGTGATTTTCCATGAGCTCTTATGACTGACTAACAAAGGCATTGGTCAAATCAATGCATACTCTGTATAGACCTCTGTCCTTCAGAATCTTTCTTCAACACATATTTCCAGTGATTTCATATTACTCCCCATCATGAACTCTCCAGTCCAGCCCAAGTGGCCTATTTTGTTCCCTGTACACAAAATGCCATTTCTTACCCCTAAGCCTTTGCACAGAGACTCTAGCATCTTTGCCTGGAATGCCCTTCCTCCTCATTTCTACCTTCAGAATCCCTACCTCCCTTTATGTCTCCAATTAAGTTTCACTACTTTGCATTTATTTCTTTCTATATGTTTCATGTTTATTTACAAGGATACATATTATCTCCTCCCCTGGAAGAATGTAATATCTTTGAGGGTAAGGACTGTGTTATTTTTGTATCCCTAACTCCAAGCACAATGTCTGATACAATTACTGATACAAGTGTCAATACAATTGCTTGTATTCAATTAAATTCAATTGATCTCCAGGTACTTCGGAAATCTCTTAGTTCTTTTGAATCACCCCAAGCTAAGGTGAATTGAACTTTTTTGACATTTCATAAATGAACCTATTGAAAAATAGCAAAGTTATTTGTGTATAACTTATATTTCTCATAATAGACTCACAGAAAGTTAGATTTCAAAAGATCCATAGAGATCATCTGACCCAACACCAATGATACAAGGGACAGAGTGCTGGATTTAGGTGCAGAAGACCTAAGTTCAAATTCCAGTACCAACTATATAATCTTGAGCAAGGTATTTAACCTCTCCATGCCTCGGTTTCTTTATCATTAAGAATGAAAGAATTAGGCTAGATTACCCCTAAGGTCCCCTGTGGATCTAAATTTATAACTATTATAATTTTTATTTATTTTACAGATGAGAAAGTTGAAGTCAAAAGAAGCTATAATCTGCCTAAGACCAATTAGTGGAAGTAGTAAATCTTGAAAATGGGTCTTCCAATCCTTAGTCCAGCATTTAAATTACCATAGCATGCCACCTCTAAGAGTCATACAAATCTAGTTTTTAAAAAGTCCAAACACATACCAAAATTTTTAGGTGTTTGTATAGTTTTATTAATAGTATGACTAATTGTTTGGTATCACTATTAAGAACTAAACAAAAGAAAATGAACGTGCATGACAAGAAGAAGTATCATAAATTTAGAGCTGTAACTAACCTTAGAAGCCACGGAGTCAAATCCCATCATTTTGTAGATTAGGAAACTGAGACACAGGGAGGCTAGGTGGCTTGCCTGGGGTCACATAACTAGCAAGTGTCTGCGTCATGGTTTCAACAAAGCCCAGAGCCCTATTCACCATGCCAAAAGCAAGTGTAGCAAAACCCTTGGGAGACAAGGACATCTTTTGACATTATAGTAATATATAGGATAAAATGCTAATTTGCCTGGTAAATGTGCAGTGCTTTTGATGTCCACAAAGATGGAAAACAGGACTATCTTTTTAACAACAATATTTTTCTGGTGATGAGTTCAGCCTTGAAGTCAGGAAGACCTGGGTTAAAGTCGGCGCATGACTATGGGCAAACCACTTAACTTTTCAATGTCTCCAGGTAATTGTCTAAGACTCTAAGCTGTAGACAAGTTGCTAATCTGCTTTGGTGGAGAGATTTTCTACAGTGTAGCTCCCTAGACTGATGAAATCAAAACATATTTTCCAGTAGTTCTATATAGCTAAAAGTCACATAATTATGTGAAGAATTAGAGTTGAAGATAATCCAAAGAGTAATATGTTCATGTGGTGAACATGAGCAAACTACAATATATTACTGAGAACTGTACATAACAATTGGTATAAAATATGTTATCAGAGAGATATATGGCTGGGAAAGAAGGTAAGGTTGTCATGTGATGAGAATGAAAGTTAATCAATGGGCAAGCTGCATGTTCCATTCATACCCACATAATTTCAAGGGAAGAAGAGGAACATTACCAGCAATGTTGGGTAGATCATCTACGGGGATTTATGGGAGAACATGAACAAGAGTTGTCCAGAATGAGAGGGTATGGAAAAGTTACAATCTGCATTCCTGGAAGAAATACCCACACTGATTAGATTACAGATCCACTGAAGTATAGAAGTAGAAGTATAGTTATCCACTATATAAAAGGTCATCAGGGAATTAAGTGTTCCACATTGGGTATTTTCAGATAACCGAACCTTACCCCCCACCTTTTCAAGATACAAAACTTTAGGTAGTTTTCATCTAGTTTTTTCTAAAAATTATGTACTGGGAAGAGACAAGATGGTGGATTAGGGGCAGCCCCTCTAGCTGAACTCTCCCAACATTCTCCTCCAAACAACTTTAAAATAATGACTCAAATCAAATTTGAGGGAAGCAGATCCCACACAAGGTCAGGGGGAGACATTTTCCAGCCTAAGAAAACTTCAGAGGTCCATCAAAAGATGTCTGTAACACCTTGTTGGAAGCCTGTGCAGAGCCCACATTGTGGCCATGGCAAGAGCAGCTGCAGCAGCTTCAGAAGCTCTTAGCCCAAAGACGGTAAGTGGATCAGACAAATGGTCAGAGAGAGATTACAGGGGACCCTTTGCTGACACTTGGATATAGTTGGTGCTGATTAGCAACTCTGTTGCCCATAAGCAGTTCTCGTTCACAGTTCCAGGGCAAAGAGGAGAGCCTGTGATCACTCACAAGGGAGTAGGTGACCTAGGTACAGTTTCAAGGCAGAGAGGAGCACTAGCACTTGTGGCTGCAGAAGAGCAGTGGCACTTCCTGGGAAAAGACCAGGAAAGCAGTAACCACACCTCTCACATAATCAGACAACCCTGGAAGCACCAAAAGCTTGCAGACCCCCCAGAACTAGATATGAAAGAAGTAGCACAAAAAAAGTCTGAAGTTGGGACAGTGACTCCCCAGCCCCAGGTGAGCAAAGCCCAACATTAACATAAAGTGCAAAATCAAGAAATAGGCTGAAAAATGGGCAAACAACAAAAACAAAACAAAGAATATGACTATAAAAAACTTCTACTGTGGCAGGGAAGACCAAAACATAAACTGAGAGGAAGACAACATTGTGAAAACAACTACCAAAGAAAAGCCTCAAATGAAACATTCCTAAAAGAAATGAGTGGTAGAGGTAAAATTGGGAAAAGAAATGAGAGTGATACAAGGAAATTATAAAAAAAATCAAAAGCTTAATAAAAGAGGCACAAAAAATAATTTAGAAAATAACACCTAAAAAAACCAGAATTGACCTAATGGTAAAAGAGGCACCAAAAAATCACCAAAGAAAAGAACTCCTTAAAAAGCAGAACTGACCAAATGGAAAAAGAAGTATAAAATATTATTGAAGAAAATAATTCCCTAAAAATTAGAATTGGGCAAGTGGAAGCTAATGACTCCACGAGACATCAAGAAAAAATAAAACAAAGTCAAAAGAAAATGTGAAGTATCTTATTGGAAAAACAACTGACATGGAAAATAGACCAAGGAGAGATAATTTAATAATTATTGGATTACCTGAAAGCCACAATCAAAGAAAGAACATAGGCATCATATTTCAAGAAGTTATCAAGGAAAACTGCCTGATATTACTATGGGGACAGGGAAGATCAAAACACAAATTCAGAAAAGGACAACATTGTCAATATACCCACATCCAAAACCTCAAAGGGGAATATGAACTGGTCTCAGGACCCAAAAGCCTTCTTGGAAGAGCTCAAGAAGTATCTCAAATTCAAATGAAAGAGGTAGAAGAAAAAATGGGAAAAGAAATGAGAAATATGCAAAACAGAGTCAATAGCTTGGAAAAGGACAAAAATTGACTGTAAAAAAACAAGTCTGTAAAAAATTCAACTGGTCAAATGGGGTGGGAGAAGTACACTGAAGAAAACAACTCCTTAAAAAGTAGAATTGGCCAAATGGAGAAGGAGGCACAAAAACTCACTAAAAAGTAAAATGGGCCATATGGAAAAGGAGGTACAAAATCTAATTGACAAAAACAATTTGTTGAAAATTAAAATTGGACAAGTGGAAGCTAATGACTCTATGAGACAGCAAGAATCAGTCAAACAAAATCAAAAGAATGAAAAAATAGAAGAAAACATAAAATACCTAATTGGAAAAACAATGGACCTGAAAAACAGATCCAGGAGAGATAATCTAAAAATTATTGCTCTACCTGAAAGCCATGATGAAAAAAGAGCCTGGACAGCATCTTCCAAGAAATCAAGGAAAATGGCCCTGATGTCCTAGAACAAGAGGGTAAAATAGTCATCAAAAGAATCCACCAATCAGCTCCTGGAAGAGATCCCAAATTGAAAACACCAAGGAATATTGTAGCCAAATTTCAGAATTATCAAGTCAAAGAGAAAATACTGCAAGCAGCCAGAAAGAAACAATTTAAATATCATGCAAACACAGTAAAAATTATGCAGAACTTTGCAGCTTCTACGTTAAAAGATTGGAGGGCTTGGAATGTGATATTTCATAAGGCAAAGGAGCTTAGACTAGAGAAATCGAGCATAATCTTTCAGGGAAAGAGATGGAAATTCAGTGAAATAGGGGACTTCCAAACCTTCCTGATGAAAAGACTGGCGCTCAACAGAAAATTTGATTTTCAAATACAAGACTCAAGAGAGGCATAAAAAGGTAAACAGGAAAAAAAACATGTTATTCAATAAGGACAAACTGTTATTATCCCTACAAAGGAAGATGATACTTATAACTCTTGAGAACTGTATTTTTATTATGACATTTAAAAGGGGTGTACATAGAAGTCATGGGTATAAGTTGACTTTGATGTGATGATAAAAAAATTAATTATGTGGTAGAAAGGGATTATATTGGGAGAAGAGGAAAGGAGGAGGCAAAAAAGGGAGGGAGATGAGCATTGTTTCAACCCAACTCTCCTCAGATTTGGCTCAAAGAGGGAATAACATAATCAGTTAGGTATAGAAATCTAATTTACCATACAAGAGGTAGGAGCAGAAAGGGGCAGGAAAAGGTAGGGGGCTAAGAGAAGGGAAGGCAGACTAAGGGAGGAGGTGGTCAAAAGCAAAACTCTAGTGAGTAGGGAAAGGGAGAAAAGAAAGAGAAAAACATAAACGGGGAAATAGGATGGGGAGGAAGACAAAGATAGCAATCATAACTGTGAATGTGAATGGAATGAACTCTCCCATAAAACAAAAGTGGATAGCAGAATCGATTAAAAAATATAATCCTACAATATGTTGTTTACAAGAAACACATCTGAAGCAGAGGGATACACACAGAGTAAATGTAAAAAGGTTGGAGAAGAATGTATTATGCTTCAGCTGAAGTAAAAAAAAAAGGTATGGGTAGCAATCCTGATCTAGACAAAGCAAAAGCAAAGATAGATCTAATTAGAAAAGATAAGGAAGGAAACTACATCCTGGTAAAAGATACCATAGACAAAGAAGTAATATCATTACTAAACATATATGCACCAAGTGGTATAGCATCTACATTCTTAGAGGAGAAGTTAAGGGAGTTACAGGAAGAAATAGACCACAAAACTATACTAGTGGAGGACCCCAACTTCCCCCTCCCAGAACTAGATAAATCTAACCACAAAATAAAGAAGAAGTTAAAGAGACGAAGAGAATTTTAGAAAAGTTAGATATAGTAGAACTCTGGAGAAAATTGAATAGGGATAGAAAGGAATATACTTTTTTTTCCTCAGCAGTACATGGCACCTACACAAAAATTGACCATATATTAGGTCATAAAAACCTCACCATCCGATGCAGAAAGGCAGAAATATTAAATTCATCCTTTTCATATCATGATACAATAAAAATTGTGTGTAATAAAGGGCCATGGAAAGATAGACTAAAAATTAATTGGAAATTAAATACTCTAATCCTAAAGAATGAGTGGGTCAAACAACAAATCATAGAAACAATCAATAATTTCATTCAAGAGAATGACAATGATGAGATAACATACCAAAACTTACGGGATGCAGCAAAAGCTGTTCTTAGGGGAAGTTTTGTATCTCTCAATGCTTACACAAATAAAAGAGAAAGAGGAGATCAATGAATTGCAACTAAAAAGCTAGAAAAAGAACAAATTAAAAATGCCCAGTTAAATACCAAATTAGAAATTCTGAAAACCAAAGGAGAGATTAATAAAATAGAAATTAAGAAAACCATTGAACTAATAAATAAAACTAAGGGCTGGTTTTATGGAAAACAATAAAAATAGACAAGCCTTTGGTTAATTGGAATAAAACAAAGAAAGAAAACCAAATTACCAGCATCAAAAATGAAAAGGGTGAATTCACCACCAATGAAGAGGAAATCAAAACAACAATTGGGACCTATTTTGTCCAACTGTATGCCAATAAATTTGACAATCTTAGTGAAATGGATGAATGTTTACAAATATATAAATTGCCCAGATTAACAGAAGAGGAAATAAAATACTTAACCCCATTCCAGAAAAAGAAATTGAATGAGAAAATGAACTCCTTAAGAAAAAAATCTCCAGGACCCAATGGATTTACAAATGAATTCTATCAAACATTTAAAGAATAATTAATTCTACTACTATATAAACTATTGGGAAAATAGGCAAAGAAGGAGTCCTGCCAAATTTTTTAAGATACAAATATGGTGCTGATACCTAAATCAGGAAAAGTCAAAATAGAGAAAGAAAATTATAGACCAATTTTCCTAATGAATATATGTGCAAAGATTTTAAATAAAATATTAGCAAAGAGATTACAGCAACTTCTCTTGAGGATAATACAGTATGACCAAGTAGGATTTATGCCAGGAATGCAGGGCTGGTTCAATATCAGGAAAACTATCAGCATAATTGACCATATCAACAACAAAACTAACAGAAATCATATAATTATCTCAATAGAAGCAGAAAAAGCTTTTGACAAAATACAACATCCATTCCCATTAAAAACACTTGGGAACATGGGAACAAACGAAGTCTTCCTTAAAATGATAGGTAGCATCTATCTAAAACTATCAGCAAGAATCATATGTAATGGGGATAAGGTAGAAGCATTTCCAATAAGATCGGGGGTGAAACAAGGAAGTCAATTATCACCACTGTTGCTCAATATCATACTGGAAACATTAGATTTACCAACAAGGGAAGAAAAAGAAACTGAAGGTATTAGAACAGGCAAAGAAGAAACAAAGTTACCACTTTGCAGATGATGTGATGGTATACTTAGAGAATCCTAGAAAATTAAGTAAAAAATTGAAATAATAAACAAATTTATCAAAGTTACAAGATATAAAATAAACCCACATAAATCATCAACATTTCTATATATTACTAACAAAGGCCAACAGCAAGAAATAGAATGAGAAATTCCACTGTAGACACTATAGAATATTTGGGAGTATGCCTGCCAAAACAAACCCAGGAACTATATAAACACAATTACAAAACACTCTTCATACAAATAAAGTCAGATGTAAATAGTTGGAAAAATATCAGTTGCTCATGGGTAGGCTGAGCTAATATAATAAAAATGACAATTCTACTGAAATTAATTTACTTAGTGTCTTATCAATCTAACTACCAAAAAAGTATTTTATAGAGCTAGAAAAATAATAACAAAATTCCTCTGGAAGAACAAAAGGTCCAGAATATCAAAGGAATTGATGAAAAGAATGCAAGAGAAAGTGACCTAGCTATGCCAGATCTTAAATTGTATTATAAAGCAGCAATCATCGAAACTAATTGGTACTGGCTAAGAAATAGACTGGTAGATCAGTGGAATAGGTTAGGCAGTCAAAACACAATTATCAATGACTATAGTAATCTACTGTTTGATAAATCCCAAAACTCCAGCTTCTGAGATGAGAACTCCCTATTTAACAAAAACTGCTGGGAAAACTGAAAAATAGTATGGCAACAACTAGACATAGACCAACATTTTATACCCTACAACAAGATAAAGTCAAAATGGGTACATGATTTAGATATAAAGGCTGATACTATAAGCAAACTGGGAGAGCAAAGAATAGTTTACCTATCAGATCTATGGAAAAGGGAAGAATTCGTATCAAACAGGAGATAGACAACATTATGAAATGCAAGATGGATGACTTAGATTACATTAAATTGAAAGGTTTTTGCACAAATAAAGTCAATGCAACCAAGATTAGATGAGAAGCAGAAATCTTGGAAACAATTTTTACAGCCAGTGTCTGTGACAAAGGCCTCATTTCTAAAACATACAGAGAACTGAGTCAAATTTCTAAGAATACAAGTTATTCCCCAATTCATAAATGGTCAAAGGATATTAACAGGCAGTTTTCATATAAAGAAATTAAAGCTATCTATAGTCATATGACAAAAATGCCCTAAATCTTATTCATTAGAGAAATGCAAATCAAAACAACTCTGAGGTACCACATCACACCTATCAGATTGGCCAACATGACAAAATAGGAAAATGATGAATGTTGGAGAAGATGTGAGAAAATTGGAAGACTAATGCATTGTTGGTGGAGTTGTGGACTGAAAGGACTATAAAAATATGCATACCCTTTGACCTCCCTCCCAGGAAGATAGGTAGCACATTGGATAAAGTTCCAGACATCGACTCAAAGAAAACCTGAATTTGAATCTGGTCTCAGACAAGCTGTATAACCCTGGGCAAGTCATTTAATCCTGTTTGCCTCAGCTTCCTCATCTGTAAAATGAATGGGAGAAGGAAATGGTAAACCCCTAAATGTGATCACAAAGAGCCAGAAATGACTGAAATGACTCAAAAACAATAACAAACAGCTCTCTGACTCAGCAGATATACCACTATTAGGTCTGTATCCCAAAGAGATTTTTTGAAAAAAGAAAAAGACCTAGAGATACAAAAATATTTATAGCAGCTCTTTGGTGTTGGCAAAGAGTCAGAAATTGAAGGGATGCTCATCAACTGAAGAATGGCTGAACAAGTTGTGGCATGATTGTGATGGAGTACTTTTGTGCTATAAGAAATCATGAGGGGGTCATTTCAGAAAAAATCATTTTAAGACCTACATGAACTGATGCAAAATGAAAAGAGATGAACCAAGAAATCATTGTGCATAGTAACACCAATGTTGTAATGATGATTAATTATGAAAGACTTGGCCCCTGGGATCAATACAATGATCCAAGACAATTTAAAAGGACTGATAATGAAAAAATGCTATCTACCTCCACAGAGAGATAAACTCTGAGTAAAAACTGAAGTAGAATTTTCTTGCCTTTTTCTGAAATATAGCTAATATGGAAATATATTTCACATGATTTGATATGATATATCATATTACTTGTTTTTTCAATTGGTATATGAGGGGGTGATAGGGAGAAAGAGAATTTGGAATTCAAAATTTTTAATATTAAAAAATAATTTAAATTAAAAAAATAGCATGTATTCTGATACCTTCTCATATTGAGCATAACAAAAATTATTAAACTTTTTTATTACTTAGGGTAATTATGAATAGCAAGTATTGGTCTCTGATGCAATAGTGACCTATGTAACCATTAAGGTATATATAGGACTGCTGTATTTTACCAGTTCTTTGCTTTTGTTTCCTCTACTAATTGTCATTTCTTGCTGCTGACAATGTATCTTTCTCTAGCAATATCCTGCCCCAACCCCACGTCTAATTTATTATTTCTAATTCACTGTGGTCTAGGAAACCAGTTAACTGGGTTTGTGAGAAATACATGTTAAATGCTTTTAGGCTACAAAGGAAGTACTTAACTAAGGAGTAAAATATATGCATTATTTTAGCCACTCAAAAAACTTTTTTAAAGGTATTTCCAGGTTTGTAGCTGTAGTTTAGGGATTTAAAGTTGCTGGAATTCTATGGCTGAGACACTATGTTTCTAAGACATGTATGTATGTATGTAGGTAGGTATAACATGACACAGTAGTTCTTTAACATAAAGCTTTTGAAAATTTTGAACAGTTTCATGATAATATCTGGCCTATAATTTGGGGGGGGGGGGAATGTTAGACTATACAAGTACTCTAGTAATGAATAGCTTTTAATGAATAAAACAGTTTCACTTCAACAATTGAGATGTGAAAAAATTACTGAAATGAATAAATATCATCTATATTGATTTTAAAAATTTTGATACTGTTTACTGATACCTAATAAACTAAACTAAACCAATACTCAATAAACTAAAAAAAACCCTATGGTTTTATTGGTTATTTCAGTAAGAAGAAGATTTTGTTAAAATACAAATTTCCATTAATTGGAGAGAAAGCAAAAGGTGCTATTGCCCAATTATTCACAAGCAAGTTTTTACATGGTATCACTTCAAATCTAAAAGTAAGTATTTGCACACCACTTTAGAACTCAAGTGAGAAGGCCATGTTGCTTGAAATTTGTGAAGTACAGATATATATGCTGAGATTAGATAAAATGTTTTATTCTTAAAAAAATGCTTAGGTAGATAGTATTAAAATTGCTATTGCTTAAGGAGCCTTGTCCCATCTTGAAGTAACAAAATTGTAATTTTCTTGTATTTTCAATTCAAAAAGTAAATTAATACAACGAGATGAAATGCTTTGGTAGCATGCTTGTTTACATTCCTTTCTATCTGAGCTTAGAAGGCCTAAAGATGATAAAGGGGACTTTTTTCTACTAAGGTAGGACAAGAATATTGAGGTAAGGGTAAAACTATGGAAGAAATCAGAAAATTATCATGGACAACAAAGAGAAGGCAGAACTACTCAGTTTCTATTCACTTCTATTTTCTCTATTGATCTTTAGGCTAGAGATGATAAAAAAAAAAAAAGAAAGGATTAACATTGTACTAAAACCCAAGATAAGAGTTAGAAAAAATAATAACAAGATTCATTTGGAATAACAGAAGGTCCAGAATATCAAGAGAACTAATGAAAAGAAATGCAAGGGAAGGTGGCCTAGCCATTCCAGATCTTAAATTGTATTATAAAGCAGCAATCATCAAAACTACTTGGTACTGGCTAAGAAATAGAGGGATGGATCAATGGAATAGGTTACGTATGCAAGACACAATAGTCAATGATTATAGTAATCTTCTATTTGATAAACCCAAAGACCCCAGCTTCTGGGATAAGAACTCATTCTTTGACAAAAACTTCTGGGAAAACTGGAAAAGAGTAGGTCAGAAACTAGACACAGACCCAAATCTCACACCATATACCAAAATAAAGTCAAAATGGGTTCATGATTTAGATATAAAGGCTAAGCAAACTGGGAGAGCAAGGAATAGTTTACCTATCAGATTTATGGAGAACAGAAGAATTCATGACCAAACAGATGATAGAAAACATTATGAAAAGCAAAATGGATAACTTTGATTAATTTAAATCGAAAAGTTTTTGCATAAACAAAGCCAATGCAACCAAGATTAGAAGGAAAGTAGAAAATTGGGAAAGAATTTTTACAACCAGTATCTCTGATTAGGGCCTCATTTCTAAAATATATAGAGAATTAAGTCAAATTTATAAGAATACAAGTCATTTCCCAATTGACAAATGTCAAAGGATATGAACAGGTAGTTCTCAGATGAAGAAATTAAAGCCATCTATAGTCATATGAAAAAAATGCTCTAAATCACTATTGATTAGAGAAATGCAAATCAAAACAACTGTGAGGTACCACATCATACCTATCAATGACAAAACAGGAAAATGATAAATGTTGGAGAAGATATGGGGAAATTGGAACACTAATGCATTGTTGGTGGAGCTGTGAACTGATCCAACCATTTTGGAGAGCAATTTGGAATTATGCCCAAAGGGCTATAAAAATGTGTATACCCTTTGACCCAGCAATAGCACTTCTAGGGCTGTATCCCAAAGAGATCATACAAATGGGAAAAGGACTCATACGTACAAAAACATTTATAGCAGCTCTTTTTGTGGTGGCAAAGTATTGGAAATTGACATGATGCCCATCAGTTGGGGAATGGCTGAACAAGCTGTAGTATATGAATGTAATGGAATACTATTGTGCTATAAGAAATGATGAACAGGCAGACTTCAGAAAAACCTGGAAAGACCTGTATGATCTGATGCTAAATGAAGTGAGGAGAACCAGGAGAATGTTGTACATAGTAACAGTCACGTTGCGAGATGGCTAATATTGATAGATTTAACCCTTCTCAGCAATGCAAGGATCTAAGACATCTTCAAGGGACTCATGATGGAAAATGCTATCCACATCCAAAGAAAGAAGTATGGAGTTTGAATGCAGATTGAAGCATACTAGTTGTTCTTTTTTTTCTTCTGTTGTGTTTTGTGTCCTCTTTCTGGTGGTTCCCCATTGGTTCTAATTCTTACAACATCGCTAATGTGAAAATGTTTACTAGGAATGCATATGTATAGCCTATATCAGATTGTGCACTGTCTTGGGGAGGAAGGTGGGAGGGGAGGGGGAAAAATCTAAAACTCAAAGGCTTATATGGAAGTGATCGTTGAAAAATCAAAATAATAAAGTTAAAAAAAGATTTTGGAGGAAAAAAAACCCAAGATAAGTAAGGAGAAAGAGTAAGAAAGTGCACATAGTTGTTCTTAATTCACCTGACCACCTATGAAAGTATATTCTAGGATGTTTAAAAGACTTGTGGATGAAATTACTGTCAATGAAAATTAAGGAATCATGGCAAATGGAAGCCTCTAGACTAAAGATGGACAAATACTGTCCTGATTTTCATTGTGAAATGAACTGACCTCAGAAGGTAGTAAGTTCATTTTCACTGGGTTTTCTAAACTGGAAGCTGAATGACCACTAGAATTACAAGCAGAATTTCTGGTCAGGTATGAATTAGGTGAAAATCTCTGAGTGTGCTTCCAATTCTGATGTTGTGATCCTTTCCATGCAGTGCTTTTTGAGCTGTGCACCTTAGAATATAAGCTGAGAATGGGTAGTTTTACTATGCATTTGTATCCCCAGAACAGTTTCTGGTAAATAGGAGCTTAATAGATGCTTATGGATTGCTTCATTGGCTAATCACTAATTGGCCCAGCTGGTGATGATCCTCTTCCAACTTAGCTGGTCTTTGGATAAAAATAGCCTGTTGCTGATTCTGTATCATAAATCTTTCCAACATGGTACAACCTGTGGAGTTTATGCTCTGTTTTGAATAGCTTTCAAAAACTAGAATCACTAAGGCACAAGGAGACACCGTTGTGCAAATTTAAGGAGGGATTTAAGTGGATGGCACTGACAGGTTAGAACGGTTCATTGACAACCATAGCCAAGCACAGGATAGGGAACAGATGCATCAAGAACAGAGTTGATGTGGCCTCCCTTTCCCTGACTGTCCCATGGGGCAACATCTTGAGTGGTGAGCTAGATTAAGTAGGTGGATGTGTTCTCCTGTTGAAGCCCAGACCCACCAGGGGCCAGGGTTCACATAGGGTTTTCAAAGGGTCTGTCATGACAGCTCCCAGACAAGGATCAGGGAGTGTGGATCAGTAGCAAAAGGGTGATTTCTAAAAATCAACCAGGAGGGCCTACTAAGGATAAGGAAGGCATAAATTACTATGCTTCTTCAGCAAACTTGCTGTAAAGTTTCAGAAGCCAATGATAACCAGAACTAGATACAGCTTACATGTACTAGAATTGCACAACATAAGATAGTCCTAGAAAAACAAAGTCACAGATTCTTTTTGTTATTCAAGTACCAAGTAGGACCTTAATGGAAAACCTTCCCAATGACAAAAATTCTACTTTGTAATAGATTCCATGCTCCACAATAGATTCCACATCTCCAGCTATATAGCAATCACCAAACTATGGTTAGTATATATGAAGTCTTCTTTTCAAAGTGAACTCTGAAGCTTTTTTTTTCTTTTTCCTGAAGCAGTGCTACTCAAATCATCTTCTATGGCTCCTTCAAGGGCCCTAATTTATGTGCTATAAGAGTATAATGAACTACATTCTCCAGTGCAAAAAGTAATTATAAGGCTCTTAGTTAATGGTGATTGTAAGTTGGATAATAACCACTGGTCTGAAAGAATTGTGCATGCAGTTTTTGAGTGCCTAGTTACAGGTTCCATTTTGCTGAGGTGCTACTTGCCTGACAAAGATTAACGTTGCCCCATGGTATTACAGCAGAAAGTCTTTAATAATTTCCTGATGTGGTTATAGTTTACATATTTTTAAAACTTGTGAAAGACAGCCTATTTGTTCTGCTTTTACTAGGACAAAAATGGGCATAGTAATAGGGTGTTGTAACATATTGAAAGCGATAAGGCCAGAAGTGAATTACATTCTTTTACACCACAAAATTTTCTTACCCACTCAGCATATCTTTATAGAAACTATGATTTAGTGTTTTAGGAGTATGTAGACGTGCAAATGTGCTTTCTTCAGTTCCTCTAAGAAAGCCTTCTACATGGTTATATTAAATACTATTGTATACTTAGCTCTGTTGTGTATATGATGTGTTTGAGAGTGTGTTCCCCTGGATTTTTTTTCTGTTTATCTAAAAAAAAGCACTTATTGTTAAACGATTGAATCATGAAAAATCACAGGTAATATGACTTAAGTAAGCACATTCCCATAGGAAGATAGATATCTGACAAACAACTACTTTATGTGCTGTAATCAATAGACCTAGGTAATTAAGCATTATTCCCAGAAAAGGGGTCACCTCTAAATTCAATATATAGAGCATTTAAAGGAAATTATTTTGCTAGAAATCAGATTCTATGATAAAAGAGATGTATGGAGTAAGCCCAAAACACCTGAATTGTGTCTAAAAAGTTGGCCAGTAGCCAACAAAAACAGAACTTGCATAATAAACTTTTGAATTTGAATGACCCTGGTTTTTAGCAATAATTTGAGCATATTCTCAAATATTACTACTAATGTGTTGTAATGGTCCAATTTAGAGAAAATGTTTAATGAAAGCAATGAAATCTATATCTGAAAGGGCAGGTTATACAGCTATCCCTTCCATATCACTACTTTCCCCATGGCTATGTTGTGGGTACGCATTAGAAATTAAATGGGAATTTTTCAGGAGTTTTGCAGAAGCTGTAGATGACATGCAAAGGCCAGCAGATGACACAGAGCCTATAACCAAATACTTAAACCAAATTTTATAATAAGGTACTGCAAACACCCCATAAGAGAAAAAGAAAAAAATTTACACAAATTTTCCATATCACAGAGGTACCATACCCCTAACCCCTGTGATGTAGAAAAGATAACCATACAACCTCTGTTTTAAAGGTGGGTAGGAAAAGATGATTGGCCAAAAGTACTATATTTCTATGAATTTAGACTCGAACAAAAATAGCTGACATTTATATCATTCCTTTCAACCAGCTTAATAAGAGAGAACTGCTTGCCAAAAGAAACTTAACAGAATGTAATCATATCCCGTGGAGTTCATAGTTGAGGAATGGAAAGCTAGGTGCAGTGTGGCACATACCCTAGATTTTAGGAGAGCAGATTTCAAAGAGTTCAAACAAAGGAGAGGTGTGATATCATATCTGAAGAGAAAGTCAGTCCCAGAACTATAGGAGTTCTGTATCCCAAAGAGATTTTAAAAAAAAAAAGGACCTATATGTACAAAAATATTCATAGCAGCTCTTTTAGTGGTGCAAAGAACTGGAAATTGAGGGGATGCCAATCAATTGGGGAATGTCTGAACAAGCTGTTGTATGAGACTGTGATAAAATACCATTGTACCATAAGTAACGACAAGCAGTATGCTTTCAGACAAACCTGGGAAAGACACATGGACATACCTATTTTAAATTCCTATTTGAAACACAAATCTGCAGAGTAGAATAACCTCAAAGACTTTTTAAAAATTCTTTGGCAGTTCTTCAGTGATCACATCACATTGTCATTCATACCCTGATGGTAAACTTTGTCAAGGCCTGTTGACTAGAATTCATTGAGAGCCAGCCTAGTACTCTTATCACCCTCTTGTCTATCTTGAGTTTCAGTCTCCTACTGAACTTTTTTGTTTTATACATTATTTTGAGAAGATAATTATTTTTTAGAGCTAAAAGAAGCAAAGTAAGATTTGAATGGCCCTAACTTCTTTCTATTGTTCATGATCATTGTTCTATCTACCCCACACATCCTTTCTTTGACCTATTTCCAGCATCTAGTGCAGCTGTTGTTGTTTTTTAAAGCACCTTTTCTGGTCCTTAGTTCATTCTAGGTTACAGTGCTATAATGTTTCTCACATTCCAAAATGGCTGTACCCTCCTTTTATATCTATTCTTAATTATCAATTCTTCTTTCTTCTGTCCTTTTCTTTTAAAATCTAAATAGTTTCATAGGATGATGGATTTCAAGTTGGAAGGGAACTCATTCTCTGATTCCAAATCTAGTATTCCTTTATCTGTTCTATATGGTTTCTCCATTTGATCAATACAAATTACACAAGAGGAAAAGTTACCATTCAAATATGCACTTCGGGTAACAAATTTAACTACATTGCTTAAAAAAAAGAAAGCTGTTACATTTCTACTTCTCTTTATAAGGCAGAATCAGACTTACAATGTTTCCTAGCATGTTCACAATAATTATAACCAGAATTTTGAATCCATTACAAAAGAGACCCATAAACAGGTTATAATCACTCATCTTACATTGCTCTCAAAGACGTATTTTCATAGATTCAGTAAAATGAATTATTTCCCATACACATACACACACATATTGAATTTGTAGTCACTAGAACTTTCAGGTTTCTTTAGTGAACTTCCTTTTTAAATTTTCTATTTTTTTAACTTAATACATTAGCAAACATGAATACTTCAACATAAAAGGCAAAACAATAAAAACTACATTGATATATGAAGCTGTGAACTTATGTGATACACACATTGTTTTTATACCACATACATTTTTTTTGGCAATTCAGATTTAACCTGGTATACAGTCCCCTGCCTGTTTGTGTCCACTTTAGAACTTTCTTCTGCCCTCCTACATTTATTGTTTTTAATGATTTAGTGATTTTCTTTTCTTTCTTTCCTTTTTTAAAGTAGCACTATCAGACCTTTGACTGGAGCACCAAATCTCCCCCCCCAAAAAAAAAACCCTCCTCTGTTGTAATAAATAAGCAGAGTCATGTAAAAACAAATTTGATGAAAAAGAAGGAAAATGACCAATGTTAGAGGAGCCATGGGAAAACAGGTACACTGATACATTGTTGGTGGTGCTGTGAACTAGTCCAAACATTCTGGAAAGCAATTTAGAACTATGCCATAAAAGCTATTAAACTGTACATGCCCTTTGACCCAGCAACACTACTACTAGGTCTATACCACTTAAGAGATCAAAGAAAGAGAAAAAGGGCCCATATATACAAAAATAATTATAGCAGTTCTTTTTGTGGTAGCAAAGGACTGGGAACTAAGAAGATGCACATCTATTGGGGTATGGCTGAACAAGTAATGGTATAGGAAAGTGAAAGAATACTGTTGTGCTGTATGAAATGATGAAGGAGATGGTTTTAGATGGGTAGATTTGTATGCAAAGTATGAAGCAAAGTGAAGGGAACAGAATCAGAAGAACAGTTTATACAATAACAGCAATATTTAAAAGATAATCAACTTTGAAAGACTTTTTAACTCTGATTAACACAATGGCCAACTACTGTTCCAAGGGACTTAGGATGAAATGTGCTGTCCATCTCCCAATAGAGAGCTAATGGACTCAGAATACAAAATGAAACATATTTTCTTTTCTTGCTTTTTTGCATATTGCTAATGCAGGAATTTGCTTTGCATGACTATACATATTTGCATTTTTTTCCCTGACCTTTTCAATGAGTAGGGGAGAAGGGAGAGGATTCAGAACTGAAAATAAAATAAAACTGAATTTTAAAAAATAAATTCACCAACAGCTGTAAGTGAAAATATATGTCTTATTCTGCACCTTTAGTCCATCACCTCTTTGCCAAGTTGGGATATCTTCTGTAGTCAGAATTGGTCATTGTGTTGATCACTATTCTTAAATTTTTCACAATTGCTTTTCTTTAAAATGTTATAATCACTATAATTCTGTGTAATTGTTTCTATTAGTTCTGCTTACTTGACTCCACATTAGTTCATACAAGTCTTTCCAGGTTTCTTTGAGGTTATCCCTTTCATCATTTCTTACAGTACAACAGTATTCCATTACATTCATATACCATAACTTACTTAGGCATTTCTCAAATGATGGGCACTCACTCTGTTTCTACTTCTTTATTATAATAAAAAGCACAGCTATTGATATTTATATGTCCATGAGTCATTTCCCTCTTTCTTTGATCTCCAGTAGTAGGAGTAGGAGTAGTGCCTTTAAGGGTTACACACAGTTGAATTTTTGTATATAGTAGTATCTCTGCATATTTTGAATTTACCCGAAGCATAATAAATTCTAATCTTTTAATTTAAATCTGTTTCAGGTATTTTTCTGGTAAACAGTATACTATTTGGTTCTTTTTTTAATCCATTTTATATCCTCTTCAGTCTTATGGGTAAGTTCATCCCATTTATGTTGATGATTACAATTGCTAATTTCTATGTATTGTAACCTCTTCTAGTTTTCTTTTCTTTGTCCCTCTGTCCTCTTTCTACAAGAAAGAGAGTGGTGAAAGAGGACTGTGATTAATGCTGGTGATCTACAGTTGAAATGACATATTTCCATTCCACTGTTCCCCTTCTCTTCCCTTCACTCATATCCTAATCACTGGTTCTTACCCATTTTACTGATCTAGAACCAGACATCCTGGAAGATAAAATCAACTGGGCCTTAGGAAACATTGCTAACAATAAGGCTAATGGAGGTGATGGAACCTCCAGCTGAGCTATTTAAAACCCTAAAAGATGACGTTCTTAAAGTGCTGTATTCAATACATCACCAAATTTGGAAAACACAACAATGGCCACTGGATTGGAAAAGATCAGTTTATGTCCCAATTCTAAAGGCAATATTGAGAAATGTTCGAATTACCAAATAATTGTGCACATATCACATGCCAGCAATGTTATGCTTAAGATTCAGCAAGCCAGGCTTCTGCAATATGTGAATCAAGAATTACCAGGAGAGCAGGCTTATTTTCAAAGAGGCAGAGGAACCTGAGACCAACAAAGCTAATGGTAGGTTCTATTGTGAATTTTTTAAGGATGGGGGAAACCCTAGCAGCACAGAAGGAAACAGTAGTTAGGAAAAGATTGAAGATGGAGGAGGGGGTGATAATAGTGGAGGCAATCTGCTGGTGAAAAGGAATGTGAGCAAGGGTACATAAAGCGGATTAGCTACAATGAGAAGGTCCATCTCCTCATCAGAAACGAGATTAAAACATTTAACAATGCCTCAAAGGCTCATGCTATATCAACTGACACTTCGATTTTTAAATCCATAAAGCTAAAGGATGAAAAGTATTTCAAAGCTGAATTATGATAGCTGCATATTATTTTTAAATTTGAAGAGATAGGAGAAATTATAGTATTTTTTAATTACATCAACCGATAAGCATAATCCTTCAGTTGACATGCTTGGCCCTTCTAGTATTAAAGGAAGAAATAGTGAGGGATGATGTCAAGGGGATGTGAGAAGAGGAACTGTGAGATGAAATGAGTAGAAAAGAGTGAGCTCCCAAGTAATAACAGCCTAACAGCCTAGATTTTCTAGGTAAAATAAGAGCAGAGAGTTTCATCTTAAGAAGAGGTTTGGAACAGCCTTTGTGATTGAGAACTTGGGAGGGATAAAAGGATTATTTCGCTGCAGCTTAGTCCACTGAGAGTGGATAATATAAATTTGTAGTGAACCCACTAAGCATCATTGGGGAACACTGTCCAGCTCCACGAGTAGGAACAGAGGAGGTAGATGTGTCAGTAATACAGTGTTAGGGCTTAAGTCCATACAATACCTTATGGTGATTTGATTCATGTAAACTCTATCTATACATGAATTTAATAGTAGCATCATTTTTAAAATATTTAAGCCTTAATTTATAACTTTATTTCTATGAAAATTTAATTGCAGTTGTATTTACTCAAGTGCTTCCTCTGTCTTGGTAGGTTAACCCAATACTTAATGCTCTCTAAATATTTCTCTTCCTCTTCCTAGTTTTTGTAACATATAGATATGCTAATATTTGTGAATTTATCTTGCACCCTGCCACTTTGCTTAAGCTATTGTCTCCATTTCTTTTGATTTTCTAAGTAAAGTAAATCACCCACAAAGCTAGCTTTGCCTTTCCTTTGCCAATGCATATTTCTTTATCTATTTTTTTGTGTTGCCACAGTTTACATTTCTCTGCAACTGCCATTCCTATCTTAATGTTCAGTTCCCTATCTTGCTCCCTTGTTCTCAGGGGCTTCCACTTTCTTCTGGATGAAGCTGCCTCACACCTCAACCTTTGGCTCAGTGGATGAGTGGTTGCTGGAAATCAACAAAAGGAGAAATGAGGAAAATACCAGAGTTTAATTGTTCCATTAATATTATCAAGTAAAAATTCTATCATTTTTCCTTGTTCTTGTTGTCCTCAACATAGCTGACACTGAACAGTAAGTTCTTTAAAGCAGTCCCATGGCTGTAAAGTCAATTTTCCCCCCATTCTCAACTACTGGTTTGGAATAATGTGGGCATGGCCTTAGTCCCAAGTAGACTAATACATAGTATCTTACTCACACAATAAAAAGACACAATGTCCTTCAATTTGTTTATTTAACTGCAGAACTGAGTGCATACTTCACCTTCCTCATATTATGTAAGTTATTGAGAACGGCTAAAAGTACAACATTGCAGACTCTCCACTCTTCCCCCAAAACACAAAAATCATCAATTGGGGGAAAAATCTTGTGGCACTTAGACCAAACAAGCAAAGTAAAACAACAATTAAATAAAACCTTCTACTGACCAGATATTTGGCAGGCAGATATGTGAAACCACAAGAAAGGGAACAGAACCAGCTTTTAAGAGAAAAAGCAATATGGTAAGAAAACAAGGTCATATTCAGGATTAACAAAAGAAACTTTGAATACATGGTCTAGTCTATTCAGCAGACATTCCGCCCAACCTCTTCTAAATTCTGCAGTACTATGAAACAATACAAGTTGATAATAACGATTACATTTAGGCATTACAAAATCCTAAATGAAAAATGAAATCACATCCCACATTAGTACTCCTAAGGGCAGGAACGTATACTAACACAATTTAGGAAGATTTTCATCAATACAAGTTCAAATAAACTGTGATAGAATAGAGAGTATTAGAGAGATTAAGAAGACCTAGCTTCCAGTACTGATTTGACTTCCAGAAATTAGATGTGTGCCTCTAGACAGTTCTTTAGCCTTTGTGAACTGCATTATCTCTACTGCGTCTCCCATCTCTAAAAACCATTTACGGAAAAGGCGTTTGAGTCAAATAACCAGCATGCTCAATTCCCTAAGCATGCCAGTTGAAATTTTACTATAGTTTCAAAACTGCACACTTATACGGAAGTACTGTTGATATTTAATATTTAGCCATATTCTCAAAACTGAATGGCTAGGGACAGTAGCAAGGAAAATAAACAGCAAATTATGCTAAATGTAATAAGGAAATTCCCATTTTCAATAATCTTAGTCTCAAAACAAAGTAACCTATAAATTAAATCAGCTAAAGCCTATTTTCAGGCATTTAAAAATATTTGATTAGTTCCCCAAAAGTAAAATACTGATAATTGCTGAAGCTCATTTGCCTTGAATTTTGGACAAATGATTTTATAGCTTTCATTACATTAAAATACACTTCACACTAGTAACCAAGAATAAACAGAACATTCAAATTGTAAATATTGTATTTGTTTCACTCACATATAACTGTGTTATGATAGGTGCTAGCTTTGTCAACATATATATAGATATGATTAATACTCATATAAAGTATGACTTTGAAAAGTAAAGAACTGAATTTTTCAAAACTACACAATGAAGTTACACAAAGAAATTAAGTCTGTGCAAAAAAAAACAAAAATACATTTCTCACTATTTAAAAATATTGCACATTATGATATGGGTACACACATTGGCTGTTTTTAAAGATTGAGGTATTAGTTAATTACCAAATGATGGATGAAAGGAAAAAGGAAAAGCACTTGACATAATGAGGACATCCATAAAAATAAGTAGATGGTCAAAAACTCAAGAAATATGAATGGCACTGAAAAGCAGGTAAGAGTTCCATTACAAATACAGAGTAGCTCAGCAAACATGAAACAATCTCTTGGCAACCTACCGTCTTTTATATCTGTCAAAATAATCAGTCTAAATATATGTGAACAAGGCAATTCCTTTCACTAATACATATTCCACATCTAAAAAAGTGTTTTCATGGAAAGCACTACTAAACTATCCCATGATGCTTTTCTCCTTTGAAATAAATTCAATAGAAAAATAGAAATGCAAAATTCCTAAATTTCATGAGTAAAATGTTATCTCTGGTAAGCCTAATGAAGTTGGACAGTTTTACTAAAGTAGCTCTCTCCATAACAAAATTCCACATTTTAGGTATATTATCAAGAAAATTAGTACAGGTCATGCAAATTTAAGTCACTAAAGACTTCACTGTAAGAGTCTATTAAGTTCTAATATACAATTTAAGTCAGGTAAATATCCAAAGTTTAGTCATTAAACTAATGAATCCTTTCTTGGTTTTAACAAATCTAACCAAATGAAAGAATTTGTGGGCAGGTAAATAAAATTTATTTTAATCAGTTAAATTTTTAAGATTTTTCTTTCATGTCCTAATTGAGGAAATTTTAATTAGCTTATTTTTATCTAGTTGCCTGGTGAAGTTGTCAAGACTTTTATATACACCTTCTTTATGATATTTATTAAGCATTTTAAAATGTGAATTTATGCCTTTGTCAAAATAGTTCACAGAAATGTTTGTTTCTATTTGTATCCATAAGAAACGATCAGCTGGCTTTATAAGGGTGGGATAGAATTACTGTCCTGAACAGTCAGTGTATGTAGTAACCATATTTCCTCTACGTTGAGTGACAGTCCTACAATGCTTGCCAGATCCATGGAATCTCTTTTCAGTTTGCACTGTGTGTCGGTTTGCATTGTCAAAACTATTGAATGAAAACATTTTTTCCATATCTTCAAACATGTCATCAAACAGTCCACCTCCAAAGGAGAATTCCTGAAAATGATGCCTTTGCCTGCTGGAACCATCCTGGCGTGTTCGGAAGTGAGTTTCAAAATGTTTTTTGGTGTGAGTGTTTTTGTCAGGACCAAAAAAATCAAAGTCTTTAAAAAGATCATCAAAGTTGAAGTTGAATGACTGCTGGAAGGTATTTCCACCACTACTAGTAAAGGTACTATGTCCAAGTGAATCATACTCTTTTCGCCTATTGGCATCAGAAAGTGTTTCATAAGCTGAAAGGGATAAAAGCATTTTTTAAGCTGAAGGCAAAGAAATATGAAATTTTACACAATAAAACCTTTAAATAAAGTAAATCTTTAACCTCAATGACTCTAAAGACATTATGGATATTTTATAAAACATATGTCTTGGGTGGTAGTGATTCAAGAGCTCAAATTTATGTGTCATTTAAGATACACACACATATACATACACATACATACATATGTATGCCCATACATATGTGTGTATGTATGTAAATATATATTGTATGTATGTATGTGTGTGTATGTGTTGGAGACTGTCTGAATTTGCTATTTTGAATTATTAACAGCACTGTTTCCTGTCATTCATATAGATAAATAGACAACTAGACAAATAACCAAATGTGTCTTTAAAATGTAAAAGAACCATTAGGTCAAGAATTTTAGAGAGGTCCCTTATGCAAAAAAAGCAGAATTCTACTATCTTTCTAGATAGCGAATAGCACATATTTATATCACAGATCATGATTCACAACTTGCTTTTCTTACAACCAACATCGTGAAGCATGCAGCGTAAATATTAGTACATTCATTTTACATATGAGGAAACTAAGGCTTAGAGAACTTAAAGATGTTTCAAGACTAGTGCTCTTTTGTTCACTTTACCATGTTACTAAGTCAGCAACAGTGGTGAAATGATGACTCAGCACCAAAGTAGAATTTATGAAGTCTAAGTAATACTTATGTTTAACAGTTCTATTTAAGTAGAGAAAATCTTATTAAGTAGGAATCATTACACCAAAATATACACAGTGACTGTTCTAAACACTCTCATCTCCCCTCAAGCTTTCATTTCCTCACACTCTTGCAGCTGAAGAGGACTTCATTTTGCATCATTCAACCATCTTCCTCCACTATTTCCTCACTCCCTTCTGATACAAAAAAGCTGGTCTTTTACATGTACCCTTGATACCATATTCTCCTGAACTCTCCAAAAGATTACTGCCACTCTCATCCCTGCTTTTTCTTTTCTTCAGTGTCTTATCTACTGTAGCCTTACCTACTGTCTACAAACACACTCACGTCTTCTCCTAGCCTTAAAAAATTCTCATTTGATCCCATTAGCTATTCCATATCTCTCTTCCTCTTCTCAGCTAAACTTCTTGAAAAAGCCTTCTACATTTGGTGCCTCTACTTCTACTCTTTTGCGATCTCTAAATCCTCTTCAATCTGGCCTCCAACCTCAAATGTCTCCTCAAAGTTACCAATGATTTCTTAACTGCAAAGTGTAACGGGCTTTTCTCAAATCTCATCCATCTTGAACTTTTTGGATGTGACACCATTAATCACCTTCCACTCCTGATACTCTCTTTTCTCTAGGTTTTTATAACACTGCTCTTTATGGTTCTTCTCAGTCCCTTTACTGGATCTTTATCCATGGGGAATTCCCATTGTTGGTGGGCGTGTACTGAGCTTTCTCGACTTTTGTTTCTAAACTACTACACTTGGTGATTTCAGCAGCTTACAAGATTTCAATTACCACTGTTAGGCTCCTGGTCTCCAGATCTATATATCCTTCCCTAATCTCTTTTAAGTTAGTCACAAATCGCCAAATGCATTTAGGACATCTCAAACTACATTTCCCTAAACATCTCAAATCAACATATCCAAAACAATTCATCTTTCTCCCCCAAAGTCTCCTTCTTCTAAACATTTCTTTTACTGTAGAAAATACCACTATCCTCCCAATTACCCAAGTTCACAACCTTGTGTCATCCTAGACTCCTCACTCTTTCTCAGCTCCCATATCCAATCTGTTAACAAATCTTGACATTTCTACCTTCACAATATCTCTGGTATACACTTCCTTCTCTTTATTCACAAAGCAAATCTAGTTCAGGACTTCACAGCCTTTTGCTGGGATTACTGCAATAGCTCACTTTTAGTTCTCACTGCCTCATGTCTCTCCCCACTCTAATACATCATCCACTCAGAGGCCAAGGTGATTTTTTTCCCAAAAGCATAGGTGTGATCTACTCAGTAAGTCTCTGAATTAGCCCCAGGATTCAGTACAAACTCCTCTATTTGGCATTTAAAGCTCTTCATGACCTGAATCCTCCCTATCTTACTAGTCATCTTACACCTTCCTTCTATGCATTCTATGATCTCTGGATGCTAGCCTACCTGTAGTTCCATGTTTGCACAGGCTCTCCTTCAGGCCTGGAATGATTTGCCTCTTCCCCCCACCTCTTAGCTTCCCTGACTTGCTTCAAGATAGCTCAAATCCCATCTTTTCATAGGAGGTCAGATGCTAAAGCCTCCCTCTTTCAGACTACCTTCCATCTACTCTGCATATATATTACACCAACTTAATCATTTATGTCTCATTCATTCAAATATAAGTTCTCAAAGACCATGAACTTTTTTTGCCTTTCTTTTAAAACCCCAGAACTTAGGATAGGACCTAGAACATAGTAGAAAGTGAAGAATCCATTAGCAATGGAGGATCAAAAATTATAACTGGGAAAAAAAAAGTATAGAAAACAAAAGAGGAAAGGGAATAAGCATTTATATACTATGTGCCAGGCAGTGCGCTGAGCACTTTTTCAAAAAAAACAAATATTACATCATTTGATCTTTACAACAATGCTGTGAGGTAGATGCCATCATGATCTCCATTTCACAGGTGAGGAAAGTGAGGCAAACAGAGGTTAAGTTACTTGCCCAGGGTCACACAGACAATAAGTGTCTAAGGCTGTATCTGAACTGAAGTCTTCCCTTCTCCAACGCCAGCATTCTACGTACTGCATCACTGGCTGCCTCTAAATCCACTAAATCTATTCTCCAGGTTTGTGTCAGGATTTATAATCTAAGATTTTAAGGAGAATGAAAAGAAATGGAAGTGATTGACCATCTACAACCCAAGCATGGATAACAGAAAACTTCATTTTAGATTTAGTAACAAAATGTTTAATATCTTAAAAACACTATTTTTGCTGATGGAAATGAGATTACATATACAGAATGTACAGAAACTACAGAATGTGCATCCACTAGCTATGTTACTTTAGGTCCTATTCATATGTGAACCTAAAACGTAGGTTTACATACGTTGTTAAAACACAGAATTTAAAAAACAATTTTTTGACTACTGAATCATTTCAAATATATCAAGGAGCTCTTAATTTAATGGGAATCTATCACTTACTATTTGGTAAAAGCTTCTAATTTAATGGGAACCTATCACTTTCTATTTGCTAACTGTAAAGTGCCACATAGGGCAGCTAGGTAGTACAGTAGATAAAGTGCCAGGCCTGAAGCCAGGGACATTCATCTTCCTGAGTTCAGATATGGCCTCAGATACTTACTAATTGTGTGGCTCTGGGCAAGTCATTTAACCCTGTTTGCCTCAGTTCCTCATCTGTAAAATAAGCTGAAGGAGGAAATGGCAAACAACTCCAGTATCTTTGCCAAGAAAATCCCAAATGGGGTCACAGTGAGTTGGACACAACTGAAAGCGACTGAACAATAACAAAAGTGCCACAAACACAGGCACTTAATATAAAATGTTTGTGGACAGTGAATGACCACTCCTAATTTATGTTTCATTGATGTTTTTATATATCAGATTTTCCCATAGCATGCCATCTACATTCTAATATATTCCCTCACACTATGCTTTTTCATTAAAGTTTTACTTTAAGGTTTCATCATAGCACAGAGAGGATCCTAGATTTTCTAAGGCTATGCCAATAGACAGGTCCTACACAAATCCTAAAAGGTTTAGATTGTAGACCCAGGCATAGGAAGTCAACTGAAGTTTGTATGACCTAAGTTTGAAGAGTCACTAGAACACCAACCAACAGGTAGTAAATGCTTTTTGATCACATTCAATTCAAAAAAGGGGATAAAGGACTGAATTCTGTATCAGCAGGAGTATCCTCAGGTACTTCATTTTGGTTCTTTTGAAAAAGAAGTTGAGTTTCATTTTAAAATATGATTATATACAACATTCCCTAAGCTTTCACTGAAAGAATCTAGTTTCCTGTAAACCATATAACAATAGCAGCAATAGCTAATATTTATATTGCATTTACTATGTGTCAGGCCCTATGCTAAGCATTTTACAATTACTATCTCATTTAATCCTCACAACAGCTTTGGGAGGTAGGTGCTATTTTTTATGGATGATGAAACCGAGGCAAACAGAAGTGACTTCCCAGCATTACACAGCTAGTATCTGAAGCTGCATTTGAACTCAAGCCTTCTAGACTCCAAGCTTTACTCCATTCACTGTGCCTATCTACCTCTTATAGAGACATATGCTACTCAGGAAGTATTTCATTACATTAGGTAAGGTGCATTTTTAATGTATGATTGAACAATCTCCTTCTATGGTATTTAATACAAGATGTATTTCACATACAGCTGGGTTCTGATTTGTATGAATAATAAATCCCCTGAAGAAGTACAATTATTCAAATGCACACAGTATATTTCCATTGCACTGTAAACAATGACTATATTTTATATAATTATAGCTTTGAATAGTCCTGATTCAAAAAAATTCAACCACTTCATGGGATTCCTTATTCACATTAACCAGGACCTAGCTATACATATGAACCAGAAAGTAAATATTCATAGAAACTTCCTAATTATGAGGCCAGCTATCTATAGTACTGAAAAGGTAACAATCAGGAAACTCCTAACTCCATACTTTGAAAAATCCAAAATATTGCTAGTATATGAATTCTAAAAGTAAACTTTTTATTTTCAGATAATTAGGTGTTTTCATTGCTGACAATTTTTTACAGTTTTCTTTTCCAAAACAGTCAGAGCATGAACTTAGGGAACAAAGATATACCATTTTATTTTCTTTGTACAGCCTACTTTGTAACTATTTTAAAATTTATCACTACCAAAGGAAATAGGAAAAGAAAAAGAAAATTCCTATAAAGATATTTTTAAATATCTTTGAGTAGCAATTAATACAGTAGGATAGATATCTACAATTTCTTATTTAGATGTGTGACTCTCCGCAATTCACTTAACCTCTGTGAGATTCAGCTTCCTCATCTGTAAAATAAGGACAATAATATTTCTGCTACTACCTATCTTAAGTGATCAAAATGTTTCCTAAATCTTAAAAGGCTATATAAAATAATGTGAATTATTACCAGATACTTTCTATGACAATGCTCAAATCCTACAGAGAATATGTCTTTCAAATATTCTTTCTGAATACCCATACATCCCACAAACTTGAGAAAACCCATCAATCAATAGAAGCTATTTCTATGTATTCATTACCTTCTGCAATCTCTCTAAATTTAGTTTCAGCATCAGGGCTCTTATTTTTGTCAGGATGGTATTTCATGGCCAACTTGTGAAAGGCCTTCTTGATTTGGCGTTCTGATGCAGATTTTGGAACTCCTAAGACGTCATAGTAATTTTCTGTAGCTAGAATTAATTCGGTAATCATTAAAATGCAGATTGCAAAGGTGAAAACTGCCTGTGGAGTAGCCATTTTCATGACCCTGGAAAAGAAGAAAATAATTACATTAGATAATTATTATCATAAGTGCTCTTAAAATTGAGAGGCAGCCTGGCACAAAGGATAACAAACTGAATTTGGAATTAGGAAGACTTGGGTTCAAATCCTGCCTCAAATACTTGCTAGTTGTATTACCATGGGTAGGTCACTTTACCTCTCTAAGCCTGTTTCTTCATATGTAAAATGAGAAGAATGGATTCTGTGGGCTCTAAGGTTCACTCCAGCTCTAAATCTATTATCTTGTTAATTTTTTCACAAATATAGCATTCAAGGCACTTTCACCATAAAAAGTATACTGATAGCATCTATTTTTTAAAAGACCCATATTTTTTAAAATGTTACTTATTGCACCTATGACAACTCTCACATGCTGTTTTGTAAGTGCCATAAAATTTCTTAGGTATGGTATTGTGGAAACATAAGGACTCAAAATCCATCTCTAGCATTTTCTAGTCATGTAACTACGAATACATCAATTACTCGCTTCTCAGAGTCTCAATTTCCTCATCTTTAATATCGGAATATTCCATCCTTGTGGAATTATCAATTCTATCACTATTAATTAAATGGAATTAACAATTCCATCTAGCCTTACTTTACAAGGCCTTGTGAGGATCAAATGTGGCCAAGTGATATGCAAACCTCAAAAGCTATATACATGCAATATTTCAATTGTATATGTCTAGCCTCAAATTTTTAAGTTCTTAGATGGAGCTTTTTTTTTTACATAACCTCCAATAGTATCACAGCATAGTATTCTTCGTAAGACAGGCACTCAGTAAATACTCAGTGGCTAATTTTCCTTAATTAATACTAAATAAAGACCAATATTGGAACCTTTTATAAAAATGGCATTCATTCTCAGGTCAAAGAAATGTCTCTCCTCCATCACGAGCTAGAATTTCCCATAACCCTTATGGAACCTTTCCTCCCTGGGAATTCACTAGTTTCAATTTTCAATTCAGTTATCATTTGTTAATCACTTACTATTTGTAGAACACAGTTCTAAGCCCAAGGGGAAATAAAACGATGATTAAAATGCCCCTGCCTGCAAATGGGTAATTCTTTAATTCATCATACTGATTACAGAACAAAAATTTTATATTTTACGAAACTGTTCAAGTATCTAAGCTACATAAGCAGCTACTTATGCTTGCTACTATTGCCAGTTGATCAGTCAGCTACTCTTGCCACAAGTTGATACATAAAAATAAACAGGCTAGAGAGCCACTTTTGTTTTAACTTCAGTTTCAAATACCACACATTAATGGCATCTTCAGCAAAATCTGTAAGTTTTGTTCATTTAGGGTTAGCTGAAACAAAATCTTATTTGGTTATTTAGATGTCAACATATTCATAACAGTAAGCTTTAAAAATGCTGAGAATGTCAGTATTTCACAAACATTCCTACTTTAAAAAGTTTGCCAAGAATCCATTCACATATATATGTATGTATTCATATATGTATGCATGTGTGTATATATATATGTATATAACACATATGTATATACGTTAAAACTTTTAAACTGAAAAATTCACAGATAAAAACCACGTCTCCTGGGCACTGCATTGCACCTCAGCGCTTAACAAATACCCTAAGGTGATATAACCACAGAGATGATGATGAAAAACACTACAGATTACTGAAACTGCCAATTTAACTACCAGGTGGAAAAATCCTCCCCCCCCAATTACTCATAGTCACGAGTACTCCGGTTTAAAGTACACCTTCCTGCATTAGAAGGAATACAAACGTAGTAACTTGTTCCAACTGGATTGTAGATTGTTTATGAGCCACTGTGAGGGCTTAAAAAGCCAGAAAAGCCCTGGAAGCCAGGCCCTTCCGGCAGGCAAGGTATGCACTTCACTGCGTCCAAAACAAAAGGATGTCTGCCTAGACTCCCCATTCGCAGTTTTAATGGTCTCTACGGGCTGGGAAGGACCTGCGGACCAGCAAAGGGCCTCCTCCCAGTTGTTGACAAACGAGCCCTTTAACCTCACAATGTAGACACTGAGCCAACATCGCTGCATCAGAGCCGAGCGACGGATCCCAGGCTGGGGCCCTTTCCCGAGGTGATGTTTCCCAGACAAAAATAGGAGCATCGGGTCCCAGAAAATTAGACACCTGCACTCCGCCCAGCCTCTCTACTCCAGCTCCCCTAGCCTCACCCCCCAGTCCCCACCCCCCGCCTTCGGCCTGTGCCGGGTAAGCTCAGCTGACGACGCACTGGCCCATCAGGTGCTCAGCCACGGACCACCGCCCAACGCCCCAACTCCCGCGCCTCCGCCAGCCCCGGGCAGGGCTTCTTAGCATCGCCCCCTCCCCTTTACCTCAACTCCAAGTTCATTCCCTTATCCCCCCGCCCAGAGCTCCTTCCCTCACCGTCGCCGCTGCCACGGCCGCTGCCTTCCTCACTCTCACCTTCAGCCGCTCCGTCTCCCCTCAGGAAGCGAAGACGAAGCAGTGGCCCCCCTAGTCCTCCAGACCGCGGGGGTCCTCTCCTCGGCGCCAGACTACCCGCCTTTCCTCCCAGACGCGCAGCGCCGCCGCTGCACGTCAGCCTCGCTCCAGCTCCAACTCCGGGTCCCAGAGCCGCCGATCCCAAGCAACCCGAGCCAACACCAAGCGCGCACCAGGCAGAGTCCTACACGAAACGCTTTTCCATTGGCTGCGGTCGCCCCACCTGACTCCCGGCGCCTTTAGCGCACGTGGAAAACTGTTGTTACCTCTTTTCTCTCAGAGTCACTTCCGGCCTGGCACGCGGGAGGGCGAGGTGGAGGCGGGATCTCAGGTCCGACGGAAGACGGAAGTGGGTGTGCGGCGGCGGTGACAGTTCTTGGGCCTCCCTCCTTCCCCTCCCACTCCCATCAGCCTCCGAGCCGGCGCAGTAGGCTCCTCGTTCGCGCCAGGGAAGGTCTCGCAGCTCTGAGGCGGGCCCGGTCACCCTCACGGATCAGCTCTCGGCCTCGGCCTGCCAGTCGCTGCTAGCGGCGCGGTTGTCTTGCGTCTCTCGTACTCCTCTTCCCCTTTAGCCCCTACGCGGCTTGACGGGAGCAATGCCCCGTTATTGCGCCGCGTTTAGCTGTAAGAACCGCCGAGGACGAAACAATAAAGACCGGAAACTGAGTTTCTACCCGTAAGTTGTCCCCCTGAAACAAGCGCCTTCCAATCTCCTCCGCCTTCCTGGGGGAGGGCGCCGGCGCCTGAGGCTGGTGTTGGCGTTCGGTCTCTCGTGCGCTCGCTCTTCTCTCTCTCCTCCCTTCTGGCCTTCTCTTTTGGTACCTGATGAAACCTAGTGGCTTGATTGCGTTTTGGTCCCCAGCCGAAGGAGCGACTGACGGCAGCCTCGCGGGGCTGTTGCAACCGGGCTGTAAGAGGCTTTTGAGGAGCGTCACTTTCAAGCTGCCCCTTTCCCACCCCCACCCCACCCCCGCCTAAAGAACGCGCTTCCCCTTCTTTGCTCTCAGACTGGCCTTGCGGAGCCTAGGATAACCCTCCCCCACCCCCATCCCGCGAGTAAGAAGGTCTCCAATCAAATGTGTCCAAGCGCATTACCATTTACAGAGCGCTTTGACGTATCTCATTTCATCCACACAACATAATAGCTGTGAAGCTACCCGGGCAGGAACTGTAGGAGGTTCCCTAATGTAGATGAGGAAACTGAGGCACGGGATAGAAGCCAGGTAAAGGCTACCATCCCTGCAAGTTGTGGAACGTCTTGAGGCTCCCAGTCCATAGCTTTTCCCCTTCTGTTCCATGATGAGACTGGTGGAATATTGTCAAACTAAAAACTTGACTTGTATCAAAAAATATAAAGTGTCGTAGCCTTTATCTCTAGGAGGATCGTACATCGTGTTCCTCTTGGTATGGCTCCCAGGACTACATTTGATGTAAACACATTATGCTTTGGGAGCTCAGTGAAGCCGCAGAGCAAATTTGACTGTTAAATACTGTAGCTAGTTGCCTTTCTTTGTTTTAATTAGCTATTTGAGGCTTAATTGTTGAATATAGTAGAAACTAGTAGCGGTAAATATCAACAGTGTGGACTTTAGTGATCCAAATTGTACTTGAGGACACCCGCTAAGGAGATCAGATTAATACTAATATTCTCACAGGTCTTATAACCTTAAAATTTCCAAAGATTTTTCCATACAGATAATTTCTACGTTTTTACATGTAATTTTTGGGCTCAGGAACAACATTAAGAGGCATAAGAGAAAGCAATGTAGAGGTGTTATTTGTTTACTTTTTTCTCAAGCCTTTTTTCTAGAAATGTAAAAGAGTAGGGTCAAGCTCAGGATTGCCGATTACGTTGCAGATGAAGAACCCTTGATACTTTCTTTGCGTTGAAACAGGGAAATGGTGTCATCAGATCTGTTGTAATTCTGAACTCGTCTTTAACTTTGATCTCACTATCATAACCTTATTTAATCCAGTACTGCTTTAAAGAATTGTACATACCACAAAATATAAATTATTTTACCATTAATCTTAAATATGCTATCAAAATTTAATGTACATCATTTAAGATACCATGCTATTGATAGCATTTGGCCCCAGTTCGGAGTATAACATGTATTTGAGAAAAAATTAGAACATTGAAAAGATACATGATTTATTCTTTAATGAAGTTTTTAGTTGATTATTTAACCTCACTTTGCTTTTCACTCTCCAGTGCTTGTAGACTTTGGTTGCTATTTCCTTTGTATTCTGGCGATAGAATGAAATAAAGTTATAGGATGAAAGACACAGTTTAGTCTGCCAGTCAGCCAGTAAACATTTATTAGCACCTACTGTATGGCTGGTACTGTACTAAGCACTGGAGATAAAAAGAAAGGCAAAAAGAGTCCCTGCTCTCTGGGAACTTGCTGTCTAATGGGGAGACAACATGCAAACAACTATGAACAAGCAAGCTTTATACAGGATAAAGTTGAAATAATAAACAGAAGGGAAGGCACTGAAATTAAGGGGAATCTGGAAAAGCTTCCTGTAGAAAGTGGGATTTTAGCTAGGACTTGAAGGAAGCCAAGAAGCAGAGATGAGAAAGGAGAATATGGAAGGCATAGGAGAAAGCTGGTGAAAATGCCTGGAATCTGCTGATGGAATGTCTGGAAAAGCAAGGAGGCCAGTGTCTGTGGAGCACTTGGAAGATGGGGATGTTGGTGGAAGAGTATAAGGTGAAAGAAGATTGGAAAGATAGATGGGAGGTCAGATTATGAATGCCAGAGGATTTTGTATTTGATCTGATCCTGGAGGTGATAGGGAGCACTGGAGTTAATTTAGTAGGGGGGTGACATTGTCAGATAAGTATGTAGCATTGTTATTAGAGCATTGGCCTTAGAGTCAGAAATAATAGGGTTTGATTCCTGCCTCAAGCATTTTCTAGCTTTGTGTCTTTATCAAGTCACAACCTCTCAGATCTTCAGCTTCCTTAGTTGTAAAATGGGAAAAAACAATTGTAGAATTTATCTCATACTGTTATTGCAAGCATCGAATGAGATAAAATTGATATCCAATGATTTTCAAATCCTAAAGCAGTATGTAAATGTCAGTGAATGTAGACAACTTTGATTCCTAATCATATCACCATCACTGCCATTTTAGTTTTTAAGTGTTGGTAAATTAAGGATCAATCCTACTTCTTTCTTTATATATGTTTTACACATAAATAGCAATATTTGCAAATCATTTAGGTGCTTGCAAGACAGGTGCATCTTTTTTGTTATTGTTATAGTATAAACTTTATAATATGTATGGCGTATAGTAATTGTTGCTATTAGCCAGAGACTGATTCTAGAATAGCCCAACCCCTGTTATCTCCAGAGTACTTAGAAAGTTATTCCCATCCTCCCTTCAAACCTAAAACATTCCAAAGGAAATTATTTAAGTTCATTTTATTTTAAAGTTAAATATAGTTATATATAACTTTTAGGAACAAGGAAGCCACTGAATCACATGGAAATAAGCTGTCAGCTGTCCTGAAAGATTAGGAATCACTGATTGGGAAGCTGTAGTTGGGAATATATTACGTAGATGTTAGGTTACTTATATGTGGTATATTTCAAGATGATGCATCTAGGTGGCACAGTGGATAGAGTGAGGGGTCTGGCAACTTACCTTCCTGAGGTCAGATCCAGCCTCAGACACTTACTAGCTATGTAACCCAGGACAAGTCACTTAATTCTGTTTGCCTCAGGTTCCTCATTTGTCAAATGAGCTGAAGAAGAAAATGGCAAACCACTCTAGTATCTTTGCAAAGAAAACCACAAATGGGGTCAAGAATCAGACACAACTGAATCATTTATTTCAAGATGGGTTTTTCTTTAGTATAGTGTTTTACACATAATCCAGGATGGGTCACTGTAGCTCCAATCATAGGACATGCCTTGATAATTGTAAACATACCATGTAAATTGCATGAATTCATTGCAGTGGTTGTATAGTAAAGAAGGGGTAAGCCCTAGTTCTTTCTAAACTTCAGCTTTAAAAGCCCAGAAACTCAATATTCAGTTTATTCAATTCAGCAAGCATTAAGTAATCGTCCAGGGTAATTAGACCATAGGAAAATTGGATTGCATTGCTCTAAACTCAACAGAAGACAGATTTATTATCAGGATGTCAGTTTATTAATTTAGTGTGTGAATTACGTCTATCACAAAAGACCTAAAAATATGCATTGGTCAAGGCAAGCTCATTCAAAGTATCATGATATCTGGAAACCTAATCAATAAATTGGTTAGTAAACGTTGGAATCATGGAGCAAAATCGTAAAGGTATATTTTCACTTAGCTATTAACCTAAGTCAGCCTTCTCAATTCTAGGCATGTGACTGTCACTCATCTCCACTAGTCATGACATGCTTTCTTCATAGAGTTCTAGAAACAAATTGCTATGTTTAGTAATCCCAGAGATTCTCACTCCTGGTTTGTTCAAGAACATTAACATTTTTTTCAATGATAAAAACACTCTAGGGATCCCCAGTTTTTTCCATCCTTTACTAATGCCCTAAATGGTCAAAAAGTGCTGGTTAAAGGGACTGTGGTGCAGAGGAAAGAACAGCGAATTAGTATTAGTGAACCACTTACTCTTATTTGCTTAATTTGTGAAGTGAGAGAGTTGGACTAAATAAGACTGAGGTCCATTCAAACTCTTACATATGAACCACATATTACCAGCAAGGCCTTTGGTAACCCAGGAAGAAGAGTTGCAAATAAGTGAAAGTTCGCTTTTCTTTTAGGATTACTTTCAAGTTTCAGTTATTGCATTTAAGCACATGTTTCAAAGAAACTCTAGGCCCAACTCACTAACTGCTATCTCCCTTGCAATACTGGAGTTGCTTTGAGGGACCCAACAGTCCAACAACTCCCATCTTAATTCTATTAATCATCTACTATGTCCTGAGCATTGTACTAGGTAGCTAGGGTTAGAGAGTAGGGAAGAAATGCAAACATTAAATAAGAGGTGGCCTGTGCCATCATGAAGCAGTCTCAAAAGAGGAGCCACCTGATATATAAACAGCTATAATACAATAGAATATAAGCATATGGGATTTGGTTCAAAGCATGGTCCAAGAAAAGAAATGTCATTTCTGACTGAGAGTGAGTTGAAGAATAATCAGGGAATTAGAGGTTTCTTGGAAGAGGTAAAATTTGAACAGGATCTTGAAAATTAGGTAAGATTTCCAGCAAAGATGGTAGGAAATATATTTCCAAGCATGAAGAAAGGTATAGGCAAAGACACAGGTGGGAAAAGACACCTAGGCTAATACCGTCAATTTACAAATTAATACTGAGGTCCAGAGTGGTTAAGTGATTAATCCAAGATCTTATAGGTATAGTAAATGGGAGAGATGTGATTTAAATTCTGGGCCTCTGAATCCAAATCCAGTGCTCTTTTCACTGCACCATGCATAAAGAATTTGGATTACATGGTATTCGGGTAGTAATTAACCAGCACAGCATTTTGAGCCCAGAAAAAACATGATCAAATCTATTTGGCATCAGTATGATTGGTATATTGGCAGGAGACCAGTAAGGAAGATACTGTAGTAAGATGGTAATGGGCAGTAAAGTCTTATGTCCATCTCTGGTGGTAGTGGAAACAGAAAGGAGGATATCTAAGAAATTTCAGAGTTGGAATAAAGAGTTCTTTGCAACTGATTGTCTGTGACAGGTATGGGAGAGGGAAAAGTTTCAAGCATTCATAACTTGGTAAATAATGGTGCCATTGACAGAATCAGGAAGCCAAGAGGATGAGGCTGTTTACCATAAGGAAAGAGATAGACCAAAGGTGGACATGAATTCTGACCATATACTCTTCCCCCATCCATTCAAACAGTGACAAACAGTTGGTTTCTTTAATTTAACCCTTTTCTACTGGCATGACAGTAGCTATTTCAAAGCAGAGAATAAAGGTAGGTATTGATTTAGGAACAGATTGTTCAGTGCACAGTTTCCCTATTTTCGGTGCAAACTCTGCATCTAGGCAAATTCACATGTAGTAATAGTTGTCTCAAGTTAAGATAGCCAAAATGTGGCTATCAGATTAGCAACAGCAAATCCAGTTCCTAAAGTTTGGTGCTAGTAAGAAAATAAATGTAACTCTCATCATCTAATTTTATATACCTGTGTGCACATTAAATACACCTGTACATTACTCTTAAAACTTAGTAATAAAGATACTTTTTTTGCTTCTAATGGTCTCTTATTTGGTATAGTGATTCATTAAGGATATATTTGTTGCTTTTTTAGGAGTTATCTGAGGCAAATGGTCCAGTTTAATAAGATAAGCTGTTACTTAAGTTGATCCAACCTAGGGCTTTAGAGAAATTCATTCGTTCAATAAATATTTAAGTATATGCATTCTACAAGAAATCTTTGGCAGATGTCTCGTACTTCCTAGCTAAAGTTATACTAAGTTTACAGAAAAAGTCTTCACGAAATCCTTATTCACTTTTAAAATGTAATAACTGATAACAGATTTTGGCTGTGGAAACAATGTTGTGTAAGGAAGGGATTAGGTTCTAGTGTCAAGAGCTCTCATTACCATGAGCCTGACTCTCAATAGGCCTACACTTAGGGGAAAGGATGCTCTGATGATAAGGAAAGCCTCCCAGAGATTTTGTTGAGTGGGAGAAAGGATGGGAATTCTGAGAGTTTGAGCTAGACTGGGAATGAAAAGTCAAATAGCTTGTTTAACTGGAGGTAGGAAGCCAGGATAAAGTAGAATGAGAGTACTAAGTGAGGAAAGCTATATAGATAGTGATATCCCAAAGGGAGAGGTTCTTTCGGGATATCAGTCTTTCCTAGCTGTAGCAATCAGAGCTACCTTGCAAGATTATGCCATCTTAAAGGGGTGGCAGCAGAAGATCATTTTGTGAATGTTCATAAATAGACACCTCTGTAACATTTGTCTTAGGGGCTCTATATTTTATGAACATTATCACAATAATAAGAACTTAGGATGTTGTGATGAAAAATATATTTAACAGTTGTTAAAATTTGAAACTTTAAAAGTGGTAGTAATATGTTTCCTCTCAGAATTTATCACAAGCTAAATTCAGCTGATAAAACATACTGTACATGATAAAAGCGTGCTAATAACAAGTACCAGATGTTCAGGAACTATCTTTTTAAAAGTCTTTTCTAAATAATTTACTTTGCTTTTATACCAAAAAGTATCAAAACCTGGTGCCATGTGTTTACTTTTCTAAAATAAATCTTGACCTGTATCAAACTAATCTCCTTTAGAACTTGTGTTTGTATGTATGTGTGTGTGAGAGAGATGTATTTGCACCTGCCTTTATATATGTTCATATATACACGTTTGTGCATGTATATGCATATATGTGTGTATATGTATACATGTATATATGTATATGCATATGTGTTTATATTTAACAGTAGCTTTGACAAGCATTTTCAAAAGGTTAATTGAAATCTGAAATTTATAATGAAATTCAAAAAAAGATGTATGGTTTTTCACAGTCAATCCTAGCATTTTCCACCCATGAGGTTTTTTTGTGAGCGCATAGAATGTGGCAAAACTGGTGAAACATAGTTTTTCCTGTTGCTAATAAAAGGATCATAGTAGCTCCCTCATTTTATAGATGAGGAATCTGAGGCCCAAGAAAATTAAGTGACTTGCCCAAGGTCACATACATGGTATGAGTTAGAAGTAGGATTTGAATGCAGATCATCTGAGTTTAGAATCCATGCTTTTTCTCTTCAATTCCAGGTTTCCTCTCCATGACAAAGAGAGACTTGAAAAATGGTTGCGGAATATGAAACGTGACACGTGGGTTCCCAGTAAATACCAGTTCCTGTGCAGTGACCATTTTACTCCTGACTCTCTTGACATCAGATGGGGCATTCGATATTTAAAACAAACTGCTGTACCAACAATTTTTTCTTTACCTGAGGACAGTCAGGTAATATTTTCTCTTTCTTTGGGAGGAATTGAAAAGGTGGCTGAGGTTGTCAGAGAAGGAGGAGTAAGATTATTGTTTACTTACCTTATAGGTAATCCTACATATCTTGTGATGAAGTGTGGAGACAAAATTAGTAAAAGAAAAATACTAATTTTTACAAAATAAATACCTCACCTAAGAAATGCGGGGATAATGTATTTGTTGCTGTTGTTTTTCATTTAATTATAATACTTTTCATTTAAACTATGGCACAAAGGTTGGCATTAAGAAAAGTATATTTCATAGTAATATCCCACCCAAAAAAGGATGAGTTTTCTAAAGCGTGTACATATATATAGAAAGCATCTTTTTTTCCTTTATGATGACAATACATTTTTTTTAATTCATGCAGAAATTCAACAGCTCAAATAATTTAAGGAGATTTAGCCCTAAGGATAACACTAAAAGTGAATGAGATTCCATTATTAACTACTTGCCTGATGATTCCTGATGTTTGCCTAAGTTAGTTTATTCCAAAGACAATCAGAGGATTTTAAAGTAATATTTAACTTGCACTTCTAGATTTAAGTAGTTTACTATATTTATCTGTTCTTTTCCATACATGAAAATTTTTTAAAATATCTTGAACATTTCAAATATTAACTAAGTCACTAGGTATTTAGTAGAATATTTTTAAGTGTTGATAAATTTTTCTTTGACAATGTACTTTTTGATGTTATTTTTCATAAAATAAGCAGTGTTTATTGTTTAGTTCAATAAACTTTGAAAAATGAACTTGCTGAGTTTGAAAATACTGTTTTCTAGGAAAAAGACCATGCAAAAAATAAGCCTCAGAAAAAAAAAGCAGAAGATGAGAAAGAAATATGCTTAATGGTAAAGTCAGAAGAATTATCTGCACAAATGGAACCAAAGAAAAATATAGTAAGCGCAGAAAAATTTGATGAAAGTACAAATTTACTTTATTCATCTTCTTTGTGTGAACCACTACAAAAGGATAAGCTACCAGTTGCTAGTATGGAAAATCCACATAATGGCACATTAACTATAAATTCTTCCATTCCACAATGTATTGAAAAGCCAAAACCTGTTTTAGAAAGCGCAGTTGTCCAGGATATAGAAGTTAGTAGCTATCATACATCTCTTGAGAACCTCGTAAATACTACAGCTGCTACTTTGAATGTCTCAAATCCAGAGCATGTGCAACTCTCTGTGGAACCCAGTAATGTAGTTGAAACAGCTATAGACCATCTCTGTAATCCAGATATCACAGATATTTCTGTGTCAACACAGGAAAATACTGTCTTACTAAGTACAATTACTCAGACAATTGAAGAGCTGAACACAGACGAAGAATCAGTTATTACCATTCTAGTGCCTGCTGAAAGCTCTAAGCCATCCACCAGTTCAGTCATGCCAACAGAACAAGAGAGCATAGATGTAGAAGATGTAGATGTTGAAGATTCCTTATACGACGACACAGACTATGGAATTGAAGTACTACAAACTGAGCATTCTTATTGCAGGCAAGATATTAACAGGGAACTTCTTTGGCAAAAAGTTACTAAACTACATTCAAAGATAACCCTTCTTGAACTACAAGAGCAGCAAACTCTAGGAAGACTCAAATCTCTAGAAACTCTTATAGGACAGCTAAAACAAGAAAACTTGCTATCTGAAGAAAAACTCAAGATTGTAGAAAACTGTTTCACAACATTTGAAGTTACTATGATAGAATAAAACTTTTTAGAAGCCATGATTTTATATAAGATTATTACAAACTCTTTGATTATCCCTGGGTTGTTTACAAAGTGATCTATTTTCCAGCATGAATCTCATATTCTTAATGACATTTATGAAAATACAATGTCATAGAATACAATGTCATAGAAGGCCTCTTGTTTTCACAAAATCCAGAATTAGGAAATTGCCCTTTAAAGTGATTAGCTAAGAAGCATAGGGAGCGAAACTAGAAAAAAAAATTTAAATATTTGTATTTTTAGCCCAAGGAAGCACTTGTGACAAATGCTGTCGTTTTATCCTATTACTCCATATTGATGTTAACATAGTGGAGGGGCACATCTTATGGTAATTTATGTAATAATGAATTGATTGTAAAATATGGCTGAATCCTAAAGAAAGTGAGAAGATGGGAGTGAGTAAACCTGTGATGTCACACAGTTTTCTATTGGCTAGCTGTGTAAAGTTGGGAAAATCACACCTGTTTTAGGTATTTCATCAGTAAAATAAGGGAATTAGATCAGGAGATCTTGTCAGCTCTAAAATTCTGTTTCTGTGAGACCTTTCCCTACTTAAGAGCATTATAAACAGAGATCTATTTCAAAGACATTTTATGACGTGTCTTGATCATAGTTATTGCTTATGTTGTCTGGATAGCCTAAGTATTCAGTTCTATAAAAATTCCTGTGTGGTTTGACCTTTCAACTGCAATTCACTTCTATAATAAAGTGTGCCCCAGGATTGTTTTTGTTTTCATTTGAACTGCATTGTAAACTGGGCACTGCCCAATTGTGTTCTTAGGACGAGATTCTCTTAAACTTTAAGGATTACTTCTTGAGTTATAAATATATCTTGTGTGGTTGGCCATTACAGTAGTCTTCTAGGAGCTTTATAAAAGAATACGAGCTGTATCCTTATACTTCATAAATACAAGGGATAAATTAATAAATGGAAAAAATTCTAAAACACAATTTTCATAATACTCATTCCACAGTATTCCTTAATGAGTATTATTGGCTTTTTTAAAATTACTTGTGTGTTGGGTATTCCAAAAAATGTTTTTGTTTCTGGGAATATCAGTATAATAATGAACATCATTCCCACTCATCTGCATTTTGATTTGTTGTGTTTAGCTTGTAATCAAGAAATTTTAAAGAAATTGATAAAATACATTAGGAAATGAAATTGAAAGGAAAGAATCATACAAATAAAAATTGCTTTTAGATAGCATGAGAAAATTAGCAGAAAAAACTAAAGAATGTAGTGACTTGAAAGAAATAACTGAAAACTTGAAAAATAGTTGATGTACTCTGAAATTAGTAGTCACCTTGATTGATAAATGTTAATGAAGGACTATCCATAACAGTAGGAAGTATAGTATATTTTATTTTGGAAGGCAAATAATTACTTTTGTCCCCTCTAGCCCCATAAATTCTATTATCATTTTCCAACAGATAATTTCTTAGTTATCTTTTTCTTAGGCTGGTGTTAAAATTTTACATTGTCTTAAATATTTACCAATTGACAGTAAATGAAGGTGGCCTGGAATTGTGTGGAGTGATATAGAGAAAGCTAATCTGAATTTTAAAATATGATATCTACTGAGAATGTCAGTAACTAAAAAAGATTTTTTTTTAAAAGGTGGTGTATTAATGCTGTTCCCTTTCATTTAAAACTTAGTGGAATATGAAACATCTTGCTGTGCTGGATGAAAATGAGAGCATGATTTTTTTTCCCTGCAATCATAACCAAGTAATGTTACAAAGTTAGCAGTTCTCAATTTTAGTCAAGATAGACTATAATTAATTGTTTATGCAGAGGGATAGATTATTGGGGGGGGTTGTTGTTGTTTTTGTTTTCAGAAATAAGTTTGGTTAAATAGAAATATTACCTAAAAAGAACTTGGGACTATTAGGTATTATCCTTGGCTTTTGTTTTCCCTTTTGTGTGTTTGTCTTAGTAGCACAGGAAATCCTCATCTGCAAGCAGGCTGTGTTCCAAAAGTTGATTTATAATTTGGTTGTTTGGATATTATTAGAAGCCATTTTTAAAAGAAATAGTGTTACAAGGTTCCCAGGCTTGCTGATAAAATCTTATTTAAACAGAAGTACAAGACTGCACATTTGTACTAAAGAAAAAAATAAAAATTCTACTCATTAAAACAAAAAAGAATGATAAACTAATTTTTATTTATCTTGAGTGCTCATGCTTGAAAAATAAACAAATTTAAGTAGGAAAAGAGAGGGAAGTAGATGGAGTCTATAGACTGTATTACAAGAGTTATATAGGTTGGTGGCAATGATATGATGATTAATTTTTCTCTTCAACTCATCAGCTACAATTGAGATCATTCTTAGCTTATAAAAGGAGATAAAAAAGTTTTCCAGAGGTAAATAGAAAAGAGATAAGGAGCTAGAGTGAAAAAAAGATCTATATGTGGAATAAAATTTGCCTGAGGTCAAATTGTTCATGGCAAAAGCCAGATGGGAAGAAATGTAACATGTTTATAACTTAGGTCTTCCTGAGTTGGGGGAAGGGAAATCAGACAATCTCCCATACTTACCACAGAGTGCCACTGCTGGCCTTTGACAGCCTTGTTGGCTATAATGGCTGGGAGAGAAGGGAGACAGCATACAACCTGCCATATATATGTTAGGTTCATAGATCAAAGGTTTGTAACTCGTGTAAAACTTATATGTTTCTTATTGAATTTAAAATATGGATTTTTATACAGGATTGTCTTTTAGTTGAAATGTTAAATATTAGGAAATACAGATGTAATAACTCTAATACATTTGTGACAGAAAAAATAAATTTTGTAAAGCAATTCTGAAAATTTTAATGCATTTTGGATTTCTAAATCTATATTAGGTAGAACTTGTAGAGTAAAGAAGAGCATTCTTCATCTTCCCCAAAAAATGTTTCCTGGTTTTTGGTTTTTTTGTTTTTTTTTTTATTGTGATCTCCTCTATAAGTTACCAGTTGTGATTATTACACAACAAAGTATGCATGAGACACAATTAAGAATATTATTGTCTGTTATCTCAGAGTTTTGGAATTTTAAACTTAAAATGGGCCTATTATTGAAATGTTGGGCTTCTCTTTCCTCCTACGTCCTTTCCACACATCTCAGGTGATCAAGAGAACAAAATTCTAATCATTTGCCCACTAGTTTTTACTTGATAGTGTCTTCCCTAAGGCACCGATTACCTTCCTGGCATACTAAATTAAGCTAGACAGACTAAAAGAAAACTCTTTATTGAATATTCCTGAGTCATTATCCTTGAAGAATCTGAACCAAACCAGCTCCTTAATTTTACTCTCTGATTCGTCTGTCTTTCAGAGCCAATAACACTTCGTTTCATTTTTCTGTTTCCCTGGCTAACCCCTGATTTTTTTTCTAATCCTTTTTTTCTTTCCTTCATCTGAATAGATTGTTCTATTTTCCCTCATTCCTTCCAGATGTCTCATTTCCAATCATGTGATGCCTCCAATAAAAGAAAACGAGGATGGTTACCACTCATACCTCCCCTAGCTCAAAGTATTATTATGCCTATTTCAGGTGTGTTTGTTCATATTGTATATTCACCTTTTTGAAAAAGTCACAGGGGCTGGGTGATGCAGTAGATAGAGCACCAGCCCTGAAGTCAGGAAGACCTGAGTTCAAATCCAGCCTCAGACCAAACACTTGACACTCACTGTGTGACCCTGGACAAGTCACTTTACCCCAATGGCCTTAAAAAAAAAAAAAAAGTCATACAACCTATTTTGCATTTCTGTGGGTATCTTACTAACTCTTCTCAATTGGCCTTACAGGCATTCACCTTTCCACAAAGATGTGAAGCTTGTCACATGCCCAGAGGATATAGGATATACTCTGTTGTCCCATATTCCTTCTCAAGATTTTCTTTTTTGTTTTTCTATTTAATATTTTACTTTTCCCCCAGTTACATGTAAAAACAATTTTCAACATTTGGCCTTTAAAATTTTTTGAGTTCCCAAATTCTCTCCTGCCTTCCCTCTCATCCCTGCCTCCTGTCCCCTTCTCTCCCCTCCACATTGAGAAGGCAAGCAATTGGATAACAGGCTATTCATAAACATTCATGGGCAACATTTCCGTATTAGTCATGTTGTGAAAGAAGGAGATGGATAGCATTTTTCATCATAAGTCCTTCAGAATTATCTTGGATCATGGTATTGCCGAGAATAGCTAAGTCATTCACAGTTGATCATCCTACAATATTGCTGTTACTGTATAAAATGTTCTGGTTCTGATCATTTTACTTTGCATCCATTCATGTAAGTTTTTCCAGATTTTTCTGAGAACATCTTGCTCCTCATTTTTTATAGCACAATAGTATCCCACCGCAATCATATACAGCAGCTTGTTCTGCCATTCCCTAATTGATGGGCGTCCCCTCAATTTCTAACTCTGTGCCACCACAAAAAGAGCTGTTATAAATATTCTTGTACATGTAAGTCGCTTTCCTTTTTTTTCTTTTCTTTTTTTTTTGATCTCTGGGATGTAGACCTAGTAGTAGTATTGCTGTGTCAAAGGTATGCCTGGTTTTATAGCCCTTTGGGCATAGTTCCAAGTTGCTCTACAGAACAGATGAATCAGTATACAACTTCACCAGTAGTCTGTTAGTGTTTCAATTTGTCATTTTCCTTTTCTGTAATATTAGCTAATCTGATGGGTATGGGACAGTAGTTCAGAGTTGTTTTAATTTACATTTCTTAATCAGTAGTAACCTAGCATTTTTATATGACTACACCTTTGATTACTTCATCTGAAAACTGCCTGTTCGTATCCTTTGACCATTTTTCAATTGAGAAATGGCTATTATTTCTATAAATTTGACTCAATTCTCTATTTATTTGAGAAATGAGGTCTTTATCAGAGAAACTTGCTGTAAAAAATTTTTTTCACAGTTAAAATTACTATGTATTTTCCTTCCCCTGTTTATCCTACTTTCTCTTCACCCTGTTCATTCTCAAAAGTGTTTTGCTTCTGACTTTTACCTTCCCCAGTTCACTCTCCCTTCTATCAGTGCCACCCCTCCCCTTTTCTTATTTCTTTTCCCTCCTTCTTTCCTGTATGATAAGATAGATTTCTGTGCCCAACTGAGTGTGTGAATTATTCCCTCTTTGAATCAATTTCAATGAAGGTAAAGTTTACAGACTCCCTCCCAACTCCTCCATCTTTCCCTCCACTGTAAAATCTCATTGGTTCTCTTTTTATGTCAGATAATTTACCCCATTCTACCTCTCCCTTTCCCCTTCTCCCAGTGCATTCCTCTTTCTTACCCCTTAATTTTATTTTTTAGACATTCAACTCATACCTATGCCCTCTATCTCCGTGTATACCTTCTAACAGCCCTGATGAGAAAATTTTTGGGAGTTATAAAGTATCATTTTTATATGTGGGAATGTAAAGAGTATAACCTTATTGAATCCCTTATGATTTCTCTTTCCTGTTTACGTTTTTATGCTCCTGTTGAGTCTTGTATTTGAAAGTCAAATTTTCAATTCAGCTCTGGTCTTTTCATCAGGAATGCTTGAAAGTTCTCTATTTCATTGACTATCCATTTTTCCCCCTGAAGGATTATACTCAGTTTTGCTGGGTAGGTGATTCTTGGTTGTAATCCTAGTTCTTTAGCCTGAATCACTGAATGGGTGTTGCCTCAAACTGAGACCTGTTAAAGACCTTAGCCAAAAAAGGCCAAGGTCTCCCACTGCATCCAGGGCCATCTCCAGTTCTGATCTTTATCTTGCCACTGGACCCAAATGGCTCTGGAGGACAAAGTGAGGCTAGTGATTTTGCATAACCCTCCCTCACTTAAATCCAATTCACTTGCATGTTATGGCATCACCTCCCTGATGTATGGTCCTCTTCAAGAATGAAGGACAAACAACAACAGCTCTTTTGCCCTCCAGAAATCATATTCCATGTCTTCTGTTCCTTTTACATAGAAACTGCTAGATCTTTTGTTATCCTTACTGTGGCTCCACAGTATTTTAATTGTTCCATTTTGGCTGTTTGCAATGTTTTCTCCTTGACCTCTGGCATTTAGCTATAATATTCCTAGGAGTTTTAATTTTGGGATCTCTTTCAGGAGATGATTGGTAGATTCTTTCAATTTCTATTTTACCCTCTGGTTCTAGAATATCAGCACAGTTTTCTTGATAATTTCTTGAAAAATGGTATATAGGCTCTTTTTTTGATCATAACCTTCAGGTAGTCTAGTAATTCTTAAGTTATCTCTCCTGAATCCATTTTCCAGATCACTTCTTTTTGCAATGAGATGTAGAGGGTCGGCCTTAAGAGTCCGATATGGGTTTAAGATCCAGGACAGAGTTTGACTTTTGCCCAGGCTTAAACCCAAAGGGCTCAATCTTTTAAGAACCAGGGCTCTCCAAATCTCCCCCTGCTAGGAGGCTCTTGAGACATTCCTTCTCACTCTTTGAACCTTAGATTTACATATTCACTCCTCTATACAGGCGCACCAGGAAAAAGCCTTGGAATTAACTCTATCTAGGAACTCTGATAACGAGGAAATGTATGTTGTCATATCCTTAGCAGATGTTTTGGGGAGTGTCTCACAGGAAGCACTTTTTGAAGTTTGGATAGATTTTCTCTATATATCCTGTACCCTTCGATGAATAAACTGAGTAAGTCTCTGCTGCTCGGCCTGGCCCACGTCTCACGTTTATTTTGCACCTTTCCGTTCGGTGTACTATCTGGTTGCGGGCAACAATGAGATAGTTCACATTTTCTTCTTTTTTTTCATCCTCTTGATTTTGTTTTACTGTTTCTGGATGTCGCATAGTCATTAGCTTCCACTTGCTGAGTTCTAATTTTTAAGGAATTATTTTCTTCAGTGTGCTTCTATACCTCATTTTCCATTTGGCCAATTCTATTTTTTAAGCGGTTCTTCTCCTCTGCAAATTTTTGAATGTCTTTTTCCATTTGGCCAATCTTGCTTTTCAAAACTTTCTTCTCGGGGTGGAGCCAAGATGTTAGAGTGAAAGCAGTGACTTCCTTGAGCTCTCCCCAAACCCCTCCAAATACCAATAAAAAATGACTCTAAACAAATTCTAAAGCAGCAGAACCCACAAAAAGACAGAGTGAAGCAAATTTCCAGCCCAAGACAACCTGGGTGATTGATCAGAAAGATATATCGTGCCAGGCAGGTATAGGAGCTCAGTGCAGTGTGGGCATGCAGGCCTCAGAGGACTGAATCTCCATGGGCAGCTGTGGCAGATTCTAGATTCCCCACCCATGCCAAAGACAACTTAGAAGGTCAGTGGGAAAAGTCTGTTTCTGCAGTGCTGAGAGAGGAGCTAGGTTTCAAAGCCAGTTCCAGAGCACTGAGTGTGGCACCAGAGTTGTGGCTGCGTCCTGAGCTTCCGGCCCGCAGACTGAGGGGGAATCGAGTAGCTGATCAGAGGGGGACTGCAGGGATCGCTTTGCCAGTGCTGAGGTGGGAATCTCTTGCTTTGCCTGTGCTTGGATCTGGGTCACAGTTCTGGGTGGCGGTACTGGGGTGAGGAGGAGTGTTGGCATGGTGGAGCTTGTAGTGGCTATGAGGAGAAAACCCTCCTCACAGTTCCAGGACAGAAAGGAGTTCTTGTGGTCACTAATAGATCAGAGCACAGGCCAGGAAAGTAGTAAACACCTTGCCCCTTATCATACCACCTTGCAAGAACTGAAAATTTACAGGTCCCTACAAGTATCTCTGAAAACAGCTGTACAAACCCCCAAAGCTTGGGACAGTACATTGGAAGCAGATTCTTACCTTAACAAAGAGTTTAAAACTGAAGTAATTATCTGGGATCATGAGCAAGCAGCAAAAAAAGAGTCAGACTATATTGTCTTACTTTGGTGGCAAAGCAGATCTAAACATACAACCAGAAGAAGACAACAAAGTCAAACCTCCTACATTCAAAGCCTCCAAGAAAAATATGAATCATTCCCAGGCCTTGGAAGAACTCAAAAGGTATTTTGAGAAGCAAGTAAGGGAAACAGAGGAAAAACTGGGAAGAGAAATGAGAGTGATGCAAGAAAATCATGAAAAATCAACAGCTTGCTAAAGGAGACCCCAAAAAATACTGAAGAAAATAACACCTTAAAAAATAGCCTAACCCAAATGGCAAAAGAGTTCCAAAAAGCCAGTGAGGAGAAGAATGCCCTAAAAAGAAAAATTGGCCAAATGGAAAAGGAAGTCCAAAAGATTACTGAAGAAAATACTTCCTTAAAAATTAGAATAGAGCAATTGGAAGCTAGTGACTTTATGAGAAATCAAGACACTGTAAAACAAATCCAAAAGAATGAAAAAATAGAAGACAATTTGAAATATCTCATTGGAAAAACAACTGACCTGGAAAATAGATCCAAGAGAGAGAATTGGACTATCTGAAAGCCATGATCAAAAAAAGAGCCTAGACATCATCTTTCAAGAAATTGGCAAGGAAAACTGCCCTGATATATTAGAACCAGAGGGCAAAATAGAAATGGAAAGAATCCACAGATCTCTTCCTGAAAGAGATACCCAAAGGAAAACTCCTAGGAATATTGTAGCCAAATCCCAGAGTTCCAAGGTCAAGGAGAAAATATTACAAGCTGCCAGAAGGAAACAATTCAAGTACTGTGGAAATACAATCAGGATAACACAAGATTTGGCAGCTTCTACATTAAAGCACCGTAGGGCATGGAATATAATATTCCGGAGGGCAAAGGAGATAGGATTACAACCAAGAATCACCTACCCAGCAAAACTGAGTATAATCCTTCAGTGGAAAAAATGGTCGTTTAGTGAAATAGAGGACGTTCAAGCGTTCTTGATGAAAAGACCAGAGCTGAATAGAAAATTTGGCTTTCAAATACAAGCCTCAAATGGAATATGAAGAGATAAGGAAGCAGTGTTCCAGAGAAAAGAAGCTGAATTATTTAACGTCTTACAAAGAATGGTATGCAGATAAAGAAGTCTTAGAAACTTCTTGAGTATAGCAGAAAAGCAGTGAAATGAACTCACAGGAATAAGAGTAAGGACAAGTTGAACACTTGTTCTGATTAAGCTATACTGAAAATTACCACTGCTTTGGCAGCTCTCAGTACTTCCATAGAGAATCTATATGGTAAAGAAAGATACAATGATGTGGCTTCTTATGCTTGCAAAGGGCAGCTAAGTTATCAACACAAAGGGCCTTACAATGGTTATAAGGTTAAGTGGATATATGAGTTGGATAATTTTAACAGTATGATTCAGCAATAGACTGAAAAAGGATTCTTCATTCTTGTCCTACATTTACCATTTGTTTGTTTGTTTTTAAACTAATGTGATTGCTGGAAAGTTAACCACACAGTAAAATTCAATTAACTAACCATTTAAAAAAAAAACCTTCTTCTCTTCATTAGATTTTTGTGCCTCTTTTACCATTTGGCCTATTCTGTTTTTAAGGCGTTATTTTCTTCAGTATATATTTTGTGCCTCCCTTATCAAGATGTTGACTCTTTTTTCATGATTTTCTTGCATCACTATCATTTCTCTTCCCAATTTTTCATCTGCCTCTCTTTCTTTATTGTTAAAATCCTTTTTGAGCCCTTCAATGGCCTAAGACCACTTCATATTTTTCTTTGAGGCTTTGGATGTAGGAGTTTTGACTTTGTTTTCTGAATTGTGTGTTTTGATTTTCCCTGTCACCACAGTAACTTTATATAGTCAAGATCTTTTTCTGCTGTTTGCTCATTTTTCCCATCGTATTTCTTGACTTTTAACTCTATGCTAAAGTGGGGCTCTGCTTCCAGAGGGGAGGGGGCACTGCCCCAGGCTTCAGATTTTTTGCACAGCTGTTTTCAGAGGTAATGCTGGCAACCTGTAAGTTTTTCATTTTTGAATGTGGTATGATCTGGTGAAAGGTGTGTTTACTACTCTCCTGGTCTGTGCTCTAGTCTGTGAGTGACCACAATCACTTTTCCACCCTGCAAGTGTGACCAGAGTCTCAGCTCCCTGCGACTGCAAGCTCTGATTTAATAGTGCTCTTCCTCTCCAGGACTGCGACCCAGATCTAGGTATGGGCAATGCATCGAAGTTCTGCCCACCAGTGCCATCAAAGGCATCCCTGTTTTCTCCTTCTGATAAGCTATCTTTGGGCTGAGAGGTCCAGAAACATGCCACTGATTCAGTTGCCCCCAAGGCCTACTTGCTGGTTCAGGGCTTGCACTGGACTGTGCTCCACTCTGGCGCAACAGACTTTTCCTGCTGACCTCATAAGTTGTTTTGTGCTGGAGATTTCACCCCATTCTTTTGTGGGTTCTGCTGCTCTAGAATTAGTTTTGAAGCATTATTTGCATTATTTAAAATTGGAGGGTTTTTGGAAGAAAGGCAAGTGAGTCCGTGCATTTTCTCTGCCATCTTGGCTCTGCCCTCCAGTGGCATATTGTACTAATTTTCACTATCCTGGACTACCTCTTTTATCCTTCTCAGCTCCTTATTCCCTATTTTTCACCCCAGTTGGAGGGATAATGTGAGTGAGTGAAAAGAGCATTAGACATGGAATTAGGGAAGACCTGAGTTTAAATCCCAGCCAAGACGCTGTATGACCTAGGGCTAGTCAGTTCACTTCCTGAGTCTTCAGTTTCCTCTTCTATTAAATGGGGTTTAAAGTATTTGTATTGTCTATTGCACAGGGCTGTTATAAGGAAAAGTATTTTGTAAATTTTTAAGTACTATTTAAATTTCAATTCAATAAACATTTGTTAAGTACCTAAATTATGTGCAAGGTACAAATTGTTCAAAGACAAAATTAAAGTAACCCCTTTAGATGAGTTTACATTCTACTGGAGCTGCTATTGTTATTAAGTGATCAGAAAGACCAAGGTCCAGGAGAAAGGGAGATATATGTGCCTGCATGTCAGGAATGAGAATTCACAAAAACCTACAGACTTTTCATCAGTAACTCTAAGTGAAATATTGAATTCCACTAACCTTCAAATTGGTTAGAATCCTTATGAATTTTTTCATTTAACTTTAACATGGTGTTAACAGTGGAAATTAGATTTAGAAAGCTAGTTCCAGCATTGTTGCTGACTCATCAATAAAAAATAGACCATTCCTTTTTCTGTGTTTTATTTTATGTGATTCATAAAATTATTATACCTTTCCCCTTCACTAGAGGTATCCTAGGATATCTCATCCTCTAAAATGAGAGGTTTATGCTAGATGGCTTCTGAGGGCCTTTCCAGTTCTAGATCTGTATGCTAGCAGAGCAAAGTGGAAACATTTTAAATTCAGGCCTAGTTAAGGACCAGCTTAGCTAAATTCAGAGAGGCTCATTATCAAAGGGTAATGAATTCTTTTTGACCCAAGACTAAGAGGGTTGTTTCTGATTTGCATTGGCAAAAGGAGTGTCCACACTGATGAAATCAAATCTCCTTAAAGTATTGAAGTGGTGAGAACCTTAATTGCCAGAAAATGATACACAAAAAAACCCCCAAAACCAAACCTATGCTATTAAGAGCCACGTGATTCTGCAACCTCTTTTCTCTTTCCAAGCATCCCATATCATGTTTGAGGATAAGATTATCATGGACCTCAAGATCACACTATCATGATGGAACAGATAATTAAACTGTTTAAAACATAAAATAATAGGGGCAGCTAGGTAGCGCGATGGGTAGAGCACTGGCCCTGGGATCAGGAGGACCTGAATTCAAATCTGGCCTCAGACACATAACACTCACTAGCTGTGTGACTCTGGGCAAGTCACTTAACCCCAATTGCCTCACCAAAAAAAAAAAAAAAAAGAATGTTTCAAGGACCTCCTAAAACTTCTGTTTTATTTGTAGATGGTAAATTTCAAGGAGACTATACACACACACACATGTATGCATATATATTATATATATATATATATATATACACACACATACATTTTATATAGATAATTTCAGAAGATTTTTATTAAGTAAGCTTTTAAAGCCCTATGTAACATAGATCCTCTCTTACCCTTCCTGTATTCTTAGACTGTACTCTCCTCCACATAGGTACAGTGCAGTAACACTGGCCTTGCAATTCATTGAATAAGACACTCTTAACATCTCCATGCATTTTTATTGTCTATCATTCATGCCTGGAGTTTTCTCCCTCCTCACTTCCACCTTCTAGGTTCCCTAGCTTCCTTCAAGTCTCAACTAAAATCCCATCTTCTAAATTAAAGTTATCTATAATCATATGAAAAAAATGCTTTAAATCACTATTGACTAGGGAAATGCAAATTAAAACAACTCTGAGGTACCACATGACACCTATCAGATTGGCTAATGTGACAAAATAGGAAAATGATAAATGTTGGAGGTATGGGAAAATTGGAACAGTAACGCATTGTTGTGGAGTTGTGAACTGATCCAGCCGTTCTGGAAAACAGTTTGGAACTATGCCCAAAGGGCTATAAAACTGCATGCCCTTTGATTCCAGCAATACCATTACTAGGTCTATATCCCAAAGAGATCATAAAAATGGGAAAAGGACCTACATGTACAAAAATATTTATAGCGGCTCATTTTGTGGTGGAAAAGAATTGGAAATTGAGGGGATGCCCATCAATTGGGGAATGACTGAACAAGTTGTGGTATATGAATGTAATGGAATGCTATTTTTCCATAAGAAATGGTGAGCAAGCAGACTTCAGAAAAACCTGGAAAGACTTATATGAACTGATGCTGAGTGAAGTGAGCAGAACCAGGAGAACACTGTACCCAGTGACAGCCACATTGTGTGATGACTGACATTGTTAGACTTAACTCTTCTGAGAAATGCAATGATCTAACAATTCCAAAAGACTCATGATGGAAAATGCTATCCACATCCAGAGAAAGAACCCTGGAGTCAGAATGCAAATTGAAGCATACTATTTTCTCTTTTGTTGTTTTTTGGTTTTTTCTTTCTCATAGTTTTTCCCTTTTGTTCTGATTCTTTCACAACATGACTAATGTGGAAATATGTTTAATATGATCATACATGTATAGCTTATATCAGATTGCATACTCTTTTGGGGTGGGGAGAGTGGAGAAAGAGGGGAAATTTTAGAACTCAAAATTTTATAAAAGTGAATGTTGAAAACTAAAAATAAATATTTTTGTGAAAAGTCAAATCCTGTATTCTGCCAGAAGCTTTTCCCAGTCTCCCATGATGCTATTGCCTTCCTCAGAGATTAACTCCAGTTTTTCTTGTTGTATCTTCTTTGCACATGTTTTCAGTTATCTGCAGTGTTACATTTTGAGCTTCTTGATAGCAGATACTGCTTTTGCATTTCTTTATATCCCCAGCACTTAGCAGAGTGCTTGGCACAAAGCTTAATAAATGATTGTTGACTTGAATAGAAGTTTTATAGAAATGATTAGTTTTATTATTCAATGATTTTGTTTTTCTAAGAAAAAAAGCCTTAATTTTATTTATAAAATGTAAAACTATATCTGCTTGGGACTGGCAAACCAGAGAAAAGTATGAATCTGAAATTGTTTAGACAACATTAGGAGAAAGATTTACTTAGGATTGCAATTTAGTTACAGCAACATGCAATTCAAGGCATGACAGCATTATTATTCTAAGCACTAAACTACTAATGAGAATTGATATTAATATCTATTTACTGCTAACAATGTGATAGCTCCTGGGCAGAACATGAAGCTAGGCAAATTTCCTGACTAGTATAAGAATTTAAGAATAGTTTAAGAACATAGAAAGTGTTTATTTGTTATGATGGGGGTTTTTTGGTCTGAGAGCTATCATATCTATTATCCTTCTTTCCTTCTGTTGCTTACAAAGCTAAGTAATAAAAAAGTGATGCTGTAAGTTTATTATTGAGCAGTTGAAAGTGGATATCCTAGAAATTAATTAAGCCTAGCAGAAAGATAAGTATATTCTCTCAGTGAGACTCTAAATATTCAAGGCCAATGTTTTCCAATACATTTATCTTACCCAATTAATTTTGTGACCATCCCTTTAGCTGTGTCACAATTATGACTTTGCTTGTTGGTGACCCTTAACTTCAAAACGGCACAGTTTAAGACCACAATGCAGTAAAACTAATACTAAATGATTCAATGACTAAAAGATGTAGAACCCTGGGGAACCTTTTTTTATGAACTGTGGATAGGTGAACAAGTAAATTGTAAGAACATAACAGATAACATCAATGATTATAACAAAACATATGAGATATAGCCAAAGCTATACTCAGGGGCAAATTTGAAACCCTGAATGTCTATACTAATGAGAAGGGGGGAATTTATGAACATAATTTAAAGCTAAAAACCAACCTCCTTCCAATAAAGCAACAAAATGAGAGAAAACAGAAGAGGAATAACCAAGATCAATACAACTAAAAATAAAACAATTGATAAATTCCAAATTTGACTCTGCATCAAAAATCTGTGCAATCATTTACCTTATTACCACATGCAGGGTATGGAAGCCCACTGCTTCTGAACTAAAGATGAGTGTCACGTAGATGTATGTAGTGGGTGTAAGCAGGCTACAAGATATAACCAACCAGGGACTCCCAAGAACAAGAGTAAAGGATGTCATCGAGGAAAAGAAGATAGGGATAGTTACCTGGGAAGAGCAAGGAATGACATGTGGATAGCCAGACTTGTATTCTCACAATTTAGATGTTGAGAGAAAATGAGAAAGCCCTCTAACATATGGGATGCACCTCATGGACTGAAATTTGGGGTGAATATGGACAAGGCCACCAGGCATGGATGGGTTGTCTTCTGTATCATAGGAGGGAACTACTGAATCAATGAGATTATAGTTCCATTTGAGAACTTGAACAGATGGTACGATTAAAAGTAGTAAGGGGGTAAAAAAAACTTTCAGAAATGGAAACTGACAGATTAGAACATAAAAGTTTCCCTGACTCTAGTTCAGTGTTTCAAAATGGATTCTTAACATGGGCCCATAGATGGATTTCTGGGAGTCTATGAATTTGCATAGAGAAAAAATTAACGTATTTATTTTCACTAACCTTTGGTTTCCTTTGTAATCCTATAGATTTTATGGATTTAAAAACATTATTCTAACAAGGAGTCCATAGACTTCACCAAACTGCTGTAGGGTCACTGATGAAAAAATGGCTCAAAACTTCTGCTTTAAAAAAATTTTTTTTTAAAAGCTGGGTTTCCCTTTCTTGCAGGCTGAACATACAGGGGCTATTCACTGGCCCCTCTATTTTACTTGGGAGCTTGACCTGCTTTGCTTCCAACTTGTGTTGGTTCACCCCTCCTCAGACAATCTAGTGGCCCTTGATCCTGGGAGCTCACCCTTTTAATGCCAGACTTACTACTTAAACCCAGTCAGCTTAGCCCACTGAAGTTCAGAACTTTCAAAGCTCAAAAGATCTGCCAGTCTGAGCCTCCCCAGGTACAGGGATTACAGGCCTGTATCACCATACCCATGTATGTATGTATGCTTATTAAATTAGATATTGAAGAACAGTAATTGGTCACTTTTTATTTTAAAAGACCTTAACTATGTTTTGTGTGAATGGTCAAACAGCTTTTTTGACTGTGGGGCTGAACTCATTAGCACATAGATATGGTGGACTGTAACACTGGGGATGTCATAGGTTATATAGTTAAAGGTGGAAAGGACCTTAGAAGTCATCTAATTCAACCCTTTCATTTTATAGATTAGGAAACTGAGGCCCAGGGTCACACAGAGAGTGAGCAGCAGAGCTGGGATGGCTTGCTGAACTTGACTCAACTCTAAATTAGTTGGTTACTGAAGAACAAAGTAGTTTGAATTCTCCATGAAATCAACTGTTCATCAAATACCTGTCTCTAAAGGACAGACCAAAAGAGGAAATAGAATATAAGTTCCATTAGAACAGAGAGTTGGGTTTTTGGAGGGTTTTTTGTGGGTTGGTTTTTTTTTTAGTCTTTATATCTCCAGTGCCTTGCACGTAGAAGGACTTCATATGTGTTTGTTGAACTCCCTCCCTTCTTTGCAGAGGCAGGGGACTATGGGTATAGAACATTGTATATACTGTCAGACTCGGTTTTGCCCCCACTTTTATTCAGTAATAAGGGATGGCTCACTGGGTAGGGAAGAAGAGAAAGATAAAAATAATTTTAAAAAAACATGTTTTAAATGTTTACTCAACTGAAGTAATCAGCCACAGATAATGAAATATCCTTTTATCCATGCAAGTGATCTTATCAGATTATAGTAGGATCATCATGAAAGGAATCATAATGCTTTAATCTGGGAAGAGGATTTAAATTGGGGGTCATGTTTTCAAAGTTTCTGTAGATAATTTTAAGGAAACTGTAAGAGAAACTATTTTGTTAATGTAGATATCATGTCACATATACATATATGTACATATATATGTGTACATATATAGACATATGGCACGTGCATATGTACGTATATACATACATGCTTCAGAGATATTGCAGGTTCAGTTCCAGAACACCACAATAAAGCAAGTCACATGAATTTTTTTATTTCCCAGTGCATATAAAAGTTATATTTATACTATACTGTAGTCTATTAAGTGTACAATAGTATTATGTCTAAAAAAACAATGTATATACATATGTCTTAATTAAAAATACTTTATTGCTAAAAAAAATGCTAACCATCATCTGAGCCTTCAGTGAGTCATACATAATGTTTTTTACTGGTGGAGGGTCTTGCCTCAGCATTGATGGCTGCTGACTGATCAGGGTGGTAGTTACTGAAGTTGGTTGTGACAATTTCTTAAAATAAGACAATAATGAAGTTTGCCACATAGATTGATTCTTCCTTTCACTTAAACATTTAGAGGCCATTGTAGGGTTATTAATTGACCTAATTTCATTACTGTCCTGTCTCAGGAAATAGGGAGGTTGAAGTAGAGGGAGAGGGATGGGGAATGAATGACCAGTCAGTGGAGCAGTCAGAACACACACAACATTTATTAAGTTTACCGTCTTATATAGGTGAGGTTAATGGTGCCCCAAAACAGTTATGTTAGTAACATCAAAAAGCACAGATCTCAGTATATCACCATAACAGATATAATAATGAAAAAGTTTGAAATATTGTGAGAATTACCAAAATGTGACACAGAAACATGATGTGAGCACGTGCTGTTGGCAAAAATGGCACTTATAGACTTGCTCGATGCAGGGTTGCCACAAACCTTCAAATTGTAAAAAAATGCAATATCTGCAAAGTGCAATGAAGTGAAGTACAATAAAGTGAGGTATGCCTGTATATAAAGTCTTAAGTCAGGGGCTAGGATGATTTTTTTTTAAAACTGGAAAAGGTAAGCTACCTGAAAAAGAGGCAGCTCAGTAAAATGGGGGGGAAAATTTAGTCAGATGACCTGAGTTTGAGTACTGGCTTTGCCATAGTCATAAGATCATAGATTTTGGCTAGATGGGGACCTGAGAGTAATAATAGTTTACATTTGCATCCTGCTTTGCAAAGCACTTTACAGATATTATCTATTTTATTCTCACAATGACCCCAGAGGGTATGTGCTTTTATCCCCATTTTACAGATAAGAAAATTGAGACAGAGATTAAGTGACTTGCCCTGGGTCACATAGCTAATTGTGTGTAGGGGTATATTTGAACTCAGGTCTTCCTGATTCTTGTCCACTGCACCACTCAGCTGCTTCTCATTCTTTCCTAGAGTATACACACTTCCCAGCCTTTCCACTCCATGCAGATTCCACTCAGGTCATCATATATCCACATCCTCCCCAAAGGAACCTTGGATTCTATCGCTGGTAATACCTTGGCTTCTGATAGGTTATCTTCGGAAGTCTGAAAGTCTGGTCATGCGTGGTTCCAGGCCTCTGCAACAACCCTGCAAGTACCTGATGAAGTATCAAATGATAAGTACCAAAGCTGAGCTTTTCAGGGGTGGGAGAGGAAGAATGATAGTGAAATTGAATCTATGGAATGCAGCTGGTGTGAAATAAAGAGTCGGTTGGGTTGAAGGAAAAAGCATTGCCAACTAGGTTTTGAGAGATGAGCATAGATATAAAGCTAGAAAGGACCTCCAAAAATGCAGGTCTAGACAGGAGTCTGCCTGAGGTCATACAGGTATTATTGGAACCAAGACTTGAACCTAAGTCTTGTAACTCCACAGCTGACTCTTCTTTCCAATAAACCACACTATCTCATGTGGCCCTGGGCGAGTCATTAAGTGCACCTTTCTGTACCCATGCCTTATCTCTGAAAAGGAGATAATAAAAATAGACTCTTTACTTTCCAAGATTGCCATGAAGAAAGATCTCTATAAATTGTAAAGTGATAGATAGGCCACTCTACTTTCTTAGTGCATCTGTAGCAGTTGATTTTAGCTCTGCATTCCCTAATAAAAATCAACCAATCGATAAACATTAATTAAAAACCTACTATGTGCCAGGCAAAGCACTGAGGACACAAAAAATGGCAAAAGATAGTCCGTGCCCTCAAGGAGCTCACAATGTAATAGAGGAGACAAGATGCAAACAAATACAGCATATACAAAGGAGGTATATACAGGAAAAATAGGAAATAATTAAAAGAGGTAAAGCACTGGAATTAAGAAGGATTACAGAAGCCTTCCTGTAAGTGAGATTTTAGTTGGGACTTACAAGAAGCCAAGGAGATCAGTAGTCAGAGCAGAGGAGGGAGAGAGTTCCAGGTATGGTGGCCAGCCAGAGAGAAGGAATGTCTTGTTCGTGGAGCACTGGGTCAAAGAATACATGGTTAGGAATAAGGTAGCAGTGGGTTAGGTCATAAAGGGCTTTGAATGCCAAATAAAGCATTTTGTATTTGCTTCTGGAGGCAACAGGAAACCACTGGAGTTTATTGAGCAGGAAGGTGACATGATTCAACAAAATCCAATCTAACCCAATAAACATTTATTAAGGACTTACTATGTGTTAGGCACCATGCTAAGTGCTGAGGATACAATTAATTTTTAAAAAGACAATGCTCTGAAGAAGCACACAATCTAATGGAGGAAGACAACACACAAAAAGAGGAAGTGGGGTGGGGCCAGGGAAAGTCCAAGGAGTCCCCAGCTAAACAGTCAAAGCAGCAGGTACAAAGTGGAAAATCACTTTAATAGCTGAATGAAGAATAGATTGGAGTGGAGAGAGACTTGAGGCAGGCAGACAGGCCAGCAGGCTGTTGTAGTAATGAATGCATAAGGTGATGAGGGCCTACACTAGAGTGGTAGCAGTGTCAGAGAAGAAAAGAAGAAATATTCAACAGATACTGCAAAGGCTACCCTCTATAGTAATAAGGAAGGTTAAAGTAGGGGAGGGTTTAGGGGGAAACATAATGCATTCTGTTTTGGACAGATTGAGTTTAAGATGTATACTAGACCTCCAGTAAGAGATTCCTGAAAGGCAATTGGAAAAATGAGATTAAAGGTCTATAGAGAGATTGGGGCAGGAGAGGGAGATTTGAAAATCATCAGTCTAGAGATGGCAATTAAACCCATTGCAGCTAACGAGAACACCAAGTGAAGTACAAGGCAGAACACTAAAATTATATTAATTGGCAACAGTGGATCCAGATTTAACCTCTCACGGAAGGAAAGTTCCCAAATGATCATTGCACATAATTTGCCCCTTCCTAAAGTGAATTAGTGCCAAATTAAAACAGCAGGTGGCGCTGAAGAACAGGAATGAAGAAGACAGTAATAGTCTATACTCCTTGCCTATCATTTTTTTTTCAGCAAACCTACAAAATACACGTGCTTAAAGGCTCTTCTGTACTCCTTAGAGATTCCAAAATCCGTGCCCCTGGCCTAATTGCCTTAGTTTTTCATAGCATAGGTGTCCCAGTGTCTGGGAATACCCATAGTAAAATTACTTTTTTGAAGCATGGTACTACAATACCAGGAATAATTACTGCTGCTACCTGTGCTCTTCAGAGCATTTTTCAAGTCTATAAATTAAGGCTGAAATTAGTTTTGTAGATAGATCTTGGGAATAATTATTTCTATTATTTTCTATAGAATTTAAGAACTAGAAGGAACTTAAGAGATCACCTAGTTTGCAAGGTGGAACCTAACAACCTATTACCATATATGGAATTAGTTTTAGATTTTCTGTTTTCTAATATTTCAGCCTCTGCATGTTAACTAATCCAAGGGTGGGGAACCTGTGTAAACAAATGTTATTAAGTCTCAACTTTGTACCAGGCACTATCCTTGGTGCAGGAAATAGACAAAAATGAAACAATCTCTGCCCTCAAGGATCTTGGGTTTCCTCAAGGTTCATATGTCCACTTCCAGATGGTTTTCTAAATTAAACCCCTTCCATTTAGGAGGCAGTTGATCCAAATAAAAAGTTGAGTCATCTTAGTCTGCCAGCTTTTGACTCTACTTTTGATTGTTTAATGGGTAAGCTTCCCCTCTAATGAAAACCTCAATATCATTGTTGGTTCTTTTAAATGGAATTACTCCTTCAAATGGAATTGGCTTCTATTTTGTTATACTGTGGTTTTTGAGAATCATTGCTCTAGAGCTGGAAAGGACTGCAGAGGCCATGTAGTCCAAACCCCTAGTTTTATAGATGTGGCAACTGAGGCCCAAGGAGCTTAAGTTACCACTCAAAGTTAGATAGGTAGTGTCAGAGGTAGGATTTGAACCCAAGACCCCTGACTCCAGGTGTTCTTTCTATTGAATGACAAAAGGAATTTCATTCTAAGCTGCCATAGATATATAGAGATATAAATATGTATTGTGTATGGATGGATGTGTATACACATGCATATCCCAAAGAAATACTTTACTAATAATTCAATCCCACAAATATTTATTCTGAGGGTTTTTTTTTTTCCTAAAGCTGCCTTGAGAAAATTTGTTTCATAAGGACTTTAATATGGGTTATAAGTTTTGCTTTTTCTACCAAGAATTTTTTTCCTGGCTCTGACTCTGTGTCTTTATAGTTGTTCTTTGGGCCAGAGATTCCCAAACATATTTGGCCTGTCACCCCCTTTTCCAAAATTAAATTACTCAGTATCTCACCTGGAAATCTACTTTCTTTAATCTTTTAATGGTTTTGTGAAATTTGCATCATTTCAAAAATATTTTTAATGATGCATCTTAAATTTAACAATTTATTCTAAATTTGTGGAGTTTTTTGCTACATTGAAATTTTGATGACACAATATTGCATCATGTAACTATATAGTGTCATATTGTAAACAAGTCATTACAAGCTCATATTCCTGCCAATGCATACTGAACTTCCCAACAATGTGCAATGCTCTCTGGCTAATACTTGCTTGTTAATACCTGTCAGCGGACTTGACCACTGATGGGTTATAATTTGCATTTTGTCTATGTTTGGAAAATAATGTAATTACTATGACTTTAACTCTGTTACACAATAGATGAAACATGTACAAATGGTTTTTCAAATTTTTCTTATCTTTTCTTTCCTTATGCTTCCACTGCCCCCTTATTTTTATTCAATGCCCCCAATTACACCCCTGACTATTACCCCTCATCATTCCAGCACCCCCCAGGGGGCAATATCACCCATTTTGGGTACTTCTTCTGGGCCAAAATGTATACAGTTATACCACTTTTGTATACCTGATCTATATGTTATTGCAATGATATTTGGGGAGATTTGTCTTCAAAAAAATTAGTATGAAGGGGCAGGTAGGTGGCATAGTAGATAAAGCACTGGCCCTGGATTCAGGAGGACCTGAGTTCAAATCTGGCCTCAGACACATAACACTTACTAGCTGTGTGACCCTGGGCAAGTCACTTAACCCCATTGCCTAGCCCCCCAAAAAAAATTTAGTATGTGAAAACTTTTTGCTATCATTTCATTCTCTCCCCTATCTCATCAAATGAAAACAATTAGCAACAATTTTTGTAACTATCAGGATCGAATATAAATTCCTGTTTGACATCAAATGTCTTCATAACCTGGTGCCTTCCTACTTGTCCAGGCTTCTTAAACTGTACTTCCCTCCAAGTACTCTAAAATTCGGCTACACTGGTCTACTTGGTGTTCCTCAAAAATGACCCAGCTCTGTTAATTTTCAATGGTAGTATCCCATGTCCCAAATACTCTCCGTCATCACCTCTGCCTTTTTGTTTCAAAAGATCTGGAGTATATCAGGCTCGATGAAACAATGAAGAACAATCCTTTCTATCACTAAAATATGTGCATATATGAAAATACTAAGATGTTTGTTGTACCTCACTGCACGTTGTTCTTAGGTAGCTACCTTCTTTACATATCCCCTATCCTACTGTAGTTAAAACTTAAAATAGCCTGTTCTTATATAATGCAGGTGAAAGATTTGTTGTTCAGTTGTGTCCAACTCTTTGTGACCTCATTTTAGGATTTTCTTGGCAGAGATACTAGAGAGGTTTCTCATTTCCTTCTCTAGTTTATTTTACAGATAGGAAAACTGAAGCAAATAGGATTAAGTGATTTACCCATGTGCCAGATACTGTACTAAGTTCTTGGGATATAAAAGAAAAAAAAACATAAATAACCCTTGCCCTTGAGGAACTTACACTTTAGGGGAAACAAAGAACACATTAATATTAAATTATATAACATAAATATAAAGTCATGTCAGTTGGGGAGGTAATGAGGGGAACAGAAACAGGTGGGAGAATATGTCAGGACAGTGGAAATAAGGCCAAAAGCAAGGCTGCTGCTCTCTTGGTCAACAAGAAAGGAGAAGAATAAGGTCAAGAAAGACACCTCAGAAGACCTGTTTTGAAGCCCAACCTACTATTGGTCAAGTCAGGTCACCTGTTCTAGTGCTGCTACTTCTTGCTAGGATCCAAGCTTATTGCTTGGTTCTAATTACAACTGGAGCTGTGAAATCCTTTAGCTTCTATACTCCATGTTCTGTAGGTCAGTGGAGGTGGTTCCCCTTGTCCAAGGAAAAAGTCATTTTGGATTTAAAGGGGTCCTCTAATATTAGTAAACAGAAAACTACCTCCTCCATCTATTCTGTATAATTTATTGGATTCCACAGTTTTAAGCCTTTTCAAAATAGAAGCTGCCTCCTCATTCCACAGCCTGTCAGAGACCATTGTTTGATGCAGCTTTTTTCAGGCATCTAAGTGGCATAGTAGTTAGAGCTGGCCTTGGAATCAGGAAGATGTGAGTTCAAATCCTGCCTCAAACACGTATTGGTTGTATGACCATGAGCAAGTCATAGAACCTCTCTCTGTTTCATTTTCCTAATCTTTAAAATAGGAGAAATAATAACAATTCTTACCTGACAGGATTATCATGAGGATCATATAAGAGCTTTGCAATCTGTGAAGCACTAATATAAAATGTTAGCTGTGCTGTCCTGGTGAGAGCCAAGTGAGGGACAGGCATGTTATTTTATGCCCCATTTCCCCAAATTCAATCAGTTAAAAGGTAACTTGATGTTAGTTATTAACTGTGATATGGTCAAGGATGACTGAACAGGCTGCCTTGTAACAGTCCCCACTGGGGGTGTGTTGATGATACCCATCATCATGCTGATAACATCATGTCAAAGCAGGCAAGCTTCTTAAAAAACACATAGGCTGGTAACAGTGGTAGGCAAATAAATTTTTTGTGATAAGTCAAGGCTCATGTTACAATGAAGACTCCAAGCCTCTAGTAGATAACAATGTCCGTGCTGGCAGATGAGGAAGGACACAATTTTCAAAGACAGAGGAATGCAGAATTTTGTCCAAGACCCTACCTTGGACATGAAAGTACTCTATCCCCTTGGACATGAAAGTACTCTATCCCATCTCTACTGCTAAGAGAGGATGTCATTCAGGTCATCATACTATCTTAAAACAATGCCTTTTCCTACTACCAAAAATCTGTTTTGCTGTTGGAAATGCAATTTTTAAAAACGCATTATTAAAATGCCATGTATTTTTCTTTTCATCTGAGAAAATATTATAAACAATATTTTTCTCTTTTGAGAATGGGAAAGCACAATATCACTAACTTCCATTTGTAAGCCACCAACTTTCTTTATGGAGTGTGGCATGTTGAGGGGAAATGAAATGGAAGAGAATGGAGAAGAGAATGGGAAAGAGGTGTGGTGAGGGGCTTACATAATGGTCTATCTAAGCAGACAGGACTGATACCAGCCACCAGTTAGTTCAAGTTTAGTCCTGGGACAAAATAAGAAGCTCATGAGTCATTGAACAGAGAACAGAAGGGAGTTTACTTTCCCCTAGAATCATACAGAGAGGGATCCTGAGGTTCCATAAATGCAGCACATCTCCTCTCCATATGGAACCACGTCTGCCCAGCAGAGCAGAGTATGGTGACTCTTGAGTAGCCTTCAGACATTTACCAAATCAGAGGTGCCCTGTCTCCATTTGGGTTGGACTTTTTATGCCCTTAGGTGACTGAGAAGCTGCATCAAGGTAGGGAGGGGGCAATCTGATCTTATGGGCAGTTCTGTGCCTTTTAGGAAGAATTAATCCCTATTGTAGGAAAATGAGAGAAACCCTGGTGGACGAGGGATGGAGATATACCAAATATCAAAAGAACTCCTTCTCCCCCAGGTAGAAAAAGTGTCCAGGTCCAAGAGAACAAAGGTAGCTAAGGAATGGGGCAGTAACAGCTCCATCTCTGGCCCCCACTCCAGCTCCATGGCCTTTCTAGACTACATCCATGATACATACTTTCTCTCCTCCTTCTCTAGTTCATCCTCCTATCATCTAACACCTCTGGATCCTTATTGTGAAGGTATCCTTAGGGCCCAAGAAATATGATGGTGGTAGTATAGTTGAACGGTATTATACTGAGGTTTTTCCAATAATAAAATATTTTATGTGAGGTCTGAGGTACACCTACAACTACGAAGTGGCCAGTTAAAATAGGCCTGAGTTTTCCCAGTGCATTCTGTTTCCAAATTGCCGTTTCCTGGAGGGTGACCTTGGGTTATCCTCCCAAGTAAGGATCAAAGGCCACCAAGGGTGGTGTTTCTAGCTTGTTCCCATAGGAATCTATCTATGAATGCATAATCAAATTCTATAAAGGAGGAGAAATAAACTCCATGAAGTTCCTATCAAGGAGAACACCTTAATTATGAGCATAGTTATATATAAATATGTACATACACACATAGATATATTCTATAGCAAGCAATATCAGTATAGCAAGTCAATGGCAAAAGCCATATTCTTTTCCCTTGGGAACTGCTCCAGGGGTGGGGAACCTACAGCCTCGAGGCCACATGTGACCTGGAGGCCACACGTTCCCCATCTCTGCTAGATTGTGAAGATAAGATAGTCGGCTTATCTACAAAGGTCCCAGGTACACAAGCAATTTCTCACCGTAGTGCAGACTGACTAGCGCTTGTCTTGATTCCCAACAACACACAGGGAGCCCAGGTCAGAATGCAAACAACACATTATGTCAGCTCAGGTTGGCAGTGGGGAGGAGGGACAGGAGGTGGTGGTTCATCATTGAAACATTCAGGGCCTCCTGCACACTCTGGTCCAATGTTTGTAGAAAATATGGTAACTAATAAAGACAAGTTCAAGGGACCCCTTAACATTCCCCAACAGCTAGTTTACTCTTAAACCTATGGTTGGCTCTCTTCTCTGCTTCCAGGTTATGTTCCTTGAAACTGCTTCTTGCCCCTGTCTGTGTCTGTCTTGCCACTCAACCTTGCTGAACACCCATGGCAAAGTGGCCCCTCCTCCCTTCCTTGAACTGTGCCTCTCAGCCCCTTCCAGAACTGTCAGGCCAATGGCCAACTGCCCTTCCTAGTTCCATAAGGAATATTTCACATTTAGTGAAGGGTTAACAGAGCATAGACACATCATTGTATCTTTGTTCTTTGTTTACCTATTAACACCTAATTACTTCTGTTATCTTCCCTTTACTTTCTATGATTATATCAGGCAGGCTAGGTGGTGGGGAACCCATCCCTGACATGCAAATCTAGTTTCCTTCTCTTTCCCTCCCCCACCTCCGGTTTAGAGGATGTACCAAACATATCTTATTTATGTTCCCTCAATATTTATAATTATAAAAATAAACCATAAACTCTTGTGCGGGTGATCATGTCCTACTTAAACTTTGCATGTTACTGAGTGCTTAGAAGAAAACTGCTCAAAGTAGGTCTAAATGTTTGTATTGAGTTGAATTGGATCAGTGTTAGAATCCCAAATGTTAAGACTGAGGGAATCTTTGAGAGCATTTAGTCCAGCCTCCTTTTGCATGTCAGAAAAATGAGACTGAGAGGTTTTGACTTGCTCGATTACACAACTAGTCGACGGCAGATCTGGGACTAGAACATGGGTCATTATAGATTCAGTTCTTATTAATTAATAGACTTTACAGGAAGGTAGCACTGTCCTATATGTTAATATGATAGAATCAAGTGAGCTTCCCTTACATTTGCTTAATCTGCTTTATTGTCCTAATGGCATTTCTTCCCCCGCCCCCCCCCCAAAAAAAGTGAAACTTTTCATGGTTAAACTTCCTGCTGAGTGCTTTAAACTGATTTGCATAGAAATGTTTTGAGTCGATCACTTTTGCTGCAGAAATAAACACAAACACCACAGGAAACAGAACCTTAATATCATAATCACCAGGTGTTAACATTATCTACAGTGATTATGAGACCAGTGTCCATTATCTAGAAGCTAAATATATGATACATATATATATAGATATATATAGATATATATGTATTATACATACACACATGTTTCCTAAAAATGAAAGCAAAAATATTTCTTTCACTTTGGAGAAAAATGAGAGTGTTTTGTTGTTAATCAGTCATTTTTCAGTTGTGTCTGATTCTTTGTGACCCCATTTGGGGTTTTCTTGACAAACATCTTGGAGTAGTTTGCCATTTCCTTCTCCAGCTCATTTTACAGATGAGGAAACTGAGGCAAATAGGGTTAAGTGACTTGCCTAGGGTCAAATAGCCAGGAAGGGTCTGAGGCCAGATTTGAACTCAAGAAGATGAGTCTTCTTGACTCCAGGCCCAGCACTCTATCCACTGTACTAAATAGCTGCCCATTATTATTGTTAGATGCTATTATTATCTCCTGGTTATATATGAAGAAATTGAAATAAACAGGGTTAAGTGATTTGCCCAGGGTCACTCAACTAGTAAGTATCTGAGGTCAGATTTGAATTCAGGAAGATGAGTCTTCCTGGCTCCAGGCCCAGCACTACATCCACTGTGCCATCTAGCTGCCCCCAAAATATATACATTTTACTTTTAAGATTTTTTTTTGATGTGTACATCCTTATTTCATTCTTTAGCATTTTCAGTGAACTCCTACTAAAACATTTCAACTAGGGGCAGCTAGGTGGCACAGTGGATAGAGCACCGGCCCAGGAGTTAGGAAGACCTGAGTTCAAATCCAGCCTCAGACACATAACACTTACTAGCTGTGTGACTCTGGGCAAGTCTCACCAAAAAAATAAAAAATAAAACATTTCAGCTAAATTCACATTATTATGTTTAAATAAAGTGAGGTTGCAGAAACTGATTTCTAACTTATTGTAGAATATAATTATCTGCTCCCAAAATCTCTTCCTCATTTGCCCCCATTGAACTCTGATCCCTTCTGATCTTTATATCTAGCACTTTTCCTCTTATATTTCTATATCATTCCTATATTATTTTCTGTGTGCCTGATGCTTCTTTGTACTTGTTCTGTCCTTTCATATTTTTCAGTTTTGGCTTTCCCAACTAAATTCCAATATGTGCCAGAGGCCTTTTTTTTTTTAATGCCACCTAATAAAGTGTTCTGTCCTCAGCAATTGCTCGCACAATGACTCTATAAAAGAATGCCTAAAATTCAATTTGTAAAAATAAGAAAGTAGATAGAGTCCTGGGCAATAAGTCCTGGCTTTCCAAGATATATTGGTTATCAGTCCCATTTCATTTTGTTAAATAATGGTAAGTATAGAAGACTAGGAGCAAAATTTATCTCAGCTTTATCATGGTACAATGGAAAGAATGTTGGCTTTGGAGTCAAAGAACCTGGGTTCAAATTGCACCTCTGATACTTACCTGTGTGAATTTGGGCAAGTCATACAGCCTACTTAGCCTCAGTTTTCTCACCTGTTAAATGAGAGGGTTGGGAAAGAATACCTCTAAGGATCCTTCCAACTAAAAAGTTCTATGATCCTGTGATGATAATCAGTTTATCAATCAATCAATAAACATTTATTAAGTGCCTGCTAGGTGCCAGGTACTGTGCTAAAGTGCTTATAATAAATAGAGATATCATTGTAAGTGGATAGGAGGCTTAAATTGGAAGCAGGAAGAACAAATCTTGCCTGAGACACTTATTAGCCGTATGTCCCTGAACAAGCTAGTTGATATTGGTGCATCTTAGGCAACTCACTGGAACTTATGTAGTAAGTTATAGATAACTGAGGTCTGTGTTGATGGAGGAAGTTCTCACCCAATGGATTTGCCTTGTTAGAGTAGGGAAAACCAACCAGAGTTCTTTAGAATATGATCAATGTATGAAAGCGTCTAATTCTGGTGAACTTTTAGAATTCCTTTCATCATAATATCTCTTATTCATACAAATAATGACTCCTGTGAAGAGGTCACATTATTCCAATTTGCACTGGTTATTTCCATGGAGCTGGAAGTAATTATGATATTTTACATAATTATAACTTCAAATAGTATAAATTTGAATACATGTGACCACTCATTATTCCTACTAGTTGGGACCTTTAGTGGAAGGGGAAAAAACACTGGTTGATTTCTGTTTCTGCCCCATGACTAAGGGTGACCTTAGCCAAGTCACTTAACTGCCCTATACCTCTATTTCCTCATTTGTAAAATGTGGGTAATAGTCCCTGCCTACCCCACTGGGTTTGTAGGGATCATCTAAATTAATTGTTATCAAGGTGATTTGATTACTACCAAGCATGCTATAAATGTGAGGGGAATATCATCATTATTATAAATTCATACAAGACAAAAGATAAAGATTAGCCTTCCTAGAATAGTCTGAATGTAAATTTAAGGGTAAGGGAGACAGAAGTTGGCTTTAATTTTTAAGCTATCTAGAAGAATGAACTAAATTTTTTCCACTTAATGATCACATTAATAATTCAAAATCAGAAGTAATGAGGCTTTGTAGATGAGCTAAGGCTGGAATGGTTAGGCTGAAGTTAGATTGGGAATTCCAGGATAAAAAGTTTGGACTTCAGTGGGTGAGTGGGGTGGTGATAGATGAGCTTGGATGTTTTTGAGAAGGTGAGTGGCAAATTAAAAGACATTTATTAATATTGCATTGATCTGGCAGCAGATCCTAGGGGCATGCTGGCAAAATGTAACAACTGGCTTTCAGAAAATTCATGACAGCTTTTAAATTTAATCTGCACCATTAACATCTTCTCCATCACTCTCTAAGTTTAGACCAGAGGCATCAAACTCATAGCCCACCAGCACTAGCAAAACTCCTTAGTACAGTCAGAACCAGATTCAAATGCAACTAAGAAATGTTTAACAAGAATTAAAATACAACATAATGTTACTTTGTGGTTTTCTAAATCAAAATGCAGCCCACAGGGATCTGTTTCTATTTGAATCTGATACCACCAATCAACAAAGACAATCAACAAAGCAGTAAATTAAGACCTAACTTGTTCTGATTTCCAAGTGTAAATGCTCACACTAATTTAACAGTTGCACCCCTAACTCTGACCTCCTTACCGTACCCTGAACTCAATGTTTGATTTCTTGTCTGCATGCCTTTTCATAGACGGTCTCCCATGCCTAGAATGCTCTGTTTCCTTCTTTTTGCCTCTTGGAATCCAATTCCCTTCAGCACTAAGCCCAGGTGCCACCTCTAACACAAGGCCTTTCCACATAATTCCAGTTATAAGAAATTCTTTCCCTCTTCCAATCCCTCCCCCAAATTACTTTGTGTTTGCAAAATTTTGTAAATTTACAAAATTTGTAAATTTATTTGTTTGCGAATATTTCATATCCTCCTCCCAGTAGAATATAGGCTTATTGAGGGCAAGGACTATTTCATTTTTACATTTGTACCCTAGTACCTAGCAAAGTACCTTGTACATCATAGGTGCTTAATAAATGCTTGTTGAATTTAGGAGAAAGGAAAATCAAGATACTGATGTTATCTGTGTCTATTTGAAGTCAAAACATCTGAAATAGAAGTTAAAATGAACTACTCATCCAAAGATTTGATCTATAGAACTCAAACTCCAAAATATTTGAGAAACATTATCAATAGATGCACATCTTTTAAAAGATAGGAATCTGGTCTAGACCTCTTAATGTTACTGATAATGAGACAATAACCTGGTTAAACAAACACCATCTGCTAATACAATGGCAGCATCTTCTCTTGAACTCCTTATAGTCTTAGAGAGTTGCCTATAGCACCAACGAGTGTGACAATGAAGTTTCATGGCCACTATGGGTCAGGGACTTGAACCCAAGACTTCTTGGTTTTGAGGCCACCTCTGTGCACTGTACCCAGCTGCCTCTTCTATTATGGTCTACCTTTTAATTTATTATTTATAAAACAAGATGATGTTGAGTCTATTCTGAGTTATCAGAATTTACAAATACATATTTCAGAGGACCAAAGTAGAATACTTAAATCTCCCATGTCATTTAGACTGTCTGTGTAGATTAACTTTTTATTTTTCAAACAGCCAATTTAAAAATGTATGGTATTTCCTAGAAACCTAAAAAATATACTCCAGCTCCATTAAAGCATATCCTGCTAAACCATATTTGGGAAAGTTTAAATTTTCCTCAAAAAACCTCACTACTTTCTACTAAAGCAGCTAAAGAGAGATTGTTTCATTTTTATCTTTGGATCTCCAGTGCCTAGCCCAGTCTTTTCTACATAGTATGTGATTGTTGTTCAGATGTTTCAGTCAAGTCCGATTCTTTGTGACCCTGTGGGCTTCTGTCCATGGGATTTCTTGGCAAAGATACTGGAGTGATTTGCCATTTTCTTCTCCAGTGGCAAACAGAGGTTAAGTGACTTGCCCATAGTGATATGGCAAGGATGTTTCTGAGACTGTATTTAAATAAATATTGATTGATTGATTACTTATAGTCTCATAAAATTTTGTAGCTGTAATAGAACTTAGAAGCTGAATTGTGTTATGCAAAGACATCCCTGTGTCTATTTCTTTCTATATCATCTATCCATTGTGCATATGACATATTTTGTATAAATTTTAAATCCTTTTTTTTCTGGCATTATGTTTGGCTTTTTCAAAGAAGTCCACAGTTATGTCATTTGATTACATTAATAAACTTTATCATACTTCAGTTACAGCCATCAATCCTAGTTTTCCTTTTCATCTCTCTAAAAATTGTTATGATTTTTATTTTATGGTAAACCAGATTTGAAACAGTGTGAAGAGACAATTTCCCCAGGTGAAGAGACAATTACATTTGCTTATTGGTAAAAAAAAAAAACACCCAACCTGGTTATGTACTGTTAAGAGTTTTTAAAGCATTATATATCATATGTGGACAGTGACCTATGACATGGTTTTACACATACCCAGCTATCAAGATCTGATCTTGAAGATAGTAGACAAAATGTTCCAGAGGAGTGTGGTCAGAACTAAAGTAAGCTTACTGTTGACTCCAAACACCTTAACATTATAAAATACTTATGTCTAGATGGCTGGGTCAAATAACATCCCAGAATGCCAAAGATCCCTAGATTTTAGTACTTGAGAACACACACGTCTTTGACTCATTCTTCCTCAGTCTCTGTCGCCTTGTTGCTCTCTCCAGTGCTTGTATAATCATGTTTGCTGGTCAGGTTGTTGTAAGACAAGCTTTAGCAGCTTCCAGCAGAGCAATAGCAAAATACTCCAGAAAGGCCAAAGACAGAGGACTTTTTAGACTATAGCCGAACATATTATACAGCTTTCTCATTGGGTAGAAAGTAAATAATTACAGGAACTGTGGTATAAGTTTTAGCTAAGAAACTTTCAAAATAATATATTTGACAAAGTCTTAAAAGTGTAACAAACTGAAGGTCTTAAAGGAAAATTTATATCCAAGGGTATTAGCTTGATAATTAATAGTGCTCTAGGTAATTGAGCTGACTAGAAGATATGAAGGAAAAGCAGTGTTTTTAAGTAGGAAACTAGTTCATCAAGCTCTATAGTTGCTCCCCTATCTCACACAGGTCCAATATTTTATAATATCAGTGTCATATCTAAGTGATTACCTGCAGAGTTTTGTTTATAATAAAAGTTCAATTCATGTCCACAATCTGCACCTGCTTATGATCCCAATGTTGGTCACAGGAAAAGTTTCAAAAGTCTTCCTAAGCTTTTGATTCCTGAAACAGATAGCATAGTATATAAAGTGTTAGCTGTAGAGGCAAAATGACCCAAATTTGAATTCTGTCTCAGACAATTGATAGCTATATGAGCATAGAGAAGTCATTTAACCTCTGTCTGCCTCAGTTTCCTCATCTACAAAACAGAGATAATTATAGCACCTGCTTCTTTCACAGGGCTGTTGTGAGAATCAAATGAGAAATATACATGTAAGGTACTTGGTAAATCTTAAAGTGTTATATAAATTTTTGCTATCATTATCATCTCCATGGATTAGGGGTTGGGGTCCATGCTCTCAATGAACCTAAGGAACCAGGACAACCTAGTCTAGCCCTCAGTGACTAGAAAATGGCACCTTGGTAGTGATTAGGTCCTCTCTCTACCCTGTCATTAGATATCCTGTTCCACTATGGATCATAGCCATGAGGCTGCTAAAAGCCCCATTGGAACCATAACTTTGGGCTTTTTCATTTTACAGGTTTCATGACATATTTTTGGAAACAAAGATGAAAGGTAAAGTCTAACCTTCATCCTGGAATGTGTGATGGGAAAGGGGGAGAAGGGTGTCTTTCCTTTCTTTTGTCAAATATGACATGGACATAATGAAATTAAAGGAATAATTTATTTTTTTGTTCCTACTGCCTTCTTTTCTGTAATAGATCCCTGAAAGGTTCATGCCCTGCTGCTATTGAAACACACACACATACACACACACACAAATAAAGCTTTGTGATCTCACACCAAAAAGACCTAGAAGAAACAACTTGCACTTTTTCATTTATCTCTTGGAATATGTCAGAAGAATTCAAGTCCCTCTCATCTCCTAAAAAAGCAATACCTCCCTCTAGGCTTTCCTGGGAAGGATCAATAGAAATCTTGTTCCTTTTATTTGAATCAAAGGATCTGAAGAATGGGTTACTGATTAATGTATGCTTCAGTTCCATTTTCAAATCTACATTGTCTATTCTTAGTTACTTAATTTGGTCTTTGACTAGCATTCAGAATCCATCAGATTTTGCTACCTTTCTGCCTGTCTCATTAATCACAATGCATGCAACAAATTCTCTATTTTAATAAAAAATGGTCAGTAGTTGGTTATTTTTTTATAGCATGATCAAATCAAAACCACTGACCTTCCTCAGAATGTCACTTTCCCATAGTGACAATTTAAATTTTCCCTTTAAAAATTAATTCATGTTTCTGAACTTTAGAAATGCTTATTAGGTCGTTTGTGTTAAATGAGGCTCATGGGAAAGTCACATCTACCCACCTTATAGCCATCCAGAAATTAACAAGCTGTGTTCATTTTCCATTAAGATTTCTAAGCAATGAACTTGCCTTGCTAGATTTCAGGCTCCTTGAGGTCAGACTACTAATATATCTTGTTTATCTTTGCATTCCCTATAGCATTGTAGATACTCCATAATTTTTGTTGAATTGGATTAAGCAAATCCTATAAATTAGTATATAATTGTACCTTGCCAAGTACAAAAAAATATGCCTATCAATGTATTTTGTGTTATTCTTCAACAATGAGCATTATTTCTGGAAAAATAATACTGAATCACTTGCCAAATCTTAAACTGGCATATAGTAATGGAACACTTTCATGCCACTTCCTTGAAATTCAAGCTCACATAAAAGTGTGTTCTTTTTTGTGCATATCCGCAGCAGAGTTGGAAAGGACATTTGAGGTTTTCAAGACTTTCTATCTGCCTCATGCAGAAATCTTTTCTACAGTACTTCAGTGGACCCATGATATCTCATCAGCACTTTGAACACAGTGCTTGGCACATAGTAGGTGCTTAAGAAATGTTTGTTACTATATATATATAATATATAAAACATTTATACATATATGTAACATTTTATGTTATAAGTACCTGTATTTTCAACTCATTGATTTACTACTTCATTTATTTAGACTTCCTATCTTCATTTCAGCTTTAACAGATTCAACTTCTCTTTAAAACTATTGCTGTTCCATCATAGGAGGATAGGGGATGAGGCTATCATTTTGCTGTATCAACAAATTTGTTTCCTCATGCCTTTCCTTTTTGTTACCTCTTTCAGATTCATTTTTTGTTATTAATTTAAATGACATTTGATGCTAAATCACTTGGGAATAAATCTAGAAATCAATATGTGGGGAATTATATGTCGCCCAACTTCCATTAGCTTCAATATAAGTTAGGCTATTTATATCCAGTGAGTTGAATTGAAATTTGTTCATTCTCTGAGTTCAAATCACTTGCATGAAATTTGAACCAATTCTGAGGAAGTTGGAACCAACTCATAAATTTTCCTTATGAACTCTAATTTTTTGGAGAGATAAACCTCTAATGGATCTTCTCTTCAAAAAACCACTCACTGTATATATAACATCTCATTTGATCCTCATAACCACCTTGTGAGGTACATTGGGCAGGTTTAATCATCCCAATTTTCCTGAGGTTCAGAGGTATTGAGTGACTTGACAGAATTTACACACCTAGAAATTAGTGAAGCCAGGATTTGAACTTGAGTTCAGAGTTCTGACTGTTAGCCAGTGTTATTTTCATGATACTGTGTCACTTTTCTATAGATTTAGAATTAGCATCTATAAATAAAAAGAATTACTATTATAAATATAAAGGACTCATTGCCAGAGGAGGAAGTATAGAGAATGGAGAGAGAGAGAAAAAGTTAATAGTTTGTTGGGGTTTTCTTTTTAAACAATTGGGGTTAACTGACTTGCCTAGGGTCACACAGCTAGTAAGTGTCAAGTGGTTGGTCTGAGGCCAGATTTGAACTCAGGTACTCCTGATTTCAGGGCTGGCGCTTTATCTACTGCACCACCTAGCTGCCCCCAAAAAGGCAATAGTTTTTGCCAAGTGTCTGAGGCACTTGGCAAAGTCGGGTCTCCCTGACTCTATGTCCAGCACTCTGCCAATTGTGCCACCCAACTGCCTTTAAGTAAGGAAATATATGCCCTAGCATAGATACCGCATTTGAAAAAAAAAATTGCTGTAAAAAGAAGAAATAGGACAGTAACTAGAGTCGACAGCAGAGGCGAATGAAAGTGTGTCCCCAAAAGGGGAGGGGGGAGAGGATTGCACAAGTATTTGATGACAAAAGGGAATAGTTTAATTAAGGGAGATATTAAAGATGTTGTTAGCTAAAGGGGAAGGATGTCTGAAGATTCATGAGAGGGTGAAATGGAAGTTATACGTGGAGGGATTAGCCCTGGGGGAAAAAAGAATATTTTCTTCTTTAAGACAGAAGAAATGAAAGAAAAGTGGGTGAAGAATTTCTCTTTGAGTGCAGTAGTAATAGAAGACAGATAAGAGGAACCTCAGAGCTATATATTCAGATGAACACTAAGTTAGTCAAGGCTAAAACCAGGTCTCAGTGGAGTAGATTTTTCTCATAATCTGATAAATTGTTACCAGCTCCCTGTTCCCTTTTATTCTCCAAAGACAGGTCATGACAGCCAAGTTTCTTATTAGGAATTCCTGCTTTCCTAAGAATCACACAGTCAAGGCATTTCTCCTTCGATATAGACCTGAATGGTCATGTCCTGAAGGAAATATGACAAATCATACTCATAGACTAACATATTTAGAGGTATAGAGGAAGGGAAATGGAGAGTGGAATGAGTGTCAGCTATGGAATTGGAGAACCTGAGTTCCAATCCAACCTTTGGCACTTATGACCATATGACCTTGGGAAAATCATACTAGATGACCTCTGAGGTCCCTTTTAGCTATGAAACTATGACCTCATGACTTTCTCATTAAAGTGGGAATCAAGGTTACTTGGTGTTAAAATAACTCTACATCTGACCCTAAATTACTTGTATTATCTCATTTCCCACTTATGCTCAAAAAGAAGTTTCCACTTTCTAAGACATCCTATTATTGTCCCTTGAACAAGGGACAGTAGAATGTTCCATAGGATCATAGCCTTAGAGCTTGACAAGGCATCAGGGACTATCTAGCCCAACCCTTTCATTTAACAAATGAAGAAACTGAGGCCAAGTAGAACAAGATTAATCAGCTGACAGTCTTTCATATCACATATTTCTCACCTCATCTGTTGTTAAGGGTAGATACCCACTTAATTCAGGCATGATGTTAGGATGAAATGAGGCACTTGCAGGTCACTAAACACCTTTAAAAAAAGAAGAAGCTTTTCTTAGCCTTACCATAATAAGGATATACAAGATTCTTGAAAATAATGGATCACTTAGCTCCAGTAGACAACAAGGGATAGAAGTTGCAAAGGGGCAATTTTTAGAGGAGAATGTTCTCTGTCCTTCTGTCTCTTCTTCTCTGTACAAAAAGAAAACAAAATCACTGTACTTAGGACTAACAGTTCTAAAGAAGGATAGCATCTTTTTTTGCTGCTATAGAATCCTTGTAATTCACAAAATCAGTAATGCAGGACCATAAATTTAGAGTTGGAAAGAACCTTTAAGGTCATCATGTCCAATGTCCTCATTTTACAGATGAGGAGATTGAGGCATGAAGAGATTAAGTGATTGTGCAGTGTCACACAGCTAGTACAGTTGACTGAGGCAGTGTTCAGCACTTTATTTTCTTAGTTCCAAAGCTTTCTAAAAAGATATTCTTCCATGTTCTAAGTGCCACCACCCTTATAGGAAACACTATTCAATAGCAGCAAACCCACCCAAGGACAATTGTCTTTTCTAATTTTATAACACAGACTGCTCTCTTTCTCTCAAAACATCCTAATTTTTTCCTAAATTTAGTGAGATGAAGTGACATGTACCAGTATTTGGTTTAAAATATCCTAATTTTATGGCTATTTTCAGGAATGAATCATCAAACTACAGCATATGAAAATTCGGCTTAAGTGCTCACATACCCTGTGTATCTATGCCTATGTATTCAGGACACACCAATACATTCAAAAGCACTTTAATGAGTTAAACTTTATTCACAGAAGTGTAGAATGTTGGAAAGGTTTTCACCCTTACCTGAACAAGGGAGGAAAATAAAAGGAATAAGCATTTGTGTATAGGCCAGTCACCATTCTAAGTTTCAGTCACTGTTTTCAGTCATGTTCATCTCTTTATGACTCCATTTGGAGTTTTCCTGGCAAAGATACTGAAACAGTTTGCCATTTCCTTCTCCAGTTCATTTTATAGTTAAGGAAACTGAGGCAAATAAGGTTAAGTAACTTGGCCAGGGTCACCCAGCTAGTAAATGTCTAAAGCCAGATTTGAACTCAGGTCTTCCTGACTCCAGATCTGGAACTCTATCCACTGCCCCACCTAGCCACCACTGTGCTAAGTGCTTTTTATGAATATTATCTCCTGCAATCCTCATAACAATCCTGGAAATTAGGTGCTATTATTATTCCAATTATATAGTTGAGGAAACTGAGGCAAACAGAGGTTAAATGACTTACCCAGGGTCACACCACTAATAAGCATCTGAGACCAGATTTGAATTCAGGTTTTCCTAACTCAACGCTCTATCTACTGTACCATCAGCTGCTTCTCAAACAAAATGACACTAGAACAAGAATCATCTGCACCTCACACTAGCCTTAAAGACTTCCAGAGTTGGAAAACCCAGTACAATCCAAAGCAGCTCATTCTAATTTTGGACAGCTCCTATCACTAGGAAGTTTTTTCTTAACCTGAAGTCTAAATATGCCTCATTGCACCTTCCATCCATGCCTCTTCTTCTGGGGCCATGTCTAATCCATTTTCCACACAACAGTCCTTCACTCACATAATGCAGAAAATGGAGGGATGCCCATTAATTGCAGAATGGTTAAACAAGCCGTGGTCTGTGATTGTGATAGAATACTACTGTGTTATGAGAAATGATGAGCAGGTTGATTTTAGAAGTAACATGGGAAGACTTGCATGAAATAATGGAGAGTGAAATGAGCAGAACCAAGAGAATGTTATCTACAAGAACAGCAATATTGTTGGAAGAGTAACTGTGAATGACTAAGCTATTCTGAGTATTGTAATTATTCAAATCAACTGTAAAGGACCTATGAAGGAAGATGCCATCCACCTCCAGAGAAAGAACTGATAAATACAAGTATACATAATATGGTTTTACATACATACATACACACACATATATAAATACACACGTAAATGTATATGTCAAATGGTGGTCTTCTTTAGTGTGGGGTGGGGAGGGATGGAGAGAGACAGTTCTCTCCTTAAAATGTAACAAAGAAATAGAATTGCTGTTTCATTTCAAGTCAGAATTTGCTGAAGATTTCCCTCACTTTCTGGCAGGTGTCATTTGTTCCTTCATCACTGCTGAGTAGGAGTGCCATTTAATCTGTATTCCCTGCAGGGATATAACTGCAAGTAAAAATGTCATTGCTTTTCTTGAACTGTTTCTTCCAGAGGGAGGTGCTTGATAATTGCCAGCACTTTAACTTTAAAGCTGATTTTCCTTTGTACCCCATCAAGGGCCTGGAAGTCTAACTTCATTACTTTCTCTTCCAAGAGCTGCTCCTTCCCCCATCAGTGGAGATGGAGAACTCAGTGAGTCCTGATTGAAAGAATCTTATTCCAGAATCATATGGCCAAAGGATCTAGAACTGAAATGGGCTTTAGAGATCGACTAGTCTGATCCTCTTGTTTTATAGTTTGGAAAAATGAAATCCAAGTGCAGGACTGGGCAGTGGAAAGAGCATTAATTCTAGCAACAGAGGACCTGGATTCAAATATTCCCTCTACCACTAACTGCCTGTGTGACCTTGGACAATTCACTAACCTACTTATATCTGTTTCCTCATCTGCAAAATGAGGGATCTGAGAAGACTGTCGCCAAGGTACCGTTCAGCTCTAAATCCTAATGTGATGAGGAGATTCAGGGGCCTGTCCTTAGAGCGTGCACATTGTGCTAAGCTTGCTTCTGTAAATGTGTGATGATGTATATGTATATGTATATATAACACTCAGGTGTTATCATCCCAATATGAAGATGAAACTGAAGCTAAGAAAACTTAAATAACTAGCCCATGCTCAAGACAGATAATAATAACTCATTTTAATATGGCAAAGCATTTTCTCCCTGCAGATTCTGAAATGTACGTATTATTTTTCGTATTTTACAGAAGGTCTTTGGATGAAACACCCTTTAAGATTATCTCTGTGCCCCCAGAAAGAATTGAACTAGTCAGTGAAGAAATGAATAAATATATAGGGATTACAACAGTAGAACACCCAAGGAGGCAGATTTCCACTGTATTCAGTATCTCATGCTTCTTACTCTATGTTTAAAAGTCTTCGTTATGTGCAATCTACTCCTGCTGCCAGGCAAGGAGGTACCTATAGTCACACAGGTAGAATTTAAATTCAAATCTCTTTCCACTAACGGGGATCTGTTCTCCTACCCCTATGTCAAGAAGTCCTTTTGAATGTCTGTAATCAATCCCTACCATTGCCAGATCATGCTCATAATCTCTTACTCTGTCTTTGGGGGAAGATGGGAGCAAGTAAGTTATACTTTCAAACTGTTCAGAGACTGGGGGGAAATACACAGTTTCCTTCTCCCTTCCTCCCTCTCAAATAGAAATGGAACCACTAAACCATACATAAGGATCCCTGCAGGCTGCATGTTGACATTATCAATGTTCTATTCCATTTTAATTTATTTTGTTAAATAAATAACATATTAATATGGTTCAGTCACACCCAAGAATGTTGCCAGCAGCATGTTTGACATCTCTGGTCTGCAGTTTCAAAAGCAGAAGAGAGGTCACGTTTCCTTGAACAAAAACAAAAACAAAAACCATTGGATATAGTGGTTAGGTCAGAAAGCATGAGAAACAGAGACAGAAACACAGGGAGAAGGTGACTAACAGAGAAAATCAATTGAGTTCACATCTCCAACCTTCAATGTCCATCCCAAAAATGCACAGAGGGAAAAGATGGGGAATAGGAATGACTCATAAAATTTTCTGTTTTTCAAGAAGGGGAAGGCCAGTCTGGAGTCAGTTGTCCATTCCACTACTATTGTGGTATAGCCTATATAACTCTGAAGGAGATTGAAAAAAACAGTTCTGGACTGAGGTCTTGACTACTAGAGTTCATGTTACTCAGAGATGTCTTCTATTTCAACTACCCCCTAGAAATCTAGTGTGTCTTGTTTTCCATCATGGTTATGTTTGATCCACAGACAATGAGGAAGCAACTCAGAAAGGAGATCCAGGGAAGAGGAATGGACTATACAAGACCTCTAGGGGAGGGCCTACCCAATATGGAGGCAGGGATGTTGACAGGAAGACCTTTAAAGAGTGTTGATCAAGGGAGGGAGGGGTCCTTGACCTTTATGGGTTTCAAAATTTGTTATGGGGCTAGGCTTTTACTAGACCTGTGCCTCAGTCTTTCTCTCTGGGGCAGGGAGACACACCAACACAACATGTGAAAGAGAATTCTCATGGATCACAAGAGACGGAAGGAGAGGGAGAAGATGAAGGCACTTAGGAGGAGGAGATAGAAGAAAAAGTAGGAGGGAGGCAAAGAGACAGAGAAAGAACAAGGCAGAGACAGAGACAGAAAGAGAAAAAGACAGAACCAGAAACAGAGAAAGAAAAAGAGAAGAGGAAGATTGTTTTTTTAATCTGAAAGATGAGAACCTGGGCCTAGCAAAGGGCACCTGGCTTTGGATGTAATACAGCAATCAATCAATCAACAAACATTTATTTATCATCTACTGTGCATCAGACATTGTGTTAGTCTCCGAGGATACCAAGACGAAAATAAAAGTCTCTACTCTCAAGGAGCTTATGCTGTACCTAAAGGGAGGGGAAGACAACATGTACATGTACAAGTATATACAGAACTTATACAAAATTTATTACTGTACAAGGTAGCTTCCGAAGGGAGGTCCTGGCAGCTCAGAGATGGGCAGGAAAGAGGGGATTAAGAAAGTCCAATGTATAAGGTGTCGTTGAAGCAAAATATTGGCGGAACCCAGCGATTCTAAGAGGGGGCAAGGAGTAGGAGAGCATTCCATGAGAAGGGAAAAAGGAGGAAAGAGAAGAAGTGAAAGGAAATAACAAAGGGAAATGGAGAAATGAAGAAAAGAGAGGAGAAAGAAATCGGGAAGAGAAAAGGGAGGAGAAAGAAGAGAAATAGAAAAAAGAAAGGGGGTGATAAGAAAAAGAAAGAGGGAGGAAAGGAGATTAAGAGAGAGAAAGAAGCAACAGGTGAGGAACACACATAAAGAAACAAGTAAACTACAGCCCCCAGCATGCCTTCGGGCGGGGGTGCTGGCTTTCCAGGACTTGGAAGCAGTGTTTCCAGCGGAAGTGCTGAGTTGAGCTGCAAGTCTTCCCCTCCCCAGCCCCGTCTTCGCCCGCAGCAGCACGGACTACATCACCCGGTGTCCTCCGCGCGGATCTGGAATTTTCATGAAGAAAGGGCTGGAGTCCCAGGTGAGAGCCGGGTCTTTGTTTTTTCGGGGGTCGGGGAGTCAGTCGGTGGAAGGCTTGGGGACCAAGGGGAAATTGAGGAACTTTGTTGGGAAAGAGAGGAGCTAGGAGTCGGGACCTGTGGTTTGCCCTGGGCAGATGAGGCTGGATGGGGGGAAGCTAAAGTAGGGGGGATGGAACTTAGATCAGGGCGGGGGGGGGAGAGGAGGGAGGAGAAAAGGGGCGTTCTCCCCAGAAAGAGAACTGAAGTCAGCAGAGTTTGGTTTTAATCCTAGCAGATTCACCTTTCCGAGCTTCAGTTTCCTCATTTGTAAAATGGAAGTAGCGCTTTGCAAACTTTAAAGTGTTGTAGAAATGTGAACTGCTGTCCTGGGAAGACTTAACGTTGGGCTGACATTTCATGTGGAATGTAGCCCTTGAACTGAGTTTGGAAGGATACAAAAGACCTCAAGGAGGTTGAAGTGAGGAGAAAGTATTCCAAGCATCAGGAGCGTAGAAGTGGAAATGAAAGATGGATTATGAGGAACAGCAAAAGGGTGGTATAGGGGGTGATATAGTTAGACCTGTGCTTTAATAAAATCACTTTGGCATATGCCTGTGTGAAGACGTAGAGGCAAGAGGGGTTGCGCGTGCCCAGCAGGCCTGCCTGGATGCACTGGTACTTCACCATTGTGTGGGTGCAAGAATTTTTCCAAATTGTGGGGAGGGAAAGTTGGTTAAGGGAGCACTGAAGACAGGGCACAGGCCTTTGGAACTGAAGGGCTAGGCCACTGCTGGTTCTTGAGTATAGGAAGGAAGCTATTGGGAGAAAGGTCATTCAGGGAAGAGGGAGGTGGTGGCATTGATGGTGGAACTGCTAAGACAATCCTAAGATCTATCATCTCAGATCTGTAGGCCAATACATCTATTCCTTTTTCAATTGACTACTCAAACTCTCCTGGCCTTTAACTCTTGCACCCATCATTGTTTCTAGGACATGCATACCCTTAGTTTCCTAAAATTTAAAACTAGGGGGGACCTGCCTGATAGATGAGGGTTTGGCCAGGGATAGAATAGGAAGGAAGATACCATAACTGAAGCTTCCATAAAAACTTCAAGAGAGCACATTTCTGTTGCAGCAAATTATAGTCATCTTCTTATGGGACATAGTGGGTAGGTAAGGTGGTGGTCTAGTGGGGAAAATAAGTCAGATGGAATGGAGTGGGTACAGTTCTACATGGAGGCCATGAAACTCATGTGGGTTTTGTCCAGTGTCACAAGTGAGTTGGAGGTCTCTCTTTCTGTCTCTTCCAGGTGATATCAGCATGGCCAAGCTACTAGCCTCTGCAGTGGGTCCCCTAGAGGAATCTTTACCTGCCTTGCAGAAGCTTCCCTGCTCTCCTTCCAATATAGCCCAGGGTTTCCTGGAGGAAGAATTAAGACTGAATGCTGAGCTGGACAAGCTGCAGTTCTCAGAGCCTGTGGGCTTTATTTATAACCCCTTGAAATATGCCTTGGAGCTTCACCAAAACTATGTCACCAGATACTGCCAAGGTCCCAAGGAAGTGCTGTTTTTGGGCATGAACCCAGGGCCCTTTGGCATGGCCCAGACTGGGGTGAGGGGGTCTGACAAGTAGGGATGGAGGGGGGAAGCATGGGTGATCCGGATGCCAAGGTTATATAGGGGAAACATGTCAATGTACAAACCATGTAGAGAATTTGTAAATATATGTGTGGCTGCGGGGTCATATGAGCGAATTTGTCACTTTTGGATTAGGGGTGGGGAACCTGTGGCCTCAAGACCACATGGCCCTCAAGGTCCTCAAGTGTGGCCCTTTGAATCCAAACTTCACAAACAAATCCCTTTAACAAACAGATTTGTTCTGTAAAACTTGGGCTCAGTCAAAGGGCCGCACCCAAGGACCTAGAAAGGCTACATGTGGCCTCAAGGCCACAGGTTCCCCACCCCTGCAATACTCTCTACTTCACTGATAGTTGATAGTTGAACCTATTAAATATGGTTCCATTTCACCCTTTTTGTCCACTAATTGCCCCTGGAAACCTTTCCTTCCATCACCCTCCAACCCCACCCCTACACTTTATTTCTGCCCCCTCTCATGTCTACAAAAGAAAAAAAGGAAACACCTTTCATCCCTTTCTCCTTCCTGAGGGGGAACTCTGAGAAAGAGCTCAGTTCTTTTCAAAGAGAAAAAGAGGATCCCAAATGGGTAAGGATGGAGGTAAGAAGCAGAAGGGGATATTGAGGTGGGCTCACATTTCTGGATCTCTCTTCTGTACTAAAGAGAAGCACAGTAGTCAGTGCTGGGAGGTCAAAATGACTTAGCATTCTCTAGGATAAGTAAATGCCCCCTTAGAAGGGATTACAGGCATGTTGAGGGTGTGATCTCTACAGCAAGAGTTTTAATGGTTTTAACTGACCCCAGCTAATGATGAATGATTATCCATCCACCTGGAGAGTTAGGGAACAGGTTGCCTGGGTCCCAGGAACTGCTTGTTTCCGCTACCTCCAACTTCCTTTATTTTTCTCCACTGGAAGAAATACATTTTATTACAAAATACATTTTATCGCAAAAATCTTATAAATAGGGTCTTGCTTTTTCTCCTCATCCCTACTCCCTTACCCAGTTTGGAAAAAAAATTGCTTCCAAAAAAGTAAAACTTCAGACCATGTGGGCATTTTGCCACATATAGATTCCTCTTCCTCCTTCTCCTCCATCCTTCCTGTTATACCTGGGCTCAGAAGATCATAGTGCAACAAGGGGACCCCAAGCTCCAGGAGTCAATGGGAGGAGGAGGCTGCCCATAGAGATCTCTAAATTTCCAGTGATGAGTTTGAGGACACTAGAGGGTTTGGGAACTAGGAGAAAGGTCAAGGAGGAGTGACCAACTCTGCTGTGTGTATGTATATGTATATACATACATGTATGTGTGTGTATATATATATATATGTGTATTTGTATATATATATGTGTGTGTGTGTGTGTGTGTTTTCATTTTACATTGAATCCTTCCAATCCTAGCTACTTGTCTGTTTCTGTCCATAGGACTTTTCCCAGCCTTAGTCCTAAGTACCTTTAATACAGTCCTATCTAGGGCTAAGGATCTTGAAATACTCATTGACTAGAATTTGCACCAATTCCCAGCAACAAAAATGGTGGCAAGAAGTGTGGAGTGTCCTGGACCCTTAGTTCTTATTGGGAGTTGGAGTGGAGAAGCCAGACAGTTCCTAGAATCTAGTCACTCTGTTTTCCAACTTTCCAGGTGGGTGGATAGAAATCTGAGATTAGATTCCTCAGGGAGAATGGAAGGGGGAAATTATACCATAACCTAGGTATTCTGTCCCTAACCTTGTGACTCTCATGTCTCTCTTCACAGGTGCCCTTTGGGGAAGTGTCTGTGGTCCGGGACTGGCTGGGCATTGTAGGGACAGTGTTAACCCCACCCCAGGAACACCCTAAGCGGCGAGTGCTAGGGTTGAACTGCCCACAGTCAGAGGTGAGTGGTGCTCGCTTTTGGGGCTTTTTCCGTGGCCTCTGTGGACAGCCTGAGACCTTCTTCAGACACTGCTTTGTCCACAACCTATGTCCTCTTCTTTTCTTGGCCCCTACGGGGCGCAATATCACACCTGCGGAGCTGCCTGCCAAGCAGAGAGAGCAGCTACTGGGAGCCTGTGATGCTACTCTTCGAAGTCTGGTGCAACTGCTGGGTGTTCGCCTGGTGGTAGGAGTGGGGCGGCTGGCAGAACAGCGGGCTCGCCGAGCACTGGCAGACATGGTGCCTGAGGTTCAGGTAGAAGGGCTCCTGCACCCTTCTCCTCGAAGCCCACAGGCCAACCGAGGATGGGATGCTGTGGCTAAAGAGCGGCTGAAGGAGTTGGGCCTCATGCCTCTGTTGACAGTTGAGTGAAGTGCCTAAAATATGCCCATTGCCAGGCTGAAGACAATAGGGAAAGCCATTGTTCCCAGGCATAGAAATCTCATCCTTGGACGTGGAGAAAACAGTATGCCAGCTGGGCTGAACATACGTGTAATAAGGTGCTATTTGTATATGTAACATCCTGACCACATCTCATCTGGAAAATGTTTACTTTCATTCTCTGAACTCTTTATACTGTTTCAGTCATAACACTATTCTCATTCTCCCTTGTAATTTGTGCCTCCTCTCTCATTTGGGTTCTTCCACTTTGGGCCTGATACCCATACACTACAGGGAGCTGGCAAGTAGATGCTTTCCAGATAACATGATACCTTTTGTCTCTTCCTCTTCTTTGGTGGTCTGGCTAAGTGGCTTATGGAGATGGTATTGGCATGTACAGGGGGAAAGGTTCCAACCAGAAACCATGACTATCTGCAGGAAACTTTGAACCTGAACTTTTAGGACATGGATGTAAGAAGTGGACATCAATGCAAAGGAGGGATCAAGGTTAGACTTGGAGAGGACGTCCTGACCCTTGAGGGTTGGAGGCACTGAAATGCACTACCAAGAGAGGGGATATTTCTGTTCTTGAAGATCAAACCTTCATATTCATACTTTGTGGTAAAGAACTGCTCTGCTCAGGTGGACCTGATGACCCCTGAAAACCCTTTTTAGCCTGAAAACTTATTTCTGGATGCATTAAATCCCTCACCCTTCTTTATTGTGTCCTTTTTCATTTGTCTCTGTCTTAAGAGGTTTAGGCTCCTGAGGGGTTCTGTTTTGCTGGGTAAGATGTATAACAGGCTGAGTGTATAATAGGCTAACTCAGGCTGGTCCCTGTTAGTTTAGGTTGGGTGTTAGAACAAAATGAGACACTCAAGTCATTCAGCAATTAACAAAAACAAATTTAGCCATAGCATAGAAAGAATATTCAACAAAGATATTGCAGCACCTATCCTTGACATCTCCCAAGTACTAGACGGGAATTTAATAGGGACGTTAAAGTTTCCAGAAGGTGAGTGAGAAGAGAACTCTTTATAGTTTCTGCGATAGGCTCACTATCTGCCAGAGTCTCTGCCTACTACCCATACACATTTAGCTAGTTCTTTCCCTAAAAGACAAGAAAACTATCCCCAAAATTAATTGGCCCAGGAGGCTAAGGCTCAAACACCATCTCCATTGATGCAGCTTCTGCCATACTGACTTGGCATTTCCCGGTGACTTAAAAGATAAGACCCACCCACATGGAGTTGGGGTCCTTCAGACTTTGGTGGAAGTTTCAAGGCCAGATGGGTTTCCACATGGAGGCCCAAGCTAAGTGCTGCAGTATCTTTTTGAAAGATTGTTTATAAGTTTAGAAGCCTAACTAGAGAAAAAGTTGGAACAAAGACTAAAAGACAGTGTAAGAGGATGATATTTTTAACAACTTGAATAATGATCTTGGTCTCCAAGGGGACTATTTGGAAAGGATGAAGATAATCTATTTTCCAGAAAAACTTAATCTGTAAAACAAAAGTTGCCTCAGTTAGTCAATGAAGACTTATTAATGTTTATTCCACAGTCAGGCACTGTTTAGCCCTGGGAATACAAAAGAAGACAAAAGACAATCCCTCTTCTCAAAAGAACTAACAGTCTAAACATGCAAACAAATACATACAAACAAGCTATATAAAGGATAAATTGGTGATAATCAACAGAAGGAAGGCACTAAAAGTAGGAATTAAGGGGATCAGGAAAGACCCTGTAGACTGGTATTTTAGCTAGGATTTGAATAAGACCGAGGAAGCCAGGAGGTGAAGATGAAAAAGGAGAGAATTCCAAGTTCAAGGGACAGCCAATGAAAATGCTAGGAGTCTGGAAATGTAATGTCTTATGCAAGGAACAGCAACAAGGCCAGTATCAGTGGAACGCAGAGTACATGGAGAGCAGTAGTACAAGGTGTAAGAAGTCTAGGAACTAGTGTGTGTATATAGAAAGGTTATGAAGGGCTTTTAATGCCAAGTAGAGGATTTTCTATTTTAACCTGGAGGTAGAATTCTCCCCTTTCTCAGAGAGCAGGTTTGGTTGAATGATGAGGTTAGAAGCCAAACTAGAGAGAATTAAGAAGAGAGTAAGGGGAAAAGAAGTGGAAGCATCTGTTGTAGGTAGTCTTCTCAAGGAATTTAGCCAGAAGGAGATATTTGGAACAATATGTAGCAAAGATCAATGGATGGATGGATGAAGTCAGAAGGTTTAGGGGGATGGGAGAGACATAGGCATGTTTATAGGTGGTAGGGAATAGCAAGTAGGCAAGGAAAGATTGAAGATAAGTGAGGGTATGGATGATGGGGGTGGGGAATGTACTGGAGAAGACAGGGATGGAATCTACTTGTGCATGTAATGGGGTTTGCCATGGCATGGAGAAGGACCAGCTCTTCATGTTGCAGTGGTATGAAGGCTGAGATGGTAACAGAAGGCATCTTAGATAGATGAATTGAGGAGGAGGGGAGAAGAGGAAGCTCTCTGTGAATGGCCTTACGTTTTTTCAGTGAAAGTTATGACAAGGTTGTCAGCTGAGAGCATGAAAGAAGGGAACTATGGGAGGTTAGAGAAAGTTATTCACTCGTTAAGTGGAATAGTGAGTTAATTAGGTAGGTATGAAAAGATTGCTTTGCTGCAGTGAGGGCCCAGTTGAGATTATGTAGCATAAATTGATCCAGTCAGCACAATTTCATGATTTTTTTTCTAGCTTCATTCAGCATCATGTGAGCAGGAGGGAGCAATCTAGGGCTGATGGAAGGATCAGTCATAGAATAAGGGGGCAAGGGATTCAAGAGAACAATGCAGCACTGAACTGGTTTGCTAAAGAATCAAAGAAGAGTATGTCCAGTGCAGGCGTGTAGGCCTGGGAAAGAATTAGAGGAATGAGGGGTTGACAGTTATTTGTGGATGAAGAACACAGTTTGGGGTTGCAATACAGAGGGAAAGAAGGAATAACAATAGATTCTGATGAAATAAGGAAATTTCAGAGTTTATAAACACAGAAGTAGAGCATTTGCAGGTGATGGTAAGATTAAGGCTCTGACCATCTCTATGTGTACTTGAGCTAGGGTGGAGGAGTAGATCATGATAAATGAGCAAATTGAGGAATGGGGAGGTAAGAGTGTTTGAGGAAGTATCAATATGAGTGTGTTGAACTCCCCTAGCATGAGGGCAGGAGTTGGGAAAGAAATTTAAGAGACTGTAAGCCATGTACTGAATTCATTAAGGAAAGAAGAAAGTCTGTAGACAACAGCTACCAGAATTTTGATTGGGTGGTAGTTATGAACTGAGTGATCCTCCAAGGAGAAAGAATTACTGAATGGCAGAGATAGAGAGATATTGGAAGTAGTACTGGGAATCAAGGAGTATTCCAACTCCCCCATCTTGACTAGTGAGTTGGGGGTAATTGAGTAAAAGTACAATCTTCTGGAAATGTAAAAAGGGAGGCTGCATCATTAGAAGGAAGCCTGGGTCTCAGTAAGAGAGCAAAGATGAAAGTGGAGGGAAAGAAAAAGATTTAAGAAGAAAAGTTTGTTACCTCTGGAGCAAGTACTCCCGGAAGCATAGTGGAAGTTGTGGGTAGGTTTAGAATTAGGGTTCTGGGGCATGAGAATAAAGAAGTAGAAAGGAAGGGATGGAGAACGGAGTTGGAATAATGATAGCTGGGGATTCAGATTCACTGGAATAGGGAGGGTATAAAAGGGCAGGAGTTTATCATTCACCTCATTAGGGTTTTGGCCTCTTAGGGTATTGGGCAGCTCAGATGAGGAACCACTAGGATGAGCTGATTGAATGACTAAATAAAGATCAAAGAGAAAAAATTCCTATATTTTCAAAAACATTTATAGCAGCTCTTTTTGTAGTAGCCAAAATGGAAATGAAGGGGATATCTTCTTACTGGAGAATGGCTAAACAAATTATGGTGCATTTTTATAATGGAATATTATTGTGCTATAAGAAATGACAAAATGCACAGCTTCAGAGGAAACTGGGAAGACATTTATGGTCTGATGGAGAGCAAAGTGAGCGTAACTATGAATTTATGTAGTAACAACAACATTATAGAGAAAGACAATTTTGAAAGACTTTAAAACTCTGATCTATGCCCTGATAAGCCACCAGTTCAGAAGACAGAAGACGGCACATGCCACTTACTGCCTGCCAGAAAAATGCAGAAAGAGGGATATATTTTTAGACATAACCAATATGAGAATTTATTTTGCTGAACTATGAATGTTTGTAATAAGAGTTTTTCTTTTTTCCTTTTTTTAAAGTTGCTCATTTGAGTGAAGGGTACAGTGGGAGAGACATTATAAATGTTTGTAATAAATAAATATATTTTAATAAAGAAGACAGGCTTAATAATTTAAATTTTTTTTAAAAGAAAGAATAAAAAAAGATGGGCTTTGACAGGAGATTTAACTTCCAACCTAGGAGACTGATGATACTAGTTAGCTATATGGTATATAGGTGTGGATGAATATGTTTTATTCAATACATGTTTGAGTGAGTTTGTAATTGTATTGTGAGGTCTCTGGGTTTACATGGTATTGACTGGTTCTAAGGAGTTTCACTGATGTTGCTGTGCATGATTTATACTCTGTGGTCTAGTATTATGTCCTTCCGATTTATAGTCTTGTGGATATGTTTCTTTAATGATCCTCTAAGGATAGGTATCTTTTCAGAAGTCTGCATATGAATTCCTCAATTTTTGCCTCCATATTTGTATGTCTGTCTCTTGGACAGTTTACATTTGCAACATTGGTTTGTTGTTGTTTTTTTTGTATACATATGTATTTGCCTATCCATCACAGTATGTATGTGAGTACTGTGTTCTATTATTTTTTAGTGAATCTGGCCCTTTTGGTGGAGCTGTGAAGTCTGAGTGCCCCTGTGTGTCAACTTGAAGGAGGGCCCCTTGAACAGCACTCAGAACTGACCCTGGAGATGCAGTGGATTTTGTGTGTTTTTACAATAGAAATGATGAGGCTGAGTATGCCATTGGGATACTTCAGTTGACCCAGTCTCTGGTCTCTTGCTAAAGTAAATGTTCATGTAAGAGGCTCCTACTCAATCTCTATTGTCCTTATCAGTAGAGACTGTGTCAAAGATGTCTGGCATTGAATAGAAAGAGTAGCCCTATTCAGTAGGCCTAAAAGGGAAAAAAAAACTTCACCTGTGTCAGTACATTTGAAAATATATTGCTGAAGACTCTGAAAACTCTGCCTTGGGCTTCTGGCAGGCGAAGGGAGAGAAGGCATGAATGCATTCTCAGCTCCATCACTCCTGTAACATTTCAGCACTAGAGTAGGTATAACTAAAATTTGTAAGTTTACAGAGTGTTTTTTCTTAAGTTCAAGAACATTTCAGTAGTTGAGTTTGTATAGCCCTTAATCTTGGAACATTTATTAGTGAGATACTTTTTCCTATAACTAATGAGTTCCATAATAGTTTCCATGCTGGTACAATAATCTAAAATTTATGTCTCTTAGAGAATCACTCCCGGGAATGCAGAAAGGGAGTTGTTCAGCCATGTGGAAAACTAGGCTGCTCCGATTAAAGTTTTATACATGTATAGTCATTTGATTATGTAAAATCTTATGCAGTTTTGGCATAATTCCAAAAAATGAAAAATATTGAATTTTTTTAGAGTTACTTGGTAACAGGAAAGCATTCCATCTGGTACTCAGGTTAGAAAAACAAAGTATACTAACTTTGTCTCTACTTAGGTAAGAAATAAGTATCCTATGTAATAATTTCTTGCTCTGTATTAACTGAACATTTAAAAAAATTTTTTGCCCTGTATTGATATGCAAACCAAACCAGGTTGGAAAAATAGAGCAGGTTCAAGCTTCCAGTGTTGGGATTGGGCCTGTGAATGACTCCTATACTTCCAGCCTGGGAGAGATGTGGAGACCCAGTCTTAATAAATAAATAAAGGACTAAGTAATTAAATAAGTGATAGAAAAATTTAAAGTCTTATTTTGAGGGAATGTGGAAAACTTCAGTTGCCATCCAAGACTAATTCACTTTCAAAATTAGCAAAATTCAATTATTCATATCATATATTATGGGATATATGAATATTTGTACAAAAATATATTTCAAAGAATGATCTAGTTTTATATACTAAAGCTCCAAAATAATATGAGATACCCATGTACCCTATTTAGATGTTAAACATCATATTTGGAATCTGTAAAAGTGCTCAAGAAACTTCATTTATTAAGTTCTGTCTCTCTAAAGGAGGTGGAAGAAGAATACTTTAATCTTGCAGTACTCAGCTAGATGGACCAGTGGATAGAGCACTGGACCTGGAATCCAGAAGACTTGATATCAAATCCTGCTTCAGACACTAATTGTGTGACCCTGGGCAAGGCACTTAACCCCTTGTGCATCAGTTTCCTATCTGTAAAATGGGGGTAATAATAGCACTTACTTCTCAGGGTTGTTGTGATGATAAAATGAGACAGTATTCGTAAAGCCCTTTGCAAATCTCAAAGCACTATGTAAATGCTAGGTATTATTACTCATTATATGGTTAATAGTCTTGATTGGATGCAGTGGTAAGTTGGGTTAGCCTGAGTAAGAAGAGAAGGTGGTTGCCTCCTGGGAAATCCCCCCATTACAGTCTAGGCCTGACTCAGGCTGGTCCTCTGGTAATTTAGATCTGATATTGGAATGAAATATTGGACACTTCTAAGTAATTCAGTAGTCAACATAAGGAGGTTTACTCAGCCATAGCATAGAAGAGATACTCATCAAGGATACAGCACTCTGCTTGAGTAGACCCAGGTTCCCCTCAACTGCATATGAAATGATATCTATCTGCCTAGTATGAAGGGTCTTGACTTCATGGGGATGAGGCTTTTTATGCCTTTAGGTGACCTGGAAGCCATGTCTGTACCCCTAAGGCTACCAGGAAGCTGCATGAACAGTAGTGCTGTAGTGGTTGTTCAGTTGTGTCTGACTCTTCATGACCCTGTGAACTATACTGTCTGTGGGGTTTTCTTAAAAAGGTACTTGAGCAGTTTGCCATTTCCTTTTGCAGTAGATTAAGGCAAACAGAAGTTAAGTGACTTGCCCAGGGTCATACAGCTAGTAAGTGTCTAAGGCTGGATTTGAACTCAGATCTTCGAAGCCCCAGCCCTCTATCCACTGAGCCACCTAGCTGCCAGTAGTAGTAGCGTGAGCTTTAGTCCTTTAGGACAATCGTGTCCTGGGAACAACTTCCTTGCCTTTTAGGGAATTGCTAGCCTACCCTTCAAGGCAGAAGTTGGGTAGAAAGGAATGGAATCTTGTGGTTATTAATCATAGGTTCATAACCTATTCTCTGCCTACCCCCTTCAAATATTTGGCTCATCCAAGTGGCATAAAACCTGACATTCCCTACAAAACCCAGAGGCAGGAGAGTACAGCATGTTCAGAGGACAGAATGTAGTCTAATTTGCCTGAACCACAGAGTAGATAAAAGGAAGTCATATGAGATAAGATTAGACGGGAGCTCAGAGGCCATCCAATTTAACCCTCTCATTTTACAGATGAGGAAACTGAGGCCCAGGGACTTTAAGAAGCTTATCATACAGCTAATAAGCATCAGAGACAGACTGATGACAGACTCTGGAGGGTCTTGAATGCCAGGCAAAAAATTTTAAACTTTACTCAGCAGTAAGAAGCCATTGAAGAGTTTTGAACAGAGAAATGACATAATCCATTCTAAGTATGAAAAAAAAAAGGTTTTTCTGGCATCGGTATGAAAGACAGATTGGAAAGAAGAAAGAGCTGAGGCATGTATAGCTGTATAGTATAGACTTTATCCATAAAACATCACATATATAAGTATGTGCATATTATAGAAGCAGAATGGCATTGTGGATAGAAAGCTGGCCTTAGCAGCAGCAAGACCTAGTTCAACTCCTGCCTCTGTCACATTCATACCAGCTCAGTGGTCCCATACAAACCATTTAGATTTTCAGTGCTCCTAGAAACTCTCTGAGACTGTAAATTGTAGAGAAAGTGTAGATCTGCGCTGGTGGAGGGAATTTACTCATCCATAGAGTTTCTTTTACTGATGAAATTACAGGTCCAGGTTCAATAGACAGATAGATAGATGTGTATAACACATATGCACATACAACACATATCATATATCATACAACACACACATATACATATATGTATATGTACATGTCTTACAATATAGCTACATACACATGTGTATACATATGTATTGGATGTGTGCATACGTGTGCATATGTGTGCTACAGTATGTAGCATTTTGTGTATATGTAATGCACATCTATGCAATAGATGTGCATTGTGTATATACACAGGTGTACATGTGTGTGCTTTGCACTGTGGTATATGTGCATTTGCACTGTATATGCAAGCACATTTATTCAACATGCATGCCAGACATTGTTGTTCCTTGATCTACCATGACTGCTGCTTCCTGTACCGTTCTTCCTCTGAGTTAAAACTGGAGATGACCACTAAAGGAAACTACCTGTTGTGACCTACAAAGGTGATTCAATTCACTGGTGAGGAAACAGCTTTCTGGCTTTCTCCCTGTGTTTGCTGCCCTGTCCGTCCCATGGTGGGCCATAACATGTCTGGCCAACTGTGAATCTGCTTCAGTTAACTGAGATGTGATAGTGAATTATTTATGCTTTTTTTTATTTTAAAGGCACAATCTCTTGAAGTTCTGTGCTCTGAGTTAAAAAGAATATTTATAAGAGAAGCTATGGAAGCCCCCAGGAAGCTGAAAAGTGTTGCCTTAATGCCCGCTGGATGTGGCAATCAGTCTTGCTACCAAGAAATGTGTAGCTCAGATCATTTGGAGGATAATTGGTCTTTTCACTACAGCCTTAATGATAGTCATTTCTTGCATGTAAATTCCTACGCTGCTTGTTTCAGAGTTAATGATCTTTCTGAATTCTCATTCAGACTGCCCTATTTTTATGTTAGCACCTTAGGGAACATGACAGAAAAGAAATACAGCCTCATTTATTTGTGATATTCTTGTTTCTGACAGTCTTCAACAATCTCTTTCTCTGAGGCTGAGCCTCAGATTTTCTAAAAGAATGAAAAATTGAGCTGAAGTTCTGAATATGGTATTTGAAGAGTAATGCTTTTGAATCAATTGTTAGTGCTTCCTCACCACTACCCTCCAAATTACTTTGTATATATTTTGTGTCTTTATCCATATGCATATTGTTTCCCCTGATTTAGAATGTAAGCTCCTTGAGAGCAGAGGCTGCTTATTTTTGTCTGCATGCGCAGAACCTAATAGGGATTGGTACACAGTACCAATAGTACTGACCTTCTTGCTGTTCCTAGCCCACTACAATCCATCTTTCAAATCCATGCCTTTTCTGGCTGTCCTCCAAGCTTGGAATATTTTTCCCACTCACCTCTGCTTCCCTAGATTCCTTTAAGACTCAACTCAGATCCCATCTTCTGTGAGAAGCCTTTCCTGGTCTCCCTCTCCTTCCCCCACATTACTGGTGCCTTCTCTCTGATATTATCTCCCATTTATACTCTCTATGTGCATAGTTGTATATACATAGTTTCCCATTGGAATTCAAGCTTTTTGAGAACTGAAGCCATGTTTTTGCCTTTCTTTGTATCCTCAGCATTTAGCTCAGTGACTGGGCACATAGTAGGCACTTAAGAAATACGTTTGTTGACTTAATGGCTGACTGACTAGACATTTAATAAAATGCTTGTGGAAATGAATTTAATTGAATAAGTTGTAAATGTATAATCACAGATTGTTTGAGCTGTAAGGGACTTTAAGGAATACATAATCATAATTTATAATTTTACATATAGTTGGGGGGAGTTGGTTATTTACTCCCCACCCCACCCCCAGTCTATTGATGTAATTATGGGGAGTAAGGAAGCAAAGTGCAGGTAAGAGAAGTTATGAGGTATTGAAATGTTAAAGAAAGAGTAAAGATTTGTCTATGCCCTGTTACTCCTTTACTAAGTATGAAGAAGTTTTCTAATGGAGTTAAAAGGGCAGTTTGCCCTTGATTGGTCAAAGACTAACCATATACCGGGTGGTTTGGGTTTTTTTTTTGTTTGTTTTTTTAATATAAATTTATTTTTAGTTTTCAACATTCACTTCCACAAGTTTTTGAGTTCCAAATTTCTCACCCCTCCCCCCACCCCAAGATGGCATGCATTCTGAATACCCCTTCCCCTAGTCTGCCTTCTCTTCTATCTCTCCCCCCTCCCTTCTCTTATCCCCTTCCCCTTCTATTTTCCTGTAGAGCAGGATAGACTTCTGTACCCCATTTCCTGTATTTCTTATTTCCCAGTTGCATGTGAAAACATTTTTTTAAAACATGTGTTTTTAAAACTTTGAGTTCCAAATTTTCTCCCTTCCTCCCTCCCCACCCACCCTCATTGAAAAGGCAAGCAACTCAATATAGGTTGTACATGTGCAGTTATGCAAAACACTTCCATAGTAGACATGTTGTGAAAAACTAACTCTATTTCCCTTAATCCTATCCTGCCCTCCCATTTATTCTATTCTTTCTTTTGACCCTGTCCCTCCTCAGAAGTATTTGCTTCTGATTACCCTCTTTCCCAATCTGCCCTCCTCTCTATCATCCCCCTGCTCTCTTGTCCCCTTCTCCCCCTATTTTCCTGTAGGGTAAGACAGATTTCCATACCCAATTGAATGTGTATGTTATTCTTTCCTTAAGCCAAATCCTATGAGAATAAGATTCCTCATTCCCTCTCACCTTCCCCTGTTTCCCCTCCACTGTGAGAGACTTTTTTTTCTTTTTTTTTGTGAGATAATTTACCCCATTCTACCTCTCCCTTTCTTCTCCGAGTATCATCCTCTCTCATCCCTTAATTTTATTCTCCAGATATGACCCCTTAATCTTCAACTCACCCTGTGCCCTCTATCTATCTATCTATATATACATACATATAATTTTTTTCCTTCAACTACCCTAATACTGACAAAGTTCTCATGAGTTACAAATATCATCTTTCCATGCAGGAATGTAAACAGTTCAATCTTAATAAGTCTCTTATGATTTCTCTTTCCTGTTTACCTCTTCATGTTCCACTGGAGTCCTGTATTTGAAAGTCAAATTTTCTATTTAGCTCTGGTCTTTTCATCAGGAATGCTTGAAAGTCCTCTATTTCACTGAATGACCATTTTTTCCCCTGAAGGATTATACTCAGTTTTGCTGGGTAGGTGATTCTTGGTTGTAATCCTATCTCCTTTGCCCTTGGAATATTATATTCCATGCCCTGGTCCTTTAATGTAGAAGCTGCTAAATCTTGTGTTATCCTGATTGTGTTTCCACAGTACTTGAATTGTTTCCTTCTGGCAGCTTGTAATATTTTCTCCTTGACCTGGGAACTCTGGAATTTGGCTACAATATTCCTAGGAGTTTTCCTTTGGGGATCTCTTTCAGGAGGAGATCTGTGGATTCTTTCAATTTCTATTTTGCCCTCTGGTTCTAATATATCAGGGCAGTTTTCCTTGATAATTTCTTGAAAGATGATGTCTAGGCTCTTTTTTTGATCATGGCTTTCAGGATCTATTTTCCAGGTCAGTTGTTTTTCCAATGAGATATTTCACATTGTTTTCTAATTTTTCATTCTTTTGGATTTGTTTTACAGTGTCTTGATTGCTCATAAAGTCACTGGCTTCCAATTGCTCTATCCTAATTTTTAAGGAAGTATTTTCTTCAGTAATCTTTTGGACTTCCTTTTCCATTTGGCCAATTTTTCTTTTTAGGGCATTTTTCTCCTCATTGGCTTTTTGGACCTCTTTTGCCATTTGGGTTAGGCTTTTTTAAGGTGTTATTTTCTTCAGTATTTTTTTGGGTCTCCTTTAGCAAGCTGTTGACTTGTTTTTCATGATTTTCTTGCATCACTCTCATTTCTCTTCCCAGTTTTTCCTCTACTTCCCTTACTTGCTTCTCAAAATCCCTTTTGAGCTCTTCCAAGGCCTGGGACTGATTCATATTTTTCTTGGAGGCTTTGGATGTAGGAGGTTTGACTTTGTTGCCTTCTTCTGGTTGTATGTTTTGATCTTCTTTGTCACCAAAGTAAGATAATATAGTCTGGCTCTTTTTGTGCTGCTTGCTCATGATCCCGGCCAATTACTTGAGTTTTAAACTCTTTGTCAAGGTAAGAGTCTGCTTCCAATGTGGAGAATGTACTGTCCCAAGCTTCAGGGGTTTGTGTAGCTGTTTTCAGAGATACTTGTAGGGACCTGTAAATTTTCAGTTCTTGCAAGGTGGTATGATAAGGGGCGAGGTGTTTACTCCTTTCCTGGCCTGTGAGCACAAGTATTCCTTTCTGTCCTGTAACTGTGAGGAGGGGTTCCTCTCCACAGCCACTACAAGCTCCACCATGCCAGTGTTCCTCCTCACCCCAGCACCGCCTCCCAGAACTGTGACCCGGATCCACACACGGGCAAAGCAAGAGATTCCTGCCTCAGCACTGGCAAAGAGATCCCTGCAATCCCTCTGTGATCAGCCACTGTATTCCCTCTCAGTCTGTGGGCCAGAAGCTCGGGAAGCAGCTGCCCCCTCCCCCGGGCCACACTCTTGGAGAATGGAGCTGAAACCCTGCCTTCCTCTCTGAGCAGCGACAGAAACAGACTTTTCCCACTGACCTTCTAAGTTGTCTTTGGCATTCGTGGATTGAGGAGTCTGGAAACCTCCACAGCTGCCCGAGATTCAGTCCTCTGAGGCCTGCTCCAGGTATGCTGTGGCCTGCACACCCACGCTGCACTCCCAGCCAGGTGTAATACACCTTTCTGATCAATCATCCAGGTTGTCTTGGGCTGGAAATTTGTTTCACTCTGTCTTTTTGTGGGTTCTGCTGCTTCAGAATTTGTTTAGAGCCATTTTTTATGAGTATTTGGAGGGGTTTGGGGGAGAGTCCAAGCAAGTCACTGCTTTCACTCCGCCATCTTGGCTCCGCGCCCCCCTCCCTGGTGGTTTTTAAAAGGCTGTGCTTGTCATCTCTGGGGAGAGTTGGGTTGCTGTGTTTGTCCTTCATTTTTGAAGAGGACCATGACATCAGGGAGACGATGACATGACTTGCAATTAACTTTCATTTGAGTGAGGGAGGGCTGTGCAAAGTCACCAGCCTCACTTTCTCCTCCAGAGCCATCTGGTTCCAGTGTCCAGATTTTCATCAGGACAACTGGATATGGCCCAGGATGCATTGGGGGGCCTTGGCCCTTTTAAGCTAAGGTCTTTTCAGGTTCTCACTTTGAGTGAGGCAAAGCCCATTAAGAAGTGAGTCAAGAGATGGCCCCTTTTAATTAAAAAAAAAAAATCAAACTGGGAGGCGAAGACCCTCAGGGTTTCTGGCCAAAAGAGAAACAGTTACTATTTACATTCACTCTGAGCCAGGGCAGAAGAGCTTTGTAGAGAATGATTGTTACCAGAGGACTGAAGTAAGGAAGAAGGAGATTTCCTTTTCTTTTTTTTAATTAATTTATTTTAAGTTATCGACAATCACTTCTGTAAGCTTTTGAGTTTTAAATTTTTCTCTGCCTCCATCCCCAAGACAGCCCGCAATCTGATATAGGCTTTACATTTACATACCCATGAAACATATTTTCACATTTGTGATGTTGTAAGGAAAAATTAGAACCAATAGGAAGAACCACAAGAAAGAGAAAACAAAACAGAAGAAAAAAATAACAAAAGTATACTTCGATCTGCATTCAAACTCCATAGTTCTTTCTTTGGATGTGGATAGTGTTTTCCATCATGAAGCCTTTGGAGTTGTCTTAGATCCTTCCATTGGTGAAAAGGGTTAAGTCTATCAACGTTAGTCACCACACAGTGTGGCTGTTACTATGTACATTGTTCTCCTGGTTCTGCTCACTTCACTCAGCATCAGTCTATGTAAGTCCTTCCAGGTTTTTCTGAAGTCAGCCTGTTCTTCATTTCTTATAGCACAATAGTACTTCATTACACTCATACACCACAACTTGTTCAGCCATTCCCCAATTGATGGGCATCCTCTCAATTTCCAATTCTTTGCCACCACAAAAAGAGCTGCTATAAATATTTTTGTACATGTAGGTCCTTTTCCCATTTCTATGATCTCTTTGGGATATAGTCCTAGAAGTGCTATTGCTGGGTCAAAGGGTATGCACATTTTGATAGCCCTTTGGGCATAGTTCCAAATTGCTCTCCAAAGTTGTTGGATCAATTCACAATTCCACCAACAATGCATTAGTGTTTCAATTTTCACACATCTTCTCCAGCATTTATCATTTTCCTGTTTTGTCATGTTGGCCAGTCTGATAGGTGTGATGTGGTACCTCAGAGTTGTTTTGATTTGCATATCTCTAATCAATAGTGATTTAGAGCATTTTTTTCATATGACTATAGATGGCTTTAATTTCTTCATCTGAAAACTGCCTACTCATATCTTTTGACCATTTATCAGTTGGGGAAAGGAAGGAGATTTCTGTCCCCCACTCCCATAAACCATGGTATCTTGCAACAGAGATAACTGAGAAACAAAATATACCACATCCAGCAGGGAGCAGAAATAATCCAGGCATGGGGCAGCTAGGTGGCACAGTGGATAGAGTGCCGGCCTTGAAGTCAGGAGGATCTGAGTTCATATCTGGCCTCAGACACATAGCACTCACTACCTCTGTGACTCTGGGCAAGTCACTTAACCCCAATTGCCTCATTAAAAAAAAAAAAAAAGAAATAGTCCAGGCAGAGAGTAGTTTCAAGGAGTGTGACCTCTGGCAGTCTAGAGAAGAGTTCTCTCTGTCTCTCTCTCTCTCATATATGTTTATATACATATGCATATACATATCCTTATATGTATATATACATACATGCATATAAATATATATGCATATATTTATATGTGTACATATATAAATTTAGCCATATATACACAAGTGCATCATACGAATGTGTATGTATATAATGCATATGTATGGATAATATATAGTTATGTGGGTGTATGGGCTCTTCTTCCTTCCTCTTTCTTCCTTCCTCAGAAGTAGTCTGGGCAATTCTCTAATTTAGTTAGACCCTTCTTCTTTAACCCAAGACTCAAAAGAGAAAATCAAGGTCCTTAACTCTATTATATTTACCATATAACCCTCAACATGGGCACTTAATTTTTATTTACAATCTGTGTTATTTAGTGGGGGAGGGGATCAACACTAAATTTGGAGTCAGAGCCTGGGTTTAAATCCCGGCTCTGCTACTACTGCCAGTGTTACTTAGGATGTCCTGCTACCTTTCTAGACTTCAATTTCCTTCTCTGTAAAATGACATGGTTAGACTTTTTGTTGTTGTTGTTGTTCAGTTGTTTTCAGTCATGTCCAGCTCTTCACGACCCCATTTGGGGTTTTCTTGGCAAAGACATTGGAGCAGTTTGCCATTTCCTTCTCCAGTTCATTTTACAGAGAAAAAAACTGAGGCAAACAGGGTTAAGTGACTTGCCCAAATCACCCAGCTAGTAAGTGTCTGAGGTCAGATTTGAACTCCTGAAGATGAGTCTTCTTGATTCCAAGTCCAGTGCTCTATCTACGGTACTACCTAGCTGCCCCAGGGTTACATTAGATGATCTCAGAATTCCTTATCTTACAGATATATGACCAGAGGAAAAGAAAATGAAATTTGAATAGTATCTGAAAAATATATTTTTGCATCTAAAAAGTACCGTTTCATTTCACCTTTATTTCCCATGAGATGTCTGCAGCACCAACTAAGTTAATAACATTTTTACCCATCTTAGTTCATATTCAGTAGAATGTAAGCTCCTTGAGGGATTGTTTTGTCTATGTACCTCTAGTGTGCTTACCTTAGTGCTTTGTGCAGGCCAGAATTAAAGAAAATTAAAATAAGGAATTAATTAGTAAAAGAAGATTTAATTAAGTAATTAATTAAGAATGTTGGAAATAACCTCTGATGCCCAAATAAGCACAGTACATTTGACAGACTCAGGATGAGTGAAGCAGTGAAACCTTTAATATGTTTCCCAAAGGAAGTAGGTGTGGAACTTGAGATGAGCACACACACACTACAGAAGTGAGAGCAATCCTTATATCCCTATTCCCGGTGGCAAGTCCCTCCTATCTGACTTTCATAGGTAGAAGTCAGCACAGGTCACAGACTTCCTGAAATGCCCACCACATGTTCCCCTAGGTAAGTTTCAAGCAAGTGCACTCTAAGTAAAGCTCAACTTTTGTCCTCCTTCTAGCCTCTTTAATCAAACAACCAGCTTCACCCAATTTTAGCTGGTTCTTGACTCCTGACCCAGATCTACTTTTCTTTCAATCTCCTTATATGGAAATATAATTATTTCTTACTTCTCACAAGAAGAATTAATTAATAAAAGAAAATAAAAAATAAAATTAAATATATTTGACACTATCTTCTAGTGTTAGGTTCAAGCAGACTGTAGCACATGCATTACTAAGGATAACTTGTACATGAAAAGGCATAAAAAAGATTGTCAAAGACATATACTATAAGAAAAAGAGTAGATTGGTCACGCAGCAAGAGCGGAGTCTAATTTTGCAGCTGAATGTTGCCCTAGCAATCCTTTATATACAAATATCCACAAATATTAAAAGAGCCAGAGGAAGCCCTCCAGAATTGTAGATTGGATTCTCTAGAGAGGATTTGTGAAAAGACAAGGACAAGAATCTCACATATGAATGGGATGCAGTCTTCATAGATTGAGGGAATACTCATACCGGGTAGACTATGCATAAATTGATGTACAGAAGTATCTTTAGTAGGTCCATCACAAACAATAAGCTCTGTATGGATATTTTTTGCTTTGTTTTAAGTACCAACTGAATTTCCACTTGGATAACTGTTCAATGAATGTTTCCTTTCCTATCTTTTTTGACAGCTTTATCTATTTAAGGAAAGTTTCTTTGGAAGGCTCTTTGCTCTTTTAGTTTCATTAAAAGACCTAAGTTCACAATGGAACAAAAATTTGAGTGTTTGAATTGGCCAGAAGCATAGAAAAAGATCCTGAATATTATATCTCTGAAGCAGTGGGCATTGTGAAATCATGGTCACCTTTGATCTTCTTTTTCATCAAAGTACAATAAAGGTTTTTTGAAAGTGTAATCAAAGCACAAGAAAGAAAGATGATACTGTAAGTTGGGCTATTCAGTTGGATCAGCTCTGGACTATTTTTTTTTCTGTCTGATCTTGCTTCCTTACTATAGAACTGCTTATTTTTCTCAAATCTTCAGATACATTACTTATTTAAACATTCCCTTTCTGGTCTTTTCTTTCCTCTCCACTTGGCTGTTGATTGTCCTTTCACTATGTGACATTATCCCTTTCAGGTTATGTTTTAGAACTTTTCAACCACCCTTTTGTCCATATTGAATGCTAATACAGTCTAGCCAATCAGTGGTCAATTTTTCATCCTGTAATTTCCAGAAATAAGATTGAAAAAAAAATTTTTTTTAAAGATTTCTGAATACAATTATTTGAATGCATTCCAATGTGCTTAACTATAAACAAGTATACTTCTTACTTCTGTGATGTTTGTTACCTCACCAGAATATACATCTTGAATCCAAATATGATTGTTATAATATGCATCTTGAACCCAAGTATGGATTCAAAATAAGGGTACTTGGCCCTTCTGCCCAATGAACCTTAATCTGTGTAGCCCACTACTAAAATAATTTTCATATTACCATTTAATCTGTTCCTTATAATTGGATCCACTCTAGAAGTTCATTTAACAAGCCTGCAGCATGCCAGATGCTTTGCTAGAAATTCAAAGATAAAAACCAAAAAATTGCCTGTCCTCTAGAGTCTTCTATAATTATCTCCCAAAAGGAGGTATGTGAATATTGGAGATATTCTTGGAAAGATGATAATGTATGACAGAAGATAACTATCCATTTATGGGTTCAAGGGATTAAGGCAGAACTCATGCTCAAGGAATTTCACTATAATCTGTTGATAGTATTGAAGATAACATAATGAGTACAATGAGCACACATACAACTTACCTTACAGTTACCTAGTTCCCTATTCACACCCTGACTGTTATGGTTAGCAGCACCCATAATATCCAACCAAGAGCTAACCAACTCCGAACCCTGTGGAATGGACATGAGTGGCTCCTTGATATCCCTAATGGGGACATTTCTTTAAACTTATAAGTAAACAACCTACTCAGGTGCCCATTATAAAGAAAAACCAAGGCACTTGCGAATATAACAATAAGTAAGTTAATTATAAGCATATACACCTAGGCAGATATAATTTAGTTGGTGTACAGTGGTTATACCTATGTATCACTCTGGTTTTTTTATGTTTGTTAATGTGTCTTCCCTCTCCCAATTTGGGCAAGAATTGGTGAGGTAACAAACCTGATTAACATTTATCAGGTAGAACTACTCCATCCATATTTTCTTTTTTCTCTGCCAAAGAGAATGACAGGAGAAAAACAGCCAGAAGTGAAGTAAGATGATGAGAAGACACCTAGCTACTTTTCATATGTCCAAGTCACTTAACCTAAATGAATTAAATCACAGGTCCTGAAAGAAAATAAACATATGTGATTACAAAGCCAGTGTCAATGGTCTTTGGAAAATAGTGGAATATAGGAAAAGTACCTTAGTATTGGCATATTTTTTAAACTATAGGTCAGTGACCATGATGTCAATTACTGACAATATTTTAGAGTACATTTTTAACCAGCAGTCCAGAGTCAATACTTTGAGTCCACACAGGCTAGGATCAGAGTGATGCTGGAGGCATCATTTACAATTCTCTTTGACTCAGAACCCACCCAAGGTATCCCCTGGACATATCAGAGTTTGAATTGTGTTTGCCTGTTCAAGGAACAATAGAAAACACAAATAGAAAATACAAATTCTGTAGTTTATTCATTTAGTTCATCGTTTAAATATCTCTACCATCTGACACCTAACTTCTTTTCCATCTGATTTCACTATATGCTCCAAATTTCATCCTAGCTGAATTACTATAATATACAAGATCTATTCTAGATAATGATCTTGGACTTCATCAGATAGTCTCTTTTTTCTCTGTTATCGCCTCAGTCTCCTCAATCGCCTTCTGTTTGTTGCCTCAGTGCCTGGAACATTCTCTTTCTTATCTCTACCTACTGGACTTTTTCTTTTCCTTCAATGCCTATCTCAGTTCCTTCAAACCTTCCTTGATCATCTGAAAGTAGTTTCTACGTCCTTAATTTTTCTATTACTTTATCCAGACCCCTTCTTCACATTATTATTTGTATCATTTTTATTTGTATAGTTGTCTTAACTGCATCGCATTCCCAACCCCATTAGATAGTAAGCTCCTTGAAGGCAGTCACTGTGTTATTTTTCAGTTTTCTATCCCCAGTCACTTAGCTAAGTACCTTGCATGTAAAAGGCACTTAATATGTTTTTTTAATTGAATTGAAAGACATTGAAAGGATAGAATGCATTCAAGGAAGGTAACTGTGATACTGTGAGGGGACTCAAAAAGCTATTGGAGGATGTGTTATAAGAACTGGAAGGGCACTAGGTAGTGCATTGGATAGAGTACTAGCCCTGTAGTCAAGAGGACCTGAGTTCAAATCCGGATTCAGACACTTGACACTTACTAGCTTTGTGACTCTGGGCAAGTCACTTACCCCTATTGCCTCACTAAAAAAAAAAAAACCTCAAGATGATTAACGTAGAGAAGTTAAGGTCTAGGGCAAGTATGACTGATGCCTTAAGATATTTGAAGGGCTGTCGTATAGAAGAGAGATTAGGCTTGCTTGAGCCCTATAACAGACAGAGAGTTTGTAGAAAAGGCTATGACTTTATAAGAGTTTTAAAGAGAGACTGAACCCAAACTCTCTCTTGATTTCAGATATGTCTGCCCTCTTCCTTTACTTATCCTTATTTGTTGTATAACAACCAAGTGCTAAACCTTTGGGTTTCACCTGAGCTGACCCCTAGACAAATAACTCAATTTCATATAAGAATTGTTGCTGGCCCCTAACTCATAAGGCTTCTACTCCAATCAAAGCCATCCCTAGAACTTAGCACAGTTCTAGATATGTAGTGGGTACTTAATAAATGCTTGTTGATTGAGTTAACATCAGGGAAGAATGACCACAGCAACTCTTTCAGTATAGAGATTGTCCAGCCTAGTTTTCCTAATAGTAATTAGTTACATAAGTGATCTCCTTGGAGCAAGACCAATAAGTGAAAATCACATGCTCTTTATTTTCTCCTTTGCTAGCAACTTGATGTCCTTGGGTAAGTCAATTCAATTTTGGAGGGCTTCAGCTATTCAGGAATTGGATTACATGATTTCTAATATTCCTTCTGAATCTATTTCCTTTGCACTTCTTTTTCTTTAGTCTCTTCATAGGTTTATGGCATCCCATTAAGTCACCAGGCCATTGACATTCATGAACTGGAAATTGACTATTCTGGGTAACATCTACCTAACCTTACCTTGGTGATTACTGGCTTAGTAGCAATAAGAAAATCATCAAATGGCTTTTATTATGATAAACTTCAATGTGTTCTGGTCTCAAAATGATAAAGAAATGGATACTCTCAGAATATAAATATACTACCCTGTTAATATTTAATATTTTAATAAAAGGAGTCTTAAATATTAATCTCATTTTCTTTGTTCACAAATTTACGTCACAGGAACCCCAAGGGCAAGCAATAACCTGTCCCTAAACTTGAGCAGTTTTGCTTTGGAACTTGGGTCTAGAGTAGTTTCTGTAAGATAGTGGTCAGTAAACTCAGGAAAGTCATCTTTTCTGATTAACTCCATCCATCCCCTACTTTCTTCTCCCTCATTGCCAAAAAAAGGTTTAACTGCTTTTTCCCTTTCTCCATAGACATCACACGTTTATATTATGTGAAAATCCTGGAAGGGAAATATATCTTTTTGCTTGCCTTTTAAACAGACTGAAATTATTCCTATAAGCCCTACTTAAAATTGTCATGTAGGCAAAATTAGTTTTCAGCACTCCCAACCCTTCTTTTTCTTAACTCCTTTTCTCTATACTACATCCAACACTGGGGCATTCCAATGGGGACTCAGGTCGCTCCCTATTCTCCAAACTTTTCTCTTCATCCTCCCCATCATCATACTTGTGCCTGATCATCATATTATCATCTGTCCTGTAACTCATTCCCTAGAAGCCCTGATCTTTTATAAATAATGTGGGTGCTATCAATTTTTCAGATCATATACTTCTATTCCGGTGTGTTATACTCCCTGGGGTGATATGTTGGAAGACTGAATTTGGAATCATAGAAGGACTTGGGATTCAAATCCTAGCTCTGCCATTTATGCCTCTGTGACCCTGACATATTGTGTGTGTGTGTGTGTGTGTGTGTTTGTGTGTGGGCGTGCGGGTGTACGTGTGTGCATACACATGCAAGCGTGCTTTTTCATGCTTCAGTTTCCTAATCTGTAAAATGAGGAGGTTGAATTAGATAATCTCTGAGATCTCTTCTACTTCTTAAATTCTATAGTGTCTAAAATCCAGTTAAAATGTATGTGTCCAAAAAAGCCCTTAATAAATAAGCATTTATTAAGTGCCTACTATGTGCTACTTAGTGCCAGACACTGTTCTAGGCATTGGGGGGAGAAAGAAATTATCTCTGTCTTCAAGAAGCATACATTTGATCAGAGAATACAATACGTTCACATATACATGAGTATATACAAAATTGAACATATAAATAATCAGGGGAGGAAGACAAAGGTAGTTGAGGGTATCAGAAAAGGCTAAATGTGGCAGGTAGCATTTCAATTTAGTTTTAAAGGAAGCAAAGGATTCTAAGAGGCAAAAGTGAAGGAGTATGTTCCAGGCATGGGGGACAGCCAACATAAAGGGATGAAGATACAGATATATAGAGATTAGAGAGGGAGATAGCATCTGATGTTACAGTACATAGAGCACTAGGCTTGGAGTTGGGACATTCTGAATTCAAATCCAGTCTCAAACACTTGCTAGCTTTGTGACCCTAGGCAAGTCACTTACCTTCTGTTTGCCTGAGTTTCCTCAACTGTAAAGTGGAGATAATAATAGCACGTACTTTTTCAGGATTGTTAGGAACATCAAATGAAATATTTGTAAAAGTGCTTAGCACAGTTCCTAGCACATAGTAGGTGCTTTTAAAATGCTTACTTCTTTCCCCACCACCACCCACAACGTTAGAATGACACTAATAGTGAGAATTTCAGGTAGGCTGATGAGTTTCAGTCAGATAGGCTTCTCATATATAATTTTACATAGTTCACTGACAACTTTACTCCTTCCCACAAATGTGAAATGTGAAATAAACCTTATAGTGCCCAATTTAATTTACAGGAGATACAGGAAAGCTGACAGAGCATTTGAAGGGCATTTATTTGGAAGAGGTCCTTGTTCTGCTTGGCACCAAAAGACAGAACTAGAATAAATGGGTAGAAATTTTAGAAAGGCAACTTTCACCTTAGTAACAGCAAAAAAATCCTAACAATTAAAATTGTCCTAGTAATCAAAATAGAATGGACTACACCAGTTGCTAGGGATGCATTAAAGGGAATTCCTGTTGAGAGATTTGGGGTTGGACCGGATGCCCTCTCAGGTAATTTACAACTTAGATTCTGGGGGATCTAAGGCTTTCCTAAGTGTTAACATCAATTAAGCAAAGCAACATAAAGCGTATATATAACATGTGGCTGCATAGATATATGTGCTTAAGAGTAAATCATTTTTCTGTGAAAAGAACTGAGCTCCAGCTATGTGTGGTCATTAGATTTTCATTACTTTATTAAAAATATAAGGAATCATTTCACCTGTTTAATGTGCATCAAAGAAGACTGTGACTATGAAGTTAAACTTTAATGAAAACTCTAGTGGTACATCAGAATTTATAATCATTAGAACTCAGCAATGTGCTGTGGGCTAGAATGTTAAAATATTTAAGCCAGCAAAAGAAGATCCTCATAATATGGTTTGACTAAAATACTGAAACTTTTAAAATTGTCTCAAAATTTCTTGAAACAATTTAGAATGTTTTTAGATGTAAGGACATTTTTACTTTATGGATAATTGTTCACAATAATGTAAAATAATGTCTTTAGTGAATGAACAACATTAGGTATATGTTTTTAAACCTGTATACATATTTAATTCTATGTCTCTTAAACACAGTTGAAATGAAGAGATTTGGATGGTTTCCTTTAGGACTGCAATATACATTTTAATATTCATCAAAATCCTTGGAAATAAATTATATTTACAACTGAATGAGAGGCCATATGAATGAAAATAGTTATTGAAATTTAGAGCTCAGTACTTTTATTCTCCTGTCCGTTCTGTATTCCTTTCTTTTCCTTGCTCAAAACCATTTTTCCACGCCCATATTTTCTCCCCTAGTCCACCTTTTTATGCTTCTTTCCTTATATTCTTCCTATCTCATTGCTCTCCCAGTTATGCAGACACTGACTGAACTATGAGACAAAGGAAAGGAGTTGGATGGCCCACCATGTTTTGCAGAGGGGTGGTATTATTTTCTTCCGGGCCAGTAGCTAAGTGGTTTAGTGGTTTTCTGTTGATTTTGCATTCTACCCCCAAAAACTCTGAATTCTTGTCTTGTTCCCTATAAGAGAATATCTGCTTTGTATCTAAGTTCCAACACTAGGTTTCCTGATATCCCAAATTCTCCTCTGCCATCCTTTCCACACAGTTTCCAAAGGGTTTTCCCCAAAGCATATGTCTGACTGTAACACTCAACTACCCAGTAAATTCCAGGGGCTTCCTGTTATTTCTATGATCAGATATAAACTCTTCTTGGCATTTTAAGGCCCTTACCATCTGGCCTCCAGCATATCTTTGCAGCCTTATTATGCACCACTGCCCTGTTACACACATCACCATCCAGCCAAGTTGGCCATCTTACTTTTCCTCCTAGCCAGCACTCCCATCTTCTGCCTCCATGCCTTTACAATGGTTCTCCTCCATACTTCTTCCTCACCTCTGCCTCTTAGAATCCCTTTCTGTCAAAGTTCAGTTCAAACAATACCATCTACAAGAAGCCATTCTGAATTCTCCTGCTGCTGGTACCTTCATATATTTGGTATATCCCTCTATATGTACGTTTTGTGCCTCCAGCTAGATTGTAAGCTCCTCCTGGGCAGGAAGTATTTCACTTTTATCTTTGTATCCTCCATGCCTAGCACAGGGCCTGGAACATAGTATGAAAGTTAATCAAGATAAAAGAAAATTTGTATTTTATATACTATGATTATACTATGATATTTTATATTTTATTAATATATTTAATATATATAATAAATATATTTATTATTTCTTTTTACATTTATTATATAATATTACATTGTTAATTATATATTATAAATAATATATAATTATATATTTACTATACATAATTATATATTATAAATAATATATAATTATATATTTACTATACATTTAATATATTATATAATAAATTATTTCTAAATAAAAATATTGTATTTTATAAATTTAGATTTTCTATGCTATGGTTATATAGTAAACCTGAAGCCTTTTTACATATTTTTTTTCCAAGGCAATTGGGATTAAGTGATTTGCTCAGGGTCACATAGCTAGCAAATATCTGAGGCTGGATTTGAACTCAGGTCAAGTGGTCTGATCACTATGCCACTTAACTGTGCCACCCCCCCCCAGCCTTTTTATATCTTGAAAAAATGTTTTATGATGTAAATTGGTCATCCTTATGCTGGAATCATTTGTTTTACACAATTTGGCATTAAGTTCACAAATTTTTGATATGTATTTAAAAATTTCAAATTCCTCATAAAACTACACTTTGATCACATTGGATATTAAATATCCCTTTAAAGAACAGTCCACTTTTCCAAGGCCAGCCTTGATTATAGATATTCAATGAGGTTTAAATAAGGTAGGCTTGAATGATTCTTGAGTCATCCTCTACTCCTCACTCTCCTCAATATCCAATCAGTTGCCAAATCTTGTAGATTCTACTTCCATGGTATCTTGAGCATCTGTCCTGCCTCTGTACTAACCCAGATGTCCCCTTAGCCTCTTTCACCTGGACTTTTGTAATGATCTCTTAGTTGGTTTCTCTGACTCAGATCTCTGCTCTTACCAATTCACCTTCCACACAGCTGCCAAAGTGATATTCCTAAAGCACAATGTTACTCCTCTACTGAGTAAACACAGGGGTTCCCTCTTAACTAGGACTAGATATAAACTCCTCTGGCATTCAAAGCTCTTCATACTTTGGCCCCTTCCTATCTTTCCAGGGTTCTTACAAATTGCTCCTGTCCAAGCACTCTGCAGCCCAGCTATATTGGCTATACATGCTTCTGTCTGGGGCCCTATGGATACAGCTGTCTCCTACTGGTCTAGAAGTTCCTCTTCAAAGATAGATGGCTGATGGGGGAGGCAGAGGAAAGAGAAATTACCTTCGTTCTCCCCAGGGTTCTCTATCACAAGCAACTCAGGGCTTGTAAGGGCTTCAACTCTCAACGTCCAACTGATGCAGTTTAACTAGGGCTTAGCTATTTAAAGCCCTTGGAGACCAGGCTAATTTGTTTGTTTGGGCAATTGCTTTGTTCCCTTCTTGACTCATCGTAGAGGTGTTACCACTTCATAAAGGGATCTGATCAGGTTATAGAAATATTTTTATAGTTACTTTAATACTAACACCTTGTGATTAAATTTTGGGTCTTCTGTGACTACACCAACTGGGTTATACTTTTTGCTTACTAGAGCACATTGACAATGAATGTATCATATCCCCTAGTTCAGTTGGAAAATTATTCAGCAACAATCGATAGAGCCCCATTCAACTATGCTTTTGAAATCTAGCAATAGAGTGTTTAGGAAGGAGGCGAAGGCACTCAATTAAAAGGAACTAGATGGAGATAGGTCATAAGAAAGACTTGATCCAAATTTTATGTAGCTTAAGGTTTTTTTTCCTGCTTTAGTGAAATATAGATGGGCATGGCTTCTGTGGAATTGTAGGCTATGTGCCTTCTCAGCAATATGCACAGTTTTATGGGAAGAGGTATTAAAAATAGAACAAAATGGATTTAACTGAACTGTCTCATGTAATAGACTGATGGGAGATTTGGGAGGTCAGCTAATGGTGTGCAGAATCATTCACTTTAAGATGAAGCAATGAAAAAATCCAATTCACTATTAAAGGTTAAGTGAAAATGACATTTCATCTCTATGATGAAAATAAAAGAATAACATGAGTCCAGCATGCAGTCACAGACACTCTGTGGGCATATCCTCAAGATAACTCTGAGATTGTAGGAATTTTACAGCTCCCGCCCCATGCCAGTCATATGCAATGTCAGAGTTTTATGAAATAACACCCAATTAATATCCAATGCAATTTGGTGTGATTGGATGAAATGTGTCCAAGCATATCTAGGAATCACGCATCAGTGGAGGTATTAAAGATTAATTAGATATAGAATTGAAGTTTCAAGGAATAAAATTCAGGTGATGCTATCTAAAAGTGAAATGGGCTGCCTTGAGAGGTCTTCAAGCAGAGGCTGGATAAGCACTTATTAGGTGTGGTAGGTCTGGAATTCTTTTTGTATATGGGTTGGACTAGATAACTGCTGAGGTGCTTTCCAATTTTCAAATTGTGTGATTTTATGATAAAAGAGAAATGGCTCAAACTGAAGCCCAATTTAGAACTGATACTTGCTTTAGGAAGTCCGATTTAAGATTTAGCCTTTTAGCTTTCATCAATCAATAAATTAATAAATAAAAAATAAATCAAGCCTTTTAGCTTTCATCAATCAAATCTTTATGCCTATTTTGTATATTTATGTATATACACAAATGTATATACATAAATATGCACATACACATATATACATATACACACATGTGTATATGTGCATGCCTATGTGTTATACCAAAAGTCTTAGCAGTTTTAAGATTTTATAGCTTAGAATTACACTAGGGCTTTTTAGGCATCATGTGTTTTATATGTGTGTGTGTGTGTATGTATGTATATGTATGTATGTATAATATTTTATACATATATACATACAGACATGTTATATAATATAGGAGTCTCATTTCTGGTTTGGTCAGAGGATCCCATGATTTACAGTAGGAAGGGTTCTTGGATATCATCCATATCATGTATATGGAGGAAAGAATGAGAGACAGACAGTGACAGAGAAAGAGAGAAGAGAAAGAGAGAAGAGCAAACTACTGTAAGAAAATCAGTGAAAGGGCTACATTTTGACACTTGTCCTAGAATAGATTATCCTAAAAACAAATCAATAAAGCCAACATTTGGAAGAGGGTAGGGCTCTTTGGTTCACCAAAAACAGATCAATAAAACATATCCTAAATGAGAGCTAATGTTGGAGGAGTGACATTCCTGAATCAGTTAATCACCAAACATGTACTAAGTGCCAACTATATGTGAGCCACATAGATGCTGGGAATCCAAATACAAGAGTAGCTAATTCCTTCCCTTAAGAAGCTGAACTCTCTTGCTTCACTATAGCCATATTTCTAGAAGCTTGTCAATAATTGACTGTAATAGACTTGTCTACCTAGAACTTTGCTTTTTTTAAAGTAAGTATTGTGGAAAATATCTTTTGCAATATTCTAGGTGGAGTTTAGGCCAAAGAAACAAAAAACAAGTGGATTCCACTTTAAGAAAATCTGATAGATGAAATTCGTATTTGTTTTGATCAATATAAATATAAACTACAGGTGACTATTTGGTTTACAAAATAATTCATTGAAAATAATTACTCAACAGTGCCATGATTGGGGTGAGATGAATGGTATTTAGAAGGCTCTGATGGCATTTAGACTCCTTTACCCCAAAAGCAAATGAAGAACTAGCTAATAAGGATATTAGAATAGATCATAACCTTCCTTCTCCTGATACTCACCCCTGGGTGAATTCTTCCTTGTGCCAGCCCTGCCCTAAGGACTGGTGCCCCAAGGTCTCTACCCATGTCCCATTCCCTATTGAATTTGTTTTTAAAAAGTGATTTGGGGGCAGATAGGTGGCACAGTGGATACAGCACCGGCCGTGGATTCAGGAGGACCTAAGTTCAAATCCGGCCTCAGACATATAACACTTACTAGCTGTGTGACCCTGGGCAAGTCACTTAACCCCATTGCCTAACCACCAAAAAAAAAAGTGATTTATTTTTATGAAGCTTGCTCTTGGTGCTAATGGATAGTTACAGCTCTGTTATTCACAAAACATTCCTTTAAGTGACAATCTCCTCTAATAGACTTAATTTACTATATTATTTCAGGACTCTGATTTATACTTATCTTTTATAGAACAGTTTATATACAAGTTCTTATACCAGGTCATAATGGAAAAAGCATTGGATTTATATTGCCTATATTACAGGATTATTATAAAGAAAGTACCTTATAAATCTTAAAAATTATATATGTGAATTGTTATCATTAAAATTATCATCCCATCAATATGGCCCACTCTTTCAAACTTTCCTACAACTCCCCAACCCAAACCCTTCACTCTGGCCAGACTAATCTGTTCCCTACTCTCCTAAACATGCCCAGCAATTTATGTAATCAGGGATTCATAGTATTGGAAGGAACCTCAGAGGTCATGTGATCTACTCCTTCCCTGAAGCATAAATTTGCTCTGCGCCATACCAGGCAAGTGGGCATCCAGCCTTGAGTTGAAGACCTTCAATAATGAGGAACTCAGGATCTGAAGTGATGACCCATTACATTTTGCCTCCATGTCTGTGATCACTCTGCTTCCTGTTTGAAAAGTACTGACACTGGGGAAGGTTTGAACAAATCCTATAAATCCCCCTCTGAACTATGTATTTCCTTCTTTGTGATTACCAAGTGGATGGAGGTTGTTTGTTGGAAAAGTGTGAAACAATGCTTTAGTTGGGGCAACTAAGAATTACCTCCAGAGGCCCAGAGTTCTGGATTTGTAGTTGGAGGACCTGCTCTGCAAACTGCTTGGACAACTCATTCAACCTCTGTGAGATGATATCCAAGATACCTTCCCACTCTAAATCACACAATCCCATTGCAGAAATGAGCATCCTACATATGTTTATCACATTTGTTGTTGTTCAGTCATTTCAGTCATGTCTGGCTCTTCGTGACTCTATCTGGGGTTTGGCAAAGATACTAGTTTGCCATTCCTTTTTCCAGCTCATTTTACAGATGAGGAAACTGAGGCAAACAGGGTTACATGATTTGCCCAGGGTCACACAGCTAGTAAGTGTCTGAGGCCAGACTTGAACTCAGGAAGACGAGTCTTCTGACTCCAGGACCAGGACTGTATGTACTACTCCACCTAGCTGCCTCCATAAGTTGCATATCTGTGTGTATATACATATTACATCATATTTATACATAAATATATAAAACATGAGTATGACATATAGATTGAGGTTCATACAATAACAAAACAAACACAAAATAGTTTACTCACTTTACTGGTCATAAATAAATAGGTGGTAAAACTGATGGGCAAGCATGATGTAGGGGATAGATTACTAGACATGGAGTCTAGATAGCTGAGGATGAACGTTGTGAAGATGAACCCTTATAGAATATGGTTCTTCCTCCCCCCAACTCTGGTTTCAATGTTTGAAGGTTGTCATCAAATCCATGAATGGGAGACTTGATTTTTGGAATTATAAACTAGTAGAGATAGAAAGGATTTTAAGAGTCATTGAATCTAACTCCCTCTTTTTACAGACAAGGAAACTGATGCTCAGAGAGAATCAGTGACTTGCTGAAAGTCATATGGCCAGTTAGTGGTAGAGCTGACACAAGAATTGAGTTCTCCAAAGTACTAGTCAAGTCACTTAACCTTTGTCAGCTTCAGTTTCCTCAACTGTAAAATGGGTATTATAATAATAGCACCTACCTTTAGGGTGTTACTTGTTAAGGAACAAATGAGTTACTATTTATAAAGCACTTTGCACAGTGCTTGACACCCAGTAGATGCTTAATAAATATTTGTTCCTTCCCCCTTTTAAATTAATTACAATACCACATATGAATGATTATAAGAATTAGTTCCTTAGATAACCAGATTTACTTCACTAATAAATAAAAATAAAGAACAGAGTGAATTTATAATGAAATTACTGCAGATAGAAAGAGACCTTGCTTTCACAGGTATATTAGCCCTAGTCTCACAGTGTGCTGGAGTTAGCTCTTACTGGGAAAATGGGTTGTTAAATTTTCATCATGAGTGTTTACACTTCAAAATTGGCAAACGCTACATATCAGGGTTTGATTTAGTGTTTTGTCAGTTGTCTAGACTTAAGAAAGTTATGGAGAAAGTGTTGATAATACAGATTAAACTTAAAATGTATTTTGCTTTTCAGAAAGCTGGTAGTTAAACATTTATCAGTATAACCCTACCCCAGTCCCATATGGGAAGAAGTAAGGAAGTTAACAAGCATTTATTAAGCACCGACTACATTGCAGGTGCTGTGCTAAAATATTATGTCATTTGATCCTCACCATAACTCTGTGACATAGGTGCTATTATCATCCCCATTTTACAGTTGAGGAAACAAGAATAGAGGGGTAAAGTGACTTGCCCAGGGTTACACATCTAGTATTTGATTTCCAGTCTGCCTGACTCCAGGACCAGTGAGTACTATGCTACCTAAATGTAGGTTTACCTTTAATTCAATTCAAGAAGCACTTATAAAGGTCCTTTCCCATTTTAGGGCTACTCTGGCAGCTAAGAACCTTCCAAAAAATACCAAAGCACTGGATTGGTACTCAGATGACCTGGGTCAAAATCCCAGCTCTGCTATTGACCTGTGTGAACTTAAGCAATTCACTCGATGTCTCAGTTTCCTCATCTGTAAAATAGGGGAGTTTAGCTGGATGATATTTAAAGTCCCTTCTCATTCTAAACTGTATTATCCAATGATCACAGCATTGAGCACTGGAAATTATAAAACCTAGACATGTGAGTCAGCTAAGTGGCACAGTGGATAGAGCATTGGAGTGGGAGTCAGGAAGACCTGAGTTCAAATTCGACTTCAGAAACTTCCTAGTTACATTACCCTGGGCAAGTGACTTTACCCTGTTTGCCTCAGTCTCCTCATCTGTAAAATGAGTTGAAGAAAGAAATAGCAAGTCATTCCAGTATCTTTACCAATAAGACCCCAAAACGGCAACATTCTCTCTTACTTTTCTCTGATCTTTTTCACAGCAGTGGTACAGATGGGAAAATCAAGAAAGGTGGGAAAACTCCATGTATCTAAGATTGCTATATTATTATTATTATTTGTGTTACTATTATTATTATTACCCCTATCTTTTCCTACCCCTATAGAATATTAAAGTCTGAAAGAACATTAGAGACTAATGTTCGATCACATCATTTTGGAGAAAACAAAAACCTTAGACCAAAAGACATGAAATGACTTACCCAAAGTCATCTGCCTAGTATTTAATGGCAAAACTGGGACTATAAGCCTTCGGACTCCTGTGTCCTTTCCATTACGTCATATCACTTTCTTAGCTCATTTATTTACTATTTATTTAAAACAGGAGTTCTTAACGTGAGATCCATGGACCCAGGGCCTATGAACTAAGATTGGAGAAAACGATACCTTTATTTCATTCATTTTGATTTCTTTCCTGATCCTATGCATTTTATTTTGTGCATTTAGAAGCATTATTCTGAGAAGGAGTCCATAGGCATCACCAGACTGCCACAGGGCTCCAGGACACATAAAAAGTTAAAAGCCCTCTGATCTAAACAGGTCATCTGAAAGTTAGTGCTGCAAAAAGCTATCACCTATCCCAAAATATTCAATTTCAACCACGGTAGATAGATGCCAAATAAGCTTTTGTCTCTCCCACATTATTTGATATTCTGAATGAGAGCATTAGCTGGATTATGTTTCCTTAGTTGACAATTTGTTCTTAAGTGCTTGCATTATATGAATTGTTTTTGCTCCTCTCCCTATCACCCATCTCTGACAGATTTCCTTTGTAGTTCATATATTCCAGGTAGCTAAAATGATGGATTTCTTTTTTATCAGCAGGTCTGTCTCTGTCTCTTGCCAGTGGCTTCATTTTAGCTTAGACCAGTCATGGTTGTGACCTCAAAAGAATTGACCTCCCTTCTCATTTATGATATTCTGGTCTGCTGTGCACATTTAACACCAAAACTCCCATATTAATGGAAAATTTGAATCTTCCATTGAAGAAAATAAAAAGATTAGTCCTTCACTGAAATTGGATCCTACTCAGGCATTTCTCATTCTGAGTTATACTTCAATTACTAAAAAATTAAGTAAATTGAACTTTTAGGTTATATTCCAATAATAAAAATATTCTCTGAATATTAAAAGTCATTTTCCTTATTAATTTATTTTTTTTTTCTGGCAGGTTAGAGAATAGCAGTGACCTGTCTTTGTTATAATCTAATCTAGCAGTTTGGTCCCATGGAAATTTAACCAGCCTGCTCTTCTAATTTACATGAGCTAATTATGTTCCAAGGTGATTGACAATAAACAGTTGCACTATGGTTTCAGTGTCTAAATCTAAAAAGCTTATTTTTTCATCCTGATGTCTTACCTTACTTAAGACTGGACCTATGATTTCATTGATATAGAGAGCTGCCAGATGAGGAAATTTTCTATTACTAGTGCAGGTCAAGCACCTTCAGTAGTGTGCTGGAGCCAGCTCTAACCTGCTTGGCAGAGCCAATTGTTAAATTTTCAGTGTAAGCATTCACACCTCAGAAATAGGAAACTCCTACAAATCAGGGCTTAATTTATTGTTTTCTTGATTGTTTAAACTTAAGGATTTAAGTTTATAATGCAGATTAGACTTAAATGTATATGCTTTTTTTCCCAGAGAGCCTGATCGTTAAATATTTATCATCACACCTCCTGCATCTTCTATACTGCTAGTCATAGTTGGAGCACTGAGAGGTTAAGTAATTACCCAGGATTACACAGCCAGTTTGTGTCAAAGGTAGGATTTGAACTCAGGTCTTCCTGACTCTGAGACCAGCTCTCTAACTACTAGACCAAGCTGCTTTCTTTGAAAAGATAAAGGAGATAAAATATGAAGTGATTATTACTTCTCTACAGCAATCACATTCAAGGTACTAATGATTAATCAACCAGTCAGTAATCATTTTTCAAGCACTATGTGCCAGGCACTGTGCTGTAACAGAGATACAAAGACAAGCAAAAGCCAGTCCCGTTTTCAAGGAATTCACAGCCTACTCAGGGAGGTGACATGAAACAATTATATGCAAACAGCTGTATACAGGATAAATTGGAAATAATCCATAATCAGAAGGCACTAACATTAAAGGGGATCAGGAAAGGCCTCTCACAGAAGGTAGGATTTTAGCTGAGAATTGAAGGAATCCCTGGAATCTAGGAAGCAGAGATGAGGACGGAGAGTATTTCAGGCACGGGGAATAGCCAGTAAAAATACCAGGGGTCAGAATATGGAGGAATAACAGGTCAGCGTCACTGTATCGCAGAGCACTTGAGGGCAGAATAAGATATAAGAAGACTAGAAAGTTAGGAAGGGGCAAAGTTGTAAAAGGCTTTGAATGCCAAACAGAAGATTTTATATTTGACCCTGGAAGTGAAAGAGAGCCATTGGAGTTTTTTGAATAGGGGTGGGGTGGGAGGGATAACATGGCTAGATCTGTGGTTTAGGATGATTTACAGTAGAGCAGAGGTTAGACTGGAATGGGGAGATGCTTGAGGTAGGAGACCAATGGCTATTGCAATAATGCATGGGTGAGGTGATAAGGGCCTGCACTAGAGGGGTGGCAGTATCAGAGGAGAGAAGGAGGTGGATATGAGTAATGTTACAAAAGGGGGAGCCAACAGACCTAGGCAACAGATTGAATATAAGGAGTGAAAGAGAGTGAGGATGGAACGATGACAACTGGTTTGTGCAACTGGGGACTGGGGGACTGGAATGATGGTGGTGCCCTTAGTAACAGGGAAGTTTAGAAGGGAAAAAACTTGGGGCATGATGGGGTATTAGGCTGGGGGAAGAAAGTGAGTTCAGTTTTAGAAATGTTGATTTTAAAATGTCTATGGCACATCCAATTTGATATGTCTAAAAGGCAGTTGATGATTATAAGTGGGGAGGTTAGAAGAAAGGTTAGGACTGGATAAGTAGATCAAAGATTCATTAGCATAGAAAAACCAATAAGAGCTGTTTAGAAGGAATATAATGGTTCAACATTTATTAAGTGTTGTAATATGAATTTGCACTATCATTATTTATCTTATATTTGATCAACAAGCATTTATTAAGCACCTACATGTTCTTAATTAAATGCATACCATAACATGTCTCTGTGATAGGGAAGCATTTCTACCAGTTTTCTGATAGAGAGACAGACATAAAGAAGCTAATTTTATTAGCCAGTGTCTTAAAGTAAATTAATCTATCTCTGGACTGGATGCAGTAGTTTCTAGTCCAGAGTTAATAGTTCCTAACTGTTGAGGTTAAAGTTGGGATAGCTGGTTCAGGTGTGAAAGAATTCACTTAGACTTTCTCTGTAGCCATTGGTGATGAGTTCAGAGTGGACCCCAAGAATATTGCAGTGCTACCTGAAATGATAAGGAATAGATGTGTGGGTCCTACTGTCCTGAAAGAATTCACTTGAACAGTCTCCAAATTAAGGAAAGGCAATTATTGGGGTGATGCACCCAAGTAGGCCTGCTCCCTGTGAGGCAGAGCCCCAGTGGCCTCTACTCCACATGGGAAGAACAACATAGGCTGCAGGCCCTACTCCCTAAGGGAGCCCCTGTTCCCTAGGAGGCAAAGGAGGTTAGCCAGGTCAAAGGTATGATTTAAATACAATTTTATGGAATGGCGAAAGGGGACAAGAGAATGGGAGAAGTAAGCGTGACTCCAAAATGCCTGGGATATCAGGTAGGCAGGAGGTGATAAGCAAAGAGAACAGGAAAGGTGAGGGGAAGAATTGTTCTGGAATTGAGGGTGCTATGTGAAAGCACACAGATAAGTCCATGGTGGGGGCTTCAGTGCAATGATCACTTCTCTGGCTAGTCACATCCTGCATCTTATCTCCAATCTTATGTCCCGCTTGCTCCATCTACCTCAAGCACTCTTTTCTACCTCATCACTAAACCACAGAGGCTTTTTTGTCTCAGATGAAATATTTTATACACACACACACACACACACACACACACACACACACACACATATATATGTATATATGTATACATATATCATATAAATGAGGAAAAGATATATATTTGCATCTACATATATGTGTTAAGAAGATCATAGGTTATTGTGCTGAAACTAGAAACATCAGGGAAAGGCAAAAAAAATGATGTGATCTTTTAGAAAAGACAGATTCAAGAGAAGTGGCTAAATTTAGTGTTGACAGGATTATTTATATGCAGGGAAATTAGTGAAATTGAACTACTGTTAGATATATTCAGGGAACTAATTATACTTTATTATATCAGATTTTAAGTCTGTGTTCTTAACCTCTAACTCATCCACCATTATTGAAACTTTTACATCTTAGATAAATTCTAATATTAGCACATGTAACATTGTCCTTTTATATAGTTAGGTCAAATTGTTAAAAGACCAAGATGGTCAATTCCTTGTTAAAGTAATTTGAACATGGTTGAATCTGTCCATCACTACAAAGAGTCCTTGGTTCCTATGGAACTTGATAAGGGTAGTTTTATAGCAATGGGAGTTCTCCAGATGAAGATAACTAAGATAAAACTGAAAACATAAAAATAAACTTTAAAAACTCAGATGTTCCTGAATATCAGCAAGTATAGTAAAGCTGGAGTATACTGCTGGAATATACTGCTTTAGCACCAAACTCTCAACTCCTAGACCCCAGATTTTTGGGTTTGCCTGGTTGTGATTGTGGTTTTAGCCAGGTTTCAGTTTCAGATTCTGCTGTTGTTCCTGGCTATTTTATCTCCATCCATCAATCAGTAAGCATGTACGCTATGTACCAGGCACTGGACTAGATGCTGGAGATACAAAGACAAAAGTGAAATGACCCTGTCCTCAAAGAAGTTTATGTTCTACTTGAGGAGATAAGTACATTAGGTTGTAAACTCTCCATTAGTTTGTGAGCTCTTTGAATGCAAGGATTATCTTTTGCTGTTTTTGTATCTCCATTGCTTAGCACAGTGCCTGACACATAGTAAATGTTTAATAAATGTATTTTGACTGTACAATAAAATGTACAATATGAATGTATAATACAAGGTTATCATGGGTTGTGGTGGGAAGCACTAGCAGCTGTGAGGAAGCTCCATGATATATTTTATGTTTGCTATAGAAATTGGCTTCTATTTCAGATAGACGTGGCTTCTGTCCCTTTCAGTTTGACCACCAGATCTACCTAATGTGGTGAGGAGGAGGCAGGGCTATTTATACCAGCTTGTGCTTAGGTTATTGCTTTACCAGACCCATGCCCTCTCCCCCACCTGAGCAGTCCAATAAAAATTGAAATATTCCCCAATTCAGGAAAGATTTGAGTGGTATCATGGAACCCATGTAGCTACAACACTTTCAACCCACCAGGAGGGGCACTGACACTGTATTTGGATTCAGGAGGACCTAGATTTAGATCCCACCTCTGATATGTGTGAACTGGGTTGACAAGTCAATAAATCTCTTTAGGCCTCAGTTTTATCATTTGTAAAATGGGATAGCACCTATAGTACTTAGCTCCCAGTGTCTGGGTTGCTCAAATGAGATAATGGATGAAAAGCACTTTGTAAACCTTACAATGCCAGATAAATATTTGTTATTACTATCACTATTTCAGTTCATTATTTCAAGGAAGAATGTTTAGTTTTTCTAACACAATTTCTACTCAAGATGCTCATGCTTGGGGTAGAAAATCATAAAATCACATAGAATCACACAGAAATCATCTTCAAGGTTAATATTTGAGATGTGCAGATAATTTCAATTACAGTGATTCTAGTTTTAAATGGATAGGAACAATTCCCGTTACTACCTTTTGCATATTTTGAAAATCAGACATCAGTTCCAGTATCTAGATTTTTCAATATTTCTAGTTAAGGAAACCATGAGTAAGTGCATTGGAATCTCACTAATATATATTATTGTACCCAAGTCCAACATGTGGGCTCATCTTATAGGCAGAAGTGCCTTAAGAGGAGACCCTTCTGCTACTTCACTAACTGAACTTTCTTAGATAAGATATTCATACAAAATTTCATGCCATAGCAAAGTTTTATAGCAATGAATTGCCAATTTTATTTATTAACATGGGAGAAAGAAATGGGAAATACTGCTCTGACTCAGATAAAAAAACTGAGCCAAAGCATCTGTTGCTGGACTGTCATGTTTAATTCTACTACAACACAATCCTGCAATCCCCTTGAGAAGGTCTCATTAGTTCCCCTTCATTTTCATGTGGGCCCTAAAACAAGATGAAAGTCAGATAGTTAACTTATACCTCTAATTCATTACCTCTTAAAAATGTTTAATTGTTTCAATTAATACAGCTAGGAGGCACAGTTGCTAAAGTGCTGGACCTAGAGTCAGGAAGACCTGAGTTCAAATGGGGCTTCAGAGCTTATTCGCTGTATTGTCCTGGGCAGGTCATTTAACCTCTGTCTGCCTCAGTTTCCTCATTTGTAAAATGTGGAAAAGAATAGCACCTATCTTCCAGGGTTGTTGAGAAGATAAAATGAGGTAATATTTGTTAAAGTGCTTTGCAAATCTTAAAGTGTTATCTTTTATGATGGGTTTATCACCATTTCCTCCCCAGGTTTGGAAATTTGTGCTGTCTGTATAGGGGAAAAAATGGACCAATCATAATAACAAAATGATTACATTTCTATAGCTTTTAAAGATTTATAAAGCCCTCCCTCATAACACCCTATAAAACTATTTGTAACAGGAAGTAATCATCCCAAAGAGCCAGCATACTGACATCAAGAACATGTCATGCCAGGGTAACTCTATTTCCTTTTGTGGCAGGGTTTCTAGCTTCACAGATCAGAGGCATGCTGTTGATATAGTGTGTGTGTGTGTGTGTGTATATATATATATACACACACACACATACATATATACCTAGTTCACCTGGATTTGTTGATGTGTGTGTGTGTGTGTGTATAGTTCACCTGGATTTTAGCAAAGGATTTGCCTCAGTCTCTCATACTATTGTTGTGGGAAAATGGAGAGGTGTGGGCTGGAAGGTAGTACAGTTCAGATGGATTCAGAACTGGTCGAGTGGGCAGACCTAAAGAGCTGTCACTAATAGTTTAGCATCATCTGGGAAGGACATCAGTAGTCAAATGTCTGAGTCAATGTACAGTTTCATATTTTTAGCACTGTCTTGGACAGAGGCACAAATGGCACATTCATCAAAATGACAGACGACTGAAAAGTTACATATTAAATGAGAGTCAGGCTCCAGAAAAGCCTCAACAGGCTAAGACTAAATGGGTGTAGTCTCGTAAGATGAAATTTTTTAAGAGTTAAAGATTAAGTGTTCCAAAAAATGAATTCCACAAGTACAGCATTGGGGAGGCCTACCTAGTCAGCGGCTCGTCTGAGATAGATCTTGGAATTTTAGTGGACAGCATGCTTAATATGAGTGAACAGAGTGAAAGATGGTGTCTAGGACTAAGGAGATGCTAGTCCCTCTGTAGTCTGCTCTGGACAGACTATATCTATAGCACTGTGTTCATTTCCAGAACTATATATTAGGAAGGCTATTGATAAGCTGGGGAGTATCCAAAAGAGAGAGACCAGGCAGACCTCAAAAGCATGCTATATGAGGATTAGCTGAAGACAACTACAGCTTTAGCTGGAGAAGAGAAGACTTAGGGGTGACAGGATAGCTGTCTTCAAGAGTTCAAAGGGCCATCTTGTAGAAAAGGGATTAGATTTAATCTACTCGGCCCCTGCAGGCAGAATAGGAGCAATAGGTAGAAAATGCAAGAACTGATATAAAGAGAAACTTCCTATCAGAATTGTCCAGAAGTAGAAGGGGTAGTTTCATGAAATACTACGTTCCCCCATCAATCAATGGAGGGTTTCAACCAAAAGTTAGATGACTTCTTTGTCCTGCATGTTGCAGAGACAGTTCCATTTCAGTATGGGTTTGACTGCATGGTGTCTAAGGACCCTCTCACCTCTGAGATACTATTATTCTGTGAAGGTAGGTAATAGAATTCCTCTTTTCCTAATTTTAAAAATGAAGCACAGAGAGATTCAGTAAGCTAGTTAAGTGTCAGAGATAGGATTCAAACTCAGATCTTTTTTGTCCAAACTCATTGCTTTCACTAAACCACACTCCCTGTTCAGGTTTCCTCTCAGATACATCCTTTTCTAGGGAAGAAAAACGTCACAGTACAATGTATTAAATCAGTCTCTGAAATAAAGAAGAAATCACTTGATGTGTTCAACCATAGGGGAAAGGATAAAATAATTAACAGCACACATTTGTCTGAACTTTATTAGCTCTTTTTATCTGACATAAAATATTGACACTCATAATATGGTTAAATATTATTATCATTTACTTAGCATAATCAAAGAATTATATTCTTCAGGAGGCATTGCACAGTTAGTAATACAATGATATATAATTCCATTGACATAACAACAACCAAAAAAAATATTTATACAGAACTGACATTGTCTTCTGGCCCTTTCTCACCAAGATTAATGCTACCTGTCACAGCAGATTGTTCTCGGACAGAAATCTTTTCAGGCTGCATGTTTTCACAGAATGGAATGTGTCCACAGAAATATATATATATATATATATATATATATATATATATATATATATATAATATATATATATATCTCCAGGGATTGGCATAACTGTTTAGATTCCCAAGGAGCATGATGATGGTGAACATTCCTCCTGTAATGAGGCAAACAGCAATACACGTGTAAAAATAGAGGAGGGGATAACAGAAAACAGTCTCAACTTTAAACACCAATACCTGTTTTTGTTTACTAGTCTTAACTACTGATGATATAACAGTTGGCTATTTGGTGGAAATCTAAGAAAAATCAGTAGGTTAAGCATTCCAAATTGCAGTACTAAATTTATGTAAAGTAAGGAGCTAGTTATTTATAAAGAATATCCTCGCTTATCTACTTTAATATTTCAATTAATAATGAAGGTCACTTTTATTTTTTCTGGTTGTGGACAACTGTTAGTCATGAGAACAAACCCCAAAATCTGAAATAGTTTTAGAAAGAAATTTATTGAGTTATTTTGTAGGGAGAGAGCTGGAAAGAAGGTGTGATTCCCTCTCGAGTTTTTGTGACGTTATACAGTTCAGACAAGGGCATAGGGATATTTCACTGATTGGCCTCATGTAGGAAGCACATAGTCTCCAAGAGAAGGGCATTTTGAGATGTATATCAGCAGGCAGTCAAACTAATTTCAGAAACCCAAAACACAGGCTTTGGGTAGACTCAAAATAAGACATGAGTGGACCCAAAACAAGTACTGGGTGGGATCTAAGCATTCTTACAGCCATCCGGCTTCCCGGGAATGTATGAGGACAGTCTGACCTCTACAATAAGCTTTTGGGTTAGACAATTTTCTAGCCACATTAAGCTAAGTTGAATAATGTTAAAAAGGGATAAATGATAAATATTTTCTCCAAATAGCTTAGGACCTGAGTACAAATAGCAACCCTGACAGTTACTACTTGTATGAACTTGCATAAATCACTTCATTTCTTTGGGTCCAGTATCCCATATATAAAATGAGAGAGTTTGACTATGAACTCTAAGATCTCTTTTAGTCCTAACTCTGTGATACTCCTAAGAAGCTGATTTACTATAGATCAGGGATCCTTAACCTAGGATCTATGAACTGGGTTTGTACTTTTAATATTTGGACAACTAATTAAATATAGTTGTTTTTTTCACAATCCCATGCATTCTGTTTTATGCATTTTGAAATATTATTATGAAAAAGGCTGCACTGGCTTTACCATATTGCCAAAGGGGTTCATGACACAAAAAAAGTTTAAGAATCCTTACTATAGATTAATTCTTAGAACTAAAAGATGATGCAACCTTAGGATCTTGCCAGAATGCATATTACTAATTTTCTCTAATCACTTGATTAAAATAGGATCTTGCCATTTGGCATACAAACTACAGAAATCATGCACAGATTGAATTTCTCAAGAGCAACAACACATTTCTTAAATGCCTGATGCTATGTGCTGTATCGTCTAACATATACTTCTTAACTAGCAGTTTACATAGTCAAGTATATTTTTCTTTCAAAGTACAAAATGTTCATAATTATTACAAAGAACTGATGGGACAAACTGGCAATAGTTTGTAAGCTTTAGCATTTACAAATGAATTTTAGATATTTTAATATAACAAAGGGAAATTTTATCCACAATGATGAAGCAAAAACATTATCAGGGTTCTTTGTTTAAAATGGAATGGTGTTTAATGAAAAGATAGATTCCTGGCATAGTTAATCAGTGGTCAGTGCCCATAAAAGGACACTGTGGCCACAAAATACAAAAGACAAAAGACATTAGTTTAAAATAATGGGCTTTAGCTGGAGCAGTTTTATTATGTTCTCAAATTTATTAATAAAACAAATTATTTCCCCCCCAAAGCGATAGATTGAATACATCAGTGACAGCATGAATTAGAGTTAAAAATAAGGGAAATCATCTGTCTTACCTTCTGTAATAGTGCTGAGATACCACACAGACCACATCTGCACTGTGTAGAAAGGTGCCCAGCACAGATTATAAGCAATGACTGTCACCATTGTCATTTTCACAGTCTTGATCATTGCCTCTGAAATAATATTAATGCTGCTTGCTTCAGATGTCATGATTCGCTTCTGCCTTCTGATTTCCAACTTGTTGTGTTTTTCTGCATTTCTGTTCATCTGGATGATCCTACAGAGATCTTAACTTGACATATCATTAAAACAGACATCGGAATAAAGAAAATAGATACAAAAATCCAGGTTACATAGGCCCTGGGCCCCAAGGGTTGGATGAAATCAGCCCAGCATTCGAAAACCCCAGGAGCTATTTCAGCCTTGGAAAAGATGAATACTTGAGGAAGACTGAAGATCAAGGCTACTAACCAGCTGCTACCAACTGAAGCATTCCAGAGAGACCTTTCTTTCAGGAATATGACCACAGGGTTATAGATGGCTTGGCATCGATCTATGGTCATCACCACTATCATGTAAGTGGAAGCAAACATACCTACCAATTGTAAGTATTTGATGACTCTGCATAAGACATCTGGTCCCATAAAGACATCTGTGATATCCCAGATGAGCTGGGGAAGAACTTGGAAAAATGCTACTACCAAGTCTGCTAGGCTCAGGTGAAGCATGAATATGTACATTTAGGATAGCTTCTTTCTTTTCCTCTGCAGTTTCAGGAGGAGACAAAAATTCCCCAAAGATGCCATTATAAATACTATTGCCAACACGGCAATTTCCAGGTGAGCTAAATGCTCATTTCTCCCTGGTCTTCCAAGGGATTCAGACTTATTTATCAGGCTCAAAAGTCCATGATGAAAGGGACTTTCACCTTGATGGGTGTTATCTTGAAAAGGAAATGAAAAATTTTTTATCATGCAGCAACAGCTAGTTTCAGAAAACCTTACTCGAGCCTCAAGAGACTGGGGAAACCTTTCCAGTAAATAGACCAAGATTGGCTCAGGTTTCAGAATGCCTTCAAATAAATTTCTTCATGAATGAATGGACCCAAAGCAGAGGAGTTAGGTAGGCACTGACTGATCCTATCTCATGGGAGTATAAAAAGGCCTTATATTGACTTCATGTGTGTCCTTATGCAACTTCTAAATCATTCTGTGGGTTGCAGATACTTTAACCAATGGGAAGGTAAGCAACACAATAGCGAGGAACAAATAAATAAGAATACTGTTAAATGTAATCAATTCCCTGGTTTTTTAATCAGCATCCTTTGTTACAAATGATTTTTGGCAGAACCTCCCAAATCAGTTTGATTTTTGGAGAGCCCTTTCATTTATGAATGTTACATAAATCAAGATAATACAATGCAGATTTGGGTATTAAGTTATGCTGTGGCAGTGTTTAATCTTATCTCTTTTCCCCTCTTGGTACAGTCTGTATATCTTTCCAGGGACAGAAAAGTGTGAGTAGCTACAACTACTGATTTCTTTCCTTCATAAGGATCTTTTCACTTTTAAAAAATGTAGCACTATAGCTACCATTAATAGTTCATCTTGGCACACTGATTGTTATAAATAATTCAATCAAATCAGTGTAATGTTCTTCTAAAAGGCAGCCCTTTGTATTTCAGCTTGAAAGTGAACCTGTCAAATTTTCCATGTCAAAAGGAATGTAAACTGGATCTGGAACCTAAAGCTTTACATTAAAACACCTTTTAAAAAGAGCTTTTTAGCCACCTCCTTCACAATGTTGCATATATTCCAACTTTCATCCTCTTTCCCCACCACCAAAATCCTGGACTGTGCCCCAGAGTCCCCAGACCCTGATAGGCAAGCTTTAAATTTATCTTGCCCCAAAGCAGGCCTCTATTCCACTTCCCCAAGGGAAAGACAAGAGGCAGTATGTGTCAGATAAATCAACCAGCTCCACCACCTGAGACATTCCAGGACCCCGTACCTAAGAGCTTTGGGAATAGCAATGCTTCAGCCCAGTGGACTCCAGTCCATCACCTTGGGAAACACCCCTATGGAGATGCAGCCTGGCAACTGGTCCTGAGAGTGCTACAACCACAGCTATTGAAGACCCAGAAAAGAAAGTTCTTGTCACCAAAGTCCCTGGCACTGTCAAATAGTTCAACATCAGAAACTGATAGGACTTTATCAGTGGAAATGGCATTAAAGAAGAAGCATTACCATCTGATTTGCTGCTGCATCCCAAGGACCATGGCTGAGACCTTTCCATCAGACTTGGAATCAAAACCTTCCCTCATGAAAATGTAAGCTCCTTGAAGGCAGGCACTACCTTACTTTTCTTTCTTTTTAATTTTTTTATTAATTTATTTTAAACTTAAACACCAAAACTCAAATATACAATAAGAAAAGAAAAAGAAATATTATTATAAGCTTAAATACTAAAACTTTACATAAGAAAAGAAAAAAACATTGCCATGTGCACAATAGAACGTGTGAGGATTCAAAATACACAACAATAAATTTCCATTTCAAAAAAGTCTATATAATAAATACTACACATTGTGTTCAGAGCTGTCCATCTTTTCTTTGCTTCCTTGGAAGTTTTCCTTCATACACACACATATATATATAGACCTACACACACAAACATACATATATATACACAAAGATATCTATAGTCATATACAGACATATACATTCATATGCATCTATGCAAGACCATACTATACTCGTTTGTCCTCTATTTCTCTGAGGGTGGATAACATCTTCCTTAATAAATTCAAGTCTTTCCATATTTTTCTAAGTCTACCAACTCATAATTTCCTACATCACAGCAATATTCCAACCTTATATTGTCTAGTTATTTTAAAGAGTCTAAAACAGTATTGATTAATATGGCTGACATAGTATAGTATCTCTTTTTTTCTGTTTTGATTAAATCTATTTTAGCTTTAACATCATGATTACTACCTCTGCTTTTTTTCCTAATAAATCCTACTCCTGATCTTTATTTTACGTTTGTGTGTATTTCTTATTTCCTATCCTTCCCGACTCCTCTACTTTACTTGTACCTGCTACTTTGCCCTTCTATTACTTAACCTACCCTCCCCCTTCAAGGATCCCTCCCTTATCCTCTCCTCCCATTCCTTTCCCTTACCCTTGTTTCTATCTGAATTTAGAATACTTTTATAGCCTTCCAAACACAAATGTTTTCCCCTCTTTATCCCATTCCCATTAATCTAGACCCCACCCTTATCCTATTCCCTTACTCCCTTATTTCTTTATAAATTTAGACTTTTATTCCCTTCTAAGTGTATATATTGTTCTCTCTTTAACCCAGATCTGGTGTGAATAGGGTTCCCTCTAAAAATCTTTCCCTTATCCTCTCCCTCCCTCCCTATTCCCTTTTCCTTCTTTCTTTCTAATTTTTATATACATTATTCCCTCTTTAACACATTCCTGATGAGAGCAGGGTTCCAGAACTACTAGCCCTCCTCCCCCATCTAATTCCTCTGTATCAATTCTTCCTCTCATACCTCATTCGTATAAGATATTTACTTTTTACCTTTTCCTATATGATTTTCCTTTTTATAATCACATCATACTCAGCGCTACCCCAATCTTTCTTTTGAACTACCCAATTACTGATTAAAATCTTAGACATACAGTTTATATTTCCTCATATAAAAAGTAAACAGTCTGTCCTTATTGAGTCCCTTGTAAGTTAGTCTTTGACATTTACCTTATATTTCTCTTGGGTCTTGTAAGTCAAATTTTCTATTAAGTTCAGGTCTTTTTGCAATAAAATCCTGAAAGTCTGGCAATTCATTGAACGTCTTTTTTTTTTTATTCAGGATTATGCATAATTTTTCTGGGTATATTTTCAGCTGCAATCCTAGTTCTTTTGCTCTTTGATATATAACATTCCAAGACCTGTGGTCTTTTAGTATAGCAGCTGTTAAGTCTTGTATGATTCTAACTGTGGTTCTGTCATATTTGAATTGTGTTTTTCTTGTTTCTCATAATATTTTCTCCTTGAGCTGGGGGTTTCAGAATTTAGCTATGATATTCCTATAGGTTTTCGTCATAGGATCTCTTTTAGGTGGTGATTGGTACATTTTTTCTATTTCTACTTTCTTCTCTTGTTCTAATACTTCAGGACAATTTTCTTTAGTTATTTCTTGTATTATTATATCAAGAGTCTTTTTTTGATCATAGTTTTCAAGTAGTCCAATTATTCTTATGTTTTCTCTTCTTGATCTGTTCTCCAGATCAGTTGTTTTTCTTATGAGATATTTTATATTATCTTCTATTTTTTTCATTTTTTATATTTTGTTTTTCTATTTCTTGGTCTCATAACTTCACTGGCCTCCCCTTGCCCAATTCTAATTTTCAAGGAGTGATTTCTTCCTTAAGATTCTGGATCTCCTTTTCCAGTTGGTTAACTTTCTTTTCATAATCTTGTTTTTCTTGGATTGTTATTTTAAAATGTTTTTCCTCAATCTCTTTCATTTGATTTTTAAAGTCTTTTTCAGTTCTGTGATTTTTTTGTGGGGCAGGTGACCATTTGACATTATTCTTTGGGGTAGGAGAGGCTTTTTTTGCTTCAGTATCCTTCTCTGAAGAAGAACCCTGGTCTTCTATTCTATTCTAAACCTATTCCCAGTAACTTTCTATCATTGAGTTCTTTCTCCTTTGCCTGCTCATCTTAAATTTTTAAAAAAAATTTTTCAGCTTATTTTTTGTAATCACCTCTAATTCTGGGTTATGGAGACTGAGGCCTCTGGCATCAGGTCCTGCTTCAGTTTTTCCCTTCTGCCCTGGAATGGAAACCAAGAACTCTAACCTCCTATAAATGTCCACAGCCAGTGGTGTCCCCACTCCACTGCTTCTGCACTTGTCCAGTGTGTGCTGGTTCCTTCTTGCCCTGTGCCACATTCTCACAGCACAACTGAGCCAGGTGTTCCTTATCTGCAGAGATTCCCTCAATCTTCACCCTCAAATGCCCAACTCCCAACCCAGCTAGCCCCAAGGCTGGCCATTTGTTTCAGCAGAACTAGCCTGGAGGTGTTTACACTTCACAGGAACTAAATGTCAGTCCTGGGATTTTTCTTTGGATCTTTGGTTGTCCCATTGTCCAGAGAGGACTACTATTCTGCCCCAAACCTTGTTTCTTTTTACTGCTCTACATTCACCCTGAGGCACTATTTTGTCTTGTTTGTAGAGGAAATCTGGAGAGGTTGGAATTTTCTGACCTACTCCGCTATCCCCCCAGAAGCCTCTTCTAGTTGAACTATTAGTGGTACAATTTTTAAGAATTACAAGTATTATCTTACCATGTAGGGATGTAAATAGGTTAGTCCTATTGAATCCCTTATGTTTTCTTTCCCCTTTTTACCTGTTTATGTTTCTCTTAGGTCTTGATATTGGAGATCAATTTTGTGGTTTAATTCTGGTCTTCTCCTTGTGAAAGCTTGAAATTCTTCTATTTCATTGAATGACCATTTTTTTCCCTTGATGTATTATGCTTAATTTCACTAGGTAAGTGATTCTTGGCAACAATGGCACAAGCTGCAAACTTTTCCCAAGTTATCTTCAAATTGATGATGTAGATGACATCACTCTTTCTTTTGTAGATATACAGTTCCATCTGGAAGTCCAAATTGGTGCCATCCAAATGGGTTCCTGCAGCAAGGAATTTGAGAACATCCTCCTCCTTCATCTGCAATACATCTAGGGCTCTGGACATTGTGCCTTCCTGAATATCATGTTCCATGACCCCCAATCCTTTAATGTTGCAGCTGCTAAGTCCTTGTAATCCTGATTGTGGCTCCCCGATATTTGAATTGTTTCTTTCTAGTCACTTGAAGTATTGCTTCCTTGACCTGATAGTTCTGAAATTTGGCTATGATGTTCATTGGAGTTTTTATTTTGGGATCTCTTTCCTGAGGTGATCAGTGGATTCTTTCAATGCCTATTTTGCCCTCTGGTTGCAGGATATCAGGTTGGTTTTCTTTGATAACTTCTTGAAAGATGCTGTCCTGGTCCTCCTTTTGTATGGCTGTCAGGTAGTCCAATTATTCTGACACTGTCTCTCCGGGATCTATTTTCTAGGTCAGTTGTTTTTCCCATAAGGTATTTTACATTTTCTTCTATTTTTTATTTCTTTTTAATTTGATTCTTGATGTCTCATAGAGTCATTAGTTTACACTTGCCCAATTCTAACTTTTCAGGAGTTCAGTTAGCTTTTGTACTTTCTTTTCCATTTGGCCAATTCTACTTTTTAAGCAATTATTTTTTTTCCCAGCAGTTGACTCTTTTTTCATAATTCTCTTGCATCACTCTTATTTCTTTTCCCAATTTTTCTTCTACATCTTATATGATTTTTTTTTAAAGAAACCAATGTTTATTTTCCATCAGCATTTTTCCAACAGTATTAGAGCACCTGGGGTAAAACTTAAGACCACTTTGTGGTAGTTCCTAACCACTCAGCGGGCTGAGCAGTAGTTGCCACAGACCACTCCTCCATAGCCGGCTGAGCACTCTAATCTTCAGTAAGGAACTGTTGAACGGGCACAGATGGCACCTATATTCCCTCAGACCAATCAGCCACCTCTGGTTGAATAGCAGTGAATTCTGGAGCAAGTGCAGTCCATTCACCCTGAAACTCTTCCTTTGTCACTGCCTTCTCAGCTCTTCCTTTTCAATCTCCTCTGGATCCCTGTAGAAGTAAAGATTGGGCATAACCTCCCATGGGTGTTCATGGGAGATGGCACCATGCATATGTAGGACTTCACAGACCAGTATCCACATCAGACCCACTGAGTGAGCTCCCTTGTTGTTACATGGAATAACAATGTCCACATAGAGAAATGGGGAGTCTGTGTTGCAGAATGCAATGGTTGGGAGATTAACATAAGATACTTCAGCAAGAAGCTGGTGATCTGCCCGAGGTTCAGTGACCATTAAGAAGCTAGGCTCCCTGAAAGCTTCCTGGATCTTGTTAGTGAAAGTGCCCAGTGGGAAATGTCCAGCAATAGGTACGGCACCAGTGGCAGCAGCAAATTTCAGAACAGCTCGCTGGCCAGTGTTCCTGGATGAGATGTCACTAACATCAGGTGGATTCTCAATGGCAACAATGGCACAAGCAGCCAGCAGAAGCTTTTCCCAAGTTCTCTTCAAACTGATGATGTAGATGCCGTCACTCTGTCTTTTGTAGATATACGGTTCCATCTGGAAGTCTAAATTGGTGCCACCCAAATGGGTTCCTGCAGCAAGGAATTTGAGAACATCCTCCTCCTTCATCTGCCATACATCTAGGGCTCCAGACATGGGGAAAGTTTCCGTTAAAGTTGCAATGGAAACCAAGAACTATGCCATATGGAACCCTCTATAGGGCAGTGCAGAAAGGTCTTATATGATTTTTAAGCTCCTTTTTGAGCTCTTCCATGAGTTCTTTCTGGGCTTGAGACCACTTCCTGTTTTTCTTTGGGGGTTTTGCCAATATGTGTTTTGATACTGCTGTCCTCTTCTGAGTTTATGTTTTGATCTTCCCTGTCTCCATAATAACTTTCTATGGTCAGACTTATTTACATTTTTTTTTGCTCATCTTTTTTGGCCTTTTTCCTTTTTTTTTTTTTAATTTGAACTTTGCCCCTGAGGTGGAAGGTGCAGTGTCTCAGGCTTCTTGTGTCAAGGGCTGCAAACTCTGGCTGTTTACCTGGTGCTGCACTGATGCTGCCTTGAGACCCATACGTGAACATCACGTCTGGTGCTGTGCTGAGGGGGTGGGGGTGGCTGGCACTGCTGCAGGCCTTAGGGGTCTGGTAGCTTACTTAGTGCTAACCTGGGGTCCTAGTGGTGGTGTCTGGCATGTGCTGAGGTTGGTAGGGTGTTTCTGCATTTCCCCAGGGATACACTTAAGCCTGCGGGGTCTGGCCACTGGAGGTTGCCTGTTTGCTCAAAGCTAAACTAAAGCACTTGGAGGTCTGGTTGCTAGAGGCTAACTGTTTGCCTAAGGCTACACTGAAGCACAAGGTGGTTCTTAGGACTGGAGTCTGCCCATTTCCCTAGGTGAGGCATGTGTGGGGTCCCAGTGCTGGCGTTTTCCTGCTCTACTGCAGTGGGGCTCAGGATCTATAAACTCATCCTTTTCTGAAAGTCATAGTACAGTGTGTGAGAGAGTAGAGAAGTGAATGGCAGGGAAGGTTGGAAGAAGCATGCAGAGGCTCAGCTGCGACCATCTGGGTTTTTATTTCTCATCTAGTTCAATCATATTTTGTATGGTCCTGGCTATTCTTCCCCCAAAGAAGGAAATGAGAGGCTCGTAGAGTATGTGTGCCACCAGGTGTTGCGTGTTGTTTACTGTTATTCTGTAACCAGACATAAAGTGCATCTAAGAGGACATCTAAGCATTAATTATGTGTCTTACAAATTGGACCCAAGAGTCATATATTTGATACACCATAACTGATCCATATCTTCAGCAATTGTGCTGTATCTTACCTGTGGCATAGCTGGTCAAGTATCCCCTGGGTACTTTTGTAAGTATAACTAAATTTATAAATTAATTTAGTTAATATTATCACTTTAATCTATTAGTTGGCCCAAGCATCAGCACTGAATATCTCTCCAATTATTTGTGTTCCTTTATTTTTGTAAGGAGCACCTTGTAGTTGAATTTATCAAAACTTTGAGAATTACCTCCCAGATATTTTGAACATTGTGTAGCTATTTTCAATGAAATTTCTCCCATAATTTCCCCTGGTTTTTGCTAGTACTTTATGAAACAATTAATTACTTTTATAATAATTAGAATAACTAGCATTTACAGCCCCTTAAGATTTGCAAAGATCTTTGCAAATGTTATCTAATTTGATCCACTTTTGTGGATTTATGTCGTATTCTGCTCCTTTACTCAGAATTTCAGTTAGATTATTTGCTAATCCTCTGGGGTTTCCCAGTATACTATCATGTCACATGCAAATAAGCACATCTGTCTCATCTTTATTAATGTTTATAGCTTTAATTTTTAAAATATATTTCCCCAATTCCATGTTCAACTGTTAACTTTTTTTAAAAAGTTCTGAGTTTGAAATTCTGTCCCAATGTTCTTTGTCCCTCCCTGAGACAGTAAGCAATCCAATATAGTTTATACATGTGCAGTCAAGTAAAACATTTCCATATTAGTCATTTTGTACAAGAAGACTCAGATTTTTAAAAAAGAATAAAAGAAAAAAGAAAGTGAAAATAGCATGCTTCAGTTCATATTCAGACAGTATCAGTTCTTTCTTTGGAGGTGGATAGTATCATTAGTCCTTTGGGATTCTCTTGCATCATTGTATTGCTGAGAAGAGCTAAGTCATTCACAGTTCTTCATCTTACAATATTGCTGTTATTGTGTGCAAAGTTCTACTGGTTCTGCTCACTTCACTTTGCATCAATTCATGTATATGCCTTTAATTTTACTTTACTCATATTACTACTATAGCTAGAATCTCTAGAATTATGCCAAAGAAAAAGGTGATAAAAGTGAACCTCACAAAAAGATGCTCATAAATATGGTACATATTTACCTATTGGATAGTTTGAAGATTGTCTAGGTTCTGATGGTTAATGCAGACAACAATATGAACTTCCTTGAGATGGTACCTCCAAATCTAAAATACAATTTGATTGTGAATGGTTACTTCCAGATGGGACAGTTCTCTTTTACATTGATCAACTTGTATGAGATGTACATACAGGCCATAATGTGGAGATGAGTCATGTGGCCTTTGAAAGAATGACTCCCCCCCGCCAACAGTGATGTCATATGTATCAGTTTCATGATAATGGATGAGCCGGTCTCTATGATGAACTGTTTCTATAGTTCCAATACTTCAAGGGTAACGGTCCCAGATTGTTATGGTGTTTAGGAGTCTATGGTTGTAGAAGAGCCTTGACTTCCCATTTTTATTTTTAATGAATAGCATCATGGCTCTTTCAGGGGTGGATCCCATCTTTTGTTTCTTTAAAGAGGGGGTTTAAAGTATTTTTCTTTAAATTATAAATATTATAAAATAAGAAAATTTTTGAATGATCTGTTCTTACCCACAAAGTAAGGACTATAGGGCTGACTTTTACAACACACTTGTAGTAATATAGTCACTACTGGGATTAGGCCAAGCTAGTTAAGCTTTGGTTTAGAGATTTAGTATGTGTTGTATCAATTTATATAATCTCTCAGCAAACCAGAGGTAAGAATACAGAGGATATGGAGAAGTATATTTCCCTCACTTATGGTGCTCTGAAACTTTCTTCCAAGTGTGCTAACAAAAATGACTTACAAGTTTGCTGATATTATGGAAGAGAATACTATTGCTCTTCTAGCTCCCCTAGGAGCCTGGGATCTGAAAAAGAGTAATACAGCAAGAAAGCTAGTCCTGGAGCCACACTGAAACAAGCAAGAAAAAAACATGGAATGCATAGCGTTCCTTCTTGGCAAGCTGCTATACAGATGTTGGGCATTGATGTACAGTGCCCAGCTTGGCAGTCCCTTTCATATTTTCTATACAGGTGGTACAGGAGATATATTGGGGTTCTAGAACTTTTTCTAACTATCTCCATTTTATAGGCAAGGAAACTGAGGCACATAGAGATTAAATGACTTGTCCAGGGTCCCATAGCTAGTAAGTGTCTGAGGAAGAATTCAAACCTAGGTCTGCCTGACTCCAACTCTCTATCCACTACAGACCACACTGCTGTGAGTCGGAGGTCATAAACAAGCATAGAAGGTATAGGGAACTGAGAGAAGGCCTGCTTTTCTGAGGCAGAAGAGTGATGGAAGTTGAAGCTAGGTATAGATTGTGGAAGGAGACTGTGGGAAATGAAGGTCATGTGAAAACAAAAAAGATATCAATAACATTTTATTTTTTAAAGAAATCAAATAGCAAAAGAATAAAACAAAATAAACAAGACAATAAAAAGAAGTTATTGCAAAAGTAGTGGAAATGGAAAGGAAGGGAAGATCACGGAGGAACTGAAATGGAAGAATTGATAGGATTTGATGACATATTAAATAAGAGTTAAAAGGGCTAGCTAGAGTTATGATTGTGGTGTAAAATGGGGTTGCATTTTATAAATCGTCTCCTTGGAGAAAAATACAGCAATCAAGTATATTTCACTAAAAGCCTTTTGAAGAATGAATTATCATTTACTTAGGAAATTTTCTACTGAGACTTTTTTTTTCTGGGCAGAGGTTGCAGCAGCACAAAGAAAGATTAAGATGGCAGGAAAGAAGAAATTTCTAAAACCTGAAAGAAATAATGAAACTTATTAAAACATTAATGAAGTAAGTTACCCAAATAAATTATCTTCTGTTTAGTAATAGAACTCACATTTTACAGACGATCAGTGTAAGTGAAATGTTCTTAGAGAAAAAGTTTTGGTTTTGTCTGTGTGTGTGTGTGTGTGTGTGTGTTTTTTTTGTTTTGTTTCTGCCACACCAAGAAATTAATTAGGATTAGTTGATAATGAAAGGCCAGTTAATAGGATTATAGCCTCAGGCAAAGGCCAGAGATTTGGCCATGTGAGAAATTCTAGGGCTTTTCCTTTTTGGAGTCCAGATCCCAAAGACATGGTCTTTTCCTTTTAGGGGTTCAGATCCCATCCCTATCATTCCCATCCCCATCATTACTGCTATTCCCTATCCTTACCTCCCTTCTTCCCTTACCCACCTCCATATACATATTGTCCTGACTTCTAATTACTTCCATGGTGATGAAGTAGCTTGTAAACTGAGCTCCAGGTGGTTGTTGAGAAAATAGAGGGAACATATATTAGTAACACTTGGATTGCATTAGAATATAAGAACATAAAAAATGGATTAGAACAAGGATTCTTAAAGTGTGGTCCTGGGACCAAGATTCTCTTAGGGGGTCTGAGACATCAAAACTATTTTTATGATAATATTGAGATGTTTTAATTTCCAATATCACCGATATAAATAGCTATAACCCACATATGTAAAAGCTCTTTGGGGATGGGAGTGGTCCTCAATAATTTTTAAGAGCATAAAGGGGTCCTAAAACCAAAAGGTTTGGTCTTAGAGAACAACTGGATTAGAAAATAAGAACTGTGTGAATATGGGCCAGAAGCATCTCTGAATGGAGATCTAAGAAGCCACTTAAGCACTTATCATGTACCTGGCACTGTGCTAAGCAGTGGAGTGGTGAATCAGAGACAGGTGTGAATCAGGTTTGAATCAGAATGGGGCAGAATCCAAGTTTGGATACTTGGACCAGTAGTGGGTACATTTCCACCCTTCCTCCCCAAATATAGACTTCTGAGAGACTTGGAAATATAGAGAGAGTGGGTACTGGAGTAGATGAAGGGTAGCACTCTGCTAATAGCTGGAACCTGCAGATTATAGATGCACCAGGTCCTGATGCCAACTGCTCACAAAGTGACTCAGCATTCTGGTAGGCAGTGATAGAGGATAGAGAACTGACAAATTTTGTATTTGATCGATACAGTTCTAAGGCTCCAAAAATCCTCACATGGTGGTATGTCTGGTTCTCCAATATAACCATCTATATACATGGTCCTGAGCTAATCTTACCAGGAATGACTCACTGAGTCTTGCATATACATGTGTGAATGTCTCTCAATATACACACAGGTTCCACACTGATGCAGCATGGCCCCAGATGTTTGTTAAAACTACACAGGTAGTTCAGTGTAAGTAAAGACTGCTTACATCTCGTGGCATGCTTTTAACCTTCCCCTGGTCTTTGCAAGGCTGCTCTTTCCCATGTGCTACCACATAGCAACCACCCCCATTGTTGACTTGAATTATGAAAACAATGCCATCAACAGTCATTAAAAAGAAATTATTGTGATTTGCACAAATATATAGTTACAAAAGTGACACAGCCTGGAGCTGTGGCATGACTCTATCAGTATATAATTAATGCACATGCAGCTAAGGATGTCTGGGGGATCTTTAGTTACATATCACCTCAATTTGATCCCTTCTTGTAGTCCTGGGGGCCTCAGGAAAGCTAGAGATGCCTTGTTGGAGGTCTGGGACACCTGATCTAGTCTGGCATTTCTGCAATCTGGGATTCCACAAGGCTCTTTCTTTAAATAAAAATGTATTAAGTACCTACTGTGTGCCAGGCACTGTGCCTCAGCACTGTGGATACAAAAAAAAGGCAAAAGATAGTCCCTGCCTTCAATGAGCTTATAATCAAATGAGCTAGAGAAGAAAATGGCAAAACACTCCAGTATCTTTGCCAAGAAAACCTCAAATGGAGTCATGAAGAGTCAGACACAAATCAAACGACTGAGTAACAACAAAAACTACAAAACTATGCTGGATACTGGGGATACAAAGAAGAAAAAAATACATAGTTCTTACCATCAGGGAATTAATATTCTAATGGAGAGGAAATCTACAAATAAATATATAAGGCAAATATGACTATGTTAAAGATAATAGAAAGTTCCAGACAAAGTTTTTTGAGAAAACTTAAGGAGGGAGGGATTACTTTCATTTGGTGGGATCAGGGTAGGCTTCATAAAGGTGGTTGCAACTGAGCTTTACCTTGAAGTAAGACAAAAGTCTTAATAGGTGGAGATGAGAAAGTAAATTCCAGGAATCAGGGATGACTGCCGCTAGGACCAAGTGCTAGGACTAAGACAAGGAAGGTAAGGATTTTGAGAGGCAGAGATAAGGAAGGAGTACATTCCAGACCAAGGATAGCTTGTATGAGCACCCATAATATGGAAAATGGAATACTGAATTTGGCTGGAACCTAAAGAAGGGTATTATGAAATAATGTTGGAGGGGGGCTGGATTGGATGTCCTGTAAGTTCTGTCGTATGTTCCAAAAGGGGGCGATACCGCTTCTTAAGGGATGCTGGAAAAATCCAAGGGGGTGGTAGTAGTCTCTGGTATAATTGCAGACACTGAATAAAAATAAGGGTTAACCTAACCTAACCACAGAGGGGCGCAGCGCAATTTTTTCTAAAGGGGAGGTAGGTCAAATAAACTAGACCTATGCTCTAAATGTAGATCTCCCTCTAAATCTATGATCCTATGATCCTGTGAAAGCTAAGTTAGAGTCAAATTTTGGAGGGCCTGGAATACCAGGTTGAACAGTTGTCTATTTTACCCTAGAATCCATAAAGAACAACTGAAAGCATTTAAAATTGCGTGCTAACAGACTTGTGCATTTTAGAAACTGAATGACATTATTCTCATTTTTCTAGAAACCCCACTGAAGGATTCCCCAAATACGTGCTTGATCTGTTTAGTTTGGGCTTAAAAAGTAATTGCATATAAGGTAAAACTTACTCTTGTGTTATGCAATACAGATGAGAACTGGGGAAAGTACTTAAAAATATTACCATAAAATTGAAATAAAGAAACTATTATCGAGATAAAGAATGAAATCTCTTCCTTCAGATGTAGACTAAGTAGTCATGCTGAACATAATTTATTTTAAGAATTATCTGTACTAGTATAGCTATAGGGACTTAATTTTAATGATAGTTTTCTCAGCAGATGGGCCTCAGGAAATCACAGAGTATGGAAATATTCTCGTTAGTTTAGAAAAAAGAGAGCTCGATCCCAGAAACCAGTGTTGAGTTCAAAGAACTTAAAAGGAATGTTATATTATTATAGTTGCTCCAGTCTTAAAGGATTTTAAAATAAATTTTGCATATAAAACTCCACTGTTAAGCAACACAAGATGCTAGCTTCAAAAAACACACTATCTGCCGCTTTTGGCTGCCATCTGGTGTTAGAATGTAAAATCCATTTCCCTTGCCAAATGAAGATTCAACACTTACCAAGCATCTACAAAATATAAGTCTCTGAGATATGCATTGAGAAAGATACAAAGATATGTAAGATGCAGTACTTGCCCATAAGGAGTTTATGATTTGGCAGGGGAGAAAAGATATAGGTGAATGAATGGGAGGAGGGAAGAGAGGTAGGGAAAAGAAAGAGGAGAGGAAGGGGAGAGGGAGGGGAGAGTAGAGAGGGATTCCACGAATGTGAATGGAGACGGGCAAAAAGGACAAAAGGCTTATGAGAAAGTATTTTTATTTTAAATTTAAAAAGTTTTTCAGTTTCAAATGCTCTCCCTTTATCCCTCCCCCATTCACCAAGAAGACAAGAAATATGATACCCATTACATATATGAAGTCATGCAAAACTTTCCACATTAGCCACATTGCAAAAAGCAAGAAACATAACTAAATAATTATAGTGCCTAATATTTATCCCGCATCCAAGATGTGCTGGGCACTATGCCACGTACTTTATAATTATTATCTAATTAGATCCTCACAATAACCCTAGGAAGCAGGTGCTATCCCCCTTTCAGATGAGGAAACTAAGGCAAACAGATAATATATTCTGCATTCTAAAGGAGAAAACTATTGTATCAATACAGAAAAGATTGTGACTAGAAATTTTTTTATTGAAAATCACACTAATTATCCTAGAAACAAATTAGAGTTGTTAGCTGATTGTCACTGAAAGAGGTTCTGAGACTGTGTATATGGAGCTTAATTTTAAATATGGAATGACAGTTAGTAAACATTTATTAAGTGCTCACAATTTACCAGCTGATATGCTATGTGCTGAAAATTTAAAAAGGCAAAAAAATTCCTGCCCTCAAGGAGCATACATTGTAAGGGGAGACAAGAAAGCTAGGTACAGCAATCTACTGACATTTGAGATGGTGCCCACCAGAGATATGTAGCAGCATTAGCCAACTACGAGTTCAGCATGGACAATGAGGCAGAGATAACTGACATGGATTACAGATGTCATTTCCTGTAAGCCAAATGGCATGAATCTAAAACTATGGTGATACCCAGAGATGGGGTTAAGGTGATCTGAAACATTCAGGGAGCTTTGTTGTTCAGTGGTGTCTGTTTCTTCATGACCCTATTTAGGGTGTTCTTGGCAAAGATACTAGACCTTGTCTAGCTCATTTTACAGATGAGGAAACTGAGGCAAACAGGGTTAAGTGACTTGCCCAGGGTCACACAGCTAGTAAGTGTCTGAGGCCAGATTTGAACTCTGGAAGATGAGTCTTTCTGACTCCAGGCCCAGCACTCTACCCACTACACCACCTAGCTGCCCAGACAGCTAGCCTCTATCAAATGAAAGTGCAGCTAAGAGTCAGCACCAGACGGTACACCTACTGTGGATACACACTTTGCTGCATTGAACCAATGCCTAGTTTCATCAGGACAGGCTAGACAGAGCAACAAACTGCAAGATGAAAAGTTACCAGAATAGATTGATCAGTGGTCAGGGAGTGATGCTCAAAAACTTCCTCTAGAGGGCACTCTATTCTTGAAGAGAGTGGAAAATTCTCTTATTTTGAGCATTGCAATGGAATCTCCGACTAATCCCATAAGTAAAACTAGGAAGCAGTTAGTGCTTTGTACAGCATTTTGTTTTATAGCCATAAAAGAAGTGCATGATGATTCTGTATGCTTGGATTAAGACAACCCCAGAGACTATATGAAACAGAATCTATGAAGATTCTTTAAAAGTGTGAGATTTGTGCCCAAGGTATTTAAAGGAAAGCACTACGGACTCATATTGCATAAATATGAGTACTAGAAAACCACTGAAACGTCTGTGTACAAACTTTTTTTTCCTTGGAAAGCAACAGGAAGAATATCCTATCGTAGTACCGACCATTCCATCGGGAATACACAGACATACCCAACAAAGAACCAATAGGCTTCTATTCTAAGGGGTTATAGGAGAAGTGTTTCTGCATACATGGCTTCCCTGCCAAGGCTCACTCTTATTTAGGAAGAGACTTTTATCGAAAACTACTTTAAGGAGGAATCAAGGAGCTTAGAACAACACAGAACAGAAACAATTCCCTCCCTCTCCTCCTATCCCTTCCCAACCTTCACCTCTCCAGGTTCATGTCTCAGAGCAGGAGTAAAAGAGAGATAAACAGCAGAAGGCAAACCTCACCTCTCTCACTGGTTCAGTCAATGAAATCACTGAAAAAAACACCGTTTTAAAGACTCAGTCATCCAATCAAAGAGACTATCCCCATCTACATGGTTGGGGAGGGCTCCATGTAAAAAGTGGCCCCTCATTGCCTATGGGTAAGTTTGTCAAATTTCCTGGGGAAGTAGGAAGAAGAATGGAGAGTTAGCCTAATAGTCTCCAAGAAAAAGATCTTAACTGGTCAGATGCAGATAAATTAGCTAAAACGGGTTGTGAAGATCTAAATAGTAACTTGAATAAGAATACTACTCACTAGAAGGTCAGGAAGTTTAGTACATGCTGGCCCTAAAGCCACACCTACCCAAGATGAAAGAGTAGGGACAGAGGTAACTGAAACCATCTACAGTGACCAGAAATAGTGATAACCAGTTTGGTCCCTCCACCAACCCAGGATGGAGATTATAGGCAAGTAGGTCTGGAGATACCAAGTATCTAGATAAGGTAAGGGTAGAAGTCTCTGGATAAATCAGCCCTGTGACAAAACTAATTTGTGATATTAAAGTGCTTTGGGGTAGCTATTTATATAGCTTGATAATGCTCATGCTCAGAGTTCATGTAATGTATGCAGTATATGTAACTTCAACTTATGATGTAAGGTATTGTGAATAAGCTCTGGACCAGAAGTCAGGATGACCAGAGTTCAATTCCACCGAAAGACACTAGCTGTATAACCCTGGGCATGTTACTTAACCCTGTTTGTCTCAGTTCCTCATCTATAAAATGAGTTAGTGAAGGAAATGGCAAACCCCTTCAGTATCTTTGCCAAGAAAACCCCAAATGGGGTCACAAAGAGTTGGACACAATTGAACAACAACTGTATTCTTATTATACTTCTTTGCTATATATGTTCATTGCCATATATGTTGTTTTACTAATGCTATACATTCATGAGACCCTATTATGTAATTCTACATATTATATATTACACTAAACTTGTATCCCTGGGCTATTCAATGTTATCATCTGTTGTAAGGATTCTTAACCTGGGATCTGTGAACTTATTTTAAAAAGTATTTTGAGCTGTGTGACTCTGGGCAAGTCACTTAACCCTGACTGCCTCACTAAAAAAAAAATAACTGAATTTCAATGTAATTGCTTTCCTTCATAGTTCTATGTATTTTATTTTATACATTTAAAAAGATTATGAGAAAGGGTCCATAGGCTTCATTAGATTGACAAAGGGGTACAAGACACAAAAAAAGGTCTGACCTAATGTTTTATGTGTAGAGGGGCAGAATGCTAATCGATTAACAGCTCTTAGTCCCATCATTCTGTTTACAAGAACTAGTTTGTTGTTGTTCACTTGTTTCAATGGTGTCCTATACTTCATGACCCCATTTGGGGTTTTCTTGGCAAAGATACTGGAGGGGTTTGCCATTTCCTTCTCTAGCTCATTTTACACATGAGGAAACTGAGACAAACAGGAATAAGTGACTTGCCCAGAGTCACACAGCTAGTAAGTATCTGAGGCCAGATTTGAACAGAGGAAGATGAGTCTTCCTGTCCCCTCAGAGAGCTGGTTATTAAATATTTGTCAACAAATACCCCTGCCTCATCTTCCTTACTAAAGCAGTCCTGACAAAAATCTCTCACCTGCTCCTAAGCCTCAGAAGTAGCCAAACTGGTTCCTTTTGTAGAAGCTCATTCTTATTCATAATTGTACTTCAGGGAGAACTGCTGTGTTTTTGTCTGGGCTTTCCTTGCACATAGCAGAAAAACATGTTTTCCCCATCTTCATTGGATCACAGCCATAGTCCCACTGGTAAAGTAAATTACTTTTCCTATGACTCTTTTTACTGATTTAATGGTTTTTCTTTTTGTACTAGATTTTTTCCATTGTCCTTTTGTCTCTTGCATTCTAGATGAATTTGCCAATTCGTTGTGGCCCCTTGCCATGGATAAGGGTTACCTCCTCTCTTGGAATTTAAGCAACCTGCATTTGTAACCAGCAGGCAGTAAGGCCGGAGAGCTGGCCTCCTAACCAGGATTATTACCTCTGACACATAATGGCTGTGTAACCCTAGGCAAGTTGCTTAGCCTGTCAGTAGCAATTATCTAAAACTGTAATTTGTGAAGAAGGAGCTGACTTGAATTTAGTAGAGACAATTTCCTAACTGGAGAGTTTTTACTAATGAAATCATAGGTCCACTTCTTATCTCAGTTTCTCCCAACCAAGTTCATGCCCTGACACTCATAGTAGTCCCATCTATTACACCTCAATTTTCCCTTTATTCCAACAAGATCTAAAAACTTATTAAAATGTGTTGTATTTTTTTCTCCCTAGTATTCTGTTATTGTCTTTGATCTGTTCTTAGTGAAGGCAATTGATAGAACATTTGGCTTGAAAATGAAATCTTTTACTGGTCTGCATGTAAATGGAAATTCCCTAGCCATTCTTCCTGTTGCTGAAATATCAGAAACTGGGTCAACTAGACTGAGGTCTGGATGATTTAAAGCCTAGTGTAGCCTCTGTTTCTTTTTCTGCCATACATTTACTGTGTTCCTCTTCTAGTACATTTCTATGTAACCTTTATTAACTTTTAAGAGTACTTCTATTCTTTTTGTTGTTATTGAGTACTTCTGTTCTTAATTATGCAGATTCAAGGCCCTATTTCTAATTCTGTTTCTTACTTTGTGTCACTGACTCTCCCTAATTCTCCCATTCAGTTTTACCATAGGTTCCCCACCCCTGAGTTGGTTCATTTCTCTCTTGAAAAAATTAACAGGTGATTTTCTTTTTGGTCCTCCTCTGATAATTCTAAAACTACTCTTTTATGCCTCAGAACTTCATTTCACAATTTCTTGTGCTGTTTGGTCTTACTTCTCAACTGACTGATGGAAAACAATGGGAAGGTAAGATTTACTTGACAGAAACTTGCATTTTAACCAACACCTGAGGAAAACACTGAATAAAGCTTGAAGTGCTTTAAATTCAAGTACATAAACCTCCTTTGTAAATGAATATATTATCTTTCAAAACCTAAACCTTTTCTGAATTTCTTTATTATTGTCAAGCACACTACCATCCTTCCAGTTACCAAGGTTCAAAACCCTAGGATCATCCTCTTCTCACTTTCACTCACCCCATAGAGCAAATCAGTTGCCACATCTTGTCATTTCTGCCATCATATCTCTCAGGTAACTTTCCCTTCTCTCCATTCCATATCTATTGCCCTGATTCAGGCTCTCATCACTTAACATTTTTTTTCTTAAAAATAACCTTCAGCATTCTGGTTTTTTTTAATTTTGAGTTACAAATTCTCTCTCCCCCTCAAGATTCTCCTCTTCCACTGAGAAGGCAAGAAATATGACACCCATCATACATGTGAAGTCATGTAAAATATATATTCCATAATTAGCCATGTTGCAAAAAAAAGCAAGAAAAATGAAGAAAGTGAAAAAAAGTATACTTCAATCTGCACTCATTGTTAAACAGTTCTCTCTCTGGAAGTGGACAGCATTTTTCCTTCTAAGTCATTTGGAATCATCTTGGATCATAATATTGATCAGAATAGCTAAGACTTCCACAGTTGATCATCATTACAATATTGCTGTTATGTATACAACATTTTCCTGGTTCTATTTACTTCACTCTATATCAGTTGATATGTCTTCCCAAGTTTTTTCTGAAACCATCCTATTCATTATTTCTTATAGCACAAAAGTATTCCATCACAATCATATACCACAACCTGTTTAGCCATTCCCCAATGGATGGGCATCCTCTCAATTTCCAATTATTTGCCACTACAAAAACAGCTGCTATAAATATTTTTCTACAAGTAGAAAGCTTTCTGGCTGCTTTCAGTACTTTCTCCTTAGCCTGGGAGCTCTGGAATTTCATTAAAATATTCCTGGGAATTTTAATTTTGGGATCTTTTAGGAGGTAATCGGTGAATTCTTTCAATTTCTATTTTACCCACTGGATCTAACATATAGGGGCAGTTGTCCTTGATAATTCCAAGAAATATGAAATTTAGGCTCTTTTTCTGATCTTGGCTTTCAGATAGTCCAATAATTCTTAAATTCTCTCTCCTTGATCTATTTTCTAGGCAAAAATTGTTTTTCCTATGAGACATTTTACATTTTCTTCCATTCTTCCTTTATTTCAATTTTGTTTTATTATTTCTTGATGTCTCTTGGAGTCATTAGCTTCCACTTGCCCAATTCTAATTTTTAAGGAATTATTTTTTCAATTTTTTTTTAGGCAATTGGGGTTAAATGACTTGCCCATGGTCATACAGCTAGTAAGTGTTAAGTGTTTGGTCTGAGGCCACATTTGAACTCAGGTCCTCCTAACTTCAGGGCCGGTGCTCTATCCATTGTGCCAGCTAGCTGTCCCTATTTTTTCAATTTTTTTGTGTGCCTCTTTTACCAAGCTGTTAATTTTTTTTTTCATAATTTTCTTGCATATCTCTCATTTCTTTTCCCAATTTTTTCTTGGCTTCTTTGATTTTAAAATCTTTTTTTTGTTGTTGTTGTTGCTTTTGTTGGCTCTTTCTTTTGCCCTTCTAGGGATTCTTGTTAGGTTTGTATCTGATCTGCATTTTTCTGAGGCTTTGCTTGTAGATGTTTTCAAGTCATTGTTTTCTTTTGAAGCCTTGAGCTTCACTATCACCATAAAAGCTTTTTATGGTAACACCCCTCCTGGTCTTTACCAGAATGGTAGGACCCCCTACTTCCTTGTACTCCTCTCTCTGCCCTGAAATCATAACTGGGTAATGGGTAATAGAACTTCTAGGTGGCACCCATTCTTACTCTCAGTGATATAATAGGAGTCCTCAGGCTCTCTTTTTGAGATATTCAATCCCCTTATGGTCCCTGGGCATTGAACAGCTCCCTATTGCCGCTGCCACTCTAACAGCCCAGTGTTGCTGCTACTCCTAGTGCTGTTTCTTCCATCCTATTCTCTCCTGGACAGCCCCTGCCCAAGTGTAAACCATCCTCTCCTACTGCCTTCCTAGGCTGGCTTGACCTGGAAAAATGACTCACTGTGACTTTTGACTGTCTTGCCCAGAATTTGGTTTGATGCATTTTTTAGGTTATATTAGCAGGGATATATTGGGAGAGTTCAGCCAAATGCTGGCTTCATTCAGCCATCATTTCTCTGCCCTTCAACCCCCCACTGTTGTTATTATATAAATTGTTTTCTTGGTTCTTCTCACTTCACTTTATCAATTCAAAGAAGTCCTACCAGGTTTGTCTAAGACCATCACTTTCATCATTTCTTACAATAAAACAGTATTCCATCACATTCATATACCTAGACAGCTACTTATATGAAAAAAAGATCTAGGTGTATTAGTGGACTGAAAGCTCAAAATGAGACAACAGTGTGACATGGCCTCCCCCCAAAAGTAATGAGATCTTATAACAGATTTTACTTTTATACCATTTTAAGGTTTCAGAAGCACTTTACATACATTATCTCATTTGATCCTCACATTAATCCTGTGACAGAGGTGCAATTATTATCCACATTTTAAAAATGAAGATGAACTTTGCCTTACAGACGTTAAGTGACTTTCTCAAGGTAACAAAGCTAAGAAGAGAAGTACTGTCTTCAGAGGGAAGGAATGAGAGCCTACCTATAATTTGTCCTCATCAGACCATATATGCCTGAGGAAGAATCTTTGGATACAATACTTTAGGAAGTAAATTGATAAACTGGAACATCTCAAGGGGGCAAGCAAGATGATCAGGAATCCTGGATGGAAGATGTCTTCAAGTATAAAATGGTTATCATATGAACAAGGGTTCTGTTTGACCTGACAGGGAAAAAGGAATTGAATTGAAGCTACATAAAAGCAGATTATCATCTGATGCAAAGGTGCATTTCTAGGCGATCTCTCTATGCAAACCATGTGACAGACAGCTGCCAAATTATTATATGCCTTACCCAACTACTGTTCACCTAGAAATGCTTATACAACACAAGTGTAATTATTTTTGAACGATATTTACCCTCACAATGCTTGATTCTTATTGGATTGACTCATTAAAAGTTCATAGCAGCAACTGCTTATAGGGCCACCCTTGCTTAGGGGCTTGAGTCACTGAAGCAGCTTCCCAGTTGAAGTAAATATAGTTAATATCTGTGCCACATTTCAGAATGCTGAGGCACAATGTGTGACTCAACTTCCAAAATGTAGGATTGGTTGCTATAGCTTGACCCAGGCAGAACATATTCAGACCCTCTGCAGTGGTAGGAAATTTCCTAACAATTAAAGTGGTCCAAAAGTTACATGGTACTGAGGAGGAAATGGATTTCCTCTCAGTGAAATTCTTCAAGCAGAGGCTACTGGTCAGATTTGACTTGAACAAGATGATTACTGAAGTTCCTCCCAACTCTAAAATGCTATTATTTCCTGATTCCTTCCTTCTTTATCACAAGTTCTAAAATAGGGAGGTTGCTTCCTTCTAAGGAATCCATCATTTCTACTTTAGCAATGAATTCCCTCTTTGTCAGAATAGCATCCAGAATGTACTTCCCTTATTCCTCCACCTTTTAAAGAATTAAATTTTTTTAAGGTTAAGTCATGAGTTGATCAGCTGCTCTGCTTCTGGCAAAATAAATTATGCTGATGGATGTAAAGCTATTTGAAATTCCCCATGACTATTATATCATAGCTCTCGATTCCTTCTTCCTTCTCTCCATGTTGTCAGTACTAGTCTGTTGTGACAGCTGTTGTTTGCTTCATTTGTCCTTATTCAAATGTTCTACACCATGCTTCTCCATTATGGTTTATGGATTTCCTAAAATTAGTATGTCTTCCTAAAACATTAATAAAATAAAATATATATCACTGTGATGAAAGAAGTGATAATCTAGAAATAATGCTAACAGTTATTGTGTCAATGGACTAATTTCTGTTATTTTTAATATGTCACAATTTTACTATACCCTCTTTAGTACCTTTTAGCTATAGACAGCTATTATTTGAGGCAAAATAGCTCACTAATGGCCCAAAATATATTTTATGGGATTAAATCTCCTTTAAAAAATTCCTAGGAAGCAGGATGATTTCAGAAAAACCTGTAAAGACTTACATGAACTGATACATAGTGAAGTGAACAGAACCAGGAGAATGTAACAACAATATTGTACAATGAAGAATTGTGAATGACTTGGTTATTCTCAGCAATACAATAATCTAAGACAATTCCAAAGGTCTAATGATGAAATGTACTATCTACCTCCAGAGAAAGAACTGATACTGTTTGAATACAAACTGAAACATGCTATTTTTCACTTTCTTTTTTTCAAGTCTTCTTAAACAAAATGACTAATATGGAAATATTTTACATAATTGCAAAAAAAAATTATCCTAGGGAGAGGGCTTTGTTTTTCTTAACTATAAGAGTATTTATAAATTGCAGTCCTGTCTTGTTTACTGAAATAGTCCCATGAATAAAAATATAGCAACTACTTAGAGTTATATAACATATTAAAGTTTAGCCAGTACTTTCATTATAAGTTTGTTGTAAAACAATTTTTTTTAAAAATAAATTTTGTGTTCTCATTGTTTATGTCAGGAAGAGATATTCTGCTAAGAAGTTTTGCCCTCAATATATAATAAAACTTTAAAACTTATTATAAAGTTAAAGTATATAAATCAACTAGTTAATATATATGACCAATTCATATGATAATATACTTTAAAATGAAATAAGCTTTCTAAAGTAAAGGTGTTGGGGATCTGTAAGGATGTAGAGGGCCACAGGCTGTTCATAAGGTCTCACTGATGGGCGGAGGCCCCTCTCCGGTGACTGATCTATGGGCAAGTTGCCTGGTTCAGTGCTCCGTCCTATGCAGCTCTAACTTCCCTAGGTACTCATTAGTCATTAACAGTGTATTTGTGATTGGTAGTAGGTAAGTGCACGGACTGTGCATGCACTGTCCTTGAGCACAGCATGGGTTATACGTCACTGTAACTTGAGAAAGAGTTCCTATTATTTTACTGTATAAGTAAGTGCTTTGCTAAAAATAAATGGAGTTGCTGCCATATTTTCTCCCACCTCATCAATGCATGCTTGGAGTGAAAGATCAAGCTGGTCTTGATTCTTCAGGTGATTGGGAAATCCTAGGTCCTAGGTGGTCGAGTAAACTAGTTGTGCACAACAAACTGGTGCCCAACGTGGGGATGCACTGCTGCTGTGAAGCTGCACTGAAGCTGCACTGAGGATACGGAGAGTAAGACAGCTGCATGAAACAGTCAGGACACATCTGGACAAAGAAGATGTGACACCCACATCAAGACACCGAGGTCTGTTGGAGCCAGGCAGCCTCCTTGTGAGAGGTCTCCGAATTGTATCCTGTTGCAAGACTACGGAGTGGTAAGAGAATTTCTTACCATGAGGCAAAATCTAGGTAAACTCTCAATAAGGAACAAAATGTTAGAGTAATATATCAAGTGATCAAGGAACAGGGGTGCTTGGTAACTCCCAAGAAAATAAGATAGTTTCTAGATATTATTGATATAACATCTCCATGGCTTCCAAGGGAAGGGAGTTTAGATTTAGAACCATGGAAGATAGAGGGGGAACAACTGACAGAATTTTATAATACCAAAGGCCTGAAATCAGTTCCCCTGGGCACTTTCACTATATATAATCTTATAAAAAAGGGCTCATAAGCCGACATACAGGGTGAGAAGAGAAAATTCCCTGCTTGTACTCAAACTTCTTCGTTGTGCTCAGCTAACAATAGTAGAGCAGGCTCTCCTGAGAGAGAGAGAACAGACATAAGATTTATAGGTTATATCCTGACTTAGCTGAAGCTTCAAAACCCCCTCCACACTCTCCATATCCTGAGCTGTTAGATAGACTCAAGCAGCATTACAAGAAGTCCCTATACTACTACAGATTGTTTTGCCTTTTACAAAAACCAAAACCTTAAGAAAGATTTTGCCTGGTTTTAGAATACCATGGAAAGAAAAGATAAAATAAAATCAAAATAGCATTATTTCATTTGTGTAGGGAATTTCTGACAAGTTTCTTGCTTTTTAATTCTCCCTGTCATTTTGTTCTATGTTTGTCTGTGTCTGTGTGAATGATGGTCTGTGATTAATATTTATAATTTATTTGATCTTTGACTGCCAGGCAGCCAAGGGCTGCAACTGGATTCTGAAATGCTGATAGTGACTTTCTCCCCTTCCCCCTCCCTAATACCAGCCACATTCCCGGGAGCGGGTGAAAGAATGGGAGAAAAAGTACTTCATTATTTAGGTTATATAATTTGACAAAAGGCAAGAAAGTTTAAGCATACAGGAATAAAGAAAAGTATGGATAGAAAGAACAATATAATCTGTTTGCATGAATAGGAGGAATAGATAATTTGAGAGTAAAAGATTTGGAAACTTTCGGAGAAAAAATTCTCTTTCTTTTTTGCATTCTAAGGCTCTGGCCAAAGCTTTGGGTGTAAGATTGAAAGATTATGTTGAAAAATACTCTCTTCCTTTCTCTCGAATTCCAACCCTGGCCAGGTTGGGGTGGGGGAGAAAGAGGGAAAAGATAAGGAGGACGAGTTTTCCTCTTAAGATCAAAAAGAAAAGTTTTTAAGTATTGGAACACAATCTAAAGATAATTTAATTCATTCACATTAGTAATATGCATGTTTCAAGTTTTTAAAAATCTAGTCTCATTACAAATTGGTACACTTTTATGTGTTATGTCAAGCAATTTTTAATAATTTAGATGTTATTAAAATGTGAACTAAAAGAAACTGAAAGGTAGTGAGACAACTGTGTAAATTCAGCTGTCATTTAGAAAATCAGGTATTTCTGTCTTTACCTATGATTAAAGAACAGCTTAGAGCTAAAACAATTTAACTATCACTCAGGAAAATTACCAAATTGTTAACTAAGTTATTTGAAGTTACCGTTTTAAAGTTAAGACCTAGTATTTTTAATTACTTCTGAGAGAAAAGGAGGGGCACAAGGCAATTCCCTTAACTTTGTAAGCTTTCCAAAAGCTCCTACCAATTGTGTGCCAACATCGTCTACTCTGAGAAAAGAATTTGTTTATGTTATTGAGTTCCTAAACAATTCATTTAGCTTACTGAGAAATTGCAACTTTATATAAATAATTTCTAATAATTGGCTTTCTCACCAAGACAAGTTTAAATGTGGGAAAGAAAGGATGTTAAGTAAAATTTCTTATATATGTGAGACCTAGTAAATCTTTATTGCTTATTACATTTCTGTGGAAATAATTAACTGTATCTGGCTTAAAGCCATAATCAGTGAAACTTACTGCTTGAGGTAAAAGACTCTTAGAACTATAATTAATTTTGTTTTGAGTTTGAATTTGGGTATAGTTGTCTCATTAAATCAGTATTTCCCATTTTTCCTATTGTGATCCTTTAAGGAGGAATGTTTCTTACCATGTGCCAAAATTTTGTTCATAACACTATTAAACTTGTCAGTCAGAAATATTCCCAGACAAAAATGATTTATTATATGGATGATAAACTTTGCAGTTGTCCTACTACTACCAAACTCTCCTTATTAATGCCCAAGTTTTAACAAGCCTTTCAGTCTCATAGATTTATAGTTACCCCTGACAAGGTACAAAAGGTATCACCCTTTGCTTACTTTAGGTATATTGTTCTACAATCTACAAGCATACCACCAAAATGTTACAAAATAATCAAGATTCCTTGATAATTTTTAATAAGTTTCATACAATTTTTACAGATATTAATTACTTTTAGCTTGTCTAATAAATCACCACTAATCAATTATTTTAAGACGAATTTAAACTACTAGGATAACAGATAGCTAAAACTCAATTCATTTCCCCTTAATTTGTGGGCACGATACTTTACATTTGCTGAGAGCTGTTATTTCCTCCCGCCCACTGTGCTTTTTCTATCCATAAAACTGACAAAATACAAAACAAAATCTAAGAAACTTGTTTGGGTTCCTTAAAATTCATCTGTTTTTATTACTGCAAAGTAGTCAGGTAAATTAACGATGCTTTATGACTTCCCAGCCTTTGATAGTTATTGATTTAAAAGACTGCTTTTTTACTATTCCATTACAAAAAGCTAAAAATGATACATTACATGGATGACATTTTATGTGCTCATCCTAATCCTGAAGTGTTAGAAGCCCCAGAAAAAATTCAAAAACATCCACCATTTCAATATTTAGGCCATCAAATACTTCAAGAGAAAATAGTTTTACATCCACCAACAATAGACCTACAAAAATTGAAAACACTTAATGATTTTTAGAAAATTATAGGAGATATACAGTGGCTTCGGTCACAGGTTGGCATTCCAAATTATAAATTGATACCCCTATATGATTGCCTTAAAGGTGATCCTCAATTAGATTCATCCTGGATACTGACCCCTGAGGCAAAGCAAACATTGTTGTATATTCAGGAACAAGTAGCTGGAGCACACACAAATAGGACTGATAGGCATGAAAGCGTGGAAGCTTCTATATTTAACACCCCAAATTCTCCAACAGCAGTAATACATCAGAAACAAAGGCTTTTAGAGTGGGTATATTTACCATCTCAGTCAAAAAACACTTTAATGTAATTACATGGTCCTGATAGGGGACTTAATACATAAAATTGATAACAGATGTTTAAAATTATGTGGCACGCATCCGGAAGTCATATACCTTCCATTTTCTCAACAAACAATTGAAATGGCAATACAAACAATGCCCAACTGGCAAGTGAATATCAGTTTGAAGCTTGTGTATGGAAAACCCCTTAAATATCATGTAATCTTTGAGAATTGGCCTTGGATACAACCCACACATATATCAGGTGAACCCATATATGGAATTAATGTCTTTACTGATGCCACAAAGATGAATAAGGCTTCTATCTGGTGCCCTAAAAGAAAGGAATTACAGGTTATTAATATACCTTTTACAAGAAAGGAATTACAGGTTATTAATATACCTTTTACCTCCACACAACAGAATGTATTATATGCTGTCTATTGTGCCTTTCACAAATGTAAGGAGCCAATGAATATCATCACAGGTAGTAAATATGTAGAAGGAATCCTAAAACACCTAGAGACTGCAATAATAAAAAATACTGGTAATAATATCTGTCAGTTGCTTCATGGTATATATTATATACAGAATAGGATAGAAAAATTTTATGTTTTGCATGTTCGGTCCCATACTCTTGCTCCAGGGCCAATTTTTGAAGGTAATGATTTTGTCGATAAATCTTTAACAATGAATGTGGAAATAGCAAGGAATAGTCATAATCAATTACATTTATCTGCTAGGTCTTTAAGAACTTTATATGGCATAACAAAATCACAAGCACGTGAAATTGTTAAGCACTGTGCTACTTGTGTGCCTTTCAGCCCCCTTTTCATGTTGATGTACACAACCCCAAGGGACTTACACCTAACACCTTATGGCAAATGGATGTTACTCATTATTCTCCCTTTGGAAGACAAAAGTATGTTCATGTTTCTATTGATACTTATTCAGGCTTTATTGTTGCTACTGCTCAAGCTGGTGAGGCTGTCTACTATGTTATTAATCATTTGCTTCATTGTTTTTCTTTCACTGGCCCACCTCAATGCTTAAAGACTGATAATGGTCCTGCATATATTTTGCAGAATTTTAAAAAGTTTTGTACTGAGTTCTCTATTAGTCATACTACTGGCCTTCCTTATAATCCTCGTCTTCAGGCCATAGTTGAACTCGCCCATCGTACATTAAAGATGGTGCTCCAAAAACAAAAAAGGGGAGCTAAGGGATCCCTGTGGCATCAATTAAACACTGCACTCTATACTATAAATTATTTAAAATTGAACAGTTGTAACCTCTCTCCTGCAATGAAATATCTTGCAGGAAATGACAACAGTACTAGTGACACCACTAAACCAAACAAATTCCTTTTTCCTAAACACAATATGAAAGTCATGGGGAGAGACGTTGATGGTGTCTGGCAGGGCCCAGGGCAAGTGCTAACCTGGGAGCAAGGGTTTGTTCTTATTTTCACAGGTGATGGATAACTTTGGGTCAGAACAAAGGATGTCCACATTATCCATTCAGAAGGAACAAGGCAAGCAGAAGAGAAAACACAGGCCAGCCAGGAATTGAAGGAGTTGAAAGAATAAGAAGGCACTACACGAACTTGCAACCAAGCTGTGACTCTTGTCGTTATTGTCGGCAGTGGTACAGAACACAGCAGCAGAGACAAGAAATACAAAATGAACTCCGTAATCCTTTTGATAACCTTGGACGTTGGCTTATGTCTTTATTATCTTCTTTATTGCCATTATGTTTGCTATTGCTGGCCATGCTGTGTTTTGGACCGTGTTTGCTCAGGTGCGTTGCTAATCACATAAAGGACCTTGGGAATGAGCTTCATATGCTCCGTCTCCGACAAAAACAAAAAGGGGGAGTTGTTGGGGATCTGTAAGGATGTAGAGGGCCACAGGCTATTCATGAGGTGTCACTGATGGGCGGAGGCCCCTCTCTGGTGACTGATCTATGGTCAAGTTGCCTGGTTCAGTGCTCCGTCCTATGCATCTCTAACTTCCCTAGGTACTCATTAGCCATTAACAGTATATTTGTGATTGGTAGTAGGTAAGTGCACGGACTGTGCATGCACTGTCCTTGAGCACAGCATGGGTTATACGTCATTGTAACTTGAGAAAGAGTTCCTGTTATTTTACTCTATAATTAAGTGCTTTGCTAAAAATAAACGGAGTTGCTGCCATCTTTTCTTCCACCTCATCAATGCATGCTTGGAGTGAAAGATCAAGCTGGTCTTGATTCTTCAGGTGATTGGGAAATTCTAGGTCCTAGGTAGGCTCTGTAGCTGAGTGAACTAGTTGTGCACAACAAACAGGGAAAGTAATTGCTTTATTAAAACATCAGTAATGATATTTATAACATAACTGTTACATTGTATATTCCTAACTGGTCACAAAAAGAAATTCATTTAAAAATGTTATTAGGGAAAACTTCAGAAATTCTATCAATTTCAGCCACAAACTACCTCACCACAACTTTATATCCAAGTTTGCAATTTCCCCTAGGCACCTAACTCTGAGGGCTGGGAATGATTTTTTAGTTCTATTGCTCATAAGCCCCCACTGGTATGCTTCCCATATTGATCTTTAGTTGATAGCAGTTAGCAAGACAGAATTAGCTTTTAGAAATGGACAGTTACTACAGTTATATAGTTGGTACAAACTATTTCTCCCCTCCCCCTAAAGTCTGTAACACTCTGCCTCACTAGGGGAAACTAGGCTAAAGCTTAAAAAACACATGTGGTAAAGGGGTAACTCAGGTCTTGGTTGCTGGAGGTCCTTTTCTTCCCTTTGTGGGTTGTTCATGAATCTCCTTTTAGGTATTTGTTAACAGGTAAGTCTGGAAAGAACTTTAGACTGGAGAAATACATATTTCTTACTATTTGCAGTTAAACTAAAAAGATTTATATTTCCACAGAGAGTAGAATGGATGTCTCTCCTCTCCACTGTCTGACACTGGAATGCCTGGGTTTTGAATTGATTTGCTATCTTATAGAAAACACAAAGGGTATGACCAAGTATCCTTAATAAACCCAATTATGCTTGCTATACAATATCACTCAATTTCATCTAGTGTTTTTCAAGGACTTCTAAATTTATGAAGGCATGTTTGTTCCTAGTCTAAAACCTTCAGTTGACTGGTTGATTCAATGAAGATGGCTGGGGCTTTTTTCCACATCTAATTGGCACTTCTTGTTGATGGATCATAATTTATCTAGACTAGGGCTAGGGAACCTAGGGCCTCAAGGCCACATGTGACCCTCTTGATCTTGAAGTGTGGCCCTTTGACTAAATCGAAACTTCATAGAATGTAAGTTTGGATTCAGTCAAACATGCTTACTTCACAGAACATAAGTTTGGATTCAAGGCCACAGGTTCCCCATCCACGAATGTAATGGATAAAAAAAATATGAAAAATGCAGAAAAAGTAAAGCTATACGTATTGGAGTAAAGCAGAGCCAAAAGAACAAAATAAAAAGAGACTTCCACTATGTGTTAGTGTAACATTAGCAAAAGCACTGTATATTTTCTTTGTACTACAAGTTTCATAAAGCTTTGGGGACCAGAGGGCTTCACTGATTGCAAAAAGTACCAGGAGGGCACATGGTAACATGAAGCACAAGGATAGCTGAACCTGAAAGGTTTAAAAAAGAGAATGGGAGAAAGCTAGAAGGCAACTAAGGTAGAGAGTGGAGAAACAATGGTAAGAGGATTTACACATGGCTGAAGACACAAAGCAATTGAAGGCCAAGAAGCAATCAGTAGAACAAGAATGGCTGTGCTGGCTTGAATGTATTCCCAAAAGCCATGTGCAGACAACAGTACTTTCTAGACTGCAGATTCTGCCATCCTTATCCTCCAAGAACCAGAATAGAATGAGAAGCACCTCAAGAAGTGACTGCAAGTTAATTTCTGTGTCTGTCTCTTCTCTCATCTCTACTTCTTCCCCTCCTTTTTCTTCCCCTTCCCCTCCCCCCACTCCCTCCCCTCCCAACTGGAAAAGCCCTGAGATCTCTCCCAGGGAGAGCTATTATTCCCAATGCTGCTGCAGCAGACATCAATCTAAAGTACAACTGTTAAAGATTTCTTATATATTGCTGCTGCAATGTGGAGGCAGCAGTCAAGACCAGTGCTCTTCCTAAAGAGATACTGTTATTATTTGTCTTTCTTTTTATTTCCAGCAAATATATTTTGCTTTGAACTTCTCTGGTTAGTTAGTTTCATAAAAGTAGTCCAACTAGGGGCTTGTGACTATGGTAATGGGTAGTTTTCAGAAAAGTCCATTTTCAAGGTAGGATTTAAGCTACATTGTTGTGCCTCATCCAGGATTCCAATTTGTTAGAGGCTCTCACATCCATGCTTTGGAGGGTCACAGATTTAGAGCTGGAAGGGACCTTAGAAGCTGTATGTTGGCAGACCATCCTGCTGACTACGTCAATTGTATCAACACTGACCATCTAGAAGGATGGTCCTGCTGTCAAGAGGACCATGCCCCTCTTTCATATTTTATTGGCAGAAACTCATGAGGCCAGTCTTTGGTAGTAGCAAAACATTGGTAGATCTACACACCATACTTAGACCAGGCCAGATACTATACAGAAAAAGAACAAGAATACTTAGTGCCAAGAGATGGCCTGTGGTCACATGGAAGGGTACATGTAAATTTTCCCATGGGAGCTGGTTTACTGTTACCATAACCATGATGCCACAGGTCATATTATCAGACTCTTGTTCCCAGTAGGCAGAGGCTGTCTAGTCCAACCTGCTCATTTTAAAGACCAGGAACTGGGGCCAAAAGTGACTTGTGAAGTGACTCAACTATGGTAGCACAGTTAATAAGTATCTGAGTCAGCATCTGAATCTAGGTCTTCCTGACCCCAAGTCCAGTACTATATTCACCAAGTTATGCATTGCAGAGATCTAATAAAGATTGTTCTTTTAAAATTTTGTATTTTTTCCTAGGCTAACATCTAGTAAAGCCATCTTTTTCTAGTAAGAGTTTCTACAAACCAGAATTGTTATTTTAATATAATAATTATATAGCTTTTTTACAATATGTCACTTGTTACATTGCATATTATTGAAATGTCATTGTGAAACTGTCACTGAATATTGTAATCCTAGTCACAATAGATGTTCAATTATTAGAGAACCGGCATTCAGTGGCATAGTTTGAACCTTATCTTGGGTACCAGTAAAAGTAACGGAGAAGGAAGAAGCATATTGAGAAAATTTTATATAATGCTTCATATACTTTGAGGAGATATAAGGTATTATTTGCAATACTGAGGGATGATGATGAATTAGAGCAATCAAGTCACCTAATCTCATTTAAAATAAGTCATCAGATGCCCTGATATCTCAGTGATCTCAGTCATTATTTTAGTCAGTCAGTAAATCAAACATAGGTGAGACTAAGTATGAAAAGTCCTAGGACCTGGAGTGATATTGCATAGGAATCATGTTCTAATTATCTGAAGAAACTTGTTCATACCTTGTTTCCTACAAAATATGTGGAGATTATAATTACCCAATCTGCAAGAAAAACCACTAAGGCAGAGCTTTGAGCCAATGGCACTTTATTAAAGGGTCCATGGTCCTCTCTAATGAAGTAGACCTCAGAGCTTCCTCATGATCTGAAATGCCCCTGGTCCCCACGACCTTGTTTTTATAAGGGTTTGATACCCAAATTTGCAAAAGAGGCATGGTAAAATATAGAATCTCATTTGTTGACAGACCTTGTTACTGAGGGCCAAAAATGACATATTAGCAGAGGGGTCACAGGTTGGGTGAAGCATGAAGCATCTCTGCTAAGTGTCATAAGATGGTCACCTGCTCATGCTAGGCAAGAGAGAGTGTTCTGGGGGTACAAAAATAAGTTAAGGGACTTTCCAAAGAATCAAGGCATCCCACCCATACTGGGTTTGGTCATGGAATTTGAGTAAAACAGGATGGAGATATCTTTGTTAACATTCTTGTGGTTACACAAGTGCGCTTCATAACTGGTAAACAAGTAGTGAACATTACACTAAAGTTTGAGGCCCATTATAAAGGCATACTATAAGAACCTATCTTATCTAATTATTTCTGTATAATTTATGTAAAATACCAAACCGATTAATACTGATTGGAATAAAGTAGGAGTCCAAATGGAGTCCATTTCTCACAAATATCAATCTAGAATCAATAAAATAAATAAACCATTGGTTAATTTTATTTTAAAAAGGAAAGAAGAAAACCAAATTACCAATATCAAAAATGAAAAGGGTGAATTTGCCACTAATAAAGAGGAAATTAAAACAATGATTAGAAGCTATTTTGCTCAACTATATGCCAATAAATCTGACAATCTAAATGAAATGAATGAATATTTACAAAAATATAAATTGCCCAGTTTAACAGATGAGGAAATAGAATACTTAAATAATCCAATCTTAGAAAAAGACCTTGAGCAAGGTCAATGAATTCCCTAGGAAAAAATCCCTAAGGCCAGGTGGATTTCAGACAAATTCACAAGTGAATTCTACCAAACATTTAAAGAATAACTAATCCCAATACTATATAAATGATTTGGAAATTGTCAAAAAAGTACCCCTATGAAATTCCTTTTATAATACAAATATGGTGCTGATACCTGAACCAGGAAGAGCTAAAACAGAAAGGTAACTATAGACTAATTTCCTGAATTAATATTGATGCAAAAATTTTAATAAAATATTAACAAGTACATTACAGCAATACATCATAAGATCATACACTATGACCAGGTGGGATTTATACCAGGAATGTATGGCTGGTTCAATATTAGAAAAACTATCAGCAGAATTGACCATATCAATAATAAAACCAATAGAATATGATTGTTTCAATAGATGCAGAAAAAGCCTTTGACAAAATACAGCACCCATTCATATTAAAAACACTAGAGAACATGGGAATAAATCGAGCTTGCCCTCAATTGATAAGTAATATTTATCTAAAATCATCAGCAAGCATTATTTGTAATGGGGATAAGCTAGAAGCCTTCCCAATAAAATCAGGTTAAGCAAGGATGCCCATTATTACCACTATTATTCAGTATTGTACTAGAATGTCCTAGAAATACTAGCTACAGAAATAAGAAAAGAAAAAGAAATTGAAGGAATTTGAATAGGCAATGAGAAAACAAAACTATCACTCTTTGCAGCGGACATGACCCTGCTTTGAGAATCCTAGCAAATCAATAAAACATTAGTTGAAATAATTAACAAAATTTACAGGATACAAAATAAACCCAAATAAACCATTAGCTTTTCTATATATTACCAACGAATTCCAGCAGCAAGAAATAGAAAGAGAAATTCTAAATAACTGTAGGCAATATACTAGGGAGTCTATCTGCCAAAACAAACCCAGGAACTATATGAACACAATTATAAAACACTTTTCACACAAATAAAGTCAGATCTAAACAACTGGAAAAATATTAATTGCTCACGGATAGGTGAGTCTATATAACAAAGAGGACAATTCTACCTAAATTAGTTTATTCAGGACTATACCAATCAAACTACCAACAATTATTTTATGTAGCTAGGAAAAATCATAACAAAATTCATCTGGAAGAACAAAAGATCAAGAATATGAAGAGAATTGATGTAAAAAAATGCGAAGGAAGGTAGTCCATATGTAACCAGATCTCAAACTGCATTACAATGTAATAATTATCAAAAAACCTACTACTGGCTAAGAAACAGAGTGGTAGATCAGTGGAATAGATTAGGTACACAATCCATTGTAGTAAATGACCAAAGTAATCTAGTGTTTAATAAATCCAAAGATCTAAGCTTTTGGGACAAAAGTCATTATTTGACAAAAACTGCTGGGAAAACTGGAAAACAGTATGGCAGAAGCTAGGTATAGGCCAACAGCTCATACTGTATACCAAGATAAAGTCAAAATGGGTATATGATTTACACATAAAATGCGATACCATAAGCAAATTAGGAAAGCATGAAATAGTTTGCCTGTCAAGTCTATGGATAAGGGAAGGATTTAGGACCAAATATGGCTCAGAGAGCAAGATGAAATGTAAAACAGATAATTTTGACTACATGGAGTTTAAAAGTTTTTGCACAAACAAAACCAATGCAAAAAGGAAAGCAGAAAATTAGGGGGAAATTTTATAGCAAATATCTCTGATAAAGGTCTCATTTCTCAAACTATATTGAAAACTGAGTCAAATTTATAAAAAGACAAGTCATTCCCCAATTGATAAACAGTCAAAGGATGTGAACAGCAGTTTTCAGACAAATAAATCAAAGCTATCTGTAGTCATAGGAAAAAATGCTCCAAATCACTGTTGATTAGAGAAAAGCAAATTAAAACAACTCTGATATACTACCTCACACCTATCAGATTGCCTAATAGACAAAAAAGGAAAGTGATAAATGTTGGTAGGTATGTGGGAATACTGGGACACTAATACATTGTTGGTGGGGTTGTGAACTGATCCAAACATTCTGGAGAGCAATTTGAAACTATGTTCAAAGGGCTATAAAATTGTGCATACCCTTTGATCCAGCAATACCACTGCAAGATCTATATTCCAAAGAGATTTTTAAAAAGAGACAAAAGAACCTATTTGTACAAAAATATTTATAGTAGCTCTTTCTGTGGTAGCAAAGAATTAGAAATTGAAGGGATGCCCATTAGTTGGGGAATGGCTGAACAAGTTGTGGTAGATTATAATGGAACGATGTGCTATAAGAAATGATAAGCAGGATGATTTCAGAAAAACCTGAAAGACTTAAATGAACTGATACAAAGCGAAGTGAGCAAAACCAGGAGAACATTGTACACAGTAACAGCAATATTGTATGATGAAGAATTGTGAATGACAGCTATTCTCAACAATACAGTGATCCAAGATAATCCCAAAGCACTCGATTAAAAATGCTATCCACCTCCAGAGAAAGAACTGATGTTATTTGAAAACAGACAGTATTTTTCACTTTCTTTCTTTTTTTGTTTGAGACTTCTTGAACAAAATGATTAATATGGAAATGGTTTACATGATTGCACATGTATAAACTATATCAGATTGCTTACCATCTCAGAGAGAAGGGAGGGGAAAGAGGGAGGGATAAAATTTGGAACTCAAGTTTAATAAACAACAACAAATGTTTAAAATTGTTTTTATATGTTATTGGAGAGAGAAAAAATAAAATATTTATTAAAATGGGAAAAAAAATCAAGCTAGTTTAGCTTTAGGATAATTCTAGAGATCTGACTTCCAATAAAACCCCTAAAGATAAACTGTTTGGGAAAGAGGGAGAGGCCTTGGCCTCAGACTATTTAGTTCATTCTTCCTCCTCACCCCTACTTTGGCCAGAGAATAACCTTTCTAGCTTCAAAGGTTCTGGAGGATTTTTAACCAAAGGAGGATTACTCTTTCACAGGCCTCTGAACTTCCCAATTACACCTGGACATTCCTTCTAGAAAGTCTAAATTAGTGGTGTTTTGCTTCTGCCAACTGTGACAAGCAACACGGACTTATCTGGGACCTTACATGACATCACCAAGAAATCTGGGTGGTCATTCATATGTATGACATTTATTTATTGTTATTTATGTATGACATGATATTTATTATTGTGTCTAGGTCACAAATATGCCTGATCCAAGGACCTTGTAGGAAGCACCCAGACTTGTTATAATCTGACTCTTCTTTACCTCTATCAGTGATGACACTATATTTCATCACAGAATTGTTCCCATTACAAGGATAGAATACCATTCTTAGAGATGGACGTTGACCAAAATGACTTTCCATTATTATCCTTAAGACTCCTGATCTTCTATTCCTCCATATTAATTTCATTATTTTTTACTAGGTCTATAAAATAATTCTTTTTGGAGTTTGGTACAACACTGAATAAGTAAATTAATTTAGACCATGTTATCATTTTGATTATATTGACTCTATTTACCCATGAACAATTGACGTTTTTCCAATTATTTAGGTCTGCCTTGATTTCTAAACAAGAAATGCACTGTTGAATTTATAAAGTCCTTGGGTAAATCTTGGTAAATACACACCCAAATATTTTATAATTGACATTTTTCTTTCTGCCTCTTCCTGTAGGATTTTATTGGTTATATACAGGAATGTTGATTATTTATGTGTATTTTTATCTTCTATCTTGCAACTTTGCTAGTTGATATTTCAATTAATTTTTTAATTGACTTGAGGGCTCTCTAAGTACACCACCATATTGTCTGCAAAAAAGTTAGTTTTACCTGTGCTTATTCTTTCATTGTCCCCCCTTGTCTTATTACTATAGCTAGCATTTCTATCATTCTGTTAAATAGTAGTGGTGATAATAGACGTTCTTGCTTTTCCCCTGATATTGTTAGAAATGACTCTAATTTTTTTTCATAACCCATGTATCGGGTAATTAGATTTAGAAAAATACTATTCACTATATTAAGGAAAGGTCCATTTATTCAATTAATCAATAAACATTTACTGTGTGCCAGGCACTGTGTTAAGTACTGGGGATACAAAAAGAGACAAAAGACAGTCTCTGCCCTCAAGGAGCTCCCAATGTAATGGGAAAGACAACACACAAATATACAGGCTATATATAGGATAAGTAGGAAATAACAGGGGGATGACACTAGAATTAAGAAAAAGCTTCCTGTAAAGATGGGATTTTAAGTGAGACTTAAGGGAAGCTAGGGATGCCAGAAGGCAGAGATAAGACAGTATTCCAGGTATATTCCTGGGATTTCTAGAATTTTTAGCAGGAATGAATGTTGGATTTTGTCAAATCTTTTCAGCATTTATTGATATAATCATGTGGTTTTTACATATATCATTAACATAATTAATTACATTTATAGCCTTTCCAATGTTGAACCAACCCTGCATTCCTGGTATAAAACCAACTAGCGTATTAATATTTCTAATATGCTGTTGTAGCCAATCTGCTAATACTTCGGTTAAAATTTTTGCAGTGTTCACTAGGGGTATCAGTCTGTGATTTTCTTTCTCTGCTTTGTCTCTTCCTTATTAATCAAGACTATATTTGTAACATAGAAAGATTGGAAGGGTGCCTTCTTTTCTTATTATTGCAAAATTTATGTAATATTGAAATTGTTTTTTGAATGTTTGATAGAATTTACTTTTAAATCAATCTCATCTTGGAAATTTTTTAGGGGGAGTTCACTTGTAGTTTATTAAATTTGTTTTTCTGATAGTGGGTTATGTAAATTGGTTTTTTTTTTGTTAATCTGATATTTTATATTTCTGTTAAGTATTCCTCTATTTCCTCTAAGTTATGTTTTGATTGGGCAAAAAGAATTTCTGATAATTTATTCTATTTCCTCTTCAGTTGCTGCAAAGCATCTTTGAACAATTTGGTATTTCTTTCCTTTTAAAAAATGGTTTAGCTATTTTTTTTCCAAAAAAATCTGTACCAAAAAAGCTTTATTTATTAATTCAGTAGAGGGATGATTGATATTAATTGACCTGGGATACTAACCACCTTGGCTGGTTAAAATTGGGAAGACCACATCACAATGGAGACTTGAGACTTTATAAAACATTAGAGAAGACCCCTCTCAATCCCTCAGAGGTATTCCTATTACCCTAAAGGGGAAATGCAGGCTTGTTGAGGAGGATCTGACTCCTTAGTATGGGAGTTAGGACGATGACTCCCAGAACAAAAGGGCTATCTGATAAACAAATCAGAGAAATGAAATATACACTTTTCATAAATATGAATAGAGAATTCCTAATAAAACAATAAGTAGAAATGATCATTGAAGATTAAAATCGACAATTTTGATTAAATAAAAACGAAAAGCTTTTGTATAACTCAGATTCATGCAGTAAGAATTCGGAGGGAAAGAGCTGACTGGGAAAAATCTTTGCAGCAAATTTATCTGATAAAGGTTTAACATACTATATATGGAGAACTGATATACATATATGAGAACAAGAGCCATTCTCCAATAGATAAATGGGCAAAGGATATGAACAGGCAGTTTTCAAACGAAGACAAGCCATTGTTGATGGCTGTGGGGAGACAGGAACACTAATGCCCTGTTGATGTTGTTGGTGGAGATATGAACTGGTTCAACCGAACTCACTAAAACTAAAGTAACCAAACTGTGCAGTATCCTTTGACACAGTGATGCCAGGCGTGTATATTAAAGAGCCCTAGTTTGCACTCTTCTTGTTTGCAAGTTTAGGATGTCCCCAAGGTCTTACCGCATTTTTAAGCTTTAATAGCTTAAATCTGATAAGTAAAGTTAAATAGTTTTGACATCTTAAAACCACACTAAGACTTTTGGAATACCCTGTAAATGTTAACACTATAAGGACCTGGTGTGTCAACTGACACAAAAAAATTGTTTTACTTCGAAATAAAAAATTTTTCACCCTATCCCTGTTATCTTTGCCTTGTGGATTGAAAAAAAAATGCACTACATCAATTGATACTTGATCCTTTTAAATTCTGTTAAATACCTATTTCCAAATACAAGACAACAGCAGTTCAGCCTTTGACAAGTGAGGTCTCTGGCTTTTCATGGAAGAACAGACACCCTGATTATTTCTTCTTTGAGAACAGCTTATTCATAGATCTTTGGGGAATGATAACTTAATTATTTCTTTCTTGAGATTATCTTATTGAATTAACCAATCCTCATTTATTAAGGGCCTAATGTGCCAGGAAACGGACTAAGCCCTGGAGATGCAAAAGGCCGTCCCTGCCCTCAAGCAGCTTACAATCATCAAACTGTAATCTAATGGGGAAGGGGAACAACATGTCAACAAATATATACAAAGTAAAAGATATTCAGGATAAATAGGACCCAATTAACAGAAGGAAGGAACTGGAATTAAAAAGGGCAGGGGAAGGCTTCCTGTAGAAGGTGGGGTTTTAGTTGGGTCAAAGCGGAGGACTAAGGATCTTACACATTAGTGCCAATTCCTTACAGATTTTTATTAGCCAGACTTTTATCATAAATGCTTTCCCCTGGCCTGTTCCTCTGCCTCTTACACTGGATGCACTGCTTTTTGTAATTTTTATATATTAAAATCTGTCTGACCAGAAATGCCGACCTCCTTGTGCCCCAGTTTGCTCAGCTATACAATGACGTGGTTAGGCCGGACGAGCTCCAGGTCCACCAGCCTGACTGAGCTCCCTTCGGTCCTGGCCGGCCGGTTACAACACAGTTCCTCTAAACACAGGAAAGGTCGGCCTTGAAAACTGGCACGGGCACCAGGGGACCGGGCAGCCGCAGCCGAGAAGGGCGGATGCTCACTAAACGGGGGAGTGTCAAGGCACTCTCGGCCCCATCACGCGCGTCAGCCGTCCGGGAGGCAAGTCTCCCCCAAGCACCTCGAGCCACACGCATTTCACTCCACAACAGAGAGACTTCCAGAACCGGGACGGGAAGGAAGTGGAAACTAGAAGCCGAAGGCCCCGTCTCACGTTACGGCCCCGCTGATTGGCTGAGCCACGCTACGGCCGCTTTGACTTCACTTCCGTAGGGCCCGGCGGGGGCGGGGCGACGGGGTGTTCTGAGCGGCTCACGTTTGGGCGGCTTGTTTGTGTTGGTTACTCAGCTGATTCGGGTGGTGCGCTTGGGGCCGGGCCTGGGCTGACGTCACTGCTCTCTGACGGGTGGAGGGCGAGATGAGACGTTGAGCTCGCTGCCTTCGGCCTGCAGCCGGGTAAGTGGGCCCAGCGGCCTCATTCCCCTTCCCTCGCCTCTCAGGGCCTGTTCATCCCCCAGCTCTGAGGCTTTCGTGACAGCGCTTCGGACCCTGAAGATCCGAAAAGATTTGGAGTGGTCCAGAGGCCCCCTCCCCCTTCCTTACCCGCCCGCCGCCCTGGGTTGTGTTTGGGTTTTACTGTCTCCACCCACTCCCTTCCCTCCCTCCGACCCTCTTCCTACCCTTTCCTGAGCTCTGACAAGTCTTGAACTGTTCACCGGGGTCCAGGTTTCCGTTCTTCCTGAGCCTGCGCGGGTCCAGGGTGCATAGTTGGGCCCTTTAATCTGGTGGTGTAGACACTTCTTGGTGTCTGTGTCGAGGTAATATTCGTCCCCAGAGTCCTTCCTTCCTTGTCCTCAACTCCCACCCCCAGCTGCTGTTCCAGTAAGCTCTGCTTCTTGCTTTTTTGTGTAAATTGTGCTAGTTGTAGGATTTTCTGTCTGTCTTTAATATGTGTATGCAGTTTTAGGAGCTTAAAATCCCCCTAAAATTTTTGTGACACCGTGTGTTTGTGAGTGTATACACAGCGATATTAAGATCTATAGGTCTAAAGAGATTTGTAGATCTTCGTATCAGTGTATATCTATAGATCTATAGAGAATTCTCTAGAGGAGCTGGAAGGGCATGGGGTGGGGAGGTGGTGGAGAGACTAAGATTTGAGAGAGACAGAGAGAGGGAATGATCATCAGTTGTTGCTGCAAGTAACCTAGTATCGAAATAGGATGATGGCATTAAACCAAAGAAAGAAGTGACTTCCAGGAAAAAGGAAAAAAAAAACAATGAAGAGGTGTAGAACAGGTTTGCAGAAGAACAGAGGGTAGAACATGATATCGTTATTACTTGGTAATTCTTAAAATAGTGTATGTTTTATCTTCTGGTTGATAAACACAAGGAGAAAGATAATTGAATATAAAAACAAAAATGTTAAAACTTGCCACCTATATGAGGAAGGCAAGCTAATTAACCTCTCTGGGCCTCAGTTTTCTCATTTTTAAAAAGAAGTGGTTGGAGCAGATCTCATCTAAGGACCCTTCTCTCTGTAAATCTGTGATCTTATGGACCTATGGAAGTTTGTAATTTTTAGCCATTACTGCTGTACTAGAAATCTTTTTGAAAGTATGTAAGGAACTGAGGTAATAAAAAAAAATCTTTATTTCCCCATGGCACTTGATTTACACCTTTTCTAATCATGTGGTCCCTTGCTTTTGAAAACAACTTATACTTGCAGTATGGTCATTTTTTGTCTTAAGAATATCATAAGATTTAGAACTGGAAGGGACATCAGAGTTTACTCATCTGGTCTAACCTCTTCACTTTATACATATGGAAACTTCTCTGGATCACAGAGTTATTGTGAAGACCAAGGTCAGAAAAGTATTAAGTAACAGAGTCATTTTGGAACCCAAGTTCTCTGATTCCAAATACAGTGCTCTCTCTACTGAACTCTGCTGCTTCTAACCCTAAATAGTTTTAATATCTTTATGGTGTATGAAATGCCAGATTAAACACCCTGTAGATTACTGCTTTTTCTTCAACAGGGTTAAATGGAATTGTGAACTTCAGTAGAAGCTACAGCCTAATGACAAACGCTTTCATATATAAAGACGATACAACTGACATGCACTTTGAGTTCTTTTTTCTGGAATTGTAGGAAAATTTATACTGATCCATCTATTTTTCAACTTGTGACAGCACATCTTGGTGCTGGTGGTGGGCCTTAATCCTGCTCTACTTTCATTGATTTCATTTTCTTATTCCATGAAGGGCAGGTAGGGGGCGCAATGGATAGCATTCTAGGCCTGGAGTCAGGAAGACTCATCTTCCTGCACTCAGATCCATCCTCAGTTTCTTACTTAGCTGTGTAACCCCTGGATAAGTCACTTAACTCTGTTTGCCGCAGTTTCCTCATCTGTAAAATGAGCTGGAGAAGGAAATGGCAAGCCACTTTAGTGTCTTTGCCAAGAAAACCCCAGATAGGGTCACAAAGAGTCAGACAGGACTAAACAACAACACTCATTCCTTGAATTTCCCTACTTTTGTTTTTGTTACAATGCTTTTTCTAGATTTTCTTGCCTCTGACTTTCTTCTTTCTCCCTTTGTATTCCTGTGGATGCACGGTTCTCTGTCTTTCTTTATGTCTGTATTCATTCCATTGTAAGTTGATGACTTTAAGTCATTACTTCTTTGTGGATGAGACCCAAATGTACACATCTAGCCCTTATTTCTTATTCTCAGCTTTATGTGGTACTGACTACAAAACACCTCCTTCTTTTTCTTCCACATTTGTATGGCATTTTATGTTATACAAAGCACATTCTTCACAGTACCCTTATGAATTAGTAGGTTGAAAGATACACTTGTATCTTAATAAGTGTATCCAAAATTAAACGTCATTTCTCTTTCTATTCTTCAAATTGACCTCCTTTCCTAACTTGTCTCCGACAGTAGTAATGCAGTTCTTTCACTGTCCCTGACTAGAAACCTTGGGATTATCTTTATCACATCTCACTCTTTTATCCTCTGTATACACTAAGTGTTTCTTCAGAACAACTCTGGATAAGCCATTTCTTTTCCATTCCATTAAAATTCTTTATTGCAGGGATGGTTAATGAGCATTTAAGAAAGGAAGTAATGATTACTTAAAGACAGCATGACTTCATTAAGAATTGGTTATGACATACTGAGTTCATTTTTTGAGAGGCAACATAGTTTAGTGCAAAGAGTCCTGTGTTTGGAGTCATGGAACCTTGGTTCAAATCATAGGATCATAGATTGAAAATGGGAGAGACTTTAGCAGACATCTTGTCCAGCCTTGTGGGACATTTGTTGGATTAAAGAGTATGAATAATTCATTGACCTTTTGGCAAAGCATTTAGCAAAGGCTTTCATGGTGTTGTTGTGGACAAGATGGAGAGAAGTAGGCTAAATAGCAACAGTATTGGAGTGGAAAGAGTACTCATTGAAATCAGAGGACCTGAGTTCAAATCTTATCTCTGAAACAATGTCATATAACCATGAACCAGTCTGTTAATCTCCCTCTGCCTCACTCTCCTCCTTTGAAGTCCCTTCCAGTTCAAAAGCTATTATATATGATCCAGTGATTTAGAATTGGTTGATTGACTATACACAAAATACCCTCCATTCTGCCTGTATAAACCCTACAAGTTCTTCATGACCTAGCTTCAAAGTATCTATGAAACATTCTCTAACTTGTCAAGGTTATCCCGATTTGTTTTCTGAACTTTCCTTACAACTACAGCATATGGTACACAATTTGGTACTTAATTATTCTTCAGTTGTTTCATGTATGTCAGTGTTGTCCACCTAACAAGATTCTAAACAAGAACTCATGTCTCTTGTTTCCTCTGTAAAACCCACAGCACTGTGAAGCACGTGGTAGAGGCTCAATAAATACTAATTTTCATTACCACATCCAGGCAGAGAGCTAAAATGGCTCAAACTTTGTAATCCTGGCTTCAGGTTATCTTCCTTTCTCCCATTTCTCTTCTCCCATTCTTACAAACCATGGGGAGAGGGCATTGTTGAACAGATCTAAATGAATAAGTTATACACTTGCTTTTTAAATGTTTAGTAGAATGAAGATAAGCTTATCTTTAAAAACAACACAAAAACTAGAAGGGATTTTCCCAGTTGTCTAGGTATTTTACTTAGTCCCTACTCTGTGTTAAGCTTTGGATACAAAAATCTAAGATAAAAGTTCTACTGTTAAAAAGTTTACAATGTAGTTAAAGGGATAAAACTATCATGTGTGAGATAGCAGCATCTACTTATATATTAAATTATGTGGGCTAGGAGAACTAATCTGTTGAAAAGCTCCCAAAAGTTTTTGTCTAGTTGAACTTGTACTGAGCTTCACTGTCCTGACTGCTGGATTCATTCCCGTAAGCTAAAAGGCTGCGTGAGCCACAATAAACATTTTTTATTCCGTTTCCTTGAGGCAGATTGCCTGAATTTAATTCAAAGACTGTATTTTTTTTTATCATTCTCATTCTTAAAATTTTAACTTACCTTCTATTTTTTTTGTGTGTGTTGCCATTTCAGGTAAGACTATGAATTGTGGCGTTTTTTAAATGAAGCATTCAGGAGTGAAGTGAAAGAAAGCCATAACATATGGGAAATAAAAATCTCTTAAGTAATGTCCATTCATTTGACTTTAGATATACATATTTATCTCCTTAGTAATGCAAGAAGCCTTTGTGAGAAACAGAAGTAAGCCACTATATCTCTTGTGCATACCTAAATATTATTGGAAGATAAGCTACATCAGTCAGCAAAGAAGTTTCCATACAAGCAAAACAAGATATAAATGTACCAAAAGTCACACATTTGTTTGTAGTAAACACTGTCATAATCCATACAACCATGATTTACACATTGGAGTTTTAAAACTTAGAACTTCTGCACCCAAGGGACTAACAAAAGTGAATATTCATATGTCCCGTATTAAAAACACCTTGGACTCTGTTTCAAAAGCTGTTTTTGGCAATCAGAATGAAATGTTTTCACGTTTCTCTAGATTCAAACCAGGAATATTGAGGAAAAAATCAGAAGATGACATAGTAAACCAGAAAAGTGTTAAACAAGCTTCTGGTACTAACACTCTGAATGATTCCAGTGGCAATAAAATAAAGAGCCCTTTTCCAGAAGGCAAAATCTCAGACCCTTCTTTGGAAAGCCCAGCAAAAATCGACCCAGTTTTAGAGAAAGATCTAGAAGACAATAAAAAAAACATTTATTATACAAACTATATAATTACAAAATTTGAAGAATCATTATATTTTTTATCAAGTTATATAAATTCATACTTTACAAATGTGACTGAAAGAAGTGAAAATAACCGTATGCAGCAGGATACAGAGATGAAAGTGGGAAAGAATGAAGCTGAAATTAGACAGAGTCCTCCTAAGGAAGTAGTTCAACTTAAAGAGAAGGGGACGGATTCACAGTTTCTTTCAGCTACTGTAGGTCACCCTGAGGAACTCACTGGGGCATCTGATGCTCTTCCAGTTTCTGTTAAACAGAGCTTTGCCAAATTTCTTGCACGACCTACTGACAGTGTACAAGCACTTGTGGGTGGTTACATTGTTGGACTTGTACCCAAATTAAAGGCTGATTCGAAACATCATTCGGAAGAATTTCAAGGAGGCGACCCAGCTGAGGAGACTCACAAGAAAGAAAAACAAGATGAAGAGAAAAGACGGTTATATCTTCAACGAGAAAAAGGCAAGGCTTCCTTGTAGTTAGCTTTAACTTTTTTTGATATTTGTCTGACTTGGGATTTTCTCTATTTTCCTGGTTTTTCTTAAGATTTAATATTTTTCCATCTTGCCAGAGTTATTGATTTCTCTTTCTATATATTTTATAGATTATTGAAAGGGTGAGTATAGATAACAGAACCCGGGCTTTAGTTCAAGCATTAAGAAGAACGACTGACCATAAACTCTGTATTACCAGGATTGAAGAAATAACTTTTCATCTCCTAGCATTTCCTGAAGCAAAAGCACTAGCTGTCAAGGTGAGTTTTTTTTTTTTAATACAAGCTCTCAAAGAGTGGGATTCTCATTTTTTTGGATTGTGAGCTCTGACTCCCGAGCCAAGAAGCAGCTCTTGAGAACACTAAATTATTAGTATATATTCATTACACATATATCAATTAAGATGAAAATTATAATTCCCTTCTCATTACTTTAAGTACTACATATTAATTGCAAAGTTACTCTATCCATTTATTGATAAATGTTACCTTATTGGTACTAAATAAGCTTTACACATAAAAAGTGAAAGGTTTTTCTTGACATCTGTTGGTTGGCTTACCCAATACTTAACATTTTATTCTTTAGAACATTAAAAAAATCATAAATTTATCAACAAAAATTATCAAATAAACATAAAAAATAAGAGGCAAAATGAAAGCCTCCCCCTCCCCCACTTCTTTTAATGAGGCAAAGCCAAAAGAATTAACAGGTAGATAAAATGTTTTTGTTCTATGTTCTTTTCCTTGCCTGTCCAAAATTCTGTGACTTTTGGGCCTAGTTACCTTCCTCCTTTCTTTTACTCTCAGTGTATGGACAGTTCTAGTTCTTCAGACTTTTCATCACCTTCATACAAATATTCCGTATTTCCTTATTTTATATTTATTTTTTCTGGTAGCATAATATTGTTCCATTAACATACCATAATTTATTTAGCTATTTGTCAGTTGTTTGAATATAGGCTGTTTCCATTTCTTTTCCTATTATTACAGATAGAGCAGCTATGAATATTGTTCAATAGACAGATATTTCAGTTATACTTTTGGGATAGAACCTAACAATGAAATCACTGAATTAAAATATTTTGAGTGGTCTGCAATCCCATCAACACTGTCTTAGAGTGTCTGTCTCCCTACAGCTCTATCAGCATTGCTGATCTTAATCTGGTAGAGTCACTCAGCTTTCTTCTCTGGGGTTTTTCAACATTCCATTGTTTTTTTCGGCTTTCTCAACTGTAAAATGAGAATAATGTGGATAAATCTAAGTGGATTGGTCTGCTGTATGAAGTATTCTATATATACAAAATGGAACAATTGAATCTTTATCATTATAATAACATTTTGTGATATGTGTCATATATTTCCTAAGCAGAGTTTTTGTTAAAATTACAACAAGCGTGTTGGTTAGTATTTTCATCAGTTTGTGAAACTGAAGTTGAAGATGAACAGTGATTTGGGCATTCTCAGTCTTACCTAATGTTACCAGGATTCAGGTACATTCTGTTTTAGATGGCAACTGCCTCATTGGATGTTATTTATTCTTATGCAAGTATTCAAGTTCTTATTATTAAAAGAAGCTTATTTTTCATTAGGTTTTAATACTTAGTTATCACAAAGGCTGTTTCTTCATTTAGTGGTTTGGGGAGGCTACTGTATTCCCTATACCATTAGTTTGGTGATTGTTCATTTCTTTAGTCATGTCTGACTCTTTATAACCCCTTTTGAGGGTTTTCTTTGGAAAGGTACTGGACTTGTTTGCCATTTCCTTCTTCAGCTCTTTTTACAGATGAGGAACTGAGGCAAACAGGGTTAAGTGACTTTCCCAGGGTCATATAGCTAATAAGTATCTGAGGCCAGATTTAAGCTCACAAAGGTGAGTCTTCCTGACTTCAGGCTTGGCACCCCATCCACTGTACCATCTTGCAGCCTTTTATACTAGTAGTATCAAATTCAAATAAAAATGGAGACCACTAAACTGTACATAAAGATCCCTGCAGATGCATATTGACTTAGAAAACCACGTTAGCATTATCTGTGTTTTACTGTATTTTTATTTATTTTGTTAAATATGTCACAATTACATTTTAATCTGGTTTGGGCCTTACCTAGGAGTATTATGGGCCTCTCTGGGTTTTTGAAACCTCTGCCTTACGCAGTTTTATTTACAGGTCTGAGAATGTAAACTTGAGTTACTGAATAGCAGTGAAAAAAGATTTCAGAATCTTAAATCCCAAAGTGAATTTAAACCTCTGAACTCTAAACTGAACCATCTTACATTCTGCTTTTCTGAGATTTTCTTAATTTGTTAACAAAATTTTTTTCATTTGGTCTGATCAGAAATTCATTATTAAATCTCCTAGACTGTTACAAATATAGATCTTGTAGTTTTATTTCTACATTTAAAAGCAATTAATATTTTATTCCTGAGTATTATTTTGAAGCAGTATTTGTCTTTTTTCCTCTGATAGCGATTATTGCAAAGAACTAGTTAAATGCACAAGGACTATTTTTTACTTTTTCTTTCACTTAGCAATTCACATTGTAGGGACTTTTATAGGTGGCTATTAAATTAAACAGATAATGTTCTGTTAAGATTTTGTCATAATTCTTCTGGGAAGATTTTATATAATCTATTTTAGGTCCCTGCATTTTCTTTAACCTAACAAAGAAAAGTTTTTACTTGAGGTTGATGTGAGCTTTATAAAGATTATGTAAGTGATATAATTTTTAAACAAAATATTGATACGAGATTCTTGAAAACATGATACAAACTTTTCACTCTTGCATTTTAAAATTCATGAAACATATCTTCTCTACAGGAAAAACTTGTTCCATACTTACTACGACTAAGACAAGTTAAGGATGAAGCTCTTCAAGCTACTATTAGGGAAAATTTGGCTTTAATTGGCTATACAGATCCAGTGAAAGGAAGAGGAATTCGTATTCTCACAATTGATGGTGGAGGAATAAGGTAGGACTGGGAAAAAATTTAATGCATTAGTTTAGAGTTCAACTTAACTTCATGGAAATTGAACTACCTGATTCTTTAGTTAGAAAAATCAAACATAATTGCATTACATTGTTATAAAATCAAACTCAGGTTTGTGATCTTACTAAAATAGTTTTTCATAAAGGAAATCAATTTTTGCTTAAATTCTTTGTTTCTTATTTTAAAAGATACTTTGGCACAAAACTAAGATTTATTTAAAACACAGGTGGGATGGATCATCCACATTCTTTTTGTTGGAACCTCACACCTCTCACTTGGACACGTGCTGTCTACTTGCTCTCCGAGTTGTCTTACTCATTCTGTCCTGCCCTTACACAGCAGATCTAGGTTCCCATAGATTACCACGAGGTTATCTTCAAATTCTCTCAAGGTCCTATGTGTAACCCTGTTGTGGGGAAATATGCTCCCCTGACTCACCACTCTAGCTCATCAGGTAGTTGGTGTAGTGGATAGAATGTTGGACTTGGAGTCAGGAAAACTTAAATTTGAATCCTACCTTACTGTCTTTGTAACTTTGGGCAAGTCACTTACCCTCTCAGTCTCAGTTTCCTCCTCTGTAAAATGGGTATAGTAATACCTGTTTCAGGGTAGCAGTAAGGATCAAATGTGATAATGTGAAAAGTGCTTTGTAAACATTAAAACACTATATAAATGATAGCTATTTTTATTAATAAGAATGATGGCAATTATTTTTCTCATCTCCCCATCAATGTGTTTCTATTTACACAAACTAGTCATTCATCAGGATGACACTTTTAGATCATAAATAAGATTATTTACTTAGCAATACATTTTTTAAAAAATCATAGATTCTCATATAATGATAACTAGCATTTATATAGCACTTTAAGCAATATAACAAGCAAGTGCACAAATAGTAAGCCACAATCCACACATAAACCTGCCTAACAATCTCCCATTAGTGCAGTCATTGACTGTGATAGCTAGACAAACACAAAGAACCTGGAAGGTAGACACATGAAAGAAGAAAACCTTCATGGGCTCAAGGTGACTCCTGACCACAGGCTTCAGTGTTATTGGTCAGTTCAGGAATAGCTGCATTACATGAAAACTACTCAATACTTTGTCTTTCAACCCTCACTGCTCTTTAACTGGGCAAATCCTTCTCTCTTTTATGCTGGAATGTGCATTTTTAAGTTCTGTCATATCACAAGCTCCCTTAAAAGAGGTTTAGAAAGTGTTATACAACATAGAACAGCCCACCCAAATCTTCACTTACCAGGTTGCTTTGTTGTCCAGTCAGAACAGAGCTCAGGTTGATTCTCTAGGCAAGGCAAAACTAGCCTAGCCAACTCATCTTATACAGCAAAGTATAACTTTCTGCTTTTCCCTCTTGAACCGGGAGAGGGGAAGGGGTGCAAAAAAGGGCAACATGCAATTCTGAGGAGCTTTACCACTCAAGGTACTTGAAGATCAATACCTGAACAGTCTGGCTTCATTCAGCCATCATGAAATCATGAAATTGAAGCCTTCTTTCAGCTGACTGCTTCCTGCTTCCCTTGGTTATCTCTTCACACACACAGGTCTGATGGAACTGCTTTTCCAACTCCCAGCTATTATTTTCTTTTCTATCAGACTCTTCAGTCTTAAGCTTTAGCATATTTTATATTCTGATGCCTTAAATCAGAACCTCCTGACTCTCATTGACTTCCCCTTTGAAATAAATAGTCCTTCTTAAATCATACTGCAGTCTCTAAATATTTATGATTCCCCACTTTTAAAATTTTACCCTCATAAGTAGTAAAATAGTTATGTGCAGATGAGCCAAGTTATCATAATGCTCTGTAGGGTCTAGAGGTCTCATTTGGTCCAACAACATATTTTTTATTCTTGAACCGTTTCTTCAAACTTTGATATTTCCAGTTTTTCATACATGAAAGTTGTTTTTCTGTTCCTTCAAATCTTCTAACTGTTCACATGTAAGCAAGGCATTATCTGATATCTTTCATAAAGTGACTTAAGTCTTTATTTAACAGTTCTTTTTTGTTTGTTTAAAACGTTTCAAATCCCTCCTGAAAACTGTTTTTTCATTCACTTATTTTTAGCAATTTTAATTAAACAAAAGTCCCTTCCCCAATTATTTCAGGCATGAAAATGTTCATTTGTAAGAGGGGCAATATCTTATATACTTTAATAAAAGTACTTTTTCTGCCCTTTCCAAAACTAAAAACTGTTCCGTACAAAAATGGCGTAATGTATTCATTATCCCTTAATATTCAGATTTTAATGAAGTTAATTTTCTTTGTAATATATTACATGAATCTGTCAAACATAAGAATCTTGAAATTCTTGAAAATCTTTTAACATTGTAGCATATTTGTTCTGTTTTAATCCTTCACATCAGTCAATCAAGTAGTGAGTACCCAATGTGTGTGTAGTCCCATGTTAGGTGCTATGGAAGATACAGAAGCTTCCTGAAGATATTTTTAGACATAATACTAACATATGAGTAACAATGCTAAGCAATCGGGACTATTAAAGTTTGGAATTGTGTAATACAGAGAGATTACTTATTGGTTATTGTTGTTGGAGCATATTAGATAGATCAGTGAGGGCTGAACTTGTCAAGGAAGACTTCATGGACCTCAAGGGATGAGTAAGTTTTATATAGGTGGAGAGAAAGGATGGAGGATATTACAGTAGAGAACAGTATGAATAAATGCATAGATGTTTGAATGTTAGGGTTTTTATATTTTTGGAATAAGTAAGGGCGCTGACCTCACTGGAGAATGGAAGCACATGTTATAACGTCTTAGGAAATAAGGTGGTGTAAGTAAGATGAGACTTAAAAGATGAAAGTTACTGAAGTCTAAGCAGAAGTTTGAACTTAATGTAGTTGGAAGTAAGGAATCATTGGAGGATTTTTTTAAACGAAAGGGATGTATTGAAAGATTGAATTGAATACATTGAAAGATGTATTTTAAAAATTAGATTGTCATGAACTGCCTCTTTTCTTGTACTCTCAGTCCTCCTGTCTTCTAGACAGATATATCTGATCACCTATAGGTCAGGCTTGTACATTATCAGAGAGTGGTTCTGGCCCTGAACTGAAATAAATAGTCCCTATGTTAGAAGATAATTGGTTCTGATGCCTTGTGCCCATTATTTTACTCCTTTAGATCGTGACTTATTGCTTAGACTATTCATCCTGAATTGATGATCTTTGTTATACAAACTTCCTGATTAGAGAACCTTTATTCTTTTGTCTCCTGTTCTAGATTCCTAATTCTTGCTGCTTTGTTTTCCTGGATTTAACTACTTGTCTTCCTGTGTCTTTAGTAACTGCTTATTCTTTCCTACCTTAACTTTCTTCTTTATACTTGGTCAAACCCCCTTTCTACCCCACCCCCCCCCATCTCTCACCCACCCCCATTTATGGTGCTTGGTAATGTCCCTTCTGCCTAGTTAAACTTCTGGTTCTGGCCTCATCCTGGTCTGTTGCTGCCCAAATCCTGCTATGATAGCATAATAGAGGATAAATTGGAATTATGAGGAGACCCAAGCAGGAAATTATATCAGTATCCAAGCACAAGGTGATAGGATTGCGGACCCAGCCACTGAATGCTAACTGTATAGCAGGTTTTTCTACAAATTTAGCTATTAAAAATTGGATTATTTTAGTAGCTTCTATGAGATTTAAAAAGGAATAACTTGTTACAAATGCTGAATTACACATCCTTGAAAAATGTACTTCTGCTCGTTTACATATTATTATGTTATGATTAACATGTTAGAATAAATTGGAAATGCTTTTCTGGGAAACTTGAACTGAAAGACATGTAAGTTGTATAGAGTTTTTATTCAATTTAAGTCCTTTTTCTGTAAAGCAAACTTTTTAATTATATTTTTCTCTAAACTTTGTTACAGAGGTATGGTTGCTCTTCAGAGTCTTCGAAAAATAGTTGAACTTACTCAACAGCCAGTTCATCAACTTTTTGACTATATTTGTGGTGTAAGCACAGGTAATTGATATTGCAAATGATATATGGCATTAATCCATTTGAAGAGAATAATAAAATAAATAGTTTTTGAAGAGAAATCCATTTGATAACTGCTATTTTTCTCAACTTTCAGGTTTCAAATTTAAATATTCTTGCTGTTTTGCAGAGAATTAATCTCTCAGTCAAATATTGAATGTTATTGAATATGACTTAAGAGGGCATTCTTTGGATATTTTGTAAAATTTCAGAAATCCTTATTATTGAAATGTATTTCTCACTGTAAAATATGAATTACTATATTGTGCTATATTCACTTGCTAAAAAAAGTAAAGCACTGTGATTAAAGAACAAACTATTTGGTTGCAATATAGCATGGTTCAAATCAAAGTGGTGCATATTAATCTATGTTAATTGAGGGTAGCATTAAAAAATTGTGAATAACCAAAAAAAGCAGATAATCCAAAAGCATCTTTTTCTTCTCTGAGCATTACATAATTCATTTGATAATCAATTTACCTTTTTAATTAGGTTTTTAAATAGGCAAATGTTAAAAATGTGCTTAAGTGCAAAGTTGAGTTAACAGTGCAAAAAAATACTAGGATTTAATTTTATAATCAGCTCTTGCTTATCTGAAATTGCATTGTGGTTAAACTATACAAATGTAAAATTGGATTCTCTCTGCGTCCCCTTACCCCAATCTAGTATATTTTTCAGGGTTCCTTTCCTTCTTTTCCTTGATTTACATTGCAACTGTGTTCTAATTTCATTTTTTTTTTAAGACTGGCAAAATGGCAGTCTATATCAGAGTCCTTTTAAAATACTTAAGTATATTTGGGAATATCAACATCATGTTAACAGGAAATTAGAGGTAGATAAGACTCATTCAGAATTACCTTGTGTGTTCTGTTAGGGATTGTTTCTTATACAGTGAGGAGAAAACTTGCACTTGAGATCTAGATTGAGAAATGGAAGGCTTTGCTTTGGGGTTATGGGGAATACATTTCATAGTCAATATTAAGCATCTGTCTTATAATTTTTAAGTTGCAGTTGGATGGAATCATAGGGTTTTTTTTGTAATACCTCAGGTAGGGAACATTCTTACTATTAAGTAGCTTTATGATTTACTTCTGTTCTTTACCACATAGGCAGCTAAGTAGTACGGTAGATAGGGCACAGGACCTAGAGTCAAGAAGACTTCAGTTCAAATTGGGCTTTAGACACTTATTAGCTATGTGAGCCTGGGCAAGTCACTTAACCTCTGTCACTTCAGTTTTCTCATCTTTAAAATAGGGATAATAATAGCACCTACCTCCCAGAATTTTTGTGACAATAATGAAATAATATTTGTAAACTGCTAAGCATGGTGCCTGGCACACAGGAGGTATTATATAAATGTTAGCTATTATTGTTGTTATTATTTTTGACTTATTTTTCTCTTTTCCTTTTTTTTTTTTGTACTCTGCTGTCATTCTTTTCCTTCTTTTCTTTATCCCCAGATCTACCAGTGATACCCACAGATATCACTTAACCTCACAGGTGATGTTCAGGGCTAATTAGATTGATCACCTTGATTAAGTACCTTATTTTTGGGTTTGATACTTCCACCATACTCTTTCTTAGACCAAATCTTAAATCTTGTGTTCAATTTTGGGTATCATATTTTAGGAATAAAGGTCATGGATAAAAGGGAGGCTATTCAGAGAAGGGAGATTAGGATTAGTGAAGGCCTTCAGATCATACTGAAAGATTCTGAGTTTTTAGCCTGGAGAAGCAATGATTTGGTGAGGAGGGAGGAAAGGACAGGAGAGGAAGGTGGTAGACATGACAGCTTTCTTCAAGTATCTGAGTGGCTTTCACGTGAAATAGGGATTAAATTTGTTCTGCTTGGCCCTAGAGGGCAGAACTAAAACTTAAGTGGTAGGAGTTGGAAAGTAACAAATTTGGGTTTGACGTAAGGAAAATTTTCCCAACCTCTTATTAGATTCAGCTTAATGGTCTAACTTTTTTGTATCCTTTAACATGTTTACTGGCTCTTCTGCTTTTGTGTTTATAAATTTGATAAGCATGCCCACTGTACTTTTATCCAGGTAGTTCATAAAAAATGTTAAATAGCAGGAAGCCAAACACATATCCCTAGGGCACTCTGTCAGAGGCCTCTTTCCAAGTCGATTCATGACTACTAGTTGTGTCTGACCATTCAAACAGCTTCAGAACTATCATGTAGTCCACATATCCATTTTTTCTACAAGAATAGGGTATGAAATTTTGTAAGCACTTTGCTAAAATCTAGGTCAACTATAGCTATAGTTTCCTTGATCTTCCAATCTAGTAGTTCTAGAAAATGAAGTTAGTCTGGCATGCCTGTTTCTTGATGATGTCATTCTGGCTCTTTGTGATTACTGCTTCCTTTTCTAAATTGCTTACTAACTATTCCTTTAATAAGGCTTCTTTAAATTTTTCCAGGAATCAAAGTGAAGCTTCTTTATAGCTATAGTTTGTCAATTCCATTCTCTTCTCATTTTTGAAAATTGAAACATTTTCCTTCTTTCCTTTCTGTGGCACCTCTCTGTGGTTTTTGAGAGATCACTAACACTAGCTCAGCAGAGCCACCAGTGTTTTTTTTTAGTATCCTAAGATATAGTTCATCAGTACTTAATGACATGCATTCATCAAAGCCATCCAGGTGTTCTTTTCCTCTGTCTTTGGAATCAGCTCCCTGTAAGACTTTTTGATTTCCTTTGGCCAGTGTCAAAATACTTCTTAAAAGAGAAAACAGAAGCAAATTAAGAGTTGATAAATTCTGCCTTATCTCCTTCCGTTGTTCTTTTTATCTTCATTTTCCCCGAATACAGCTTTTAAAAAAACCCCAATAACCCTGGTTTCATTTCCTTAGCTTTCCTCACCAGCCTGAAATCATTGACTTTTAATCTCATATTTTTAGTTCTTTCCATCTACATTGTTGTAGTTATGGTTTTCCTGGTTCTGTGTACTTAACTCTGTATCAGTTCGTATGTTTTCTCATGCTTCTCTGTGTTCTTCATATTCTTTGTTTCTTTTTTAAAAAGTTTGATATCTTTTGTTTTTTCGTCTATATTTCCAACTATTTCCCCTGTACCCTTCCAGAGAGCTATCCCTTAAAATCAAAAATAAAAAGGAGGAAGAAAAAAATTAGCAAAATTAACATATTAATTCATTGTTCCACACCCATGGACTCCTCCACCTCTGCATATCTTTGCTTTGGGTCCAGGCTTATTAATTATAATTTTAAAGCATCCAATGTGGATTGTTTTGTTGTTGTTCTTTCCATTTACATTATTATAGTCTTTGAATATATTGTTTTCCTGGTTTCATGTATTTCATTCTGCATCAGTTAATATCTTTCCATGCATCTGTGAATTCATCATGTTCATTGTCTCATAGAGCATACTAATATTTTGTTACATTCATGTAACATAATTTAATCTTAATAGCATCTATTTTGTTTCTAGTCCTTTACTAGCACAAAAAGTGTTGTTATAAATATTTTTATTTATATGAGGTCTTTCTTTTTGTCATTGACCTTGGAGGATATGGCTAACAGTAGAATCTCTCAAATCAAAGGGTATAGACATTTTAGCTACTCTTCACATAATTTCAACTTGTATTGGATAAAACCATTGTATCCAGTAGTTGGACTAGTTGAAAAGTTCATCAACAATGCAGTACATGCCCACCTTTGTATGGCCTCTCCAATCTTGGCAAAGATGACAAAAGATCAGAATCGTTAATTTGCTGGATGTGACGTGAAACCTCAGGATTTTTATTTGCAGTTCTCATAGTCATGAAACAGAACATTGGTTCAGTATGGTTGTTGTTAATAATTTGAAATTCTTTTGAGAACTGGTCGTATCCATTGACCACTTATCTACTGAGGAATGATTTTTGGTCTTACGTAATAGTTCCATACATATATGTGTGTGTGTGTGTGTGTGTGTGTGTGTGTGTGTGTGTGTGTGTGTGTGTGTATACATATGTATATATATACACACACATATACATACATATATAAATAAAATATATGTATATCTCTTTAATATCAGACTCTTATCAGATATTTTATTAAAAAAGATTTTTTTCCTAGTTGACTGATTCTGTTCTTCTCCCAGTTGGATTAATTTTATTTTTTGCAAAACTTTTCAGCTGTATGTAATCGAAGTGATCTAGTTTATCTTTTGTCCTTCCCTTGATCTCATTTGGTTAAAAATTCACTCACTAGCCATAGCTGTGAAGGATCCATTTCTCTTTCAGTTTTTTTGTAGTATGATCTTTAATATTCGATCATATATTCATTTTGAATTTCTTCTGTACAGTATTGGTCTAAACCTAGAGATGGGCTGGACTTCAGAGTTCATCTGATTCAACACCGTCATACAAAAGAGGAAGCCAAGGCCCAGACGGTTAAAGAGACTTGCCCAAAATTCATTCATCTCCTCTGACTGCAAATCCATGGTTTTTTCCATTGTACCATGACCACTATTACTTTTCTCTTCTTTCTCTGACTTATTGGATGTTTTTTCACTTGATGTCACATATATGTCTGAATCATCATTCATTGTACCACAAGCAGCTACTTTATCATCAGTGGGCCTTGCTCCCTCCTTTTTGAGAATTACTTAGCCCCTGTGGTCTTTCTCCTCATTTCCCCTTCCTTCATGTTTTCTACCCTTTGTCCTTCTGATATAGGTTAATATTCTCCTCTGCCTCTTTAGATCATTTTTCTTCTTTATTTGTACATTTAAGACTTCTTTATTTTTTTAATTGTATTTTTCTCATTTTTGGCAACTTAATGAATACATTAGTTTAAAACTTAGATTTATATGGTAACAATTAGTAGTTTAAGTAAGGATGTTTGTTTGTTTTTTCTTTCCTGTATTACCAGTAACAATGAAAGTGACACAGTTTCTCTAAGTTAATGATAGTGTGTCATAGTTATAACTACTTTCGGAATATAATAACAGTTCAGAGAAAATTTGACCTTATTATGTTAGTTATGGTGACATGATATAACATAGTGTATATATTTAGAAAAATATTTTCACAGTATTTTACTCATTTTCTCTGAGTTGTATCCCAATTATTACTATCCCAGGTTATTCAGTGACAATTTAAAATATTTTTCTTACTCCTTTTTAAAATTTTTTGTTAGCTTAGGCTCAATCTAATTTAACACACACTAGGTGGCAGTATTTGCTTGCTAGAAATTGTAAATTAGCTTTTTAGAAAAATGTTCCATGTACCTGCAAAACTTCCCTGGACTAGTTCAAAGGAATAATGAATTGGTAGGTTTGTCAGATGACAAATTCAGCTATCAAAGCTTTGTGGTCATTTCATTCCAGTAAAGTTGCATATTACCGTAAATTTCTCGTGTGTCCCCTTGATGGGAAATAGAAACTATTATGTGTATAGTTTTTCTCTTTTGATTAAAACTTGGTTCATTTTCTTTTTCTTGAAAAACTCACAGATTTTATATATTGACATTCTTTGTTTTAGGTGCCATATTAGCTTTCATGTTGGGATTATTTCATTTACAACTGGATGAATGTGAGGAACTTTATCGGAAGTTAGGAACAGATGTATTTACCCAGAATCTTATTGTTGGAACAGTCAAAATGGGGTGGAGCCATGCATTTTATAACAGTGAAACCTGGGAAAGAATACTTAAGTAAGTTGTCATTTCCATATGTCATTTTAGTAAATTTTTATTTGAAGTACTCAAAATGGATTCATGTTTGTTATCTTTTAGAAAAGGTGATTATGACTGGCTCTTAATGTAGTAATAAAATATCTTCAGAGAAAGTTGAATTTTGGTGGACTGATTTTAATTTATAATTATCCACAGAATGTCATGTAATTTTCACTGCAGTTGTCCTGATAAGTATAGTTTGAATCATTTGCAATGATTTTTCCCTTTTAAGTAATATTTAAGAGCATTAGAAACTACTTTTAGAATTTGCTAGTGATGATTTTTATTTAATAGATGTTAATCTACATGGTTTTCAAAATGATGTTGATATTGTTTTCTAAGAAGTTATGAAGTGTGTAAAAGTAGTATAAAATTGTTTCTAGAAGAAAAATTAATTTTTCTCTGTGCCCTCTAACTGCACAAATTAGTCTTCTTTTCCTCATAAGATTTGCTAATATTTTTGGTTATACATAGTTTAACTTTGCTAGCAGTCAGTTTCTTTTAAAATGATAATAGGTCACATATCGTAACACATTAAAGTTTAAGAAGTATTTTCCTCATAACACCCTTGTAAAGTTATATAGTGAACAGATCCTCATCCCTATTTACAGGTAAATAAACACTATGATCCAGAGCAGTGAAGTGATTTGCCTGGCTAATATAATTTATAAGTGGCAGAGCCAGGATGCATGCTTAAGTCACATAAAGTCAAGCCCATTGCCCTAAAACGTAAACAGAAAAAAAAACTCTTTGAAGGTTTCCTGTTTAGAACTTTAAAAAAGTTTATTATTATTTCATACTACTTGGAATTAGAGGTATGCTTACTTTTAAACCTACCATGTTAATTTAGGATTAATCTTAGCAGCCACATTTTCTCATCCTGATCAAATACTAAAAATAAGCAAGTGTGAAAACTAAAAACTAGAAAAACAGGTATTAAGGAGTACACTGGAGACCTGTAATAAGCTACTTCATATAAAAATAGCAAAGAAATAATAAAATTTTGGGTTAATTTCTATAATCCCATTGAGACTGAAGCAAAGTAAACTAAAATGTTTGCCTAACTCCTCATTATAGTGGTTTGTTGATTTTATTATTTTCGAGTTAATAGTGAAACCTGATTCCTGAATGTTTATCTGATAGACATTTATATAAAAAATTCTATATAGTATAGTAGTTGGAAATTTTGCAAAGCATTTTACATGTATTGTCTCATTTGATTCTTGTAAAAGGGTTGTGAAGTAGCTATACAATTATTATCCTTGTGTTTACAGATGAGGAAACTAAGGCTGAGAGTGACTATGCCAGTGGGTCACACAACTAGTACAGTGTCAGAGGTAGAATTTGAACTCATATTTTTCCTGAGCTCAATCCAGCTGCTGTTCTAATTATACCTCACTGCCTTCATTAATTATACTATCCAAATGAGGGTTTTTAGTTCAGTAGAATTCTTTATGCACACTAAGACAAACACTTTCAAAGCCCTTTATTGCTTAAGTCATATTTTTCTTAGAGAGCAATTACTCCAGCACCATTAGAGATGAGCTGAGCTGAAGTATGCCACTTAACTATCTCGGATTTGCATACTGAAGAAACCAGAGAAAAGGAGTTCTCCATTAAAAGAATGTCCAATTTATTACTGATCACAAAGGCCCAACCTAATGAACTCCAGGGCGTGATGCCAAGCCCAGTATAAGTGAACTCAGGTCCTTTTCAAAGTCTCTTTTACATTTAAACTAATATAAGATTTCTATATAAGAGGCTTGGGAAAAAAATGCCAAAACAGCACACAGATTATTCAGATGTGCACTGGTACTAAAATATATTAATATACAGTACAAAGTTTTATGCTCAATTCTTGGTCTTTAAAAAAATTACTTTTAAAATCTGCCACTAATAAGTTGATTACTCTTTCCCCCCCAAGTTCCCATTCACTTATTTTATCTTCTAAAGCCTTTCTTTTCCTGAAATTTAATCAGATGGCTCACATTTCCATAATGTAGGATAATATTAAATGTGATAGAAGGCAAATTTTAAAACTAACCTCAATTAATTAAATGAATACTTTGCTTACCAGATTCTCTAGATTATTCAACTAAGAAGCATCTACTCGGTATCTTTTATGTACGTGACTATGGGAATCCTTAAATGAAGTAGCTTTTTCTTTTTAGCAACTCAACATTCATCCTCCCTCTAGACAGAAATACTTGGGGCATAAAGAATTGTTTCATGTATTTTAGTCCTATCTCGCTTATTAAATTTTAAGCTTTATAAAGAGACATAGCTATTTTTGTTATGTCTTCATATTTTGGGGGTACAAACATATTGTTTAGCAAATACTTGTTCATATGTGATAGTTTAAAATGTAATCGCTTTTTAAATGCATTTTAAAATAGATTTTTATGTCACTTACATTTTTTAAATGAAATCACTTGGATATAATTTACTATTTGTTATTTTATAAAGGGATAGAATGGGATCTGATCTAATGATTGAAACAGCAAGAAATTCCAAATCTCCTAAGGTAAGTGTAGAGTCATATGACTGTGAAACTATAAGAAAATATTTTATTATTTATAAGTACTTTTTAAAGGAAAGAAATAACAGAGTTCTTCAGAATAACACTTTCTTCTGAATCCCAGTTCTAACTAGGCTTTGTAAATGTGTGATTTTAAAAAAACAGTATAAAGTGGTAAACTTTATGTTGGTCTAGAGTGGTGTAACAGAAAAAGCATTACATTCCAGGCCAACCTCAGTTCCTTTTTTAGTAGATCGAGGGGTTGCAATAGATATAATTTACCTAAATTTTAGCAAAGTATTTGAATCCTTTCACTTTTGATTATGATTGATTATTGACTGATTGATTGACTTATCGCTAATTGATTTTCTGGCCCACTCACTGAACAAACTTTCTGAAACCTTTGCATCCTTCCTCAAACCTCCCATAGTGCCCCTCTCCACCCTCTCAGCTGAGAACTTTGTCTCATATTTCACTAAAAAAAAAATGAGGGCATTTACCAAGAGCTCTCTTCTCATATCTCACATGATTCAGATGATTTTTTGCTGCTACCTCCTCCCTCACCTATCTTACATGAAGAAGTAGCCTTTCTCCTTACCAAGGCAAACACCTCTACATGCACAAGTGATCCTGTTCCATCACTTCTTCTCCAGCAGGTTGCTTCCTCTGTCATCTCCAGTCTTTTATTTATTGTCCATCTTTCCCTATCTACTAGCTGCTTTCCTACTGCCTTCAAATATGCCTGTGTCTCTCCTGTCCTCAGAGAACAGTCACATCTCCACTAGATATTGCCTCATATCTCTTTTCCCTTTCTTAGGTAAACTACAGTCAATGCTTCATCTTCATTTGTTCACACTCTCTTAACTCTATAGTCTGGCTTCTGACATCAACATCAAGAAACTGCTCTTTCCAAAGTTACTAGTGATTTCTCAATTGCCAAATCTGGTGGACTTTTCTCAATCCATATGTTATATATGTTAGCCATTGTATAGCCCATAGTTCCAAACTGCTCTCCGAAATGATTGGATCAGTTCACAACTCCACCAACAGTACTTTTGTGTCCCAGTTTTTCCACATCCCCTCTAATAGTTGTCATTTTCATTTTCTGTTATATTAGCCAATCTCATAGGTATACCTCATAGTTGTTTTAATTTTCATTTCTCTCATCAGTGATTTGGAGCATTTTTTCATATGACTATAGTAAGCTTTCATTTCTTCATCTGAAAACTGCCTGTTCATAGTCTTTGACCATTTATCAGTTAGGAAATGTCTTGTATTCTTATAAATTTGACTGCATTCTCTGTATTTTTGAGAAATGAGGCCTTTATCAGAGAAACTTGCTGTAAAAAATTTTTCACACTTAGGATTACTGTGCATTTCCTTTCATCCTATTTTCCCCATTTAGCCTTCTCTCTCTCCTTTCACCCTGTCCCACCTCAAAAGTGTTATGCTTCTGACCACTGCCTCCCCCAATTTGTCCTCTCTTCTATCAATCCCTCTCTCTTTCTCTTCTCCCCTTCCTCTCCTACTTTCTTGTCAGGTAAAATAGATTTCTATGACCAATTGAGTGTGTATGTTATTCCCTCTTTGAGCCATTTCCAGTGAGAGTAAGGTTCGAGTGTTGTCTGCCACCACCACCCTCTTCCCCTCCACTGTGAAAGCTCTTTAATGTCTCTTTTATATGAGATAATTTACCCCATTCTACCTTCCCCCTTCTCCCAGTGCATCCCTCTTTCTTGCCCCTTAATTTTTTTTTTTTAGATATCATCCCATCATAGCTCACACCTGTGCCCTTTATCCATGTTCACTCCTTACAATTGCCCGAATAAAGTTAAAGTTCTTAGGCTACAAGTATCATCTTCCCATGTAGGAGTGTAATCAGTTTAACCTTATTGAATCTCTTACGATTCTCTTTCTTGTTTATCTTTTTATGCTTCTCTTGAGTCTTGTATTTGAAAGTCAGATTTTCCATTTAGCTCTGATCTTTTCATCAGGAATACTTGAAAGTCTTCTATTTCATTAAGTACTCATTCTTTTCCCCTGAAGGATTATACTCAGTTTTGCTGGGTAGGTGATCATTGTAATCCTAGCTCCTTTGCCTTCTAGAATATCATATTCCAAGCCCTCCCTTCATTAAATGTAGATGCTGCTTGTGTTATCCTGACTGTGGCTCCATGACATTTGAATTGTTTCTTTTTCGCCACTTGTAATATTTTCTCCTTGACCAGGAGGCTCTGGAATTTGGCTCTAATATTCCTGGGAGCTTTTATTATGGTATTTGTTTTAGGAAGTGATCAGTATATTATTTCAGTTTCCATTTTACCCCCTGGATCTAAGCTAATGGGGCAGTTTTTCTTGATAATTTCTTGAAATATAATGGTTAGGCTTTTTCTTTGATCACCGCTTTCAAGTAGTCCAATCATTCTTAAGTTATCTCTCCTCAATATAATTTTCAGGTCAGTTGTTATTTCACATTTTCTTCTATTTTTTTTTCATTCTTTTGGTTTTGTTTTATTGTTTCTTGGTGTCTCTTGGAGCTATTAACTTCCACTTGCCTGATTCTAATATTTAAGAAATTATTTTCTTTGTTGAGTTTTTGTACCTCTTTTTCCATTTGGCCAGTTCTGCTTTTTAAGGAGTTCTTTTCTTCAGTGAATTTTTGTACCTCTTTTTCCATTTGACCAATTCTGTTTTTTAAGGAGGTCTTCTCTTCAGGAGATTTTTGTATATCTTTTTCCATTTGACCAGTTCTGCTTTTTAAGAGTTTTTTCTCTTCATTGGATTTTTGTGCCTCTTTCACCATTTGGTCTATTCTGTTTTTTAAAGTGTTACTTTCTTCAGTATTTTTTTTTGTGCCTCTTTTAATCAGCTGTTAACTCTTTTTTCATGATTTTCTTCCATCACTCTCATATCTTTTCCCAATTTTTCCTCTGTCTTCATGATTTTTTAAAATTGTTTTTGAACTCTTCTAGGAATTTTTGGTGGGCACAGCACAAGGGCTGAGACCAATTCACATTTTTCTTTGAGGCTTTGGATGAAGCTGTTTTGACTTTGTTGTCTTCTGAGTTTGTGTTTTGATCATCATTGTCACCATAGTAACTTTCTGTGGTCATGTTCTTTTCTTGTTGCTCATTTTTCCAGCCTATTTCTTGACTTTCAACTTTATGTTAAAGTTGGGCTATGCTCCCGGCATGGAGAAGGCACTGTCCCAAGCTTCAGGTTTTTGGTGTTGCTATTTTCAGAGCTAGTTCTGGGGGTCTGTAAGTTTTTAGTTCTTCCAAGGTGGTATGATCTAAGGAGAGGTGTGGTCACTGCTCTCCTGGCCTGTGGTCTGATCTGTGAATGACCACAAGCACTCTTTTCTACGCTAGAACTGTGATCAGGGTCCCAGCTCCCCTGCAGCCACACGCTCTAGTGTACTAGTGCTCCACCTTGCCCTGGGACTGTGACAAGGAGCCATGCATGGGCAGTGAAACAGAGTCCTGCACCCAGTGCCAGCAAAAGGTCCCCTTACTATCCATACGTTAAGAGTTACGGAAGCTGCCTGCTGCTGATTCAGTCACCCCCAAGCCTTGCTACAGGCTTGCTGGGGCACAGCCTGTGCTGGGCTGTGCTCCACTCTCATTTCAGTGAGACAGATCTTTTCTGCTGACCTTCTAAGTTGTCTTGGGCTGGAAAATTGTTTAACCTCATCCTTTTGTTAGTTCTGCCATTTCAGAATTCATTTTGAAACATTATTAAAGTTGCTCGGAAGGGAATTTGGGGGAGCCTAGGCAAGTCCCTACCTTTTCTCTGCCGTCTTAAGTATCCGAGTTGTTGTCTTTAGTTATAAGTGCCACTCTTTAGAAAGGACATTGAGAACCTGTAGGAGGGCAACTAGGAAGGTGAAAGGCCTTGATATTATGTCACTTGAGGAATAGTTCAACAAATATTTGACCTTGAGTTAGGAAGATTTATGAGTGATAGGATAGTTGTCTTTACATATTTGAAGGATTCTTTTTTAGAAAAGGAGTAGACCTGAATGGGTAGAAGTTGTACAAAGAGAGAGATTTATAGGTTGAAGTCAAAACTTTTAATAAGATCTATGCAAAAAAGGAAATTTGCAACTCAAAGAGGGAGTTCCTCCTTTCTGTGTCTTAAGGGGAAGCTAAATGATCATGTCAGTTAAGCTGTACAAAGGATTCTTGTTTAGGTATGTGTTAGATTGAATGGCCTCTGATATCCCTTCCAACTCTGAGATACTGGGACTTTGTCATTCTGAAAATAGAGATTCTTAGTCCAGGATTTGAGCTTAAAAAAAAAAAAGCTAGAAGCAGCAGAGGAAAGGAATGTCCAGAAAACAGGCCTTGTGCTTGTTTCATTAATAAAGTTTAGGTCAGAAATTGTGGTTTATAGGGAGAAGATTCCGTGAAGTTATTTCATTTAGCCAAAAATGATGTCTTACCACCAGCATAACTTTTGTTTTTTATATAGACATGTGATCAGAGGCAAACAATGTAGATTATTTTTTATAATATATTCCCCCTTATAAAAGAAAATGACTTTTTGGACTCACTATCAGTAAGATGAATACAACTTTGAAATATTCTTCTAGGAGCAGGTTTGGTTTTAACTTGATTCATCAAGTCTTTTTCACTAGGTTCATTTTATAACCAATGATACACAAATGGTAGTTTGTGAAAAGCAGGTAAGAATTGAAGAGTTAAGGAGTACAGGAAAGCAAATTGGTATTTGGAAAAAAAAATCTGCAACTATATTGCAGATAATCAGCATATTAAATAGTTTTTTAAATGTTTTACCAACTTAATTTACAACTTTTTGTCATAATTCCTTATTTCTAAAAGCTAGTGTTATCAGTCACACAATTTTTCTTTTCTTTTACAATTATTGTTGATTCACCATATTCCTAATGAATATAGTCTTAAAGAAATGAGTTTATAATATAGTTCATGTCAAAGATCATAAAGACTACTTTATAAAATGCTATTCTGAGTATAGTTATATTCCCTTTTAAAAATCAATTATGCACTGATTTTTAAAAAGTGTTTATTACTACTAATAACTGAATTATTATTAAAAAGTTTTAGAAATGTGTATTAGTGTGTGTTTCTTAAGTATCATTTTCGTATGGGCAAAACAATTCTTTGCTTGTATTTCTTATAGCCACTTTCTCAGAAGTATTGTTTTATTTCTCTATATACAAGCATATGTTAGATAAAACTCAAAAGTTTTCTATCTTATAAAGTTAATTCCCCAGAAGAAGTATCTTTATCTCAGTCCCTAGACAATTAGAGCCTTTGGATAGGTAATAGCTATTTTTCTTTTTAAATTTTTAATAGGTGGCAGCAGTAAGTACTCTTGTAAACAGAGGAGTAACACCAAAAGCGTTTGTGTTCAGAAACTATGGTCATTTTCCTGGAGTCACTTCACACTATTTAGGAGGATGTCATCACAAAATATGGCAAGCTATTCGAGCATCATCTGCTGCACCTGGTTACTTTGCAGAATGTGTATTAGGAAATGACCTTCATCAGGTAAGTTTTAACTTGAATAATTATATATGTTAATTTTAAAAACTAAGGAAATTACTGAACTTAAACCCAAAACATTGGGGAAGGGGAATGGAAGAGAGTCACTATAGCTTTCATAGGGCTTTATAAAGTTTTTTGTAAGACTATGTAATGGCCAAATAACTAAAACATTCATTTGTTTTAATAAACTTGTGAGCTTCACACATTATTTTATTTAGAACTGATTAATGCTCAACAGTAAAAAAAAATGATAAAAAAATATGAAGTGATGATGAGTGTTTGACTTTGTACATGGGGTAAAGATTTATAGTGAATTCGATTTCTTGACATCCAGCACAGATAACGGGCACATAGTGGATTCTTAATTGTTGAGTTTTGATTGATTAATTGGCACTCCTTGTTCTCTTTGTTTCAATAAACAATTCAACTTAATAAACCTATAAATTTAAACACCAAATAATTTGTTATACTAAATTAAGGTTGAATGGTTACATAAAATGAAAAATGCTCTTAAAAATAGAAGGGTTTTTTTTTGGTAGTCTTATTCTATACCATAAAAAGCTTCTTCTTTCTATCATTTTTCCCCTTTGTAACATAAACATGTTAACATCTCGTTGTAGAAAATCAAGGTAAAGTCAGTAAAATATTTGAGCTTTCTGATGTTTAAAAAAACTTAATTTTTTAAAAACAACCTTTTTTCTGTAGAACATTGAGATATTTTATTGAATTCAGAGTAGCTTTAAATGAGGCCTCACAACATGACACTTACTAGCTGTGTGACCCTGGACAAGTCACTTAACCCCAGTTGCCTAAAATGAGAAAATTTTTTTTAAAAAAAGAGGCCTCACGTATAACTGAAGCATTTTTTCTTGCTTCTGTAGAATTCAAAAGCGATCCAAAAGAAAACTGATTAACATTAAGCCATGTTAATATGTGACGCCTTTGCCAATTCTTGTCATGAATTCTACTAACATTGAAGAAGTACTCTTGTTATAGCTAAGTATCACATTCTCCTCATCTCTTAAAGTACTTTATTTCCACATCTAAAGATACCTTTAAAAGGTATCATCTGAGAAAGATATTTCCTTTACTTCATATCTTTGTCTTCTTGAGACTGATATGCTCCTTTTAGTGAGAGAACTAAATAAGATTCCATTTATCTCTACAGTGTACCTCAATCATTTCTTAGTTTAATGTATCAGTCATTGTTGAGTTATACAAGTCACTTCCCTTTCTTCTTTCCTCCACCTCCTCCATTGGGAGCATTAACTCTCTAGGCATTTATTTCTAGCATGGATTTTTTTGCTAAGATTACTTAAAATAGCCTTTTCACTTAAATAGTAGTAAGCAGCTTACAGTTTCCGTTGATCATAATATTTATGGAATATCAGAAAGAATTATATAATACATTTGTTTGAATAGAAGCATATCATTAAGTAGCATTGCTTAAAACTTATCAAAAAGCCATTATTCTGTCTATGTTAAACTTAATCATTTTTACTCAAAGCCTTTAACTTAAGAGATTGGGTGCTGTAATGCTTCTTATATATAATGCTCAAATAGTCTTGAAATTATACTGTCTAAAGTATGCAAAGTGTTTATAAGATTTTTTAAAGTTGCAAGTTTCTATGGGATAATCCTTTATACTTAGCATCCTTTGTAAGCTTGGCTTTTAAAAGAAAATAAATGTCTATGTAAGATTGGTTGGAATTTAACATGTTAAAATGTTTTGATTACAAAAATATATACCACGAAATCTTTACTTGCATGTTTTTAGAATACCCCAACTTGGGGGACAAGGAGGTGGTGTGGAAAGAGTCCTGTTATAGTCTTCAAAATTAAATCATTCATATAATGTGCCATCCTTTGTAGATTACATTTCTTGAATGTTTGTAATACCAGAAGGAAGAATTTTATTTGGAATAATTCCTAAAACCTTTAATAGTTTTGCATTTTATCAGAAGAGGCAATACAGATATTTATTAATCTTAAAATGAAATATAGTATACTTAATATCAAAATTATATATAAGTTCATTCATAACTCTTTGGGTTATGAAATCTAAAATATGGTGTTCCTATAATCAGTTTTTACTTATGCTAAACTGTTTATGAAAGTCTAGAATGATGAGAAATTATATCTAAGAGCTAAATTTACTCCAAGATGTACACTGCAGTGTACAACTTGGAAGTCTCTTTTGGTAACCTATGTCTGAGTTTAATTATTGTGCTAAGAATTTATTTAATTTCACTGTGTCACAGAATCATAGCATTTTTGAATCGTAGTGCTGGAACAGATCTTACAGATCATTTGGTCCAGTTTTGTTGTTCTTTAAGAATGCATAGCAAATTAATAGGAGAGTGAGGATTAGAACCCAAATCTACCTTCTCTCAGTCCAGTTTCACACTCTAGTTTAACTATTCCCTTAGAAAATATCTAATGGTTTTCAGTAATCAACATATCTCATTATTGCTCTTGCTTTAATATCCTAATTAATTGTTTTTAGGGTTTCATTTCATAGTTGACCACTTTGGTGAATTTAGTCATAACCTTTGAAATCCAAAATCCATTCTGAGCTTTATTAGATGAAAATGAAGTTTTAATATGATCTTTATATATGCACAGCACATATAACTTAGGACAATTAAGTGACTTAAAAATTGAAGCACTTAATTGTAATATAGTCTATATTAATATGTAGAATACATTATTGTGGGAAAAGATTTGTACGATGTGTGAGAAATCTTACAGTTGTTACTTGGATATTTTCCTCTTCATATATACTTTCCCACCTTTCACAGTTTGAGGAGACAATTTCTGTGAATTTTATTAATAGAATTTTGCTACAAATTTAATTTGAAACCTTGGTAATTATACTTCAATACATTTTGAAGTCTGTAGCAACTTGATTTCTAAAAATAAAAAAAAGAGTACTTAAGCTTTGTTCACATTTCTTCAGCTGTTCTTACCAAGAAATGCCACCTGGATAAACATGCTCATGCCTGTTGTCAAAAGCTGAATCTTGAGAAGTTTTCTTGGTTCACCTAGGTAGGAGCTGCAAGTAGAAGTAATTTTCCTGCATAAAATCCTACCTCAACTCCAAATTTTAGCTACTAAAATGGAATAAATTATACAAGTAATACATTTAATATGGTTGCCAGTTCACTTTTCAAATTTAGTGGGAAAATGCTTTTGGTTCTGGGAAAAAGATTCTTTGCTGGTGATTAAATGTAAAATTAGATATACATAAAATAATTATTACAAGAAGTATTTTTCTATATGGAAAATAGTAGGTTTAGTTTCCTTTATTTTGATTCATGCTGACCCCAATCTTCCTTTATCCTGTGGGTATTATAAACTCTTGCACATATCCAAGACATAACGAAGAACCTCCCAAGAATTGTAAAATTTGAAGGGCTGCTGTTTACTTCTTGTAGTACTCATGAACACAAATGATATTGCCAAGATTGCTAATTGATAAGAAAGGAAAAGGAAGTGAAACTGATGCTGTAGGGCAGTACTTTCTAAGCACTGCAACTCTCTCCCTACTTTTTTTCATGAACAAAAAAAGTCATGCCCTTTCACTTTTTATAGGACAATCTATGCAAAAAAAAAGTCACTTCAAAAATTAAGCAATAACATTTTAAGCCATTGATTTTTAATAAATTTTGAACTGTAACCATTTTCTAGTTATTTCAAAATTTTAAAAGCTGTGGATGTTTTTTGGAAACTAGCTTTTTATATTGGACTTAACTAAAATTAATTCTGCTTAGAATTTTAACAGGTATGGAGGGTGCATTTAACTTCCATACAAAGATCATTTAATATCAAGTTTGCGTATTTCCTATCCAAGTGCTTGCAGCAGTTGGATGGCACAATTTGTATGTCATGTTACTGAAAGTAATGGTGGTATGTCATACCCAAATTGACATTTGGTATACATCAATTCAAATTTGACCTTATGTGCACATGCTGTATTAAATAGTTGAGGTACATTCATTGTCATTTGGAGCAAATTCTCAGTGTTAGTCTTGTTTTTGTTTACTGATTTGAATGTTGTTCTTATTTGATATAAAGTAGATATTATAATTTGGAATTATGCTGGAAAATGTCCACTAATTTTAGCACCATTATCTGCCCCCTAACTCCCCTTAAGCAGTGAGGATATTTAGAAATCTGTGCTCTAAGGCATGTTAGTGAAATAAATATTAGGAGTATAGGTATCAGTTTCATCGTGTAGCTGATCACAAGGAAGGGCTTCAAAAAAGAAAGGCAGGATTGAAAATATTTAATTAAGAAGATACATGTTTAGCAATAGGTTTTGGATTTCTAGACCCCAGATTAAAAAAAGGATTTGGGCCAGTGATGGAGTGTTCCTGAGAAGAGTGTAATACAAAATCCATTTGCCCAGAGTTTTGCAAAGCTAATCAAAAGGACTTTAAACTGAAAATGAAGGGAAGTGGAAAATCTGTCTTCTTATGGCCCCCAAGGTAGGTACTATATAGAGAATAAGTATAATGTAAGAAAACTAGCAGTAGAAACACACAGAAATTCACTGGAAATAAAATTTAATATTAGTAATAAAACTGATTTCCGTGGATATTGATATACAAATGCACAAAATAAAGATAAGAAATAATGTGAATGAGAAATCCTAATATTAAAGAAGCATATTTGATCTTAGTATTATAAGGAATTTATGGAATGAGATCTATGATTAGAATATAAAAGAATAGATAAAAGGAGTGGGTATAGGCAGAGCAGTGTTGTATATAAAGATGATGCGTAGTGGAGAACAATTTGGGTAAAGATTGATAGATGAAGAAACAAAAGGGATATCATCAGCAGAAAATACTACAGATTATCTGGATAGGAGAAAGAGATTTGAATATGAAAATAGTTAACAAATGTAGCACTAAAGTATCTTATACAATAATGATAGTAGATTTCAGTTAACTAGACAACCATCAGAATATCTCTTTTGCTAAATACAGAGCAAATAATGATTCTTGATTTGATGTAGTGATTCCTTCAAAAGCAAGAGGAAGTAATAACGGCAATTGTTATTTTATTCTTTAAAATGGGGAAAAATAGATAAATTAAGGGAAAGGGGTGGGGTATCAGAGCATGGGGTTGGGACCATTGTGTAGGGTGGTTGGAATGATGACAATGAACAAAAGAGAGAAGATGGAGCTTCTTTGTTCTTATTTTTCTTCTGTTTTCTCTGCTGAGAAGAACCAGCTTTAGACTAAAAAGGACAGAACAAAAATGATTAAAAGCTAGCTGAAACCCAAGATAAATAGGGAGACAGTAAGTTAACACTTGGCTGTCCTTCTTATATTCAAGTAACCAAGCCCAGATGAACTACATCCCAGGGTACTGAATGAACTAACGAATGTAATTGCTGATCTTTCAACGATTATTTAGCATATGCCACAGTACCAGAGTAGGACAAATGTCCAGATTCTCAGAAGAGGGAAGAGAATGGAATCTGCAAATCATAGACCACTGATACTTGGTTTTGATTCTAATTTGACTGGAAAATTCTAAGATGGATTATTAAAAGGGATCTTAGTGTCTTATCTAAAAACAGACATAGTGATTCTGAAGAGCCAGCATAGCTTTAAGTACAGGCCATAGCAGACTAAATTCATTTCCTTTTTTAATAGGGTTACCAGGCAAACAGATTTAAGGAATCTGTAGCCACAGTTTAGTTTGATTTTAGCAAAACATTTGACAAAATCTCTCATACTATTCTTATGGAAAGGTGAAGAGATGTGGAATACACAGTGATACAGTTAGGTAGATTTGGAACTAGTTTGATGGCCAAATCCAGAGAGTGGTAATTGGTTCAATGTCAGCTTGGATTGTGATCTCTAGTGGAGTACCTCAGGGATCTATTTAAATTAAACTGCTGTTTACATTTTTATCAGTGACTTGGATAAAGACATAAATTGTTTTTATATTCTTAGATGGCACACAGCTAGTTGGGGCTAGTTAACATATTAGGTAACAGAAGCAAGATCCAAAAAGGTCTCAATAGCCTAGAAGCCAAATTTAATAAAAATGGCTTTTAATAAGAATAAACGTGAAGTCTGAAATTTGGGTTAAAAAAATCAGCGTTTAAAAAATAGAGTTGTGGCTAGACAACATCCCTTCTGAAAGAAGATCTTGATGTTTTAATGGACTACAAGCTCAATAAGAGTCAGCAGTGAAATGGAAGCCAAAAAAGCTGCTATCTTAAGCTGCATTGTGAAGCATAGTGTCCAGCATTTGGGGCATGATAGTTCTACTATATTTTGACCTACAGATCAAACCACATCTGGAATCTGTGTTCAGTTCTGACTGCTCCACTCTAGGAAGGGCATTGATAAGCTGACCTAGGTGATTAAATGTAAATAAATGTAAATATAGATAAGTGTAAGTTCAAAATTGGGGTACTCAGAATTTGTGGCTTCAGAAAATGAAGCTCTGATTTTAATATTGACTTTTTGATGCATAGATTGGTCCATTAACTCCTTTCATTGCTAGAAGTTGCAGTCCATCCAATGCTTTCACCTTCTTGATTTTTATACATTTCCTCCCATAAGTTCTCTACAGAAGGTCTACCCCATGCCCTGAAGTCCTTTCTCTTCTTTTAATATTTCTGCAGCTTTCAGGTTATTCATCTCCTATCTCTAGTTAATGATTAGCCCAACATATTGATTAACCCAATTAAAATTGAGAGAGTTCTGGAAAAATAGAATAATACTATCATTGATTACGTATTTTAGATACCCTCAATGATTTGACCTTTTCAAAATAGTAGCATTGACATATCTTAAGATACTGGCTTTGAAAGTGAGTCATTATAGAGGCAGATTTTGGGGTGTTTTTTTATGGAAATGGTTGATGTTTTTGTTTTTAGTAGCGATAGTATTTAAATTTTCTTGCAGTTATATTTCCTGAGGCCTAAAGAAAACTTCTAATAAACAGCTGTATGTGTGATAACACCAAACCATACTGATGGCCAGGAGAGACAGCTGTGGTGTATGATGGAAAGAGCCCTGCACTAGGACTTAGGAGACCTGAGTCTGCTGCTAACTGTGAGGCCTTTGGCAATTCATTGAATTCTTCGAGGTCTCAGTTTCATCATGTGTAAAATAAGAATTGGACCAAATAATTCCTGCTATAGACAAAGGTCTGTGATGTAGAAATACGAATTTTGCTTTTCATTGTTTTTTGATGGATTCGGCCAACAGATCTTTAGTCTCCCCTTTTGATTCATTTTACCATGCAAAGGTGGCTTTCTTAATTTATTTTTTCATTCTTATAAGGGAAATGAGCACTCTTAAAATATACAGTTTTAAAAATACTAACATCTGACAAATTTCGTGTTTTACTATAAAGCTTTAAAAATAATTTGCATTTTAAAATAGTATTATAGTCTGGAAGTATGTGACTTTAAATGTTTTCATATGGCAAATTTATTTTTCAGTGTCATCCCAATCTCTAACTGAAGATGAGTGAATGAATCAGGACATTTTTTTCTCAGATTAATGACCATCTGGAAATAAGTGATAGTCTAAGAAAGTCAAGATCTATTAACCCTGTGTGATTATTAATCCTTAGGAAGGCTCTGATAACTATTGCTGTAATCATCTAAATATACATTAAGAGCAATTATTAATAACAATAGCTTACATTTCAAGGAAATCTTTCCTATGAATTTTTAGCATAAATTATGTGCTTGAGAATAATGATGTACATCAGTTATCCATTGTAACATTGTATAAACATGCCATTATTTTAAGGGGAAAAAAGTGAATCTAATCAATTTTTCAAGTTAATTTCATATTTTAATTCTTTTAAAAGAAATTATTCTCTTTGAAAAAGATTATTTTAATTGAATTTGATGTTTTTTCTGAGACTTGCTAATATTTAATACATTTTTGTATTCATATATTTTAAAAGAATAACTTACTAAAATAGGTTGTCACATGAATGCTAGACTGATTTTTTTCTATTGTTTGTTTTAACTGAAGCAATTTCACACTTGACATTTATTTATTTTTTAAAGTTTATTTGTTAAAGTTATTTCAAAAACTTCCTGGATAAGAAACTGATTTTACAGTTTAGCTTCCTTAGTTATATGGTTATGTTATTTAATATCATAGTTTGATTGAAGTAGTTAGAAAATAAAATACTAAAGTGTAAGAAAATCTCACTGATCCATATTCCAGTAATTTAGAATTTCTTATTATTTGGAAAGGGCCTTAGCTTGTGTCACAAACATATTGAACAAGTAGACAAAATGTAGGTGGTAGTAATGCATTTTTACCAAATAAAATAAGTTCCTTCAAGCACTTTAAAAATGAGCAATAACGATTTGTGAATCAGTCTTATATATTCTCAAAGGGTCTCTTATGGCCCTTTACTAGGAAACACTTTTTAAACCTAGATAACTTCTAGAAAGTCAAAGTAACTAATAAAATTATTTATTATACATATTATGTATTTTGATTTATCTGAATTACTGGCATTTTACAGTGTTAGAAGCTATAAAATCTGGTAAAAAAAATGGCCTTTAAAAATAAACATTTTTATCTAGTTTTAAATAGTATTGATTCTTAATCTGTGAGATGTATCCAGTGCCCTCTTTGTTATGCATTAAAGTTTGGTGCTGAAAGCAAGTTTTTACTTGAAATTATTTTTAACGATTCTAAGTTACAGGAGAATTGTTGATTAGCATTGAGGGGGGCATTTCCTCTTGGGAAAGTCACCACACTAATGAAATTAGAACCCCAGACAAAAAGAAAACATTGAATTCCTTTGTAGGTAAATATAATTTAAGTTTTATTCTGAAGTTCTTTTTAAGAAGATGTTTAACTTAATCTTTTGGCTTTTTTCCCTCTTTTGTAAAATGGTGCTGTTAATTTAGGAGTTGAATATCCATTACTTTTCAACTAGGAATTATTTCAGTACCTATTGTCTTAATTTTGAGCATAAAAAGCCGTGGCTAGCTACTAATATGAAAAAATGTATTCTGAATTGATAGTAAAATCATGACAAGTAGAAAAGACAAAGGAAGGGAAATAGAAAACCCAAAAGGCGTATAAGCTAACTAAAAAAATCAAAAAAGGTCTTCTTTCAACAATACTATTACTTCCCTTGGGTGTCACTGATGGATTTTCCCAGCCAGTGCAGTGTACCAGCATGTAGGCTTTTTGGGGGGGGGGGGGGCGGGAGTCGAATTCACCTCATTTGCATCAAAAGAATTAATAGAAAACTGTCTGAACTTTTTTGCTATCTACTTCAAATGTGAGGGCTTTGAGATGAACCCCTGCTTTAGTCCTTGGGGCTACAAGACCTGTTGTGAGACTCCCTATGGCTAAAACCCTGCCTAGAGTTTCATCTGCCAGCAGCTAGCTAGCATTGTTATATTCCGTTGATTTTTATATTGTCCCTACTTAGACAGTTTTCATCTTTTGACTTCATGCTAAAGTTGTTCCACATTTGAGTGTTAAAGTACAGAATTGGTTAAGGGTAAAAGCAGAAGCATGGCAGAAAAGAATAACTTTGAGAAAGAAGCATAATCCAGGGGAAGAAGCATGAAACTACAGAATCTTGGAGCTAGAAGGGATAAGACTTGTAGAGGTAAAGTGACTTCCCCAAAGCCATATAATGAGTTACTTTCTGAGTTACAACTAATTCTCCTAATTCCTAGTCCTATTCTCTTCCCTCTATACCACTTTCCAAAGGAGAAGGAACTTTTTAGAGATGAGGAAACTTCACTCTAGTGAGTTTTAAGTGATTTCCTGAGTTTCATATAGCTAATTAGAGACAGAACTGGAACTAAAGCTCAGGTTGTGTTAACTCCCTGTCATGTGCTCGTCCCACTGGGCCACATTATCCTGTAATCACATGTATTAGAAATCAAGGGGCCTCCAGTCTAGATGCATTTTTAGCCACTAAAATTGTTTGTCTTTATTTTAGTCATGTCATACTCATAATCTTTTGGTCTTTTTTAGCTAGTAAAAAGATGATTTAGATATTATGAGATAAGTGAAAATGTTTAGGTTTTTTGGAGGGGGAAAAGCATTATATATAACCAGAGTAGCATGGTTTCAATAAACATGTGGTATTCTGGTTGAGTTATACCTCCTTCTATCTCTGTAATAGCATTTAGTAAATAATTTGGAATATTTTCATTTTAAATTTTGAAATATTACCAGCTCACAAATTGGGAATAAGGAAGAGGAATACTTTTGAAGAAAGGATGTTCTACTTGCCTATTGGGTAAATCCTTCAGGATTCTTGACTTACCTGTGTGCCATCCCATGCTGTGCCACTTTCTTGCTTGCAGCAAAGTAAAGCTTACTAAATTCATGGAATTCTACTTTTTAAAATTGAGATCTCAGAAAAGTAACACTTCCAGCAAATTGACACTTCAAGCAGTGAAACGTGAGGCAGAAAGCAGACGCGTGTGTGTGGTGTGTGTGTGTGTGTGTGTGTGTATAAACAAAAGACATCACTCCTATATAGAAAGTAATGGAGGAGAAGCTACCTAGTGGAAGCAGGACAAAGAAGAAAATCTAATAAAATGAGGAAATTTGAAGGAGGCAGCTTTTAAAAGCAGAAGGAAAAATCTGAAAGGAAAACAGAAGAATGGTTACAAGCTCACAAGGAAAGACACGTGAAACAAGTGATGGTGAAAAGAGGCAACAATACAGATGTTTGAGACAATTTAGCATATATTCTTGAAAGTGTGAGTTCTTTTTCCTCATTCCCCAAGTAAACAATACAATCTGATAGAAAGGTGGGTACAATTTCACAAGAGGACAAAGTGAAGGATTACACGATAGCTTCATTTAAATAATAAAGGAAGTGACCAGAACATGGGAGATGATTATCCTGGTAAGAGCACATCTGGGTGACTGTATTGAATTCTGGATGCCCCATTTTAAGAAAGACATTGATAGAGAGTGCCTAGGAAAGAATGTCCAGGATGATGAAGCATCTTGGGTTCATAGCATATAAAGTTGAAAAAACTGAGAATGTTTAGTACTAGACTTGTTATCTCTGGCCCCCACAGAATATGATTAGAAGTAATGAATAGAAATTGCAGAGACAGATTTCGTCTGGATGTAAGGAAAACATTTAGAACTTTCTAAAGGGGAACAGATTACCTTAAGAGATATAAAGTGTCCATTTATGAGCAAAAGCTAAATTACTACTTGAAAGATGTCATTTCAAGATTACCTCAGTCTCCTCATCTGTAAAATGGGGATAATAACACTCTAAAAGGGTGGTTTTTGAGGATAATATGAGATAAAATGCACAGCTTAGGAAATCTTAAAAGGACTAGCTGTTTTTATTACATACATCTTGAGTGGTCTTTTCCCTAGACACTGTTCCTAGTACCATGCCTCTCTTTTAATATAGCCTAAGATCACAGTAGTTTATTAGCTTTCATGTCAGATTGGTGACTCATATTTAGCTTGTGAGCCATTTAAACCTCAAACTCTTTTTTGGATGAAAATCATTGTCTAGCCACCCCTTTTCTGTCACATGAAGTTAATTTTTTTTAAAGTGTAGTACTTGATGTTTATTTTATCTTACTAGATTTGGCTCATTGCTCTATCCTGTCTAAAATTAAGAGAGTTGGTTTGGATTCTGGCTGTGCCATCTGCTATCTATGTGGCCTTGATCAAATTCTCCTTTACTTCTTTTCTTCAGTTTCCTCATTGGTAAAAGGAGCAAGATTTGGTTAGATGAGTGATTTGCTCTAAGGATCTTTGAGTTTATGAATTAGTCAATCTGCAAACATTTAAATGCTGGGCAGTGGGATCACAAAAATAAAATGAAGCAGTGCTACAGCATTCTTTCATTGCATGATATCCTTTCTCATTTGTTTCACATCACTATGGTACAATGGACTGAGATCTGGCTTTGGAATTAAGACACATTGATTGTTTGACTGAGAAAGTCATCTAACTTCTCAGTGTCCCCAGGCAATTATCCACAACTATGTCACCAAACTGTATCAACTCCAGTGGTTCCGTACCACCTCAGGAGCATAGATGAAATCCTGTTTGGCCTCTAGAGCCTTTCAGAACCTGGCCCTTACCAGCCTTCTTACATCTTACTTGATCCACTGGCTATTCCTAGAACAAAACATTCTCATCTTCCAAATTTGAGTATTTTCATTGGCTATCCTCCATCCTGAAGTATTCTTTATCTCTTCCTTCCCTGACTTCCTTTAAGTCCCAGCTAAACTCACACCTTCTATAAGAAGCCTTTTCTGATTTTCCCTTAATTCTAGAACCTTCCATCTCTTGATTAATTCCAATTTATCTCGTATGTAGCTTGTTTGTCCATAGTTGTTTACATATCTCCCCTATTAGACTGAGCACCTTGAGAGCAAGGATTATTATGGGGGGTTTTTGTTTTGTTTTGTTTTTCCTTTACTTGTATTCCCAGCACTTGGCACAGTGCTTGGCATATAGTAGGTGCTTAATAAATGTTTATTGACAGACTGATATAGTGTGATTCAGATTTATGATTTTTTGCTGTCTTTACTAAGCCACTGAGATGAATACCTTATATAAAAATATAGGGAATGAGTTCATTGAAGAAATTGAAAAAGTTTCCATTGGTAGAAGGAGTTTCTTTACCAGGAAGCTCTCTAGACCAGTGAAATCATAAGTCCAGCCAAAAAGAAAAAAGGAAAAAATCCACCATAAAAATATATTCAATTTTTTGTCTTTTTGCCACTTAAATTTCAGTGCTTAATAAATAATTTGAAATGAAATGCTTTTGCCTATTTGCAAGTTGTTATGCAGCATTAGATATGATAAATTGAAAATATGCAATGAATAAAATCCAAGATCATTTAGAAGCAGTTTTATGAGGAAAACTGCTGTATTTGTTAGGATGACTGTACTTTTCTGTTAGTCTTGTATGGAATCTAAAACAACCATTAAAATGTGCCTTTAAAAAGTAATTCTTTTCATTTCTGTAGTTTGAGCAAAATATTGAGAGTGCTCCAGGAAGAGTTCAAAGGGCTTTTGTAAATAGAAATGAAAGCTTAATAAGAAACTTACTCATCAGGCCAATAAATTTTTGCATCACTTATCTTTCCATTACATCTGTAGCTTTTCAAAAAGAAGAGGAACCAACAGAGAAATTCTCCTTAGATATAATTATGTTAAATAATTTTTCCTTTAAAACACTATACTTTTTAGGCTCCATCTGTAATTTAGCAGGCTGCTCTTAGTCTTTTATCAGAATATTTAAAAGATATTTTTGTTTTCATGCTTTTTAATTATTTCACTTGTAAATAAATTTTATTTTCTCAACATGTTTTGTTTTAAATTATTAACTTTCAGGATGGAGGTTTGCTTCTGAATAATCCTACAGCTTTAGCAATGCATGAGTGTAAGTGTCTTTGGCCAGATACCCCATTACAGTGTATAGTATCCTTGGGCACTGGACGTTATGAAGGTGATGTGAGGAGCAATTTAACATCGACAAGCCTGAGAAGTAAACTGTCAACTGTTATCAGCAGTGCTACTGATACAGAAGGTTAGTGCTTAAAGTTTTCTGTGCTTCTTTTGCTCGTGTCTGATTCTGACATATACTAGCTGTATGATCATAAGTAAGTCAATCTCTCAGTGACCTAGCTCATTCTGTAGACTGTAACTTAGAAACAATTCAACCATCTACATCAGTGGGGGGAGTTTCTGTAGGAAGAGTTCCCCAAGCTGATGATATCACAAGGCTCAATAAGAAAATCTAAAATCAAATGCGAAGTTGAAAGGGAAGAGGGGGCATAGGAAAAGTCAAAGAGCTGGAGGGATATTTGAAGAAGAAAAATCATGACTAATAAAAAGGCTTTCTGTCCTAGGCATTTCTACTTTTTTTCCCCCAAATGTTTTTGTTTCTGTCAACTTTACTGGCATTCTTCTAGGTCCCCAGGTTCATAACCTCAGCATTATCCTTAGTTCTGCATGTCTACACCTCTTTCTCATCTGCCTTGTGTTCTCTGCTCACACAACCACCACCTTAGTTAAGGCCTTCATGACCTCTCACACGATTGCAATGGCCAAGTAATTGGTCTCTCCCCACTCCAATGCATTCTGCACACAGTTGCCCAAATGATTTTCCTTAAATGCAGATCTGACCTTGTCACTCCCACTCTCAGTAAATTCTAGTGTCTTTTACCTCTAGAATCAAATGTAAACTTCTCTGTTTAGCTTTTAAAACCTTTGACAACCTTTCCGTAATCTTTCTTTTTTTAAAAAAAAATTTTTAATTTTTTTGTCTAGGCAGTGGGGTTAAGTGACTTGCCCAGGGTCACACAGCTAGTAAGTGTTATGTGTCTGAGGCTGGATTTGAACTCAGGTCCTCCTGAATCCAGGGCCAGTGCTCTACCCACGGTGCCACCTAGCTGCCCCCTGCAGTCTTCCTTTCCAGCCTCATTATACATTGCTTCCCTTCCTGCACTCTACAATCCAGCCTATCTGGTCTTTTGTGTTTGGATCACACACAACACTTCATGTCACATCTCTGTCTTTTACTGGCCAGCCCCTTTGCCTGGAATGCCCTCCTTCACTGCTACCTCATATAATTCCTCCAGCCGCTACACTGATAAAGCCTTTCCTGGTGTTTCCAGCTGCTAATGCTATCCCTAACTACTTTTATTTAAACATCTTTTATTTATTTTGCGTTCTATATATACTTATTTCCTAGGCATATTTCCATATTTAATGTGATGGGCCACTCAGAGCCAGACGGTTGATTCACTTTCTTTAATAAAAATATATTCAGTAAGCCCCAGGTAAAAGCATTCTATAAGACAGTAAAAGCAGATAAAAGAAACCTGCAAGGAAATAAAAGCAGCCCACAAAGAAGTTTAACTGGAATCTTAGAAGCTCCCTTCTAGAGTCCTAGAGCCATCTGTGGCCCAGATCAGTCAACTCTAGGGCAAAGTTAACTCCAACTCCCAGGTTTACTCTTGGCTCAAAGTAGCACCCCCAGTTTCACTAGTGTCCTGGTCCACAACCACTAACATATGCACATACTGTCTCACCTAACAGACAGTATAAGCTCCTTGAGAGTAGTGTTTGTTTCATTTGTTATATTTGTATCACTAGTGCTGTAGCACAGTGCCTGGCACATAGTAGGCGTTTAACAAACACTAGTTGATTGATTGGGAAATTGGGAAAGGTTTGGTTGCACAGGGGCTGTGAGAGTCAGCAGTTGAGCTGAGCTTTGAAGAAAGATGAGAGTTCTGAGGTAGGAATTTATCTTGGATGTGAAGGACAGGTAATTTAATAATGTGATAGAGCAAACTGGAAATAAAACGTCATGAATTTCCAGTTTGTAGCCTAGCTCATTTAATCACTCTGCTCTTTGCCTTCCTAAATTCATTTTATACATAATTCAAAATAGTTGCCATTTGAAAAAGGAAAATATTAAGAGTCCTTTCTAATGGTATATATTGTATTTAGATTTTTTTTACTGCGTTGGTGATTAAAATATGAGTGGTGAAGTAAGCAGAACTTTATACATCAAAAAGTAAAGGTAAAATTAGTAGGTAATCATTTAGAAGGTTTCATTTTTAACTTGTTATTTCTTTTTGTTTTTAAACAGAAGTCCATGTAATGCTTGATGGCTTTTTACCTCCTGATACTTATTTTAGAATCAACCCTGTAATGCATGAAAACATACCTCTGGATGAAAGTCGAAATGAAAAACTTGACTTCTTACAGTTGGAAGGGATTCAGTATTTAGAGCGAAATGAAGAAAAAATGAAAAAGCTTGCAAAAATATTAACCCAAGAAAAAACAACTCTACAGAAACTTTCTGATTGGCTGAAATTAAAATCAGATATGTATGAAGGTCTTCCATTTATATCTAAATTGTGAAAAAGAAATTGCATGCACCATCTTAAGTGTGAAATCTATTCTAAAGAGCTATCCAATTCTATGAAAAATTGATGCATATAAGCATACAAATTAACTCTGTGATATTTGTTAATTGTAGAATGTGCTGGAAAAAAACTACTCAGACCAGCATGAACAGTTCAGAATTTATATTGGAATTAGGTTTTTATGTTGTTAATAATTATATAAGCTTTAGGAACTTACCCATTGTACTACTTGGTTTTAGTAAACACAGTGCTGTTTTTGTTATTGTGAAGTTTTGAGGTGTGTTAATATTTGTGCCAAACAAGACACTGGAAATTATTCAAACACTGTATTTTTGCTTTAAGGTACCGTGATCGTGTTGAATTTATTTGAATGTTGTGTTGTGGTTTTGGGGGGTTTTTTGTGGAAAATCAAAATTTTTCCTAAGAATCTGTTCTAGTGCATTTTTACATTTCAGTTTAATAATTCTCTTAATGGATGTATGAAAATGGACATTTAGTTAGAGTCCTTTCACAAAAAATAAAAAAACTTTAAATACATAATTTTATCTCCTAAAATTTACTTCCATCATCAGAGAGTTTGGTTCAAGAAATATATCACCAGTTTACCACTGCTTTTCTGAGATTTCAACATACTAGTGGTATGCTATCTTTTTTCTAGATCAGCTCTAGCTTTAGCCCTTCATTGTTTGAGAATTAATCCTTTGAATTGGTTGAAGAAAATATTCCTATCAGTATAACAAAATAAATTCCTGAAGTAATCTGTTCCAGAAAGGCTAGTGTTATTTTTTCAATGTTAGCAATATTCAAATGTTTTGTAGAAGTTGAACTGATTGAATGTTTCAAAGAAAGAGAGAATTCACATCATTTATTAAATGAATAACATTGATGTAGCACTTTCAAGATGTGCAAAGTTTACATGCGTCATATCCAAAAAACTTCAGAACAGCCTTTTAAGATAGCCAATATAGGATTTGATCTTCATTTTAGAGATAAAGAAAATGGATCTCTGAGATACTGCAAATGATAAGTAATCAATGTCAGAGGTAGGATTTGACCCAGGTCCATATTTTACCCAGAATCAATGATACAGCTGACTGAAACTTAAGATATCTTTATTGCTGATCAAAAACATCTCTGTTTTTCTCAAAATTTGCCTTGGAAAGTTTACATTGGTTTGGAAAGCATGCCCCAGGGAAAATTCAGGAAGGGTAACTTGATTGTTCTACTTAGCTGCATGTGGAGCCCCAGGCCACCTCCTGAGTTTCACTGGTATTTTGTGTAGACTGCTGGGCCAGTTTCACCAGACCACGAGAATAATCTAAAACAAAGCAAATCCTAGCACTTTCAGAGTGAACAGCACTTAACTAATGGTGGTGGTGTGTACTTCCTCTGGCCAGGATCCACATCTCTTTCACTTTCCTGCAAAGCTATCTAAGTGATAATGTAGTGTTTGTTTATAGAGAGGGAAAGTTCAGCTCAGTACAACCAGGAACCTCTTAATTGTAGCTGATTTCATTTCCAGACTGCTCTGTGAATCTAATAAGTTCTTCATCACCATTACTGTTTAAGGCAGAGACTGGAAAACTTATGTCAGCCAGGCTTTTAAGGGGAATTTGTCCATGTAGCAAAGAGTTGGACTAGATGACTACTAAGATTTTGAGGGCAAATAGTGCTAAATTATCAACATAGACTGAGTGCTTTTGGGGAAATAATTCAGGGATTTATGTACCAAAGTACCTATGAAATAGAGAAGTGTTGAAGGTCAGGCAATAATGGCATATTCAGTGAATGTCAGCAAATACCATGTCAGGTATTATTTTTGTTAGCTAAAAGCACATATCTTCCCTACTACAGTCTTCACTCTCCCCTCCCAAACAGGTGTAAATTATATATTTTTGATTCCATTATCTTTCCCTGAAAAACATGCCTGTCCTTCCACCTCCTCTCCATTGATGGCATTATCTTCCTCCCAAGTCGCATGGGCCAGGCCAAACTAAAACTTCAGTCATCTTTGGGAGCAGGTGGTACCGTGAAGAGAGTATTGACGCTAGAGTCAGAATTTGTCTCTGATATTTAGTACCTGTGTGAACCTGGACAAATCAGCCTCTCTCTACCTCAGTTTTCTTATCTGTAAAAAAAAAAAAAAAGAAAGAAAGAAATAAAAAAGGAAGAAATTGTACTAGATGGTGTCTGAGGTTCCTTCCAGCTCTAGATGTATGGTCCTATGGCTACTTATTCCCTCCCTTGGTAGCCCCACCCAATTTGGCATAAGGCCCTCATCTTGATTCTTCTTTCACATCTCTTGCATGTGTCCCTTTCTCTCTTCTCATACTGCTACCACTTCAGCTCAATTCCTCATCACCTCATGTCTATTCTACCGTATCCTCCTGTTTTACGTACTCCAGTCTTTCCTTTCTCTAATACGTCTTTCACACAGATACCAAAATTAATTACCCTACAACAAAATTCACATGTCTTGCCCTGGCATTTTATAGTTTTCATCAATATGGCTCCAGCCTACCCTTCCAGCCTTCCATCAGGTACTCCATATTCCAGCCAAATCTTTGCCTGATCCCGGCTCATCTCATTGCATCCTCAGGAGGCTTAGAATGCACTAGCTTCTCATTGCTGCCATGTGAAATACTCTCTTTTCACAACTCAGCTGAGGTGCCTTCTCCTCTATGATGTGCCTTGCTGAGAATGTCCTCTCCTTCCTAAAATTTTTCTACAGCACTTTTGCCTAGTTCTGTCCACATCTGTATCACACACTACCTTATGTTCAGTTTATGTGTATGAATGTATCTTAGTTCCTTCAGTGGCCAAGAACATATGGGATACTGATAGGGTCTGTGTCATTTTTTTCACCTTTATATGATTCACAGTGCCACATACTCAGCAAGTATTAATAAATTTTAAGCTGAATTCTATTCATTGTGTAATTATTTACAGAAAAAAGAAAGTACTTGACACTATTTCTAAAGACTTTGGCATTACTGGGGGAAAGGAGCAATGACTTTGAATCACTTGCATTTAATGCCCTCTCAGAACTTGGAATTTTCCACCTGTGAGGCCTATCCTTTGTTCCAGTGCAATGATTTCAGTTTTCCAAGTAGCATTGTGGTGTTGTGAAGAAAGTCCAGCACCTCAAAGTACCCTGTATTCTGGTCCTGACTCAAGCTGGGCCTCAACATAATTGTGTGACTTTGAAAAAGTCACTTGTACTCTCTAGGCTTCAGCTTTTTAAAAAATCAACAAAATAAAGGTGTTGGTCCAGCTCTAAAATGCCTAGAACATGGTGATATGGAAAACAAATTCTGAGAAGTAGGAGTGAAAAATTTGGAGGTAGAACTATGATGTCTTAAATTTGTTATACACAAAAACGAATTACAAATGAGTTTCCACCTATAAGAAGCAGAGAAGTATAAAAGCTATTCTGGGAAAATTGGAGGGTTTTTTGGTAAGATTTGTAAAAATATATTGAGAATAAAAACATTTATGATGCTCAAAAACATGAATGTAGATATTTCAGCATTCTTTTTTTTTTTTTGGTGAGGCAATTGGGGTTAAGTAACTTGCCCAGAGTCACACAGCTAGTGAGTGTTATAGTGTCTGAGGCCAAATTTGAACTCAGGTCCTCCTGACTTCAGGGCTGGTGCTCTATTCGCTGTGTCACCTAGCTGCCCTGAGAATTCTTAATAAATTATTCATTGATATGGTTGGTAATTCTTTTCTTTATATACAGAGCCTATTCTCTCTGGTTAATAAAATGTTAAATACAGTATCATAGAAATGTCCCCAGATGGCAGTGAGCTTGAGCAAATCATATAGTCCTGTGCTCTCCTATTCATTTTTGTCCTGTTAAAATCATGTCAAAATAAAATCAAGGGCATCCTTGAAGGGAAAAAGATATTACAATAAGGCAACATAGCCTGAAGGGTGTGAAAGAAGGGCATTAGAAATTAGTCCCTTCTACTCAATGGCACTTATTTTAAGAACCTTAACCCATAGTTTTTTCAAGAACCTAACCCCAACACAGCTCACTGAAGTATGAAACTAGAAATCAAATTTTTTTTTAAAAAATATGAATGACCACTTACCTCATAAAAGACAATTTTATTTGTCAAACTAAAGTTAAAACATACTTAATTTAAAAAAAAACTTTTAAGCTAAACTTTACTCAAAAAATACAAACTAAAAAATGAGATACATGACACCAAGTTTTTACCATCTACACCAAACATATACAATAATAATTGATATCTTTTTACCTTAAACTGACCATTCATTTTAGACTGATTAAAGTTTATTCATATTCCTGTCCTGGAGAATGAGACCTTTCAGTAGATGTGAAATAATTTAATCACATCTGACAAGGTGATTTGTGTTCAATGTATAAAATCAGTGAGTGGAGGTGATTTTAGGACAGTTTTATCACTTTGTTTTTTACATGTTGCTAGTTTCCAAAAGGTTCTCTCACATGAACAGCTTTCAACTGTTAAGCATTGATAAGACTGTAATATAATATAAAATAAATGTTAAGCATGATAAAACTGTAAAGCATTGAGTAGATTTGTTAAAGCACCTTATCTGATTACTTTAGCCACTTAAGCAACTCTGCTGACTTTTGTAGTACTTGTCATTAGGAACAGAGCTATCATAACCCTGAAACAATTTCCCCCAACTTTTCAACTCATCTAAGGACACTTTAAATTTGTTAACATTGATTCTTACATCATGTCTGCCAATGTATAAGCTCAGCCAGTTTTTACATTGCCCTTTCAATTTTATGAGACTATTAAAAATCACTGCTTTGTTCTTGTAATCACTGTACCTAGGAGTAGGTACAATAAAGTTAGCCTCTTTTCTCTGTTATCAAAGCAGTGCTGGAACTGAAGTACATCACTAATACAAGTGGTTGTTTTCCTTGTAAGTGGCAGAATCAATAGAGCTTTCCCTATACATATTTTCACACTGTCGTTGAAAATATTATAGGTCACTTCTTATCCCAACCAAAGAAACATATGAGCTTTTCACCCCGTTGTTACTGCAGTTAAGTTTAGGTCTAGAGCTTAAAAATTCCTACCTACCTGCTTTCACCACCGGCTCAAAATTAGCTTTGCATCATATCAGTAGGAGAGATGAACTTGAATGAATTTAGTTCTTGCATAAGATGTCTGGATTTTATCATCAGCAAAGCAAGTTCTTATGGCAATCTCTTATAAAGCTCACAGAATAATGTAATAATTTGGTTTTATGGAATCGACCAATCCTGTTTGGGTTTGACAGTGACCTCAACATCTTCAACTGGGATCCTTCTTTTTTGTGAAATTGCCAATATTCTGAGTTTTATAAAGCTTTACTCCCCTCCACAAAAATGTTAATTGTCTAAATACACACACACACACACACACATATTGAAGTCTGTGCATGTATTATGAGATTCAAACAATGTGTGTTGCGACATAGAGTATTTTACACACTATCAATCTGACTTAACTCCTATGGTACCATCAGACTTAGTAGATGCACCATCAAAACAGATGTCACTAATGACCAATTTTAAGAATGTCACTGAACTGGTCAAAATTATTAGTAATAAATTGTTCGTCTCTGAGGAGATACAGAATGTTCAACTGGACTGTGTTTTGTCAAAATAATGCATTACGATGGCATTTGTTCATAATGTCCATAGTCAGTTGTGTCTTCAGCAATGATAGAGACCATATTTCCATTAAGCAAAGGCATACTTTTGCTAAGGAATATTGTATAAAGCCAAAATTAAATCAATTTGGATATAATTATTCAATGTTTCAAGGAAACATGCAATGTTTTCTAATATGAGTTCATATTTTTAGAAAATATCAATATTTTAGAAATAAGCCTTTCTCAAAATGGCAGCTTTTTTATTGTGACTTCTGAGTAGTCTGGCCTTTGATTGAATACAGAATGTGAATCAATCACTTGTTCCATTATATTTAAGTTAGAGCAATATTTTTCCTCTTGTTTACAGCATCAATAGATATCCCTGAATTAAAACTTGACTTTGTAAAATAGCTTAACACATGACATTTTTGACAGTTTATTCATTAGCTTTATGCCAGATTCTGAATCTGTCAAAAAATGCTAGATCAGTATAACTTTTGCTGCATCAACAGAGGCAAGGAAATGGCTGTAAAAGCAAAATGCTGTATACTTTGATGGGCTGTGTTCTAATTACTAGGACTCTTCGTGTTAATTAGACTGAAAACTTTGGCTATCCCATATTTTATGTGTAGGAAATATGTTTGATCTAGGATGATAAGGACCTTTAGATAAGAGGGGTTCAAATACATGGGTTATTCTGCAATAGTCCCTATCACATGCCTAGTACTCCTAACCAGATTAAAATATAATTAGGAAATACTTAACTAATTAAATAAATAATTTAACAAAATAAAAATACAGCTTTTGTTATGTCGTTTCAATCATGGCTAACTCTTTTTGGCAAAGATACTGGAGTGGTTTGCCATTTCCTTCTGCAGCTCATTTGACAGATGAGGAAGCTGAGGCAAACAGGGTTAAGGGACTGATCCAGGGACACATAGCTAGTAAGTGTCTGAGGCCAGATTTGAACTCACAAACATGAGTCTTCCTGCATCCTGGCCCAGCACTCTTATCACACTGTGCCACCTAGCAGCCCTTAAATAAAAAATAAAAAAGTCCATACATACAACAGGACATAGATAAGTGGTAAGGTAAGGGGTTTGTTTTGTTTTGGGGGGGGTATTCTCTTTTGGACATGTTGAATTTGAAATGCCTCTGAGACACCCAGTCTTAAACATCTAATGATGGTGCAGGATTGGAACTCAGGAGAGAGAGAAGGGCTATATATAGAGATCTAGGAATAACCATCATAGAAGGCAATTGAATCCATGGGAGCCGATGAGATCCCTAAGTGATATAGAATAAAGAGAAGATGGCGGAAGACATTGTTACCCTTGGATGAAGATCCAGCCAAGCTGCCTGAGGAATGATGAGACAGGAAGAGAAGCAAGAGAGAACAATGTCATAGAACCTAGAAAGAAGAGAATACCCAGAAGGAGATCCAGCAGCATGAAACGCTGCAAACAGATCGAGAAGGATGAAGACTGAGAAAAGGTCGTTGGATTTGACAATTAAGAGATCAATGGTAGCTGCAGAAAAGACTTTTAAGTGAATGATAAAGTTGGAAGTCAGATTGCAATGGGTTTAGAAGTGAGCAAAAGAAGAGGAAGTAGGCACAGTGGATAGAGCACCAGCCCTGGAGTCAGGAGGACCTGAGTTCAAAATCCAGCCTCAGAAACTTGACACTAGCTGTGTGACCCTGGGCAAGTCACTTAACCCCACTGCCAACCCCCCCCCCAAAAAAAAAGAGGAAATAGAGGTACTGATGAATGGAGATGGCTTTTTCCAGGAGTTTGGCTAAGAGGAAGAGAGATAAAAGATGAAGGATATAAATTGAAAACGATTGGAGATGTTAAGATCTAGTCAAGGTAAGGGTTAAGATAGATGAGATATGCACATGTTTGCAGTCAGTGGGTAAGGAGTCAGTAAAAAAGAGACTGAAGATTAGAGAGGATAATAGTGGGAACAACTTAGGAGGGGATGGGATCTAGGGTGTATGTAGAGTGCTTGCCCTTTGTAAAGAGAAGAGCTGTCTCTTCACCAAAGACTTCAATGAAGAAAGAATTCGAGAAGAGAAGAGGGAGTTTTTCATTTTTTTCCAGTGAGAAATTCCATTTTTCTCCTGCTTTTCTTAACTGATCTGTATTTTTAAAGTAAAAGGCAGTATCATATGATTGGATTAAAGCAAGGAACCACTAACTTGTATTTCAATAGAGTACATGTGATAAAGATGTTCTGGGCCCAGCTGACACCAATACTAATATGCCAAGTCTTTTCTCAAACAGTAGTCCATGGGGAAAAGGAACATAAATGGTAATGTACCATAGTAGTGGGCACATTCTATGAGAGAATATGGGCTTTCTATATATTTCTTTACAGTCTAGTTCATTGAATTCTGTGCCTCCCTGCATAATAAACTAAGTTATTACTAAATTAAGATGAAAACCACTTTTTTGGAGACATTAGGACATACCTTTGTCCTGATTGATATACTCCCTTTTCTGCTTCCTGCTTGAAACTGGCTTCCTCTTCAGTTATTAGTAGGGCCTTTGCTGCATCGCTCTCCTGCCCTTCCTTCTCCTCTGCCTCCAAATCAGATCCACAGTTTATTTTACCCTCAAGTCTAAAATGGCTGTGACTCCTCACCTCATCTGTACAGGCCCAGAATTTTATATAAGCATACAGGAAGTTGTCCCCTTCTACACTTTCAAAACTATATTGAAAACTGAAAGAAAACATCACAAATTGTAGGGAGATCTAAAAAGAAGGAAGAAAGTTTTCTCAAGTTATTTTAACTTCCTTCTCTAGGGCATAGCCCATTAAATATATTCAATTATATTAAGTCCTATACCATCTCATTTAGGGCCCTTTGAAATACAATATAAGTGGGTAAAGCATCCAGAAAATAGTCAGTTAGTTGATCAATAAGTATTTTCTTAGCTTCTGCTAAGTGCCAGGCACTGTAATAGGAAATGAGAATATGAATTTCTTATTACCCTTACAAGCCACTTGCACAATAAAGGAAAATCTTGGAATCATAGACTCAAAATTTTAAAGTTGGAAAATAGCTTAAAGATAATTTATCACAAGCCTCTTGTTTAACAGATGAGAAAACTGAAGACCAAAGCTCTTTTCAATCAATCAGTCATTCAACATTAAGTCTCTACTATGTGTCGGCCACTGTACTAAGCACTGAGAATCAAAAAGAGGCAAAAGGCAGTCTCTGCCCGCAAGGACCTTGCAATCTAATGGAGGAGACAACATGCAAACAAATCTATACAAAGCAAGCTATGTACAGGATAAGAAGGATTTAATTAACAGAGGGAAGGCACTGGAATTTAGAGGGATTGGAGAAGGCTTCCTGTAGAAAGTGGGACTTTGCTTCTTCCAAAATTCTTCTGAGAAATAGAATGCCAATTGCAAAAACTTGATATGTCAGCAGTTTGGATTTTTTTAAAGAGTCTCATGGTAGGAGGTCAATTGTAGAAAATATAGATGGTTTCATATATGAGTAATGTATAATATTTTTGATAAGTGTTGCCTTTCCTTTTGGTTTTATTTATTTGCTTATGTATTTGTTTTTGAGGCTGAGTTTCCCTATCTCATCCAGGCTGGAAATACAGCAGCCTCAGACCAGCCAATCCCACTGCTAATCCTCAAAGAAGCTTGGCCCTATTCCGTGTCCATTTCTGACTCTTTAGGCATCTTGGTGCCCACCCCCTCCATTATAGGAGCTCACCATGTTGGTTCTGGACTCAGTTCAGAAACCTGATCAGCTTTAGCCCTATGGCAACTCAGAACTCCCAAATTCTAGGGACCCACCAACCTCAGCCTCTCCAGTGGAAGGGATTATAAGTGCGAACCATACCTAGCTTTCCCTTCTGTTTTGCTAAATGTTTAGAAGATAGGCAATTCTACAAAACAATATGTGTATTTGGAACAAATATTAGCAAAAGTCATATTGCTATATTTGGAAGTCTAGCAGTCTGAATTTAATAGATAACTGCAGTAGAACTTAACAATGCTCATTATATAGCTCCTCTGACAGAATGTAAGAAAAGGCTTATTTCATTTTGGTCTTTATATCTCTGTTGCCTAGCACAATGGTTAGTGCACAGTAAATAGGTAATGCTTGCTGAATGTTTAATTGATGTGTTAGGAAGGAAGAAAACAATGTTTATTAAGTGCCAGTTGCTGTGTTAAGCATTTTTCAAATATCTCATTTTATCTTCACAACAACCCTGGGAGGTAGGTGCTATTATTATCCTCATTCTATAGATGAGGAAACTGAGGCAAACTGAGGTTAAGTGACTTGCCCAGGGTCACGCAGCTAATAAAGGATATACTCTAGTAAAAACATGTTTCCTAGTATATAACCACAAGCCATAAAAGTGTGATACCACATAACCTATGAGAAGGGTGTGAGCACTGTCCCAAACACCAGAGTTAGAAGATTCCATTATATAATCATAGGGTAAAAGTGCATAGCAAAGAATATGGCAACTCTTCTTTTGCGTGGAGAAACAATTTATGTGAATGTAGAGATTTGTGCAGAGTGCTGATTTTCTGTCTTGTCGTCATCTGTAATTTGGAGTTGGCTGTTTAAAGAACTAGAGAATTAAGCTGAAGTGTCTCTAATTTTATAATGAGGCCAATCCTATCCTTTGTCCAGGAGCAGGTAAGATTTCCTCTCAGGAAGAGGCAGATAAAAAGAAGCCTTTCTGAGAGAGGGTCATTGTTAAACTCTGAGTTAGTTTATGGATTCTTTTTTGGAGTCATTAAAAGTAGGCTAGGTTTTCCTGTATGTGAGATAATTTGGCATGATGTACAAATGAATTGTTGAGGGTTCCTTCCAGCCCTACTTTTCTATGATAGCACATGTAGAGCAGGTGACGAGAGGTAGCTTAGGCCTGAAAAGAACAATGGATTTGGTCAGGAGATCTGGAATTGAGTCCTGGCCCTGCAACTTTTAGCAAGATGACTGTGGGCAAATGAACTTAGTTTCTACATCTGTAAAATGGAGCTAATAATACCCTACCCACCTCAAAATGTTGTGAAGGGAGCACTTGGTAAAATTTAAAGCATGACAGAACTATCAACTATTGTGTGTTGCCATGGAAAGGACACCCACCAGATTTGGAATCAGAGGACCTGGAGCAAGTCACTTAACCATGTTGGGCCTCAGTTTCTTCATATGGAAAATGAAGAGGTTGGACTAGATGACTTTTAAGTCCTCCTTCTACATTTAAATTCACAATCTTATAGTAATCACGTTAGAGGTGGATTGTAGTACTGGACTAAGAGTCAGAAACCTTGGTTTCTAAAATTCCAGCTTGGTCATATTAACTGTGTGACCTTGGCCAAGTAATTTAACCTTGGTTTACTTAACTTTAAAATTCTCTTTAAATTCCCATCCTCTTGAAAATTTGATGATGGTAATTCTATGTATGTAATTCAAATCTTAATCAAAGAAGAAATTAGAATGGATGTTCATGGTGGACCAAAAAGGCAGTACTAAATCCCTTCTTACTATTAAAAATTATTTCTGGTAATTTTTCAGTTCAGTTTTCACACCAACTCTCTCTAAATGTTACCAACAAAATTTCCTGATGGAATATTGGCTTCTCTTATCCATTCATATTGCAATAATGAATTTAAGGGAATGTCCTTCTTGTTATTTAAGGATTTTTTTTTTTGAGAAATGACAAAGAGCTCATATTTTAGGCAGCTAGCTGGCATGGTAGATGTAGTCAGGAAGACCTAAATTCAGATCTAGCCTCAGAAATTTACTAGCTGTGTGACCCCATACAAGTCATTTAACCTCTGTCACAGTTTCCTCAACTGTAAAATAGAGATAATAACGGTACCTACCTCCCACAGTTGTTTTGAGGATCCAATGAGATAATATTTGTAAGTCAGTCACGTCTGATTCTTCGGGACCCCATTTGGCACTTTCTTGGCAAAGATACTGGAATGGTTTTGCCATTTTCTTCTCCAACTCATCTTACAGAAGAGGAACTAAGGCAAACAGAGTTAAGAGACTTGCCCAGGGTCACACAGCTATTAAGTATCTGAGTCAGTGCTCTATCTACTGCACCACCTAGCTGCCCCAATTAGCAGAGTGAGTGGCATGTAGTAGGATCCTAATAACTATTTCCTTTCTCCCTTTTAAAACTCCCACATTTAGATAAATTAATGTTTATCTGTGTCAAGAAATGAAATCTGGCTTAGTTAACCAATTGCTTTTTTTTTTCATTTTTGAAAATTGTGTACACTTAAGGTTTACTGTACTTTGAAGAACCCCTGGTTAAAAGGCAGTACTCATTTACCATATTCTCTGAATTTCCATAGCCACCACCCTAATCCAGGCCCTCGTCATCTCATACTCGTATTACTACAATAAATTCTTAACTGCCCTTCCTAAATTCTAACAGGGCATTTTTTTCTTCAAATCTGAATTCCCTCACAATAATTTCATTCTAGATCTTGTTTTTAATATACAATGAATACAATAGGACAGTCATGTCCAATGTGTCTACTGTTAGCCTAACTAGTTATTAATACAGATAGAGCAAAACCAATGATGTCTTTTTTCTTCTTTAAGATAATTTTTGGCTTGATTTGGGTGTGCATACCCCTTGCAGCCGTGCGCTAATAAATCCACATTTCAAATTTTTAAAAAAAGATAATTTTTTATAAGACCATAATAGACATGGAAGATAATCCCTAATAGCACAGCTTTGTAACTAAGCCTGAAGAATTTATCAAGTCATATATAGATATTTTCTTGTTCCCCTGCATTTTTAGAAAGCAAGAAAAATAAGAGTATTTGTGTTCCTGTGTACTTCCACGGCTGGTGTTGCCATTTGCTCAGTGTTGGTGGCTACATTGAAGGTTACTCTCATTCCTAGGAATGGTTCTTCTTGAATACACTTGGGCTTAATGATGGATAAGGGAGCCATGTGGGTAAAGAACCCTAGTGACACTGGGAAAATTATTTAAATTCTCTTGGGCTATAGTTTCCTTAGGTGTAAAAATGAAGAGGCTGAACTTTACTAGATGATCTCTAAAGTTTCTTCCAGCTCTACCTCCTATGAAATATCTCTTAATTTAATAGAGCTGCTTAGCATTGATATTAGGACTTTATTGCAATATCTCTACCCCAGCGGAAGCTTGGACTCCATCCCTGGCTCTCTTCTCCCCAGTCCTGACTCTCCATCATCCATAAATATCTTATCTTTCTGGGAAGAATGCTTCTATATCACTGTACCTTCCTTCAATCTCCCCTTCATGACATTTCTCCACCATTTCTAACACCTTTTTGTGTGTTCTCTTCCCCAGCTAGAATTTAAGCTCCATGAAGATAAAAACTGTCTTGTTTGCTTGTATTTCTAACCTCAGCACTTAACACAGTGCCTGAAACATAATAAGCTCTTAATAAATGCTCTATCAATTTATCTAATCTAACATATCTTGTGAAAAAAACAAAATAGTTCAATTATTGGCTCCACTAAAGTTCCAACCCACTGTTGCATCATCATGGAATAGAAATGATGCTAGGTTTTCAAAGATTGTGCCAGGAGGGTATAAGCTCTGGAAAGATCATATCCAGTCTAAAGGCTGCACGTGCCAGCTCAGCAGTGATCTATTGTCTGAGGATTTGCCTAGCTAAGGTCAGAGAGGCTCATTACCCAGCAATGACCAACAGGCGATCAATTTATTTTGGCCATAGTGGGTCGTGAAACTGCAAAGGGGTTGCAACTAAGTAATCTCTTAAACATTTATTGAATTGAATTGCATCACTAGGAGAATCAGCACCAATCAAATTAATGAAGCTCTTGAAACAATAGGGCATGCATCATCACAGATCCTTTTAGTGACCTTCATTTTTTTTTTGGATAGGCAATGGGGTTAAGTGACTTGCACAGGGTCACACAGCTAGTAAGTGTTATGTGTCTGAGGGCAGATTTGAACTCAGGTCCTCCTGAATCCAGGGCCAGTGCTCTATCCACTGCGCCACCTAGCTGCCTCATCAGTGACCTTCAAAATGGATTTTGAAAAGCAAAGTACCAACATAAAGTTCCTCAGTAAAAGATGTTTTAGAGTGATCTAGATCCTCAGGTACTCAAATGGCTCAGTGATCTCCTTAATGAGGATGTTTCCTCCAGTGATGCAGGTCACAACCCATCCATGCCTCCTTGTCCTATAGTACTCTTATCCTTGCCCTTATTCTTCTATATGTTCTGTATATGGGTGAGCCCAATGTACTGGAAGCTTTCCTCCCTTTCACTATCATTTCTTTCTCTACATCCTTATGTAAACTTGCATATGGAATGTGAAGTCAGGTTTCATCAATATTAGAATATAATAGCCATTGAATAAAAATTCAAATCCATCTTGAAAGAAAAAATTTGCCCTCCTTGCTTATTGCTTATTCTTGTCTCCCTTATTTGCCAAATTCAAGTACAACTGAGTAATTAATTTCATCTGAATATTTTGGAGACTATCTATGCCATTTATTTTTTTCAGGCTAGGAGATCGGAGGGAGGGGGATTTCACTTAAAACATTTTGTTCTCTTCCTGGAAGAAGTTGACCACCATCCAAAATAGATTCAGAAGCCGACAGATGCTCCTAGAATTACTGTTTTATGTAGTTGCCCAAGCATTTGATAAATGTGTCCCAGAAGTCACACTGTTTACTTTGTTCATTCTATTCTAACTTCTATACAAGTCATACAAGTAGAAATACTGTATAGCACTCCAAAATGCTAATTAATAAGGATCATTCCTTTGATAAAGATGCAGTGTAGACTATATTGTTGACTTGTATTAGAAAAAGAAATAATTTATGCAGACTCAATCTTATCTGTAATCAATGTAAGCTTTGCACATGCACTTGCACATTTCAACTTCATGGAAGTTAAGGAGGTTCCATGGTGCAAATAAAAATGAATTTATGTTCTCAAAGCAATACTCTGTGAAATTCCCTAAAAGCAACTAGCCAACAAGCTGGAAATCTCAATGGCTTAATAATCATGAGGATTACAAGGAAAGCCTTCTTTTTCTGGAATGTTATCAGGTAGAGAGGACTCATTTCTTCTCCAATAGAGAAATACTCCAATTAGTAAGTCAGCAATGGAAGACTACAGATTGTGGTATGCATGTAGGTGTTTGTAGTGTAGCAATAAAAATTGCAATTAGGTATGGGAGTGCTTGCCCTTAAGCTTTCTGCTAAGGGCCTCTCTTTCAGCTCTGGACCCAGGCATGCAGATAAAGTTCAGTGCTGGAGGAGCCTGGCATCTAGAGAGACGAGTCAAGCTCTTTTATTTCATGATCTGGCCTCTTTTCAGTCCTTATCCCTCTTTACCTGCCTGCAGCCTTTGACACTATTGATCATCCTGTATTTGATTCTCTCATCACTTCAGGTTTTTGTGATACTGCTGGTTCTCCTCCTATCTCTTCAGCCAGTCCTACTCAGTCTTCTTTGCCACATCTTTATCCGGGTTCTGCCTGCTAACCCATTGGTGTTCTCTAAGGCTTTGTACTGGCTCTTCTCTTCTTTCTCTATGCTATTTCTCTTGGTAATCTCAGCTCACATGGATTCAATTGTCATCTATATCCAGATGATTCTCAGGTCTATTTATCCAACCCCAAACTTTCTCCTGAACTCTAGTCTCACATCTCCAACTGCCTTTGGGACATATCAGACTAGATGCCCTGTTGAAATCTTAAGGTTAACATGTCCAAAACTGAACTTTCTCCCAAACCTCCCCCTTTTTAACTTTCCTATTACTGTTGAGGTCATCACCATTTTCTCAGTCTCCCATACTCACAACCTAGGTGTCATCCTTAATTCTTTCCTCTCCTCACCCCTAGCCAATCTGTTTCTAGGTCCTGTTGATTCTATCCTTGTAACATATCTTGTTTACATTTCCTTCTTTCCTCTAATTCTACCACCACCCCTGTTCAGGCCCTGATCACTTTACACCTGTACTGTTGCAATAGCCTTCTGATTGGTCTTTTTGCCTCATGTCTCTCTCCATTCTACTCCATCCTCCATTCAGCTGGCAAAGTGATTTTCCTAAAGCTCAGATCTGACCATAACACTCCCACCACCCATTCAATAAATTCCAGTGGCTTCCTATTACTCCAGGATTTTTAAAAAAATCCTCTGTTTGGCTTGTAAAGCCTTTTTATAACCTGATCCCTTCCTACCTTTCCAGTCTTCTACATAAGTTTCTAGGAGTGGAAAAACCCCCAGAAATTCATGAGTTGTCAATGAGGTCAATCTTTAGACAAAGGTCATTCAACCAAGTACCGTACCAGTATTTAAATCCTTTCCATCTTGAAATCTGCCAGAACTTATGCTGTGCTGGCATAGCTTTGGGGGACCCAAGGACACTTCAATGCCCCAATGAAGGTTTGGAAGATCTTAGTGGAGGTTTCTCTTTCACATTATTTTTGGTTCTCATTTCTATATTTTAAAAATAAATTTAAATTACTGAATTTTTCAGTTTAGGTAAAAATTTAGATTCCCAAATAAAAGAGAATGTTCCCACTCTTGTTTTTGGCAATTCTGAAAGGGCAAAATCATGAGACAGAAATGGCTTTCTGGCAGTAATTCAAGCAACTGAAGTCAAGAAAAAAGAAGTCTCAGGAAAAAAAAGTTAGTGGAGCCAATTCAAATCATTCCCACTTTCCATTAAGAAAAGAAAGTCTTAATTAAAGCTCTTGACTAAATCAAACCAAAAGCATAACATTTACAATTGAGAATGATTTATACCCAAAAGTGGATTTCTGGGATTGTGGGAAGATGGCAGAATAAGACAGAAAATTATCTGATTCTCCCAAATCCTAGCCCCCCAATAACTTAAAAAAATGTTGCAAAGTAAAATTTAAAGCTGCAGGAATAATTACACGTCAGGATAAAGCAGTTGTCCAACCTAAGACAACTTGGGATAGGGAAGATCTGACCTCCCAGGGTGGTGGTCTGGTGAAGTTCTAGGTTCTGTTGAGTCAATAAACAGCAAGCCCTGGGGGCAGCTGTGTCTGCACCTGCAATAGCCTTGGAAACTTTCCCCTCCACAGACTATGTGAGCTGACCAGAGGAAGATGGCAGCTGGCCCTTGGTTGGCACTGGACATGGAATCTATGCATGTTGACCAGACACAGTCCCAGCCTATGGCTGCAGGTAAGGAGGAGTGAGCACACACTGGTGAATGTGATGGCAGAGGTTTGGGGTGGGTGGCCCTGCTGATTGTGAGAGCAGGAGAGAGTGAGAGCAGAGTCCCTGGTTTCAGTACCAGGACAAAGGAGTGGACTGACATTTGTGGCCCAGGATCCTGGAGGGACAACAGGGAACAAGAACATTTGGGGTGGCAGTGGTGCTGGGGGTCCTAGTTGAGGCTCAGGGGCAGAGAAGAGTACCTGAAGTCACTCATAGACCAAGGCCTGAGCTGGAGGAGCAGTGACCACCCCTGGCCTTGGGTCATAGAACACTGGAAGAACCAAGAGGTCAAAGGCCACCAGATAGAGTACAGAAAACAACAGTAGGAAAAACCTGAAGCTTGAGTGAGACATTAGCTCCCATGCCCTTAGAACAGAGCCTACCCTAACATAAAGTTAGGCAAGAAATAGGCCATTTAAAAAAAGTGAGTAAGCAACAGAGAAAAAAACCCAACCATAGTTATGATGATAAAGAAGATCAGGGTTCAAACTCAGAGGAAAACAATGAAGTCAAAACAGCTATTTGAAAAGCTTCAAAGAAAAATACAAAATGGTCTCAGCCCAAAAAAAGTTCTTAGAAGAGCTTAAAGAGGACTTTAAAAATCAAATAAGAGAAGATGAGGAAAAATTAGAGGAAAAAAAGAGTAATGCAAGAAAATCATGAAAAGAAAGCCAACCAATTAGAACAAGAGATCCAAAAACTTACAGAAGAAAATAACTCCTTAAGAATTAGAATTGGGCAAAAGGAAGCTAATGACTTCCTAATTCATCAAGAAATGATCAAACAAAATCAAAAGAATGAAAAAAAAAGAAGAAAACATGAAATATATCCTTAGAAAAACAACTGACCTGGAAAGCAGATTGAGCAGAGGCAGTATAAGAATTGTTGGACTACTTGAAAGTTATGGTAACACACACACACACACACACACACACACACACACACACACACACACACACCCCAAAACAGTCTAGATACTATACTTCAAAGATTATTAAGGAAAATTTCCCTGAAGTTTTAGAACTAGAAAGTAAAAGAGAAATTGAAAAATAGGAAAGCAGAAAATTTTGGGGAAAAATTATAGACAGTTTCTTGGATAAAGGCCTCATATCTCAAATATGTAGAAAACGTTATCAAATTTATAAGAATATGAGTCATTCCCCAGTGTATAAATGAGCAAAGGATATGAACAGGCAGTTTTTGGAAGAAGAAATCATAGCTATATATAGTCATGTGAAAAAATGCTCTAAATCATTATTTATTAGAGAAATGCAAAATAGAACAACTTTGAGATACCATCTCACACGCTAAAATGATAGAAGGGGAAAATGACAAATGTGAAGGGGATGTGGAAAAATTGGGACAGTAATACACTGTTGGTGGGACTGTGAACTGATCTAACCATTTTGGAGAGCAATCTGGAATTATGCCCAAATTGTTATAAAACTGTGTATAGCCCTTGACCCAGTAATATCATTATTAAATCTATTTCCCAAGGTAATCAGAGAAAAAGGAAAAGAACCTATGTTTTCTAAAATATTTATAGCAGCTTTCTTTGTGGTGGCAAAGAACTGGAAATTGAGATGCCCATTAACTGGAGAATGGCGGAATAAGTTGTGGTATATGACTGTGATGGAATACTATTGTGCTGTAAGAAATGATGAGCAGGTTGATTTTAGAATAATATGGAAAAACTTGAATGAAATAAAATGCAAAGTGAAACAAGCATAACCAAGAGAACGTTGTATATAGTAACAGCAATGTTGTTTGAAGAATAACTGTGAATGACTAAACTGGTCTGAGTAGCATGATCATTCAAATCAACTACAAAGAACTTATGAAGGAAGACGCTATCTACCTCCAGAGAAAGAACTGATCTGTATTGTACGGCTTCGTGTGTGTATATATGTGTCAAATGTTGTCCTTCTCTAGTGTGGGGTTGGGAGGGAGGGAAAGAGATAGCTTGGAACTCAAAATGTAATGCACACACACAAAAGAATGATTTATGCCCTTGCCTTAGACAAATTTTAATTTTGTTTTGTTATGGACTAAATGATTTTTATTAGTATGGAGGTTTCTTTTTATGAAAATCCCCTCCATCCACAGAGGAAACACTTGGTTATCTAGGGTACTGAGAAATTGAGTGGCTTAGGAGCATAGGATCACAGATAAAGAGTTAGAAGAGAATTTAAAGATCATCTAATCCAATACTCTTGTTTCACAGATGAGAAACTGAGGCAAGGGGAAGTTAAGGGATTTCTCCCAAGTAATATAGGCAGTAAGTGGAAGAACTAGGATTCAAATGCAAGTTCTCTGACTGAAACTCAGAATTCTTTCTACTACACCATACTATCTCTGTTCATATTTACCCATGGTCAGAAAGTAATGTGTCAGAGATAGGGCATGAACCCAGGTATTCCTTAAGCCAAAGTCATCCTTCTACCCATTATAACAATATTTTTCTTCTCTTTCTCTTTGGTCTGGGCCTACACCACATGACCATTGTTATATGAACTTTGCAAATACCATTGGCTTGTCTTTCGTTCCATTTTGTGATATTGCCCATACTTTCATTTTGAACAATTCTATGTTTATAAAATGGATTTGTAAGTAAGAAGTATAATTCTTCCTATTAGAGATTAAATTCAGTCACAATGCTTTGCTTTCAGCAAGTCAAGTCAAGCCCTCACAAACTAAGAATTTTGGTGGAATTAAAGGACATTGAAGACCAGGAAATTTCTTACCACTATTGCATGATTACCTCATTACTATAAGCTGCAGGTGATGATATTTTGATATTTCTGAATGAACCTACATTTTCTATGAGAATACACTAAATCCTTATTCATCTTACCATGCCATTGAACCTCCACTCACCTTCCTGTTCTTTACTTTGAACTATGTGAAGAATGCATAGATCTGACTCAAAGGTAAAAAATGAAGAAGCAATGTAACCTAAGACACCATTTTTTGCTTAATATAGAAAGCGAACACTTATCTGTATATGCAGAAAGGGTCAATTAAAAGAAATGCCTTTCATGATTTTGGTAACTTTTTTGACTGATTAAAGAGATTGCATTATATTTTGTAATAAAAGCAAAAAATTAGCTTTAATGTCACACATTTATTCAATTAGCATGCTTTCTATGGTAAGCTAGCTATTTGCTTATTTTCAAAAATGTTTCATGACCTTTGTAAATGCATATAGCTAGTTTGCTCATAATTCTAAAGAATAGTTTTCATTGATATGTATGGATTTGGAGTTTGAGAACCTGGGTTCAAATTTTGGCTTTGCTACTTACACTTTGTATAATCTTGGGCAAGTCATTTCAGAGGCTTAGTTTCTCTTAATCATATAATAAGAGTGTTGGCCTAAATAATCTCTAATTTTCCTCCCAACTCTAAATTTTATGCTCATGCAGTATTTTAAAAAAAAGCATCACGTATCTGCAAGAGTGCTAGGCTATGAAACTTGCAATCCTTTAAAATAGGGGTTCTTCATCTTTTTTTGTGATATGGTACCTCTTGGCAGTCTGGTAAAGCCATTGATCCCTTCTCAGAATGTTTTTAAATCCATAAAACAAAATAAATACATACAATTCCATAGAAAATCACTTATTTTGAAATTAAGATTTCATTTTTATCTCATCCAAATTCATAGATCCCTTGGACATCTGTGGGTCCCAGATTTAGAATCCTTTTTGGGGCAGCTAGGTGGCTCAGTGGCTAGAATACCAGCCCTGGATTCAGGAGAACCTGAGGTCAAATCTGCTCTCAGATATATAACACTTACTAGCTGTGTGACCCTGGTCACAGTCATTTAACCCCCTTCCTCAACCAAAAAAAAAAGGAAATCCTTTTCTAGAACAACTTCCTTATTAGTGTAGTGGTGAACATTCCAGAGTGGGAGACCAGGGTTTGGGTCCCTGAGACACGATCCTAGAGCGATTGTCTTGGGAACCAAGAGTAATGCCCTTGACTTTAAACTGTATGAGGAAATATTGTTTTTGCTTATTCATTAAGAGGTATGAGAGTAAAAGGAGAATTTCTCTTTGGGTCATAAAAGATTCAAAATAGTAAATGTGTTTCATTTGATGTATTCTAACCATTTCATATGTATAAGTTTTATCTCCCTTATAAGAACATGAATTCCTCAGTGGAAGGGACCATAGTATGTGCTTCTCTCCTAAAAGCCCCAAAGACAGCATTAGATACATAGTAGACACACAATGAACACAGAACAGTAAGTAAAGTTGAATTTAGTTGAATTTATCTCATCCATGAGGGTAAGGGGAAAAACAAAACAAAACAAAACAAAACAATGATCTTTTCTCCTGTCAGATTACATTAAAATTTGTCATCTTCTACATAAAAAAAAAGTTTTAAAGCCATTTATAATAAAACTGAAAATGGACATTGCTGTCTTTACAGAAAGAGCCACAAATGAGATTGCTTTGCACAGAGCATTATACTAATATCAACTATATTGCAGGAAGATAAAAATCATACATGGGTTACAAAGCCTTTAATTTCCTTTGATTCCTGTGCCTGTAGTCAGTATTTTTGCAGACTTCTAGGTCTCATAGGCTGACGTTGGTCCATTGAAAACTGAAAGGGTAGGGCTTACTAGATAGAGACAAAGAACTCCTTTAATCTGAGCTAAAATATAACTTTGTTTTCTTTCTTTCTTTTTAACAGTAAGTTTTATTGCTGCGTTTGCTTTTATATCATAGTTGTTTCTGACTATACTGCCTATTCTCATTCCTAGCCAATGGACCTTCCCTTGTCACAAAGTAAATGGGGTGAGCAAAATCAACCAGTAACCACATCTGATGGTATATGCAACATTATGTACCAGTAGAAACTACTTCTGTAGCCCAAATTCACGGTCAGTCGTTTTTTACTTGTGTCCAACTCTTCATTACCCGATTTGGGGTTTTCTTGGCGAAGATACTGGAGTGGTTTGCCATTTCTTTCTCCAGCTCATTTATAGATGAAGAAACTGAGGCAAACAGGGTTAAGTGACTTGCCGAGGGTCACATGGCAAGTAAGGGTCTGAAGCTAGATTTGACCTCAGGTCTTCCTGAATATAGGTCCAGCACTTTGTCCACTGTACCACTTATAGCAAAAATGGAGGTACATTTCCCCTTCTCTGGGACCAAGATTGGTCATCACAGTATTTGGCTTTATTTTACTATGTTTTCGATTTATATTATTATATACCTGTGTGTGTGTGTGTGTGTGTGTGTGTGTGTGTGTTGTGTGTGTTGTGTGTGTGTATGTATGGGTAGGTGGGGGTGAAATGCTTCCTAGGTGGAGCAGATGGGTAAGAACACTGCACTTGGGGTCAGGAAGACCTGAGTTCAAATCCCATCTCAAAAACTTACTAGCTGTGTGACCCTGGACAAGTCACTTAAGCCTCTGTCTTAATTTCCTTATGTATGAAACAGTGATACAAATAGTATACAGTATACAGAAACAGTATACAGTATACAGAAACAGTATATAGCACATTGTAAACCCATATGTAACTTATATAGTAGCCTGTAAGTACTAGCTATTATTGTTGTTGTTATTCATTCTGCCTAAGTTCATTTCTTCCTGTTTCAATTCCTCATATCTCTCAATTTTCCTGGCACAATTTACTTGATGTAATTTGTGCAAATGATGGGCATCCACTTTGCTTATAGTTTTGATATTTTTTCTTTCCCCCAAAAGGGCTACTCTTTATATTTTAGTATATATGGGGATGTTTTTCTTTCTGTCTTTGATCTCCTTCAGGTATATGCCCATTAGGGGAATCTTTGGGTCGAAGGGTTTGACCTGGATAGTTACTTTTCCTACATAATTCCCCACTCTTTTCCAGAATGGTTGGACCAATTTACAACTCCATCAACCATGTATGGGTGTTCCTATATTCTTGCAGCCCTTCCAACATCTATTTTCTGTCCGTCTGCCTGGTCCCTCTAAAGCCTTTTGTAGTTTGTATTCTTCATTATTATTCATTTATCAAGTAAAATCTTTTGGTGATCCATTTTGCTTTCCTTTAGACTGTGAGAGCCTTAAGGCCAAAGGAACATGCTTTCCCTCTAAACTAATAATTACAAGAAGACCATTTAACTGAAGATCCTCTCCCCAAGGTTGCTAAGGACCTCTGGATTGCCAAATCCACTAGCCTTTTATTTCCATCCTCATCTTTCTTGATCTTTTTGTAATAGTCACCACTATAAACTCTCCATTTTATACAGTACTTTTTCATTGCTTAACTTCCATGGGTGCAGTGAGGAGGAGGGGGAGAGAGGAGGGAAAAAGCATTTATTAAATGTCACTGCATGCCAAGCACTGTGTTAAGAATAAGTGCTTTACAAATATTTTCACAGTTAATCCTCACAATAACCCTAGGAGATAGGTGCTATTATTATCCTCATTTTACAGATGAGAAAACTGAGGCAGACAGAGGTTAAGTGACTTGCCCAGGATCATACAGCTTGTATGTGTCTGAAGTGAGATTTGAACTCAGGTCTTCCTCACTCCAGGCCTAGCATTCTATCCACTTGTGCTTTCTCTTGAATTGCTTCTTCTCAGTTCCCATTGCTTTTTCCTTATCTTTCTCCTGCCCCCTAAACTTAGGTATCCCACAAAGCTCTGTCTTGAGCTTTTTTTTTTCTGTTTATGACTTGCGTCTCATTCACTCCCATGCAGTCATTATGTATGAACATTCAGCTCCCAATTCTCTGTCTCCATCCCTTGCCTCTTGCCAGAGCTCCAGGCCTTTATTACCAGCTGCCTTCTGGATATGCTGGCATTACAAACTCAAAATGCCCAACACTGAACTCATTATCTCTTCTCCGAAACCTGTTCCAATTTTTAACTTTTTTATTTCACAGTTATTTTATCGGTCATTCAGGAATCCAGCTGATTCCTCCTTCTCTCTCATCCCCCACATCTAATCCATTACCAAATCCTGACAATCCTTCTATTGCTATATCACCTCTCCTCCCTTTCCTGCTTTCATTTAAACTACCCTACTTCTGGCCTTCAATAACCCCTGGGGTCAAAGGGCCACACCTGAGGACCTAGAGGGCCACGTGGCTTCAAGGCCACACGTTCCCCAGCCCTGTAATCTAGACTCTTCCATCTCTAATCCATCCATCACAGTGCAGTCTGTGCAATATTCCTAACAGCTTACTCAAACACGTCATTTCCTTTATCTTCGTCTGCCTCATCTCCACAATCTGTAACTCTGTAATTCCTCTATGCCAGAATGACCTCTGACCTTTCCATCTTTCCACTCCTAAACCTATTCTCTGTCCTCCCAGTTACAATCTTCAGTCATTCCAATGATTTCTCAAGCCATCACCACTTGTTCTGGCCTCATCTTCCTCCCAACAGAATCACGATCCTATACTTAAGCTGTTCAACTTTACATTGCCCAGAACCCTTGAGTTCATTTCTCCTTAGACTTTCACTACTCATCCCAAGCCAAGCCTCAATCCTGGGTTATTCCTCCATCTACATTCTCCACCTCTTATTCCTATGGTGCTGAATGGTGATGGAAGAAGCAGCACACTGCTGAACGGGCCTGTTTCAAGCTGAGATCTCCCTACTGCAAGACAATCCTTTGACTCCTCATTCCTCACATCTATTCCAAGTCTTTTCTCCTAGAGCCTCTTATACCACCACTTAACTTCTCCCTCTCCACAAAAAGGCCTTGTCCATACTTAACTGTAAAATTTCAGGCCAGCTCCCCTCCAATACCACTTCAAATCACTCCAGCATCGTTCTCCTATCCACTTTTTCCGTCTTTGCTTCAGGCTCAGAAGAAGAGGTCCCTGCGAATACTAGACTCTCTGCTTCTGCCTTTGATTCCCTTCCCTACCAAGCCTGCCCTAAGGGATTATCCTTTTGACCATCTCTTCTCTCTCACTCATTTTTAATCCCTCCTTATTCACTGCCTTCTTCTCTGTTGCTTTACAAATACGAACAACCCTCTCCCATGCTGAAGAGAAAACCTTACCTGATCCTGCCACCTCCTCACGCTATTGTCTTATATCCATTTTATAGCCAAGGCTTAGAAAAAGCTGTGTATAGTCAGCTCTTCCATTTTCTCACCTCCCAATGACTTCTCAGTCCTTTGAAATCTGGCTTCTGACCTTATTACTTAATTGAAACTGCTTTTTCTAGTTATCAGTGATCTTTTAATTATAAAATCCAGTGGTCTCTTCTCAGGCCCCAACCTTCTTGTCCTCATAGCCAATGCTCAGCATAATAAATGCTGGTCAACTTGACTTTGCAGTATTTGACACTATTGGCTACTTCCTCTTTCTAATCAGGGATGGGGAACCTGTGGCCCCCTAGGTCCTCAAGTGTGACACTTTCAATTCAAACTCCACAGAACAAATTCCCTTAGTAAAAGGATTTTATTTGTTATTTGTTCCGTGAAGTTTGCATTCAGTCAAAGGGCTATACTTGAGGACCTAGAGGGCTACATGTGGCCTCAAGGCCACAAGTTCCCTACTCTTGTAGATACTCTCTCCTCTTTGGATCCTCAAGACACTACATTCTCCTCACTTTCTTTCTAACTGTCTGGTCAATTCTAAGTTTCCTTCAGTGAATCATGATTCATGCCTTATCCCCTATGTGTGACTATATCCTAGGACTCTGTCCTAAGCCCACTTCTCTCCCTACCCCTTTTTCTTGGGAAGCTCATTAGCAACTAAGGATTCAGCTATCATTTATAGGCAATTGACTCACATCCAACCTCAATCTCTTGAGCTCCATTTTCATATCACCAACTATTGATTGGAAATTTTAGATGTGTCCTAGACATCTCAAACTAAGCATGTCTGAAAAATAATTCATTATCTCCCCTCCTCAAAAAAAAAATATTTCCCTCTTCCTACCTTCTCTTTTTTTTTTTGTCAAGGGCACCAACTATGTTTTTTGTCATCCAAGTTCACAACCTCAAAGTCATCCTCAACTCTCTCTCTCCCTCACCCCTCTTATCTATTCACTTGCTGAGTCTTTTCCATTTTACCTTCATGATATTCTCAATCTACCCTTTTCTTCGCTCAAATGACCACAGCAAAAGAATTCATGCACTTGTCACCTCTCATCGGGACTATTGCAATCGTTTCCTGATAGTCTTCTTGCCTCTGATGTCTCCTCTTTCCAATACATCTTCTTCTATACTGCTTGTCAAGTTGATGTTCCTAAAATAGAGATCTGACCATGTGCCTCCTCTTTCAAGAAGCTTCACTGGTGGGGCAGCTAGATGGCACAGTGGATAGAGCACCAGCCCTAGAGTCAGGAGGACCTGAATTCAAATCCGGCCTCAGACACATGACAATTACTAGCTGTGTGACCCTGGGCAAGTCACTTAACCCTGATTGCCTCATCAAAGAAAAAAAAAGTAAAAAAAAGAAGAAGAAGAAGAAGAAGAAGAAGAAAGAAGAAGAAGAAGAAAAAGAAGAAGAAGAAGAAAAAGAAGAAGAAGAAGAAAAAGAAGAAGAAGAAGAAGAAGAAGAAGAAGAAGAAGAAGAAGAAGAAGAAGAAGAAGAAGAAAAAAAAGAAGAAGAAGAAGCAGCTTCACTGGCTCCCTCTTGCCTCTTGGCTAAAATATAAAATCCTGTTTTGATTTCATAGCCCTTCACAGTCTGACTCAGGCCTGCTTCTGCAAGCTTATTGAACATGATTCTCCTTTATTCTCTATGTCTCTGTAAAACTGGCTTTTATCCTGTTTTATCTGTGTGTATGCGTATATGTATGCATATAGACATACATATATGTCTGAGTGTGTGTGTGTGTATGTGTGTAACATTCCATTTCCTGACTCCATGCTTCTGCCCAGGTTGTCCCCTTATGTCTGCAGTGTACCCCCTCCTCTCTACTTCCTTCACTGAATCCATAGCTTCCTTCAAAGCTCAGATCAAGCATCACCTCCTACTGTATTTCGTATTTACTTTTCTGATTATGTGAGCCCAGTGCCTGACATATAATAAGTACTTAACAAATATTTGTTGAATGGACTTTTGAATAAAGTATAAACTCCTTATCTTGGCCTTCAAGGCCTTTCACAAACTTACTGTGACCTACTTTCCCAAATTTATCTCATACTATATCCCTTCATGGACTGGCTGTATTATTGACCTGTTGTTGTTCAATCATTTTCATCATGATGATGACGGTAATAAACTCTGCATTATTTCTGTGTTTCATTGTGCTATGTATTACCATCAGTCTTATTTTTATTTCTTATTGTGTTTTGGCTTTTTGGTTAAGACTTATAATTTCATTGATGTAAGGCAGAGGTATAAAGCAGGGCTGTAGGTCCTGTGAAGCCTAAAACACTCTCCAGTTCAGCCTTAACCAGATTTAAATGTAATTAGGAAATATTTCCCAAAATTAATAAAACATAGATAATCTTAGTATGTTATTTTCTAAGTCAATATGCACCCACAGGAATTCTTATTTATAGTTTAATGGCTCCATTTCCATTTCAGTTTGATACCATTGGTGTAAGGAGTGTGAAGGAATTCCCTCTGCCATCCAATGCAGATTAGCAGCTCTTTAGCAACTTAGTCTTAGAGTTGCCTAGGTCACTGAGAAGTTAAGAGTCTTGTTACTAAAACAAAACAAATGGTAATAATGCTTCACACCAAAATTTACATTACAATCATTATCATGACTAATGAAGAAATGCTTTATTCACATGTGACTGATAAGCTAAGTCTTAGTCAATTTCACATATTTTACATGGATTCCTTGTTTTAGAGTTTTCTTGTGTATTTATCTGGAACAAGAAGTCTAGGAATTCCTTCAGAAGCAATTTACAATGACCTTGTTTCTCACACTCAGAAATAGCCAGTAAGCATGATTATTTGACTCACAAGAAAAGCTCTATCAAATGTAGAGTTCTTGTATGTCCCTAGAAAGATACATTAAAACATTCAGCAAATTTCATTTCCCTTAGATTGCAGAAGTTGCCAAGACTTCTGATCACTCCATTTAGAATGAAACCTGTATGCCCCAGAAGAAACTTGCAAAGAGGAGGTTGTTAACAAAACCTCCGAATCTCAGATCCAGGTGGGATGGCTATTCAGCTTCCTTCATGACTGTTTAAGATGGTAGTATGGAAGAAGGGAAATTGGTTCCAGAACAAATGGCAGCAGTGATGAGAGGCAGAAAATTACTTCTAGAAAATGACTTTTAGGGTAATTTTGACTGCTTCAGTTTTAGGGACTTCTGTCTTCTTTGTAGCTTAAGTTAAATGTGACAGAAGCTACATTTGTGCCTGTGGTATCTTTGAAAATCTGTTGTTATTACTCTTTAGAAGTCATTGAAAACCCTCAGTGTATGGTAGGCAATATAAAGAATACATTCACACACATTCTTTCTGAGATTTCAAAGATAGCATGAAACCTGAAAGGCATAACTATGAAGTAGTGAGACATTTAAAAGGTTTTTACATGAACAAAATCAATGTAGCTAGAATAAGGAGGTAAATTACCAAGTAGGAAAAAAAATCTTTTCATCCATCACTTCTAATATGTCTGATATCCAAGTTAAATAGGAAGTTGGTACAAATTAATAACATAGAGCCATTTCTTAGTAGATGAATGGGCAAAGACTATAAACAGATTATTTTCTAAGGGAGATATCAATAACTATATGCAAACTGCTCCAAAAATATAACTTAAGAAAACTGTTCTAATTAACATCAAATTGGCAAAAATTAAAAATGCTGGAAAAAGCAAATGTTAAGTGCTGTGGGAAGGCAGGCACATTGATATTCTACTGGTGGAATTGTGAATTGTTCCAATCATTCTGTAAAACAAATTGGGAATTATATGAGGGGGAAAAAAGGGAGTGAACTGTTCATATCCTTTGATCTTGTAATCCCATAATGGATATATACTCCAAGAAAAGGGCAAAAAGTAATATCCCATATGTACAAAAATATTCACAGCAGCATTCTTTGCAATAGACAAAAAACTGTAAAAAAAAATGCCTATTGATGTGGGAAAGTAGCTGAATGAATTATGGCATATGAATGTAATGGGATAGTATTGCTTATAAAAACAACAACAAATATGAGCAATTTAGAGAAAGATGGGAATACTATAATATAGCGATAAAGGATAAAAAAGGGTAACACTCTAAACAATGCCAAAATAATGTAAATGAAAATGACATTAAAAGATATCAGAATTCAGATTGTACACAATGTCCAATCTTGCTTCCAGAGAATCAATAGTAAAAACACACTTGCCTTCTCTGGGCAGAGATTTGGTGGATTGCAGGTGCAGACATTTGGATATGCTATATAAAGTACAGTCTTGATATACTGGTTTGTTTTGCTTAACTGTTTTTCTTCATTATAAGAAAAGTGTTTGATGGAAGGAGAAGTGTTATTGGCAAGTGACAATGGTGTAAAATAAAAATCATCAATAAAACATTTAAAAACACAAATATCAGAAACTTCTGCTCCCCTTTCCCCCCCATTTCTTTCTGAATTGTCTTCAGAACTGGTTCATGAAGCATATGAGAAAATCAATTTTACTTCTCTGTAGTCACACCTGGATCTTGACCAGGAAACTTGATCACTCACCTTCACCTTATTTACTAGACTTGACTCAGAGTGTCTTTTGGCTAATTAAAATATCAAATTCACCCTTAAAGGATGAAGGATTTGCCACCACTGAACTATTCGAAAGAATTCAATTTAGGTTATATCCCATATCTACCTAAGTTTGTCATTATATTCCTAGAACAGGATTGTTTTATGGGCATGGTGCTGGGACCTAGGCTATTCAGTTTCAATCAATTTCAATCTCATTACTATTGCAATCAAGTTTGAAGCATGAGTGGAGTGCCAAATCCCAAGGCTTTACACTTCATTTAACATTTATAAATTAAATGTAAAGGTGAATTTTATGTATTTGACTTTGTTTCTACCTCTCAATAGTTCTAACTCCAATAGTTTGCCCAGTTGAGGTGGATTGCATATTATCAAGTCTTAGAGGAATCCATATTTGGAATCCTGAAATGCACTCTCAGAATGACTGGCTTCCATGCCCAAATACCACAACTCACTCATTCACATTAAAATTATTTTTATAGCTTGTACAAAGTATCTTTACTCAAACCAACTAAGTAATCATCCAGGCCAATTACTGACTCTTTCTTCAATATATTCAAACTCTGTGGTGCAGTCAATTACAAATACCCAAGGGCCATTTTCCTCACATGCCTGCTCCACAGATTACTAACATCAAGAGAGAGTCCTGATTCTCCTTTATTGCTGAAGGAGTACTACATAGGTTCCTAGGATCATAGATTTAGAACTGGAAAGGACCTTGGGGAACATCTAGTAGAAGTATTTTATTTTTCAGCTGGGAAAATTAAGGACCAGGGAGGAAAAGTGATTTACCTAAGAACACAAAGAAAGAATCAAAAGTGAGATCAGAATGCAGGGCCTCTGACTCCAGAACCTTCCTCTTTCCACTGTATTATGCTATGTAATTCATGGCTATGAGTATATAGTTGGAGCTATGGGCATATTCATAGCTGTGAGACCTCATCACCTGAGTTGTTCAGCTGCTATTTCACTGTATAAAGATGAGCAGAATACAATATTCTATTAACTTCTAGATAGTCATAAAACACATTATACCCCCTGGATCAGCAACCTGCCTTCCATCATCAAGGTTAGGAACTGTGGGTGTCCCTAGGGTTTATTATGGCTAAACAAACTGGGAAGGAAGAATGGGAAAAAAAAGCAAAGGTGAAGAGGGGATTCTAGAAGTAAGGATGAGAGAGAGAGAGAGAGAGAGAGAGAGAGAGATAAAGAGAGAGAACAAGAAGGAAATGAAGAAGGATCAAGAAAGGGAAGAGAAAATGGAGAAAATTATTTAAATGATGAGGAATAATAGTCTTGCTAATAATTCTCACAGATAAAACCTAGTGACATGTTAACCACTCCTATTCTCAACATTTCAATAGCTTCTTAATTGATGCCAAAGCACTGATGTTAATCTATAAATTTCTCATTGTTTAGGTGTTATGTATTCCCACTTTAGGCAGTAACCTCAAATATTGTAGTTAACAATTTTGATACTTGAATCCTGAAATAATGAAGAGATTTTCTCTGAAAAGATCAAGAAAGAAACATAGGGGAAATGCTTTTTTCTGTGTGTAAAAAAAACCCCTAAACCAAATACCCTAAATTCTTGATTGTACATGGTAATGTGGAATATGAAAAATTGGATAATTGACTGATAATGACTCAAATTTCAAGTCAGTTATTAGTTTCAACTTTTTTCCCCAAAGCCATTTATGAATAATTACCAATCAATAAGCACAATAATTTATTTGTACCTCCTTTTCTTGCCCCATTTCACACTCATTAAAAGCAGCAATACTTAGCATTTACATAGTACTTTTAGGTTTGAAAAGCATTTTGTACATGCCATCTCATTTGATCCTCACAACAACCTAGTGAGGTAGATGATCTAATTATCCCATTTAATAGAAGGAGAAACTGAGATTGAGAGAGGTTAAGTAACTTGCCCTGGTTCATGTAGATAGTAAGAATCTGAAGTAAGATTTCACCTCATATTTTCTCTACCAGTCCACTATCCTGACATGGTAAACTCCTTATATAGATACTCCCACTAACCCATCTAGATGTTCTAATTCTGTGCATGTTCTAGTCCGTGTCCTGCTGTAACTCTTCCAAAGGAGATTGGCATGTCTCTTGTTTTCTTCCTTGTAAATCCTCTACAGTGGCTCTACCACCATACAGAACACCTTCCTCAATGTCTCTTGAAATTATGTGAGTATCGATGGAACTGTCCATTTGTTATCCCTTGCTCTTGCTACATGAATAGCCCACTTTCTTTTCTGACCTCTTTGATGAAATATTTTGTGCAACTTTAATGCAATTCTCCATGACTAATGTGTTCAACCTGGTTATTCCCATTCTGTCCTGTAGGTCACCCATAATTTTGATTCTTTAGAAATTATATTATTCTTTGCACAGCAACCATCAAAGAATACTGGTGTTAAGATTTTTTTTATTGTTGTTGTTGTGTCAGTGAGTAGTTTAGGATTTTATTTTATTTTATTTTATTTTTTTCAACCAAAGACAAGGTTTATTAGTATATCCATCATACTGGGCAGACTCTTAAGGAGTCTGAACATTAGTAAGCTATTAGCTAGATTATAAGAATCTGAGCATCTTAATGGAGGCAAGTTGGACCTTATACACAGAAAGACTATGGGGAGGGATCTAGGAGTGTCCAAGTAGTCTATGAGGTAATAGAACTCCAGGGGTGGCCAAGGAAGAATGGAGCCTAGGTAGGATTAAGAGTGGGAAGTGGCCTGGGACCATAGGGAGGTACGGAAGTATAGCCTCATGAGAACACCAGAGATTTGGCTATGTGAGAAAGACCAGGGTTTTTCCTTTTTGGGGTCTAGATCCCATCCTCATCATTCCCCCCTCAACCAAATGGGACCCAAATTCTTTTAATGTAAGGAGTGAAGGTCTCGTCTTCTAAAACTGCTTCCTGCTGGCAAGGGGCATAAAGCTCTCCCTGCCTCCAGGGGGTCTGAAAGAGGAGATTGACTGGAATAGAGCACAGGCTGCATCCAGGGAACAATAGACATTGGCTGGTACCTGCAGCTTGCCACCAACTGTAGGCGAATGGCCTGTAATCTGGAAGACACAAATCTGACAGAAAAGACTGCAGGACCGAAATGACAGAATAAAACATCCTTAGCTCTGTTTGGAAAACTCATGCAATTATCAAATCCACCTCATAGTCAGACTCAGGAATAGCCAGATGGGTAACATTCCTTTTCACAGGAACATAATGGGGAAACTGAGCCAGGAGGATCCCATCTTAGACTGAGGCTAAAATTGTCTTCTCAGCTTTTCCCAATGCTGACTTCCCACCAGTATCACCTTCTCCGAGTAGCTTGTGGCATTTCTCTCAGAGGGTGGATTATTGATTATCGATGGATTATGATCCATCAGACAACTCAAAATAAAATCCTAGGAGCTTTTACCTCAAACAGCAAGTTTCATTAATCTCAGTTTAGGAAAAACTTTTCCAGGATTTACATCTCAAATTTAAATTTGTCCTGGTGTAAAAAGCCAATCATTGGTGATTTCTATATAATTGCAAATTCTTAGCAAGACAAAACCCAAACAGGCTTTTTGGCAAGTTTACACATTAAAACAATAACCAACAATAGCCAAATTATTTTAGCGGTAACCAAATTATGAAAAGTTGCTTGATATAACTGATACAACAAGTTCACCACTTGAAACTTGAAATAAACCCATTACCAATCAGGTGACTCCAGTTTTGTTAAATACATTTCCAAATTACTTTACACAGAGAATCAACATCTCACATCATTAACAGTTAAAAGTAAATTTTAAAAGAGCGTGCTTACCCAAGTTTGAAGGCTAGCTTCTTTACCTTGAGCAGGATGTGCTGAACCCGGGTGATGCTTCCAGGCAAAGGTTGCCACAGGGCTCAAGCCCATTGCCAGTGGGGACCTTGCTGTAGCTGTTGCCCCCTCCCCCTGCTTCCTTTACCACGTGGGGGAGGATGAAATCAAAAGTGAGGGTTAAAGGGTGAAACTCTCTTCTTTGACTGGGATTAACATACCCTCTTGACTCAGGGGAAAGGAGTGGGAGAAAGGAGTGACCAGGGTTGTAAGGAGGAGTTTCAAAACTCCTTAATGATCAATCACAAAACCTCCAAAATATGCCAAGATATTTTTAGCTATTCTTTCTCCTGTAACCTCCATGAAGGAGGATTCCAGGGTGCAGGGGGAAGGGAGTAAGTAAGTCTCAGGGAACTGAAAAGTAACTGCATTTTTCCCCAATTCTCTAGCACTGAGAGAATTAGCAGAATCCGGCATGCACTTCCAGATAGAGCATCCATCCTTGTTCTCTATGCTGGGGAAGGTGTACCCAGGTCCATGACCTTGAACCAACCCAGTGAACCAAGAGCCTGAGAGTGTCAGGCGGAGTGCAATACAGCCTCATAACTGTCTGCACCTCCAAGCCTTGGTGCTTGGAGAGTGACCCCAACTGCAGAGGCTTATATACCTTCCAGTCTTGGCTGGAGAAGAACTTGGGGTTAGGCAGTTTCCCTGTGCGGGCCACCAAAATGATGCAGTTTAAGGGTTCAGGGGTCCTGGGACCCCAAAATCACAACAGGTGGGTCCTGTCTGAAAGAATTTGACCCAAGCCTTCTTTCAGCCAAAGACAAGGTTTATTAGAACATCCATCATATTGGGCAGACTCTTAAGGAGTCTGAACATTAGTAAATTATTGGCTAGATTATAACAATGGCTATATTATAAGAATCTGAGCTGAAGTTTAGGATTTTAAAAGGCACTATGCAATTTCTAATCCTGGGCGCTGCTCATTGCTCATCTGCCTTACTGGTCCAGGATAAATGTGGTAGTGCATCAACTCTATGGACCGTGCATCCAATTCCATATCACAGTCTGGAAAAAAATGGAATTCTTGTTTTTGCCTGGTCATTAGTTAGGTCAAATTCTCTTGGGTCATTTGAGATGTAATTAACGAGGCTCTGCAGTGTTCCAGGGCTGCACAATGTAATCTGTAAGCAAGAGCATCTTGGAGACCTTACCATCTATATAAACTCCTTCAGTTTGGAATCTGTACTAGATGTCCCCCCTGACAGTGGCAAATACTTTTTGGTAAACCTAAGTTTCACCTTTTTAAGCGTTGTTTAATAGTCATTGAAGGGCTATCAAACATAATTCTATATTGTAACATTTTTCAAGGAACTTTGCACAATTTTGACATATATTGGAGATGCCTTGTTGAAGTGCTTTGCTCTACCAAATCAAAAACTTTTTGATAAACAAGAGACAATAAACACAGTAGCATCCTATGTTCTCTGCACCATTCAGTCTAACTGTAAAGACGTGTTCCATTATTTAATATCATTTTCAAAAGTTTTCCTGATTGATTCTTATGCCTTCAAGGATTTCCTCAATACACATATAGATTATTCTCATAAAGATTTTATAGCAATGAAAAAGAAGGCATGTGGGTTGGTAGGCATTTATATTTTAAATTCTGTTTTTCCTTCAGTAATAATGTCCATGATTTTTGTATTCCTTCCTTTTTCATATATCTTGAGAACAGATCCCTCAATACCTTCAGAATATATTGCCTCCAGCTCAGGGTTCATCTCTTTATATTTAGTCTGGGCCAGCTTTTTTTTCCCCATTTTTTTGTTTTCTTTATTGACATTTCTACTTCCTTTTACAGCACATCAGGGACTGGGAAGCTTGAGTCCAAATGTGATGACTCAATAGTTATTGATAGAGAGAATAGTTTGTTTTAGAAATCATGACAGATATGTTCCATTCTTACATGTTATTGTCCTCCTTCCAATTTTATTCTTAAATCATCTGGCTTAGTTAGGTCTCTAGCCAAGCTTTCTGTAAACTTGTTTATTTCTCCACTATTTTTTTTATTGTTTTATGAGGTGATGGTCATAATCTTTCATCAAATCCTCTGCATGATTTTATAAATTAGCTTATAATTTTTAAATAATAAATTTATAGTGTTGCCCTTAGCTGACATATCTCTCAGCTTGGTAATAAGATCAATGGTTTTTGGCTGTCAGTTTCCAGGTTCCTTTGGTTTCCTCATTGTAGCAACTGATTTACTTGGTTAAATGTCATTAGTAAATGGTTGTAATTGGTGGCAATGGACATTGTCATCTCCATTGATTTGCCATTTTAAGGAGCATCAAAACTCATTTGAATAGGTCAGAGCAAAGTAAAAATAAACAATTCCATATTGAAGAGATTATGAATATACACATTCTAGCCAGGAGTAATAACTTTATGCATATATAATAATGTTTTAAATGTTACATCCCTTTAAAAGTCATATCTCTTGATAAGCAGTTCAATTGTTAGCTGGCTGGTGCAGTTTCAAGCTTCTTTGGGTCCTCTTGTTTTTTCAATTATTTACATGAGTAAATAATTTCCTTAGGAAATGATGATTATCTGTGTCAATATCTTTATGCTCTATTTTTTGCCAAGAGATAATTGGAACAAAGTTGTGCAAAGGGGGGCGGGGAAGAAGAGAAATCAAGGGATCCTGTTAATTAACCCTGAAATCATCAAAATTTCAATCATATAATTAAAATTAATTCACTTGAAATTTTAAAAAAATCAAAATTACCTCAAGTAATTCCAAATTTTAGAGTTTATTGATCTAGCCTTCTTTTGAAAGAAGGGGAGCTTTCTAGGTAATATATGTTTTGGCAAATAAGAGAATCCTGCAAATGCCCTGTGATGCTGGGTGGAGCAGTGGTAGGGGACTAAAGTCATAATAAGGGACCAAGAGAGCTATACTTTGCACTCAGCAATTACAGCAAGTTATTCAAATGTGACAAATATGGTAGGAAGGGATCCCCAAGTGTGTTTACTCCTTCCTGGGAAGTAAAAGCCCTCTGGTCTCCAGAGGGTAAATTGAAATTCAGCAAAATGTCAAGGGTTCTCATCAAGCAGCCCACATGTGTTTCTTTTGTGAAAGATAGTAGACACGTTGATTTTTTAGGAGTGAATCCTTTATGGGTTTTCTGAATAGTTTATAGGATTAAGTGAGTCCTCTGCACTTTTTTTTTTGCATTTTGTTAGGTAGTATAAAGATCATTATTATCTAAGCATCATTATCTGAGCATCTTCTTCCTTCATGTCCTATAAGCTCCTTGAGAACAGGGACTGTCTTTTGCCTTTTTTTTTTTATCCTCAGCACTCAGAACACTGCCTGGCACAGTAGGATCTTAAGAAATGCTTATTACCTGACTAAGTATTTATATAGTATCTGGAGCACCCTTTTACTCATCACTGTGGAGACTTAGATGTAAAATTTATTTTAAATATTTCAGAGTAAATTCTAAGTGGGGGAAAAAGAGATTTAATTTTTTTGAGTCAATTCCCCAAGACTGGACTTTGTCAATGTAGAACCACTTGGGTTATACAAAGGCATATGAAAACACCTTTAAAAAAAAAAGCAAAGGAAAGGAAAGCAGAACCAAAAGAACAGAGTATGCATTAACTATATGAGAAAGGAATGGATTCCTGATGGGAACTTAGAATGGCTGTTATATTATTAAAACTGTTATGATACTTTGTATTTTGAAATTAATTCATGTAAATGTAAATAGTCGCTATCTTTCTAGAATGACCTTATGTGATCCCTCCCCCTTCATGAACTCCACTTTCTAGCCAAATTCATCTACTTGTTCCCAATTGATAATATTCCATGTCATGCCTCAGCTGTGTCCCATGTCTGGAATGCTCTCTTTCCTCATCTCAGACCCTTGAAAACCCTTCAAAGTTCAGTTCACATGTCATCTCCCAACTTTTCCTGATTCTCTCCCCGCCTTCCCATTCCTGTGCCTGGAGTCAGAAAGATTCATCTTCCTGAGTTCAAATCTGGCCTCAGACACTTAGTAACTGTATGACCCTGGGCAAGTCACTTAACCCTGTTGGCCTCAGTTTCCTCATCTGTAAAATGAGCTGAAGAAGCATGGCAAACCATTCCAGTATCTTTGCTAAGAAAACCCCAAATGGTGTCATGAAGAATCAGACACTGAAAACAACTCAACAACAATTTACTTTATAATGTGTTATATTGCATTTGCTCTGTATTATATTTTGTCTTATCTGCGTAGGTATTGTACTTCTCCAGTAGAATACGAAGTCCTTGAAGACAGAGCTAATTTATTTTTTTGTTTTCCTATATCCAATGCCTGGCTCTTAGTGCACCCTTAGGAAATGTCTGTAGAATTGAACTGAACCAAATACAACACAGGCTCTGCTTTCAAGAAGCATTGCACCCAGATGGGGAGAGGGGATGAATAAATACACAAATCATCTGATACAATGTCCAGTGCCATAAAAACAAAAAAGAGAAGCAGAAATAGAGCTATGAAAAAATTGTGGAGAGAGATAGTGCTTTTTATCTGAGGTCACTGAAAACTTTATGTAAGTGATACCCTCTGAATTAGGGCCTCAAGGAAGGCAGGGACTTTAACAAGGAGAGATATGGGAGGGGATCCATTCCGGGAAAAGGATACCATTTGAGCAAAGGCATCAGATAAGAGAGGTATCAGGATCGGAGAACTGGGATAGACAAGAGAGTGCCTTAATAATAAATGATAAGGTCAGTTTTAGATGTCTTGAGTTTGAGAATCTGGCACAACATCCAGGCAGAAATATCCATCATTGTGGCTGGGACACAGAGTATGTGAAAAGGAGTAGTATAAAGTAAAGCTGCCTTAGTAGGTTGGAGCTAAATTGTGGAGGATCTTGAACAGTAGGGTGAGGAGGAAGATGTTGAGAAAAGAAATGGAGGGAAGGAGGGGAGAGACAAAGAGAGAGTGAGAATGGGGGGGGGAAAGAGACAGAGAGAGAGAGAGAGAGAGAAGAAGAAGGGAGGGAGGGAGAAGGGGGTGGGTAGGGAGAAAGAGAGAAAGAGAGAGCGATACCTCAGAGATATCGCAGTTTTGGTTCCAGACTACCACAACACAGTGAATATTGCAATAAAGAAAGTCACACAAATTTTTGGTTTCCCAGTGCAAATAAAAGTTATGTTTACATTATATTGTAGTCTATTAAATGTGCACTAGTATTTTATATCTAAAAAGCAATATATATACCTTAATTTAAAAACACTTTATTGATAAAAATAAAAAAGCTAACCATCAGCAAGTGGTATCTCTTTGCTAGTAAGGGTCTTACCTTGATGTTGATGGCTATTGATTGCTAAAGGTTGGGGTGGCTGAGGCAATTTCTTAAAACAAGACAACAATGAAGTTCACTACATCAATTAACTCTTCCTTTCACTTGAACATTTAGAGACACAGGTCTGATCACCTCACCCTCCAGTCACTATCTATGTCTACCCCCTTCAGTAAACTCCATTGGCTCTCTATTACCTTTAGAATCAAATACAAAATTCTGTCTTTGGCTTTTAAAACCCTTCATACCCTGGCCTTTCTAGTTTTCTTGTACCTTACTCCTCTCTACATACTATATGATCAAGTAACTCTGACCTTCTTTCTGTTCCTCACACAAGAGACTCCATGTACTTGACTCTAGGCACTTTCAATTGCTGTCCCTCATTCCTGGAACTCTCTTCTTCCTCATCTCTCCTTCCTGTCTTTCCTGGCTTCTTTCAAGTGTCAGCTGAAGTCCTTTCCCAGTTCTCCTTAATATTAGGGTCTTCTTTTTGAAATTATCTTCAGTTTTCATGTATATATCTTTTTTATACATAGCTGTTTGCATATTGTCTCCCCTAATAGACTATGAGCTCCTTGAGAGCAGAGATGGATTTTATTTATTTATTTTGCTTTTCTTTGTATTGCCAGCACTTAGCACAGTACCTGGCTACACAGTACATTCAGTCAATGAGCATTTATTAAGCACCTACTATGTGCCAGGTACTGTGCTAAGCATAGGTGATAAAAAGTAAGGCAAAAAAATCCCCTGCTCTCAAGGAGTCTAACAGGGGCAAATACGATTTGTATAACCATGTACAAACAAGCCACATACATATTAATTGGGGGGAATCTTTTTCTATGACTGTATGTGCCCTTATAACTCATTAGACAAGGAGCTCACATATGGAATACCAGGAGCATTATAATGTTTATAAATGGCCTAAAAACTACGTGATTCTTAACATCCTTTTTTGCCTTTTCCAGTTCTCTGCCACTGTCTCCTTAGAAATAGAATGAGATTTATATCATTTTATGTTTTTCCTTATTTTATGGGTAGCCACGGCCAAAGAATTCATCATCAAGTAGCCACTTTATTGGTGAAGAACTCCTCCATCTTTAGCTAGTCTGTTTTTCAGACAGCAAATACAGTCTGTCACCCAACAGATACTAAGCAAAGCTCTACTTCAATGCCTCATTGTGTTGTCTTTTGTCTTTAAATCAATCACTTCAATGTCCCACCCAGACTGAACCGGGCCTTGTAACAAAGAAAAGTAATTAGGCAAAAGCAGCTGACCATGCTATGCAATATTGGGTCCTGGTAGTCCTCTAACTTCCTGCCATAAGGCAGGGGGGTATATCTCATATCTTTTCTAAGACCATCACCAGTTTTTTAGTTATTCAAAGTTTGACTTCTTTTTAGTGATCTTTTCATTTATATTCTTTTAATCAAATGAAAAGTTCTAAGACAGCTTAGCAAAAAAAAAAAAAAACAAATTGAAGCATTCGGTAGTGGTCAATTTTAAATTGATTTTTGGGGGTCAATTTATTTCTTTAATTTAGTATTTTATTTTTTCCCAATTACAATTAAAAACAATTTTCAACATTTGTTTTTAAAATTGGGTTCCAAATTCTCTCCCTCCCTCTTCACCCCCCTCATTGAGAAGGCAAGCAATTTGATATAGGTTATACAAGTATAGTCATGCACAACATAGAAAATACAGACCAAAATGAAAAAAAAATCAAGAAATACAAAGTTAAAAAAATTATTCTTCAATCTGTATTCAGAATCCATCAATTATTTCTCTGGGGATGGATAGCAGTTTTCATCATAAGTCCTTCAGAGTTGTCTTGAATCATTGTATTGCTCAGAATAGTTAAGTCATTCATAGTTGAGCATCTCACAATATTGCTGTTACTGAGGCTAAGATCCAAGATGGTGGAGTAAAGGCAGGGGCTTAGCTGAGCTCTCCCCTCAACCCTCCAAATACATTTTAAAAATTATTCTAAACAAATTCTAGAGCAGCAGAACCCATAAAAAGACAGAGTAAAACACATTTCTGGTGCAAGACAACTTGGAAGGTCAGTAGGAAATGCCTGTTGTACCAAGGTGAGAGAGGAGTGCAGTCCAGCAGAGGCTATGCTGGTTCAGACAAGGGCCCACCAGACCTGGAGCAGGCCTCCGAGTAACTGAATCAGCAGTGGCAGTGGCAGTGGCAGTAGCTGTTTTGGGAGCCACAGATGGTAAGGGGATCAAACAACTAATCAGAAGATTATAAGAGTCTTTTTGCTAGCACTGAAACAGGACTCTGTTGCCTTGCCCATACTTGGATCTACAATCCTGAATGGCAGTCACAGGATGATGAGGAGAACTAGCATAGCAAACCTTGTGGCAGCAGCAGAAAGGGCACCCTCCTCACAGTTCCAGGGCAGAAAAGAGTGCTTGTGGTAGCTCATAGACCAGAGCACAGGCCAGGAGAGTAGTAAACTCCCCTTAGATCGTACCACCTTGGAAGAACTGAAAACTTACAGGTCCCTAGAAGTATCTCTGAAAACAGCTACACAAAACCCCTAAAGCTTGGAACACTGCAGCCTCTACCCTAGAAGCAGAGCCGTACTTTAGTAAACAGTTAAAAGTCAACTAATAGATTGGGAAAATGAGTAAACAATGAAAAAAAAACCTCTGACTACAGAAAATTATTATGGTGACAAAAAAGATCAAAACACACACTCAAAAGAAGATAGCAAAGTCAAAGATCCTATATCCGAAGCCTCCAAAAAAAGTATGAATTGGTCTCAGGCCATGGAAGAGCTCAAAAAGGATTTTGAAAATCAAGTAAGAGAGGTAGAGGAAAAATTGGGAAGAGAAATGAGTGATGGAAGAAAATCATGAGGAAAAGAGTTAACAGCTTGGGAAAGGAGACACAAAAAAATCCTTAAAATCCAGAATATAATACCTTAAAAACCAGAATAGACCAAACGGCAAAAGAGGTCCAAAAAGCCAATGAAGAGAAGAATTCCTCAAAAAGCATAATTGGCCAAATGGAAAAGGAGGTCCAAAAGCTCACTGGAGAAAAAAAAATCCTTAAAAATTAGAATGGAGCAAATGGAAGCTAATGACTTTATGAGAAATCAAGAAGCAATAAGACAAAACCAAAAGAATGAAAAAATAGAAGACAATGTGAAATATCTCATCAGAAAAACAACTGACCTGGAAAATAGATCCCTGAGGGATAATTTAAAAATTATTGGATTACCTGAAAGCCATGATCAGAAAAAGAGCCTAGACATCATCTTTCAAGAAATTATCAAGGAAAACTGTCCTGAAATTCTAGAACCAGAGGGTAAAATGGAAATTGAAAGAATCCACCAATCACCTCCTGAAAGAGATCCCAAAATGAAAACTCCCAGGAATATTATAACCAAATTCCAGGATTCCAGGAGGGCTTGGAGTATGATATTCCAGAGGTCAAAGAAGCTAGGATTACAACCAAGAACTACCTACTCAACAAAAGTAAATAAAACCCTTCGGGGTGAAAAACTAATATTCAATGAGATAGAGGACTTTCAAGCATTCTTGATGAAAAGATCAGAGCTGAATAGAAAATCTGACTTTCAAATACGAGACTCAAGAGAAGCATAAAAAGGTAAACAGGAAAGGGAAATCATAAGGGACTTAATGAAGTTAAACTGTTTACATTCCTACATGGGAGGATGATATTTGTAACTCATAATACCTTTCTCATTATTAAAGTAGTTAGAAGGAGTATATGTAGACAGAGATGTGAGTTGAATTTGAAGGGATGATATATAAAAAAATAGGGGTGAGAGAGGAATGTACTGGAAGAAAGAAAGGGAGAGGTAAAATGGGCTAAATTATATGACATAAAAGAGGAAAGAAAAAGCTTTTACAGTGGAGGGGAAGGGGGGTAGGTGAGAGGGAGTGAGTGAATCTTACTCTAATCAGAATTGGCTCAAAGAGGGAATAACACACACATGTAGTTGGGTATAAAAATCTATCTTACCCTACAGAAAAGTGGGAGGGGAAGGGAATAAGAGAAGGGGGGAGGAGTGATAGAAGGGAGGGCAGGTTGGGGAAGGGGTGGTCAGAAGCAAAACACTTTTGAGGAGTGACAAGGTGAAAGGAGAGAGAGAATAGAATAAATGGAGGTGGGGAGAATAGGATGGAGGAAAATATATTTAGCAACAGTAACTGTGAAAAAAAAATTGAAGCAAGTTTCTCTGATAAAGGCTTCATTTCTCAAACATATAGAGAACTGAGTCAAATTTATAAAAAATAAGAGCTATTCCCCAATTGATAAATGATCAAAAGATAATAATCAGCTTTCAAATGAAGTAATCAAGGCTATCTATAGCCATATGAAAAAAAAATTCTAATTCACTATTTATTGGAAAAATGCAAATTAAAATAATTCCAAGGTACTATCTCGTACCTATTAGATTGTCTAATAGGACAGAAGAGGTAAATGACAAATGTTGGAGGGGATGTGGGAAAAATGAGACATTAATGCACTGTTGGTGGAGTTGTGAACTGATTCAATCATTCTGTGGAGCAATTTGGAACTATGCCCAAATGGCTATGAAACCATGCTTACCCTTTGCCTAGCAATACCACTACTATACCAATACATAAGAAAGGAAAAGGACCTTATGTACAAAAATATTTATAGGAGCTCTTTTCTGAGGGTAAAGAATTAGAAATTGAGGGGATGCCCATCAATTGGGGAATGGCTGAACAAGTTGTGGTGTGTGATTATGATGGAATACTATTGTACTATAAGAAATGATGAGCAGGATACTCTCAGAAAAACCCATAAAAACTTTCATGAGCTGATAAAAGTGAAACTTACTGTGTACAAGGTAACAGCATTATTGTAAGATGATCAGCTATGAATGACAGCTATTCTCAGCAAATACAATGATCAAAGATAACTCTGAAGGATTTAAGATGAAAAATGCTATCTATCCCCAGAGAAAGAACTGATGGTGTCTGAATACAGATTGAAGCATACTTTTTTTTGCTTTCTTTATTTCTTTGAGGGTTTTTTTTTCTGTGTTTTCTTTCACAACATGACAATTATGGATATGTTTTGCATGACCACACTTGTATAACCTATATCAAATTGTTTGCCTTCTCCATAAGGGGTGGGAGTGGGGAGGGAGGAAGGGAGAGAATTTGGAAATCAAAGTTATTAAAACAAATGCTAAAAATTGTTTTTACATGTAACTGTGGAAAAATAAAATACTAAATAAATACAAAAATTAAACAAAAACAATTATTTTAAACAAAAAAAATATTGCTTTTACTATATACAATTTTCTTCTGGTTCTACTCATTTATTTTACTAATGTGTCTTTCCAGGTTTTTCTGAGAACATCTAGCTTATCATTTGTTATAGCCAACAGTTTGAGTGAATTTTAAAGTCTATTATGAAACACAATTGTAAAACTATTTTTGAAATTTACATGCAACCCAAAATTAAATCAGTTGGTCTTGATATATGTATTTCAATGGTTATAGTAAATGATCGATTCATTTGTGACCTGGGAAATTCATGAAATTTACTTGGGGGAATGTTGATATAAAATTAAAAGAATTTATAAAGAGCTGAAAGCAGATGTTGAATTTGTTGACCAGAGATTTTTCTGTCTTAAAATAAATGACTCAGCCAAGTATGAGTCATTAAGAAAACAATGTATTTAGACTCTTGGATTTCTTCTACAAAGCCCCATCCACAGCAAATGAATATTTTGTTTTGTTTTGCTTTGCTTTAGATACTTCTTCATATATTTTCAAACTGCACTCAAGCTGGGATGGAAGGCAGAAGTCAATGATGTGTAGCATCATCTATGTTTGACTGAGACTGCAGTTGAGCGGTCCCTGCTGATCCCATCTGCAATGGCTAATTGCACAATGACCTTGGATCACTTGAAATTTAGTCAACCAAGACTTTTCACATTCTGGTAGATAGTGGTCATAAGAACAGAAGAAGGGGTTGTAAGAAATAGGTTTATTATGACTGAAAAAGTTCATCTTCCTTCCTTAATAATCCTTTAGACATGGAGAATGAGGGTGAGGTGAGCCAAGAAGAACATCATAATCCATTGTGAGCTGTCAAGGAATTGAAGAGGGCCATATATTGAGGTTCCAGTCATTAAGGTTTTCTTATTATTCTATTAGATTGAGTATTAATTACTGTGGATGAGTGTGCAGTAATACTCTGCTGCTAAGCAAGAAAAAAGGGGCATGTTTAAAGTTTCTTGATAAGTCAGGATGTTTAGATATAATTGTACACCATTTTTCTTAATATGTGCCTCAATGGCACCTGACTAGTACACAGAATTCTGTGGTTGGATGGCAACTGGTTGATAGAGGCATGAGAAAGAGGATGCTGCGTCCCTTTGTTCTTTAAGAGCTACATTCAACAGTGGGAAGAGAAAGGTGTAGCAAGACAAAAATTTTTTAGAAGTCTCTGCCCTCAAGGGGCTTACTTACATTCTATGGTGGTAGTTGGTGAGGGGAGAAGAGAAGGGAGAGAACAACATGGACACAGAAATGTAACCAAAAATATAGATTTACAGTGATTTTTGGGAGCAAGATGGCAGTGGCACTAGTAACAGGGATTTGAGACTAGGTTTCCCAAAAGGGGAGGCTCTTGAGCAGAGTTTTGAAGGAAGGGGGGATTCTAGGGTCTGAAGGTGAGGAGAGAGTACATTCTAGATACAGGGGACAGCTCACACAATGGCATGGAGATGAGAGGTGAGATGTGTATGGGAAACTGAAAATGGTCATATTTGACTAGAATATAGTGTGTATGAAAGACATTTAAAACAAGTCTGGAAAGGTAGGCTAGAGTCATATCGTCAAGGGTTTTAACAGACAAGGGAATGAATTTTTGTCCTAGAAGAAAGAGGAAACCAGTAAAGTTTATTAAACAGGGAGTGACATTCAGACCTGAATATTTGGCATCTGTACAAAGAATTATTAGGGAAGGGGGATAACTGGAGGAAGGGGAAGCAATTAGGAGGCTATTGCAATAGTTCAGATGAAAGGTATGTATTTGTATGTGATGAAGGTGGCTGATCTAGGGTGGTGACTATGTAAATGGAAAGATGGGGACCAATGTGAGAAATAATGTGTAAGGTGGAATTTATCATCTGAAGCAAATGATAAGATATGAAGAGTCAGAGAGAGGGGAGAACTGAAAATGAGTTCAAAATGTTTAACTGGTTGCCTTCCACAGAAATAGGGAAATTAGGAAAAGATGAAGAATTCTTTTTTTGGACAAGGAGGGTTTAGATGTCTATAGAATAGGCATTTGGCTAAATGAGAAGCTGTTTGTGAATTATGCTCACCCTAGTAACCACAAAACAACTCAAAATGTACCAAATAAACTATAAGAACAACAACTAAAGGAAAGGAAAACTAAGAAATTTCTACAAGGAAATATCTATAGAAAAACAAGCAGGGCAAAATTCCTGATAAAATAAAGAAATACTATAGGGTAAGAGGATGCCAAGTGAAATTTTCAGAAGCAGAAAATAATTTTAAAATAAAAGCCTAGAACACCGAAAAAGAAAAATCAAACAGCACCAGAAGCCTAAGAGTGGTTGAAAAGCCTTAAAGAATTAAAGAAAAAAAGAGTAAAATTAGAGTTCTTAATGAAAAAAAAAAACTTTACAGGAGAACAGATTGCATAGAAACTGAAATTATTAACAAATTAATGCATAGTGAATATAGAACTAAAAAAATTTCAACATACAAGAATTATTAGTCAAAAGACTACAAAATTGTAAGAACCTGTAAGATTTCTACACTCAAAAGCAACTGATATTAAGAGAGAGCACAGACACTATTAGAATCATTAGCCTCTCAAAAGAAAAAAAACCCCATAATGAAACAAAAAGCCTAAATACCACATTTCAGTAAATCATTTTTAAAAATGACCTTAAATGTTGGAATTTGAGGATGAAGTATCCACAGCATAGCATCAGAAAAGGCCCCCAGGTCTAATTCACCCAGAATTAATAATAACATTTGACATTGTATAGTACTTTAAAGTTTATAAAATATTTTTACACATATTATCTTATTTGATCCCAACAAAAATCTCAGAATATAGGTTCTATAGATATTTTTATTCCTATTTTGTACATAAGGAATCTGAAACTTAGAGAGATTAAGTAATTTGCTTATGATTGCAGAGTTACTAAACTCCAGAGGCGAAATTTTAACATAGGTTTTCCGCTAGTACCCTATCCACTCTGTGATGCTGCTTCTGGCTGAAGTCAAGAGCTCCCAGGTAGAATATTGTGAGCAACTAGAAAGAGACAGGTTATACACCAAAGAATCCCAGTCAGAATGGTCCAGGAATAGTTACTATGTCTGAAATATCAAAGAAAAGTCTAGAATATGTTATATCAAAAAAGCAAAGTGGATTTCACCTGAGATAAATTAATCTTCAAAGTAGAAATGTGAATAATGAATAATATAAGAATGAAAAGGACTTTTAACAGAATTGCTGTCTTTCAATCATTCCTTTTGAGAAAACCAGTGTTGGACAAAATACTTCAAATGCAAACACAATAGAGGGGAAAACTTAAGAAAAGTAAAAAAAAAAGTATGAATAAATCAGAACAGTTGGATGATAATCCAGTGCTTGCTTACTCAACGAGGGGGGTGGGGGAGTTATTGTCCCTCCAGAATCCAATCTTGCCAGAAGGTCATTTAAGTAATAGAGAAACTCTGGCCTTGGGTTTTTAAAAAGAAGTAGCCTAGTGAAGGAGAAAAATCATTGCAGAAAGAATTGAGTACTAAAAGTGGGAGGCCAGGGTGGAAATTATTCAAATGTGTAGATGAGATGAAAGGGCTGACTGTATTTGATGAACTACATTATTATTTAAATCATTTAAGAGAAGGTTCAGAAAAGATTTTAGCAGTAATTCCAAAGAGGAGAGGAAAGAAATAATGAAATTTGTTGGAAGGAAAAATAAACAACAATTGTGACCATAAATATGAATGGGATAGGCTTAGCAATTTCTTAAAGGCAATCCATATCCCTTTCCTCCTGTTCAATTCCAGGTCTAAGTCACTGTCCATTTCCACTGTTCATGATATTGATACTGATGGAAGAGCATTGTAGGTTGTCCATCCAACTGCATAATCTCATCTCGATAATAAGCATTTTTCATCTAGCTGCTTTTTATTATGTGCTAGGTAGGCTAAACACATTTAGTTGATTACAGATCTCGCTTAGGATGCTCTGGAGTGTTCCAGGGCTTGTGCAATAAGTACAATGCCATCTGAGAACAGGAGCATCTGGAAGTTGTCTTCATCTATAGGGAATCTACAACAGTTGTGAACTTTTTTGGATGAGCACATATCATCTTGTTTTATGTTTTGCTTTATTTTAGTGATTAGAGGTTTGCAAAAAAAAAAAAAGAGGTATTTTCCTTGCTATAGCTTTCAATTAATCATTTCTTATTTTCTCATATACATGGGGGATACCTGATTGGAGGAGAGTCTTTTAGTCACCCAATATAATGTGTGTTTTTTTTTAATAATCAACATGGAAAATGCTGTCCACCTCTAGAGAAAGAACTATGGCATCTGAATGCAGATCGAAGCATACTGTTTGCTTTCTTTTGTTGCTGTTTTGTTTTGTTTCTTCTTTCTCATGGTTCCTCCCATTGGTTCTAATGCTTCTTTAGAACAAATATGAAAATATGTTTAATATGAATGTATACGTAGAGCCTATATCAGATTGCATGCCGTCTTGGGGAGGGGAGAGGGGAGAGAGGGGGGAGAATTTAAAACTCAAAAACTTATGGAAGTAAATGTTGAAAACTAAAAATAAATTAAAAAAAGAAAAAAAGAAAAATAATCAGCAAATAATAAATACAACAAATCCTTCAGTCGTCTGTGTAATGGTAAAATATTGGTCTTCTGTTGTCTTCAAGCTTTCTAAAGCTTGGCTTTTCTCTTCTAATACCCTGATTGAAAATGACTTCAATTCAAGTGCAGATTATTCTTGTAAACTTTTTTTCTATAAATAGGAAAGTAGATATATGCGTCATAACTTTGAAGTTCTATTGGTTGCCTCTTTTTGGGAGGAGGGGATAGGTTAGTAAAAATGGCTAAGATCTTTTCCATGCCTTTAGTGTCTTTACCTCTTTCAGATACCATATGTATGTAACATGGAGATAATAATAGCACCTACCTCCCAGGGTTGTTGTTTGTGAGGATAAAATGAGATATTATTTGTAGAGTTCTTTGTAAATCTTTGTTGTTGTTGTTGTTGTTGTTTGGTCATTTCAGTTGTGTCCTACTCTCTTTGTGACTCCATTTTGGGATTTTCTTGGCAAAGATATTGGGGTGGTTTGCTATTTACTTCTCTAGCTTATTTTATAGATGAGGAACTGAGGCAAACAGGGTTAAGTGACTTGCCCAGGGTCACACAGCTACTAAGTGTCTGAGGCCATATTTCAACTCATGAAGAGACTCTTCCTGATCCCAAGCCCAGTGCTCTATGCATTTCACAACCTAGCTACCCTTTGTAAATCTTAAAGTGCTATTGTCATTTTGTTGTTTTTTTAATTTACATTGTTGTCATTGTGTTATTGATTTCCTGGTTCTGCACACTTTACCTTGTATTAGTTCATCTGTTCTCATGCCTCTTAGTATTTACCATATTCATCATTTCTTACAGCACCGTATGAATTGAAGCAAAGTGAAGTGAGCAAAATCAGAACAATCTCCACCATAACATCAGTATTGTAAAAACAACAACAACAACAACATTCTGAAAGACTTAAGAACTCTTATCAATGCGTTTATCAGCCATGATTCCAAAGGACTAGTGATAAAGAATGCTGTCCATGTCGTGACAGAGAAGTGATGAACTAATATGCAGAATAAGAAACACATAGTGAATGTGGCCAATGGGAATTTTTTGTATGACATTGCTTATATAATGCAAGGGTTTTGTGTTTCTTTTATTTTTTCCATGGGGAAGAAGAACAGATGGGAGACAGAGAAAAAGTAAATGCTTAGTAATTGAAAAGAGATCTTATTAAAAGAAAAGTATTGATGACACATATACCTGGGGTCTTTGTGCAATAACAAGTCTTTAGTCTCTCTTGTTCTTTACTTCTGAACTATATTTTCAAATATATCTTCGCCATTCTTACCTAGTCCACTTTCATATTGAAGTAAGAAAGAGTCAAACTATATGTTGATTTAATTTGCAGGGTCTTATCAAGTTCTTTACAGGATCTCTGTTTCCTCATTCTCTACAACATATGCATATGTTTCCATTATTTTGTTATCTTTTGGAAAATATTTATTAACAACACTGAAATATGAGATGATCAAATATATCATTAAATTTTTTTAATTGCTTTTGGATTCATGATCAAATCAACTCTGCCAACTCGTTTATTTGGCTTTTCCAGGAGAATTTGTGAGCTTTCTTCCAGTTTGGCTACATCTTCCTTCTGTCTTCCGATATTGTTCAAAGTGAAAATAATGTGTTTAATATAATGTGTTTTTTCCAATAGTATGTCTATTTGGAGGCCTAAGAATTATGATGACAATGATAATAATAATACCCAACATATATTTTGTACTTTAAGGATCTCAAGGCACTTTCTGCATGTTATCCTATTTGGCTTTATTCTCACAATTGCTTTAATTTATTTTTTTTAAATTTTTTAAAATTTTGTTTTGGCTAGGCAACAGGATTAAGTGACTTGCCCAGGGTCACACAGCTAGTAAGTGTTATGTGTCTGAGGCCGGATTTGAACTCAGGTCCTCCTGAATTCAGGGCCGGTGCTCTATCCACTGCGCCACCTAGCTGCCCCACGATTGCTTTAATTTATATCCAAAAAAATTTGCAGCAAAGATTTTTCCCAGTTAATTGTTTCTGTTTTAATCTTATTTTTATTCAGTTTATTTGGGCAAAAACTTTCTTTTTTAAAGAAGTCCTTTTAGTGGATAGAGCACCAGCCCTGGATTCAGGAGGACCTGAGTTCAAATCTGGCAAGTCACCTAACCTCATTCATTGCCCAGCCAAAAAAAGAAAATTCTTTATTTCTCCTCTTTTAGTTGTCATTCTTCTTTTATTTGGCACATTTCCAGGTGATGAGAAGGACCTGGGCTTACACAACATTCTTAATCAGCCATCTTTAGGGACATTCTCTCCAGCGCTCTTTCCAATACATTGCCATATATCCCTTAAGAAGCCTAAAGAGAGGACAAAAATTAGAAATGGAGCAGGGTGGATGGGAACAAGCAGAAGATAAAGAAAGTAGACAGGGAAAAAAGAGCTAAGAAGGATAAATAAAGAGTGGCATAGAACAGGAAGTGGTAGGATTTTTACCAATAATTACCTTAGCTATCAGTCAGGTGCTATATATTACCTACCTTCTAATCCTTAAATAATAATTTCTTCAGCCATTCTTTCTTCAAATGCACTTCTTTTCAACTCATTATTAACTTGCTATTTGATTATGCCTGTCAATCAACTTCTGTGGGTTACATGTTTAGAAGAGTGGTGCCAGTTTGCAATTGCTAGGCTAAGCTAGGAAAGAAAATGACAGTACGTTATTTTATCATTATTTTTGCATTATTGATATTATTTCGTGAAATCTTTTTCTTAAAAATTTTACTCAACTTTCATTTCCACCTTAGAATAATCACTATTATATTGCTTTCACATTTCTCGTGATTTCTTTCTCCTTCTGGCTTTGCCCATTTCAATCATTCGTTTTTGAATTCATTCCACAAATATTGATTTCTTTCCTAATATGTATAGCAACACGTTGTATAAGCTTCCATAGCAGTGCAAGGCACAATATCTGCTAGCAAAGAGTCCAAGTTAAATAACTGAAACTTTAGGAAGAGAAAGGGAAAAACATGAATGAGCAAAGATGCTGCCTAGATGAAGTAGAGTTCAAATTAGGAGGAGGGTAAGAGAACTAATAGAAGATAAGATTAGGAAGGTAGTTTCCTGGAGTTAGGAAGATAACATAGGAAGATATAGGAAGATAGACCAAATTATAGAGGGACTCGAATGCCAAGTTAAGACAGTGTGGTACAGTGGATAGTATTTGGAGTCAAAGAAGGACTGGGTTTAAATCATGCCTCTGACATTTACTAGCCGTGTGACCCTTAGAAAGTTAGTTAAAGAATTTGGGCCTCAGTTTTCTCACTTGTGAAATGAGGAGGTTGGATCAGATGAACTCTAAGGTTCCTTTCAGCTCTAAATCTTTGATCCTATTATCTTATAAACTTCATAAAGTAGGCAATGATGAATCATTGAAGATTTTTGATCAAGGGAGTGATGTGAACAGTGTTTTGGGAAGATTAATTTGCTGCATGGGGGGAATTATGTTGAAAGAGGGCCTTTAAACAGATTTTATTCTACCAGTCAAATACTTTTTATAATCAACAACAACAAAAAAGCACAGTGGGATCTTGTTCAATTACCATTGGTGAAGCATAAAACAAGGAGAAATAAGTTCATCAGAAATATTTTCTGCTGCCCTGAAGAAGATCTAGCACCAAGTCCAAGTAAAGAGGTGGCTGGTAAGGTTCTCAAGATGCCCCTATTTACTGGGATGATTGTATCAAGTCCTAGAACATTACAGAACCTCCTGGATGAGAGCCTTATGGATCCCAACACTCAAAGAGTTTGGCCTAATCATCCACACAGGAAAAACCAACTGGAAGAAGAATATTTATTGTCCGACTTACAACTTACAGTTAGATGGAAAACCTATAGGCCTCATTCATGAGTAGTTTTATTTTGGGATGACACTGCAACTGGGCAATAAGTTTGGTCTAGATTTGAACAGGAAGAGAATGGGCTGGATTGCTTTTCAAAAACTGCCAAGCTTCTTTAGTGATACCAAACTTCTCACTCATACAAAGACTTAAATTTTTTAATGTCAGTTATATTCTGGTGGCATTATATGGTTTTATATCAGTATTGCTTTTTGAAGAATTAAAAATGAATATCATTCAGAGAGCCATGGAAAGGTACAAGGTAGTTGTAAGCAGATTGCAATATATAATAATGAACTACAAAGGCTCAAAGTAAATTATGTCATTAAGTATATGGTTGATTGGAAAAGAAAATTGTCTGGTCATATGGCAAAAAATATTAGATAACTAGCAAACACTGTGCACTTCATGGGTATCCCAGTGGGCTCATGAGAAAGCACAGAACACCACGAAGATATTTGGTAGAACCCCTATAATGTACTTATGGAAAGACATGGACAAGATTTGCACAGGGTGGGTTGCATTTTCAAGACTGGCTGGAACATCAACCTTGATGAGATCACAGAGACATTTGAGTATCAACCCGGCTTTTGTATAAGGCTAGACAAGAGAGAAAGTATGGTTAAATACATCTCCTTGAGAAATTTTCCCTGATTTCCTCCCTCTTTCTGCCTCTAACTTTCTGACCTGCTAATATGGAAATCAGAAAGAACAGAATTTGATGTCAGAATTCCTAAGGTTGTATTCTGATTCTGCCTGCCACTTTGCTTTGTATTACTTACTTCATGGGCCACCTGAAACATAAGGATTGGATTAGATGAAGTTACTTCCAAAACCCAATTTATGAGTCTAAGATTCAACGTGGCTTTCAATGAGAAATAGAAAGCTAGGTGCTATAGTGGATAAACTGTTTAAGACATCGAGTTCCTCCAACAATTTCTTTTACTACTGTTTTCTTATCTGTAAAATAGGGATCACAATATTGCCTACTTCACAGGGTTAGTGTGAGGAACAAATAATATAATATACTTAAAGCTCTTTGGAAACCTTAAAGTGCTACATAAATACTAGTTGTTTGTTCTAAGTAGCCATACTTAGAGAAGACTATATAGGGGGTATGGATTAGCAAGGAAATCTGTATACTCTAATATCTCTGTTTTTCATCTTTGGAGGGCGGTGGTGAGGCAGCAAAAGTTCCCAAATGTATAATCTGTTCGATAAACTACAACAGCAAAAGAGGCAGTTTCTAAATTAGGAAGGTCAAGGTTCGGGTTCTTCCCCTGACAGTATTTGATAAGTGACCTTGAGAAATTCAATTAATGTCTTAATACTTCAGACAATTCTAAGACTATTACAAAATAGTTGCTGTTTTTATTGGCAGATAATTTCCTTACTGATAGTTCCCAATAACAATAAATCATAGGTATGGAACAATGTTTCAGGAAAATACTGTTTTACATCATAACTATTTGTCTAAATGTTTGTCAAATATAAGACTTTATATTTGAAAGTAACTGAATTTAAAACGTAGAACAAAGTAACATTGGTCCCTGAATGTAGAAAATTAAGATCATAGGGTTTTAGATCTAAAATCGTTAAGACCTTAGAGGATATCATCCCCCTCCTCTCCCTTTTACAACTTAAGTAACAGGCCCTGAGAGGTGAGCTGATTTGCTCTGGGATATACAGATTAGCAAGTCCTAATGACAGGTTTGAAAACAGGTCTTGTGAGTTGACACCCAGAGAGAGCTCTTTACTACTACACTAAGGTTCTTCTTAATTAAAGGTTGACCACGACAGGACGGCATTTATTTTCTGGTCCTGCCTTTTGAAAAAATACAGTTTACAAAAGATAAACCTCGAACCAACTACGTCCAGTCGGTGTGTGTCTAAGAAATTAATGCTTGGGGGGGGGGAACTCAAAAAAACATCACCAAGCCTACAGAATCTCAAGTGGACAGCAGTGTGACATTTTACAACCATTCATTCCCTGCATATCGTTTTTAGCCAAATCCCAGCCCCGGTCTCCTCAGTTTACTCCCCCGCATTGGAAGCTAAAAGTGGTTTGGGGGTTGGTGCCAAGAACTCAGGCGAGTGAAGCGCATTCCTCCTAGGAAAGCTGCAAGAGAAGGCAGAGGGAACAACAGCAGCAGCAGCAGCAGCAGTAGCAGTAGCAGCAGCGGGAGGAGCACCAGGAGGAAGGCGAAGGGGAGGGGGCGAACGTCAGGGAGGCAAAAAAGGGAGGGGAAGTCGGCGAACGGGGGCGCGCGCCGGCGCTGTGCGGAATCATCTGTCGGGTCGCGGGCATACGGGCGAGCGCGCGCGCGCTGGGTGCCGGGGCTAGACTTCAGTCCCGGACGCGCTGTGCAGTGGGGAGCGTGTGGGAGTCTCACCGGCTGCTGGGAGGGGAGCACCAGAAACTGTCTCTGGGAGCAGGAAAAAAAAAAAGCAAAAAGCAAGGAAAAAAAAGAGACCTCAAGTCAAACTGCTATTCAGCCAGAATCAGAAGAAGACGTGGGTGGGGGCAGCGGAGAGACCTGTGAGTAGCTCTCTCTGTGTGTGTGTGTGTGTGTGTGTGTGTGTGTGTGTGTGTGTGTGTGTGTGTGTGTGTTCGTTCCTGCCTGTCCGTATGTCTGTCGGTGTCACTTTCCCCTGCTCTGTGGTAGAGGCTGGTGGGAGACAGGAGGGAGGTGGAGGAGCCGCTGGGCTGTCACAGTGACATCCTCCCCGCCTAGGGTTTCAACAAACCTTCCTGCTTGCTTAGAAGAGCCAGCCACAGCTCCCGGCTGCAGCTGGCAAGGAAAGTCGACACCCTCTTCCCTTCTCCATCCCAGGGCCCCATAGCAACCATCCATGCTGAGCTGGAGTCGGCTGACAGACGGAAGGGATTGGGAGTGAGGGCCGGAGGCGGTGAGGAAGGGGGGCGCCACGGAGATCAGTGGACTGTAATGCAGCCCTCGGTTGGCATAGGGTCCCCATCTCCCACCTTCTGCAGCCAGTCCTCCGGGAACTTCCTAAGCCTTCCTTTCCTTTCCTTTCTGCAAAAAAGCGCTGCCTTTCTAGCTCCAAGAATCACCTAGGGAGAGCCTTCTGCGTGTTCCTTGGGCAGAAAAAAAGGTTGAATTTCCTTGCTGCGGCGCAAGCATCTTGCTGGCACTGGGGGCTTACGGACAGCAGGGGCGAGGTGTGACAGCAGGGAAGGGGAGTCCCCAGTACGCTGGTTGTGGCGCGTACATGGGCGTGTATGTGCATGTGTCTACCTTCACATAGATGGTTGTGTGTATTGTTTGTGCAAACATGATTGTTTTCCCCCACCTGTACGGATCATTAAACGACAAAGTATAAGATTCGGTTCCCTTTTTGACCCTAGCTGTCCACAAAGTGGGTGGGCATCAGAGATGGTGGGGGGCAGGAAAAGAGAGTTGAGGACTCGGGGGAAGAAGGCTTAGTACTACAGGTGCCAGTGCCTCCGGTGGTAGTGGGCGAGTGTCTCTCTACTCCCACCCTCTCATTAAGAGTTAATGACCAGCCAAAGACCGGTGCAGAGGCTTGGAGCCTAATCTAAAGAGTCCCTTTGGTGCCTGTCGCTTTCATGGAGCGGTCTCGTAACTAACTTCCCCAGGCCGGAATCCTGTTTCTGAGCTAGTGCGTGATTTGCTTCACTTACCCTCCTTTCAAGGGGCACCATCTGGGCAGCGCCCCGGTGCTGCTGCAGCCCGCTGAGTCCAGCTCCCAACCTCCTGCGTCCAGCTCCCTGCGTGGTCTCTATCCACTCTGGGGCGCTGCAACTCAAAACTGAGAGTCCCTGGGCTGCACTGCAGCGGCTTGCCTCTTCCCTTCACATTCATGGGGATGGCCTTTGGGTTAGAAGGGAAGTCGCCATTTCCCCCAGAGTCATGAACATTGACAAGGAAATCATGATACAGTATAGGCCGAATGGTCATGGAGAGCTTGACCTTTGTTGAAAGACCCTGGATTCCTCGGTCTCGCTCTTCAAACCCTTCTCTTCCTTCTTGGCTCCCGAAGGAGGCATTTTCTCCCTGAAGCACTAAGGGTGTCTGCCAATACGTAGGGGCAGGCGGGGAAGGAAGACTGGAAAACCGGCGGGTACTGCTCTTTCCCACTCCGCCCCTCCCATCTTCTCCGTCTCCTCTTTAGGATAAGTACCACATGCCACAGAGCAAGGAGCTGTCTTTGCTGAACCAGGAAACATCCTTTTCCATGGTCTAAGGCTGTGGGAGTTTGGAGAGCTGGGGTACGCCCAAGCCAGTATTTGCAGGAGAGCGCTGAGTAGACACAAGCAGTATTGCAAGGGCAAGGGACGTGAGTTCTGCCCCAGGAGACACACGCAACCTTGAATTTTACTTAGGAATCTGGAGAGGAAACTCGTAGTTGAAGCAGCCTGGACTTTTTAAGCATGGTCTGCAATTTACTGGAAATAAAGTTCCATTATTAGAATGTTGCATGAACATTGCTAAATAAAATGCTCTTTAATTACATGAAAAAGACGGGCAGATGAGTTTCATTTTTGCCTCCTAACCTCATGGAAACTCCACATATTAAGTAACCCCTTTTTCTGAAAGGGCTCTCCAAGAAGTTATTGTGACCAAACACAAGAAAACATATTTGTAAGAAGGTTTAAGTATAACATCAGCAAGTCTTATAAACAAAAGTATTAGGCAGCAGCGGTGCAGTAGGAGACTCAATAAATGTTTATGACAAGTGTGCTGGTAAATGTTTAACAACAGGGTGTGGGGGGGAAGTAAGCAAGAAAACATTTTTAGGTTTATTCTACATCACTAACATTTTCTCTCATTTTCCTAAGTCTAGAGTTCAGTGGTGTCAGACTGAAACAGAAAAGGATCCTTGTGGACCACACATTGACTTAAAAAAACCACAAATTTACATTATCTATATTGTATTGCATTTTTATTTCTTTTTGTTAAACATTTCCCAATTGCATTTTAATCTGATTTGGACTTCAGTAGGGAATTTGGCTGGCTGCTTTCTTGGGGTTTAACATCTTTGGTGTAGACAATAAATAAAAAAATAAATCAAACCACTGAAAATTTAACAAGGCTCACCACAGCATGTTAAACTCTCTCCAGCACCCCAGGGTTGAATTATATAACTGTTCCTTCCTCTAACACCTTATATACTAACTAGATGCCTCAGAAAGAGTGCTGCTAGATCTGGAATCAGAGCAGAGGATCTGGGTTTGAATGTCACCTCTGCAGTGTACTCCATGGATAATCTTGAGCAACACACTTCATCTCTGGGCCTCCTTTTCTCCTCTTTAAACTAAATGCGGAGTTAGATGACTTCTCAGCTTCTTCACTTCTAATTCTATGATGCAGTAGTCAAACCCTTTCCCTTACTGGAATCAGTTTTGATTAGTGTTCCCAAGTGAAATAATAATAGGAAGAGAATTTTTTTTTAAAGTTTATGACAAGATATTTGTGGGTTTTTTAAATAAGTATTTTACAGAAAAAGAAAAGTAGCATTTAGTGAAGCCATTGTGTTGCTCTCTACAATAGTTTTTGTTTGTTTTTTGTTTAATAGGTTTTGCTTGGGGGAAAGTTATTTTTGAAGCCTGAAACTGAGTTCAATTAGGACTCCGATTTAAACTATAAATTAGCTTGGAATATTAGGAAATCCCTTAATCCATCAAATATTTAGGAGAGCTTAATATGCATTTACTAAGTTTCTTAATATGTACAAGTAGATTCAGAAGAGTTAAAAATGTGCTATATCTTTGCTGAAAACATTTCCAAATGGGAATTCGGAATAGCTTGAGGGCAACATTTTCATCTTTGTCATCTACATTTTTTTTATCTTGCTTTGTAGTTGAATACAATTTTCTTCAAAATTTAAATTCTGAAAATGTATTTTCCATTACAGAAAAACTGTTTAGCATTTCTCAGAATCATAAATTGTTAGGATGAAGAGAATGGAAAGAGATCATAAATGTCATGTAATTCAATTTGTTTATATTATAGAGAAGAAAACTGAGACCCCAAGTAAGGTTAAAAGACAAGGTTAAGAGGCTGACATGGAACTAGACACCTGGTTCAGTGATCTTTCCACTATGCCATTCTTATTATTGAACGATTCCACCATCATATATTACATTAGAAATTAGTCTTAATTTTTAAATAGATTTTATTCTAAGATACTGATGAATTAAAGAAAAAAACAAGTTTGAGTGCCTCAGAAGAATAGCCATTGGAGCTTTGAAGAGATACCAATGATTCCAGTTTGGATTTTTCATTTATGGCTTTATTGGAACTCAGCTGTTGGCTTATGAGTACTGGGAAGCTTTCACTCCAGGTGATCTTTAAATGATATAATATCATTACATGTTAATGGAATGTGATTAACTAAACAAAACTGCAGGTACACAGGTATTTCAGTTTTTTAAGTAAAAAAAACTACTTTAATATTTTTACAGATGTATGTATTATTACTTTATACCATAAATATTTCTGGATGTTTCTGGAAAAATGAATGCAAATCACATTTTAGAAATTTAATATTTTATGTATAGCAAAGGAGTTTAGTATAGATGGGAACACTTCAACAAGTCCATGAAAAATCATGCCCCAATTAATTTATAGTTTTACTTATTTTCCCACTTCATGACTACCTCCCTGACTTCTGATACTTTCACTCAAAAAATGAATGTGAGAGATTATGCCAAAGTTAGATCACCTTTTGTAAACCTAAAGTTCTCACCCTCACTTACTAAAGAACAGCATCTCATACAGAAATTAATAGCAAAGTAAATTGGAATAAAGATTCCCCTACCATTTCTCATTTCATTTGGCAAGCCTGCTTAGACTTCAGTTGTTTGTGTGTTTGAGGGCAAGAAACGTGATTTATAAGCAACTGGAAATCACTTTATATTTAGGCTTTCCTTTCCTTTCAAGTTTCAGGCTTGGAGCTTAACTTTAAGCACCACTGGGGAAAAGGGATTAGGCTACTGTTTGAGCCATAGGTCACTACTTATACTAATTCCTAGAGCAGTAGTGTCTGGAGAGTTCCTTACCCTAAACTCGTGGTTAAGCATAGGGAATTAGAGATGAAGAGGCTGGTGGAAAATAGCAAATTGTTTCTTTAATTTAACTCTTTCAGTTCTGTAAATAGCAGGTGTGACTATCTGGTGAGTTTTGGTGGGTTGGAGTGGAAAGCAAAAGAGAAAGAAGGTACTGACAACTCTCTGTCTTTCTGTCTGTCTGTCTCTCTCTCTGTCTTATGAATGTGGGTAGAGATGAAAGGAAAGGGAACAAGCCTTTATTTAGCACTAGGCACTGTACTAAGGTCTTTACAAATATTATCTCATTTGGGCCTCACAACGTCCTTGTGAGGTAGGTTTTGTTATTAACTTCACTTTACAGTTGGGGAGACTGAGGCAGACAGAGATTAAATGACTTGCTCAAGGTCACATGGCTAATAATTGCCTAGAGGTCAGATTTGAATTCAAGTGTTCCTGATTCCAGGCCCTATGCACTGTACTACCTAGCTGTATATTTTTTCCAGACAGCAACCTTCTCCTCTCATAGAGAGACCCAGGCAACATCATCTTTGTTTAGTTCTTACCTCTCCTCCACACCTTCACCTTGGAAACCAGAGCTTCCCTGAGATGCCTATGCTTTATACCAGAGGTGTCAAATACACACTCTCTCTCTCTCTCTCTCTCTCTCTCTCTCTCTCACACACACACACACACACACACACACACACACACACAGAGGCCATGGGCCACAAGTGGTCCACAACACTACCATGCAATTAGAAAATATTTTTAAAAATACACAATAAAACATAAATAGTGTTAATGAGTAGTTTTCTAAAAATGTAGCTCATAGGGATCCTTACATAAAATTTAGTGGCCCTCATTTCTATTTGAGTTTGATACTACTACTTAAACCACCTGAATCTGGTTCACCAATAACTCCATTAGCTAAGGGGCTGCATGGTCACAAGTCATGTGGTTTGTTTATTTGAACTATTTAGATGCTTATAAAAGTTACTAATTAAATTGAAATCATAAAATTCTCTCACAACTGGTTCAGCCCTCAGCTAGGTAGGAAAATCCTAATTTTTTTTTTTGCAGGGCTTTAAACCTGTGACCTGCTTTAGTTCTGTATATACCAAGCTGGTCACTGGCACCGTCCTTCACACACTCTCCTGAACATGATTAATTAGCAGAAGGGACTCACAAATCATTTATGACTGATCATAATTTAAAGGAAACAAAAATCAGGGAGTAGACACAGCTTAATGAAATAGAGAAAACTATGTAGAAAGCACTCACCAGTGATGATCACCAGGGAGGGACGTAAAACTTTATTACAGCCATGTCAAACTCAAATAGAGAGGGATCCACTACACCATACGTAAAAATCCCTGCAGATTGCCTCTTGGCTTAGTTTTAAAATGTAATATGTTTTATTTTATTTTTATTTATTTTGTTAAATATTTCCCAATTATATTTTTTAATCTGGTCTGGGCCACACTTAGGAGTGTTTTGGGCCACATGCAACCTGTCTTTGATACTTCTGCTGTACAGCCCTCTCATTGATCCCAAGGAGTGAGTAGTACCAGCAGTATCAGTCCATTCTAGCCATTCTCAGCTCAAGAGAGTGGAAGTCCAGCTGCTAGACCCCAACCTTCAAAGTTCAGTGTCTAGCTCTGACTTTAAAGGTTTTTCACTCTTTCCAACTGCAATTGTGCTAGAATTTCCATGCCTGTTGCTCTTGCAAACCTGAATTCCTACCTGTGAATACTGCCATAGCTGGAACTACCACATTGTAAGATGTTCCTTCAGCCAGCTCTGCCGAAGCAAAACTCGAATCTTGTACCTGGTCACTCTAGCTCATTATCCTCCTTACCCACACATGCTCTCAGTCTCAGGATTGTAATTCCAAAGATGCTGTTTCAACTCATGGAAGTTGAGCTCATCATGCATCCCCACTTCACCTCAGGCATTCAGGTTACAGTAGCAAGTGAAAAGTTCTTTCTATTTATAGAAGTTACTATTGGCCATGGTGGTTATGATTTCAAAGCACAAAAAAGTATAGAAGACACATTGAGAGAAACTGTACTTAATTTTTTTTTCTTAAAATGTGTAGAAAAGAAAATATGAAAGCAAATGTACTTTCTGTTTTGTGAACTTGTATTTTTTTTAAACCTAGTAGACTTTTCAAGTTAAAGGGGTAGAGAAGGGAAGAATGGACATTAATCACACAAATATGTGATTTTTTAAAATTTCAAATTAAAATGTCATGTACTCTTTACAAATTATACACAGGTAAGTCCTTAAGATCATAGACTTAGAAATGGAAGGGACCTTAGAGGTCATCTGGTAAACTGTCTTCATCATCTTAAGATGAAGAAGCTGAAATTCAAAAAGGTTAAGTGATTATCTAAGGTCACACAAATAGTGAGCAGTGAAGTTGAAATTAAAACTCAGGTTCCCTGACTTGAAATACAATTCTCTGTCAAGTCTACCATGTATTTGCTTAATTTTGAGAGCCATTATAGTATTAACATAATTATTAATTATAGGATTAATCAATACTTATAATAATTAGTATATATTATATTATATTTATATTGTTAATATAATACTTTTTCAATTGTATAGAATAGTGTGCTATAGCAGAGGTGTCAAATACCATGTTGCCCCAACCAGATTAAAATGTGATTGGAAAATATTTAACAAAATAAATAAAAATACAATAGAACATAGATAATGTTAATTTTTTTTAACATTTTCTGAGTCAGAATATGCCCAGGAATCCTTATGTATGGTTTAGTGGCCCCATTTCTATCTGAATTTGATACCACTGTATTAATATATTTATACTACTAATAACTAATACCATTACAGGCAGGATGGTACAGTGGATCGAGAATTGGCTTCTAAGACAATAAAATCTGGATTCAGGTTTTGTTTCTGACACATACTAGCTATGCCACTATGAATGAGTCCCTTAACTTCTCGATTCTCTAAGGAAAATCTCTAAGACTGTTAAGTTGAATAGAAGATGAAAGACCTGCCTTAGTAGAAGTTTGTCAGAAGGTCCCTAAAACAATGAAATTATAGGCCCAGTCTCTCCCTACCATTACGGTTCTTGTCTTCCCTCTTCTTCCTCCTTCATCAAATGAATAGCATAACTTTTGTGGGAACAATGGCCTATAAACTAGCTTACCTCAGAACAGAAACTTGCTATTTAAAGGAACATTTTCCATAAATACATTCAGTGTATGTGATGTATGTGTATATACAAACTACTTTTTACCATAAGGAAAGATGTTAAATTGGAGGTGTAGGGGAGAAAAACTATTCCCTCTGCTTTAAAAAAAATTATATAATCAGAGAAAAAGAAGAAAATGGTTTCATTTCTGAAAACAGACTGAAATATCATGAGTTTGGATGGTAAGGGTTGTGCTGGCATTGTGAGGTACAATATTATTGTGTTGGGGGCATTTTTACCTACAATTGAATCTTCAAAGATGACAGCCTAACCCCCTGCTACCCAGTTATAATTGCTTAGATGAATTAATAAAAGAGATGTGGTGTCAACCTAATTGATGTATTTTCAGGACGGGAATTCCAAATCAGAAAACAAGGTGATTTGGGATTTTAAAAAAAATCTAGTAAAGTGAATTGTTTACTCCCTGTCTGAAATACAGCAAGTGCTAAAGGCAAAAATAGTGAACTGTAATGACCATTGTTATCCTACTATATAACTCAAAGTATAGACTGAGCATTAAAGATGTGATGGCAAATGAATCATTTTACATGTAAAATTCTGTGAATGGTGTGTTGAAAACAATGTAATATAACCTGGAAAAATATGTACCCAATGTAATTAGAAGGAATCCTGTAGGAGTTCATCCACTGTATAACATACAATGAATTTGATTAATCTTTCCCAAGTGGGCTGAGAGCATTCAAAAAATTCAGTATATGGATTCATATGTTGTGAATATTTAACACATTTTTATTTTTAAGACAAAAACAATACACTTTATAGAGTCTTTCTGGATTCTTTCCATAGATGTACACATCTAAAACACATAATAATTTGCGAATTGTCTTTTGAAGGTAAAAAATGTACTAATCTTTCAGAGCTTATGTCTTAAGGTAAAAATGGACTTGTAGCAAAGTTGCATCCTAGTGTTTCTAGTTCTTCAGAGGGAGAGAGTTGCTTGCTAGTTATATTGCTTTCTTCTGAAGTCTGGATAGGCTTTTCAGTTATTTACCTCAATAGAAAACTGAAAGCAAAGTCTTCAACAAAGGAGCTCTGTTTTGCCTGTCCCACTTGCTGGGCTGTTGTCTTCGCCCTTTTCAGCGAAGGAGGGGGTAGTGCTGGGTCAAAGTTGAAGAACACTGAAAAGGAATTCAAGCCTCATGTCGAAATTTGAATTATAGCTTAGTTTGAGTGCCGAGTTGATTCATTTGAATTGAAATTTTTGTATCTGCGGAGGCTTAAGTGACAGATGGTGTTGAAACAACGTAGATAGATGGATGCTATATCCAAAGTGCCCAACTTAGATGCTCAATAAACAGCAAGTTACTGGACAAGATTTTTCAAAATCATAGATAGTAAATTTTGGCACCATATGACACATTAAGATCTTGACTTATGTGAATTAAAGATAGGACCCTACAGCTGGCATATATTCACATTTGTCTAGCTTAATTGCATTGCAAATATTCTACTTGACCATTTTACCACTGCCCTCTCTAGTCACTTGTGAATAAATACGGAAGTGCTTATCCAGATTTTCTGTTAAGATTCTTTGAAAGAGTTTTGATTTTTTCTAAAAATTATTTTGATGGGTGGCAGATCAGTTAAATCTGTCCCAGAAATTGAGCATCCTGTGTTTTTCCTGTATGAGTGTTTGTAAAGCATGTCTTAGTGTTCTTTTCGTTTATTTTTTTATGTGCAAAATTATGAACATCCATTTAAAGTTTCACTGAGGCTTGCAGCAGAACACTCCCATTCTACTTGAAACATCCAAATATGCTGTATGTAGTAGTCTATTTGAAATATTTCAGGTGTGCAAAAATGAAATTTGCAAAACAGCCATTTGACTTTGGAGGTGTAGGCTATGAAAGGTTAAGTCCAAATAAAATGCAATTAGGGCTAATTTGGAATCCCACCTAGAATTCATAAAGCCCTGAGTGGAAGCCTAGAACTGGTAAAGAGGAAGAGTTATTTCTAATTACCATATTTTGCTTCACCTCACCATTTAACTGACTTTATGAAGTGGTAGCTTTTGTGTGCTGATGTTTGTCAAGGAAGAATAGTAAAAATTAATTTGCGTGTGTAGTTGATATTTCCAAGCTAATACTTCTGCTTTTAGTTTAAGAAAATAAACTAATCATAGCAATAACAAATTATTAAATAAAACTAAAAATTTGGGGTAATTTTTTAGTAACCCTTAAGCAAAAATGAAGCAAATTGACTAGAGTTTAATGTTTTGATTCATCTCATGGAACGTAGATAGTCACAATGAATACAGTCACAGCTTGAATGTTTCAACCAATGTAACATGCATTTTAATAGGTGATGTTTGGCAGCTGAATAACTCCTTGGCTCCATATGCTTCTAGAAACAGCTATCCTGATGTAGAAAATAGGGCAAGACAAACTAGATCCAGTTTGGATGGGATTATTTTAACCAAGAAGGTGATTCATTAAACAGCAGGGAATGAGTGAGCTCGTGGTTAGCTTCATTTACCAGATGGGGATAGAATGAATATCAAAGAGCATGATTGACTTAGTTGGTGGGACTCAGGTGGGTAATATGAGTTCTGGACAATCTAGATCACTGAAGTAACTTGACATGTTAAAATATAACAGTACAGTAATATAAATAATTCAGTAAAATAATAACACATAACAAAAAGAAAGACAGTAAGGCTTTAAAAGGGTACCTAGATCAGGAAAGGATATTTAACTTACTCCTAGAAAAAAGTAATTAATGCAGCAATGCCACTAGTAGTCATATACCCTAAGGAAGTAATAGATAGAAGGAAAGATCCCTATACAATGTTCACAAAAATATCTATAAGTAATTTTTGAAGTAGCAAAGATTTTAAAGAAAAGTACATGACCATTAATTGAGGAATTACTGAACAAATTTTAGCATATGGAAGTGGATATTATTGTATTATCAGAAGTGATGAATATGGAGAATTGACGGAAACTTGGGATGATGTATTAACTGATGTAGAACAAAGTAAGTAGAACTGGAAGAAAAAACTGTACGATAACTAAAATTATATAAAGGAACACAACAGTGAAAAATTTCAAAACTCTGATCATTTTTGTGACCAAGTCTGACTTCAGAAGGCTGATGGCTCTCACCCTTCTTGGAGATGTGGTAGACGGTAGGTGCAAAATGAGGGAAACATTTCTAAACATGGCAAATATATTGGTTTGTTTTGCTTGACTGCTCTACTTTGGTAGTAAGGGAGAGTTCTTTTGAAGTTGGTGGTCATTGGGAAGTAACAGTGCTATATAAATAAGAGCATTAATAAAACTTTTAAAAAGGAAACTAGATGTATTCATTGCCTCTGCTTTTTCAACTCCCTTTCACTTCTCAGTTCTTTGTAATCTGCCATATGGTGCCAACTCTCTACTGCAACTATTCTCTCAAAGGTAATCAGTGATACTTCAATTGTTAAATCTGATGGTCTTTTCTCAGTCTTCATCATTTCTGACCCCTTTGCATAATTTGATGTTATTGACTACTCTTCTCTCCCTTGGTTTTTATTGACATTGTTCTCTTCTGCTTTTCTCCTACCTCTTGGACCACTTCCTTTTAGTTTCTTTTTACTAGATCATCATCAATGTTCTTCTTCCAAACAGTAGTTCTCTTGTGTGCTCTTTTGTCATCTGTCTGTGCCCTCTTACTTGCTAATCTTGGGAACTGCCCTGGGTTCAGTTATTATCTCCATACAAATGACTCCCAAATCAATATATCCATTCCTATTCTCACCCATCTCACTCCATCTCACATCTCCAGTTGCCAGCTGATGACTTCCACTTGGATTTCCCAGAGGAATTTTGGATTCAACATGTCTAAAACTAAACTCATTATCTTTCCCCTTAATCCCATTCCTCCTCTTAACCTTCCTATTTTTTGTCAAAGATACCACCATTCTTACAATCCCCAGGTTTGCAAACTAGCGGTCATCCTTGACTCCTCCCTCTCCTTTACCTCTGCCCCCAGGTCAAATCAGTTGTGAAGTATTGCTATTTCTACATTCATAACATTTCTTTCATCTATTTTTTTCTCTACTCACATTACAACCACCTGAGTTGGCCTTCATGACCTGACTATTGTAATAACTTCTCAATTGATCTCCCTGAATCTGATATTTTCTCTCTCCCATCTATCCTCCACACAGTGCTGAAATAATCTCCCTAAAGCTAAAATGATCGTTTCATTTCTTGCTGAAAAATTTCAAATGGTTCCTTAATGCCTCTAAGATAAAATTAAAACTCCTCAGTTTTGAATGAATGAGTGAAAAAGTATTTATTAAGTGCTTTCTCCATTCTAGGCTTCATGCTAAATTCTGGGGATTCAAAGACAAAATTGTAGGTAGTCTTTGTCCTCAAAGAGCTAACTTTATAATAAGGAGAGATGACATGTAGGAAAGAGTTGGTGAGGGAAGGGCATTTTGGTTTGGAAAATTTCAGAGATAGTAAATGGAAATAGAGAGAAGACTGTCATATAGTTTCCAATAACAATGGCGGTTTCCCTTTGATTATGGTTCCAGAACTTGAAAGCAGAGAGATGAGGCACAGCACAGCAGCAATGTAGCAGCTGAGAAGATGGCTACAAAGTAAAGTGAAACAGTATCTGGGGTGAGCCTAATATTGGATGCTCTATGAGGCACTTTCCAATCAGGACAACTGGGTCCCAGAATAGGAATTCCAGAGCCAAAAGGATTACATCCCCCAGGGCATTATCTTTTTTCAGCATGGCAAGGTAGCTGGCAAAAGATGGTGGGGAGTGAAGGAGAACTTGGTATTGAAAGCCCTTTCACAGTCTAACTCTATCTTCTCTTTCAATGCCAGCCAAAATGGCCTCCTTGCTGTTCTCCAAACTCAGCATTGCATAGTCTCTCTCCATGCCTCTTCTACCTACTCATGCATTGCTTACTCATCTCTGCCTCAGAATCTGTAGCTTCTTTCAAAGATTCACTTAAATGCCAAGTCCTCTATGAAGTCTTTCCTGTTCTCTTTAGTTATTGGTGCTGTGTCGCTCATCAAATTGTCTTGTACTTCTTTGTGTAACTGTTGTATCCCCAAAATTGAATGTATGTTCCTTTAGGGCAGAGACTATTTTTCATTTTGTCTTTGTATCCTTTGTATATAATAAGCACTTAACAAATTCATACTGAATGAAGGAAGAAAGTGAGACATCTTGTCCCCTTTCTCATAATGCATTTATCATTTATAGAATGTTGACTTTGATTTTTCTATTATTTTAAAGGCATTTGTGTATAGTAAAAGTCTAAAAAAAGTCCTGTTGTATGGATAAGTTGTGGGTGAAAGAATCACATTATTGCATTAAAACAAAACAACCTAGTCTTCAAAAAACGGTGTTGAAAACTGAGGAATTTTGTCATTGACCATTTATGTGTATTTCGCACTGGAATAAAGAAGCAGACCCAGACAACAGGAAATGAAAAATGTGTAACTTAATAAACTAGATTCGCAAGCATTGTAACTTACTTTATGGTTCTAAATTTGGGAGGCAAATTGAATTATCCAGCTCAGATCCCATCAGTAGTGTCTTTGTATCTAGAAAGTGTGCCACTGGTGTTCCATCTTGTAAAAAACTCCGTAATCTCAACCTTTTGAGGTAATGCATGATTCAAATTTGACATAAATATTTCATATTCTTACTGTTGTATAAAGTTCTACTGATTGTCATTTTTCCTTCTGGAAATCCATTTGAGGATGCTGAATTAAGCACTTTCTGAAACCATTTCCAAGTATGTGAATTGAAAGGAATCAGTAATGTTGAACATAGTATTGAATGTATAAAAAGCTAGCATATAAAACTAATCTTAGGATATTGAATGATCAAGCTTTTTAAAGGAGCCTCTCTTTCCTTTTAAGGTAGCTTCTCAAAGAATACCCATTGTTGTCTTTCATATAAGAAAATGCCAGGGTAACTGCTACCTTCCATCAGTATGTCTGAAAAGACCAATTTGTCTTTTTCTCAGCAGGTTAATTGGTTAAACACTGATTATGTCATAGGCAGCTGTGTCAAACTTAAAACATGCTTAGAGGAAATTTCCCTTGCCATTAAAATAGTGATCTTGCCAAGTAGAGATTAAACTATGAAAGACTTTTTTTAAAAAGCTAGTTAGATTGATTTAATAGGATCCTGGACTGGGCTTCATGACATTTAATGTAAGAAAAGTTACCTAATCTCTTTATGTGCAGGCAGCTATGGGGCGCTGGACTTGGAGTCAGGAAGACCTGAATTCAGATCCCACTTCAGATACCAGCTGTGTGACCTTAGGCAAGTTATTTAACTCTCTCAGGCTCAGTTTTATCATCTGAAAAATGGAAATAATAACAGCACCTACCTCACAGAGTTGTTGAAGGATCAAATGATTTAACATATGTAAAGTGCATTGCAAACTTTAAAGCATTATATGAATAAATATATATATTTAAATATATATAAAATATATACATAAAAAGTGAAATAGCTATTATTATCATTTTAAGTTTTACTAGGTTGTAAAATGGAGATAAAATATGTAATTCCTCCCTTGCTTCCCAATACTATTTCACAACAATATGAATGAAAATCACTGATAACAAACATGAAAGCAATAGAAAAAGTACTATGTAATTCTGTGCTATGTTGATTTCACATGTATAATAGGTATTGTATTGCTTGCTTTCTCAGTGGGCAGGGGAGAGGTTGGAGGAGAAATTTCAAATTAAAAAAATAAATCTATGTTATTGTCAGAAAGATTTCTTATGTCATATCATTTACTTTAGTAATTTATAAAAAATCTTAACATGTATTTGGGTTCTTTGGTAGTAATCACAATAATATTTGTAAATTTAAGTGAAGTGGATTTATACTGCAAGTATCCTTGATACTAACATGATAGTAGGAATTTTTTAAGAGCTAAATCTGTATTTTTTTAGCTTCCAACAAAGAGGTGGCTAAAAAAGTCAAATTATGTTGACAATATAGAGAAAAGATATAAAGGAGGTAAATACTATTTTTCAGTTACAGTCAATGCCATTTAAAAGTCCTTAGAAAAAGCTAATTGTGTTTTATTTCAAAGCATCATCCTTTACTGATTTTTCAAGAGGACACACAGTAATTTGTCATGTCAGCTATGACCAACTAGAAATCCAAAGAGCAAATAAACTGTGAAAGCACTGGAAATAGATTAAATCCATCTAGCCTATAATCGGTATGCACTCAAATGGTTCTGACATAAAAGGGCAGCATAAGACTCTCTAGAGGGATGTTCATAGGTTACAAACATGTAACTTTGCATTTATACATCGTGTCATTATTATAACTTCGCATTTATATAGCTGTTTTCTGCCTTGAAGATGAGCCACTTTAAAAAATCCAACCATTATTATCAGCCTCCAGGTGTACACAGTGCTACACACACACAGAGCACAATAAAAATCCTTGGATTCTCAACATGTTTAAATCAAAAGAGAAGACCCACTCCTGATAACTATAAGCCCCCCAAAATTTAAACAATCAGTTCAATTCAACAAACATTTTTTAAACATCTGAGCAGAAGGTGAGAGGCAGCAGGCAGAGTCAGGAAGAGCTGGGTTAAAGTGCAATTTACTCATACTAGCTGTGTGACCCTAAACAAGTGTAGTGAGCTCTCAGTGCACCCAGGTACCTTGGACCCTTAGTTACACAATAGTTCCTAATCCTCATTGGTGGAGGGAGTTTCCTGTCCTGGAATTCCCTATATGCACAGTTCCACTCTCCCCTTACCCCTAGCTTCCTCTTTTCCCCAAAGTGCAAAAGTCATTCATTCCAAGTTAGACTCAACAAAGGAATGTTTTATAATATGTCAATGTTTTATGTACATCAATAATTTTGGAGTATCTCCTTTCTGTTGTCTTCTGAATGATTATGTAGAAAAAACATTTAATATGTTTCTATCAAGTGATTATGGATGTGCATCAAATTGGTAATTTAACCAATCAGCAACTTGTTTTCAGTATGTTTGCACAAACTCTACTGTCTTTCTGGTAGAACCATTATTCCCTCCTACCTTCTACCCTCCTAATCACTAACCCAGTGAGAATACAGCATCTCTTCAGAAATACTTACTACACATTGTTAATTCCGAAGTTTCTGTTCAACTTTTAAGCACAATATTTATTCATATTATTCATATTAAAGAAAGTAATGCTTCGGGTTTCTGCTCAGAGAAATTTAAGTTTGAATGTGTGTGATGTGTGTGTGTACGTATGTATGACAGAGAGAGAGAGAAAGAGAGGTGTGTGACAAGACTAAGAACTACGTTGTGAGGATATTTTGCAGCTGGTTTTTCAAGACAGCACTAGACTCTGTAAGATGCCAGCATATCCAAGAGCTTTTAATCAACTTGAATAAATGGCAATATCTATAATGAATACAGCTGGAAGTTAATTGTATTTGTTCAGTTGTCCACAAGCCCTTTATCTGTCTGGCTGCATCAATATTTGCTGTCTTAGACTATAAGCTCTCCTAGGGCAGTGACCATATCTATTGCCCTGATTTATGGAGTACTTGGCATAAATCCACATTCAAATAAATGACTGAAGAATTATTTTAAATGATGATAGATTGCCTGTAGGTAGAGGGGACTGAATTCCATGAACAACTTTTCAAATGTAAAAATGTTATAATTTATCCCCCCCAAAATTACTTATAATATGTAAATGATTTAGAGATTTACTTTTCCTTGGTAACAACAATTTTTTTTTCTTTGATGTCTTATTTTTTTCCTTTTGGCTACGCATTCCAATTTACTTACGATCCCTCTGTGTGGACACAAATACCTGAGGAAATTTTACAGAATATAATGTTAAATAATAAGAATTATAATTACTGATGAGACAAAGAAATGCTGAGTGAGATGCCAGTCTTTTAGTCACTAGCAGTTGCAAACATTCTGTTTCAGAGTTCTGATGGACCAGTGTCCATCATCAGAACAACCATCAGAACATGATGGCTCACAACAGCCAGATTCTAGCCCCTGTTCTGCTCCTAGTTAGCTTAAACTGAACCTGAAATGACTTCATCAGAAATTGAGGGTTCTTAACCTGGGGATTACAGACCCCTGTGGAATGCAAGGATAGATTTCATTAGGGCTGTGAACTTGGATGGGGAGAAAATTACATATTTATTTCAATAAAAACAGTTTCCTTTGTAATCCTATGAATTTAATTTTACGCATTTAAAAACATTATTCTGAGGAGGTATCCACAGACTTCACCAGACTGCTAAAGGGGTCCATCACACATGCAAAATAAACTTCCATTATTACATTCCTGACAAATAGTCATCCACCTTCTGTTTGAACCCTCCAATAAGGGGAACCTACTGCTATGCCGTTCTAATTTTGAAAGTTCTAGTTGTTTGGAAGCTTTTCCTAATTCAAATTAAGAATTGGCCTCTTTACAACTTTCATCCATGGCCCCTAGTTCTGCCCCTGTAGGATAAAAGAACAAATCTAAGCCTACATATTTCATGTTCTTCCTGATTCTTTCCTTTTTTTCCAGCTAACTGGGTCCAGTTCTTTTAACTGGTCCTCATATCAAAAAGGACTTAAAACCCCTCACCATCCTGCTTGCCCTCCTATCGTTGCTTCTCCAGCTAATCAATATACTTCTTAAAATGTGTCATCCACAACTAAACTACAGTACTCCAGATGAGGTCTGGCAAGGGCAGAGTATGGTGAAACTATCACCTTCCTCTTCCTGGAGGTTATAGGTTTTCTTGATGTAGCCTAAGATCACAATAGATTTTCTGACTGCTACAACATGCTGCTGACACATTTTGATCTTTCAGTCCACTAAAACCCCAGGATCTTTTTTACAACTGATATTTAACTGTACCTCCCCCATTTTGTATTAATCAAGTTAATATTTTGTACCCAAGTATAAAACTTTGTTTACTTCTGTTGAATTTCATTTCCCTAGATTCAGCCCAATACTCTAGCCTTTTCAGATTCCTTCAGATTTTGACTCTGTCGTCCATTCTTTTAGTTACTCCTCCCAGCTTTGTGACATACAGATCAGATGATCATGCCATCTATGCCTTTATCCAAGTCACAGATAAAAATTATTAAATCATATAAGACCAAGCACAGATGCCTGGAATACTCCACTGGAGACCTCAAGCCATGTTGATATTGAACCATTAACAACTACTTTGAATTTGGCTACCAGTTATGAATCCAACTAATTGTGTTATTATCTAATCAATCTTTCTCTATCTTGTCTAGGAGAATGATATGAGATACTTTATCAAAAGTTTATCCACAGCATGTTACTCGTCTACTAGTTTAATCCTATCCAAAAAAAGGAATAAATCAGTTTAATGTGGCATAACCTGTTCTTAATGATGCTATATTGTCTCTTTGTAATCACAACTTTCCTTTCTAGATGTTTGCCAAACCATCTCTAATGATCCATTCCTGTGTTTTAAGCCATGGTCCAGAAACCCAAATCTCTTCCTCAAATACCATGTGTTTAGCTAGTTGTACAGTTCACAAATTAATTTTTCTTTTCTGTATCCCTTGTCTTCAGTGGGAAAACCAGAATCTGTGACCCTGTGGTTTTTGATTTATTGCCTAAGACTTCACAATGGTTGGCAGTGCTTTTTAGGGTCCTCTGGCAATATCATTTATACTCACATTGTTTACCAGAAGTGGGTAGTAGTTGTCCTTTTTGTTAAGTATTGTTATGTTTTGCATGATACCTTGGGATGAAAACAGACTCTTCTGCTTTTTGTTGTTGTTGTTGTTTGCTATCAGCAGATAGTATCCCTGAGCAAAGATTCACCAACTGATGCTACTGTTCTCTGCTTCCTCTGACCCTCACTGAGAAATCGTTTACCTGATAGCTTCTAGAGAGCCAATATATCATTTTTTGGAGAAACAGCTTCTTCCTCCTCAGAGCACACCATTCACTCACTCCTCTTCAGGAAGAGTCTCAAATCTATGTTTAATGTCTAATTGTATAGCTGTCCTTCTCCTTCCCTTTCTCCTCTGTGTAACACTGTTCTCCAGGATTCCGAGAGTTAAATCTCCCTTTGTCTCCTTCAGAACCCTTTTGTCTCTCCCCCATATGAAGCCTGTTTCCTTTAAAAAAAAAAAAGCAAAACAAAACACTTCATTCCCTGTAACAACCTGAATTGTGGAAAGGCATTCTTTAGTCTCCTCATTGATTCTTCCAGGAGGGACATTAGCCCATATTCTATTTGGCTGCAGTAGAAATAAAAACATAGCATACTTTGATCCCAATCACTAAACAACCTAATGTTGAGATTTTCAACTTTGTTTTTAATATTCATTTTGGATTTTCATTGTTGAACCTTAAGTAACTGGTTAAAACTTTTACTGTCAATGATCACCTGTAATAATCTGGCATTTTAACTAATCTCATCTTCCTTATTCTTAGTAGCATTAGCTTTGCGGTCATATCTACCACCCCTTCAACTTGGCAATAGCCTTTAGTTCCACCAATTTGCCCCACTTACTAACTAACTCTAATTTTCTTTACCCTCTGATTGTCCCACTTGAAGTTTTCTTACTTATCTTAGATTGTCTTCCTCTTTTCTCTCTTGAGGCTACCTCTTTGTTCCTACTCCCTAAATTCTTATTGATCCTCCTTAATTGTTCTTGATCTTGTTCTTCTTTCAACCCAGACACAGACTCTGGCCCAGGATCTCGACCTACAGATTATTCTCCTTCAAATTTTCTTCATTTTTTTCCAAATTCTGCTTTTCCAAATTCAAATTCTGACTTGATTTACTAGTCCAAGCCCTTCCGAGTCACTTTTATAATTTCCTCCTCCTTATTTAGCATAAGCCCTTTTTTCTCTTCCACTCCCCCAAAATGAAAGTAAGTCAAAGCCAAGGAGTCAGAGGACTTGGGTTCTAATCCTAGTTATGCTTCTTACTATTTTTGTGAACTTGGACAAGTTACTTTTCTAGGCATCAGTTTCCTAATCCATAAAATGAGAAGATTGGACAGGGTGATATCTAAATCTCTTCTAAATTTAAATATGATCTTTTTTCATCTTATGCCATGATGACTAGGAACATGTTACACTGAGCTCCATTGCCTCCCAGGGAAAGTGGAAGTGAAAAAGCTAACATAGTTCATTGGCCTCTTGCTCATTGCAATCAAATAAATCCTAATGCAAGCCTAAGTAATTCCATCCATCAGCACCCTAAAGTTTCCCCTCAAGATCTTCAAAATAAGGTGGGATGATTAGATATATTTCACATCAGTGACCATTATTTTAAAACAGATGATTTATATGAGTGAAATATAATCATCCAAGGAGACAAATTGATAGCAAAACTGGAACTGGAATCCAGCTCTCTGCACTCTCTTTCCACTATTCTTTTCACTTCAAGATGATAGTTTTTCAAATATTCCAGCTTGCTCAATTCAAGGGCCTGGAGACATCCTTTTCCTATTTTTAAGTGTCCCTGACCTTTCCATTATAGCACATATATAAGCCTTGGAGCCCATTTTCTCAACCCACACTTGTACTGGCAGGCAAGGTCCCCAGAACACAGCTATTAATAACTCCATTTCCTCTAATGATTCTAGGAATGCCCATAAGAGGCTAAGGGAGCTTTCTAATGCTCTGATGGATCCAAGGTGTTTTTCCCAATATCATTCAACTAATTCAGGAGTGGGGAACCTGTGGCCTCCCATCCAAATTTCACAAAACAAATCCCCTTAATAAAAGGATTTGTTCTGTAAAACTTGGACTCAGTCAAAAGGCCATACCCAAGGACCTAGAAGGCCACATGTGGTTTCGAAGCTGCAGGTTCCCCACTGCTGACCTAGTTGTTATTTCCCCATATCATCTAATGATGAATGCCCCCATACGAATTGGTTTCTCTCCCCTCAGTATCTGGTTTATTTCTTCTCAATATAAATGAATCAATTAATATCAATTGGGTTTTACAAGGAGATATTTGTTGAGAAGTTATGGCAAGAGCCAAAGTGCAAAATAGCTCCTTGAATGTGAGCCTACCCTCCCTTTTCTACATTGGTCTCTGGGGAGAGTGGGCTCAAACTAAAGCAGTTGTTACAAAACATTCCTTCCATCACAAGATAGGAATACTTCAGCTCTGAGAGGCCTTTGCTCCCTCTGAGAAACCCCCACCAAGTTTATTTCTGAGTGTGATGTCATAGTCTCTTAGCACTTGGGTTGATTCATTGCTGGGTTGGGTCATGTAGTTTGCTCCCTCCTCAGCTCTTTGCTGGACTCAGCTGCTGATAGACTTGCTATGGACCTCTTCCTGGATCTAGAATGTTTCAAAGCTCGCAGAGTCATCACTTGGTTCATTCCATCTCTAAAGCTCATTTACCTAAGAGCAGGAAAAAATGAAACACAACAGCGATACTAAAACAGTAGTGCTATGTTTCTCAGCTTCATGATGACTGTGTGAGAGAGAGTCAGAGACGCTACTCTCACCTAGAGGCCCATTTTCTGATTTGAAAGCTGCTGCCGGTGGGGGGGGCAGAGAGAGGGGGAGAGAGAGAAAGAGAGAGAGAGAGAGAGAGAGAGAGAGAGAGAGAGAGAGAGAGAGAGAGAGAGAGAGAGAGAGAGAGAGAGAGAGAGAGATATTGATTTTTCTCTGTTGGAATCTTTTGCATACACACTCAGTTCCAACTCAGCAAGCAATTGAAAGGCATTTCTTCACTGCATGGTAAGTGAACAAGAAACACTTGCAGACATTTTGAGCATGCTCTGAAGTGGAGGACAGGGCTTTCCATTATATACCATCATGTACTCATGGAAGCAGGCTCCCCAGGACTCCTTATGGATTACACCAGGTTGAGTAGATTGTGCATGCTTGAAGGACTGGGCCCCTGTTGTCCAGGCGTTTTTCCTCACCCATTATCCCATGTTAAAACATACTATTCTTCATCATGGCTTTTAAACTTAGTAAAATGAAGGCAATTGGGCATTGCAAATAGAGAATTGGGTAGTGAAGTTCCTGACTTTGTGAAAGGGAAAGAAGAAAAGGTAATTAATGCATCAAGGCTCCTCCCATCCTACCTGGCCAGTTGTAATGCTGGCATCTAGTATGGAGGCCAGATGGTCAGATTTCACCACTATGTCCCTCTCTATACATTACCTCTTTTTCCATTATGGCAAGACGCCATGGTAGTGTTAATGTAATCAAGATCCTGAATTCTGAAATTTTCCTTTCTGACCATAACCCACCACCAGTTTCTCTCACATCCTTGCTCCTTGTGAACCTTCATTATGTCATCAGGTCCCTCAATTCCTCTCTCCTTTGCAGTGCTTAGCTCAGTGCGTAGCACACAGTAGGCATTTAACAAATGTATATTGACTGACTGACTTCTACTATGTCTACCATTGTTCTAACTTCACTTCTTGACTCAAACCTGTTCCACTCAGTGGCTCCCCATTTCAAGATTGTTCTGTCCTGCAACCTTGAATTTCTTGCCCCTTCACATAACACTCTCACCATTCTAATCCACAATGCTGGGTACAGCCTACCGTTTACATTCACCTGTTGCTGAAAGAACTTATGAAACCAAACTTCAACATCCCCCCCCAGCTGACTCACTCCATTCATCATAGTGATTGTTCAAAACTTCTCCATACCTCTCAAACCCTCAATTTCACTCTTCATTTGTTTTCTCTTAGCAAACACTTTGCCTCCTAAAAATGAAAGATACCATTTGACATGAGCTGCCTGAACTTCATTCCTTCATATCTCAGTACTTCCCAGTATCTTTACCTTTTTTTTCCTCCTTCTCTCTGGTCTCAGAAAATGAGATGCCTCTTCTTGCCAAGTCTCAACCCTTTTCTTCCTCTCCCTTTGCCTTTGCATTCTCTCTTTCCCATCTCCTCCATTAACTTCTTGTACTATTTCACTTTCTCTCTTTCTTCAATATACTCAGGTATACCCTACTATCTCTCTCAAGTTATCATTTCTCTGCCAACCCTTAAGAACAGAAGTTGTTCACCTTTTTGTGTCATGAACTCCTTTGACAATCTGGTGAAGCCTATGGATCCCTTTTCAGAATAAGGTTTTTATTTTTAGTGCATAAATTAAAAAATATATGATTACAAAGGATATATAATTACAATTATGTTGAAATACAGTGACCAAAATGAAAAAACATCTGTTCACAGACTCCAGGTTAAGAACCTATTCAGGAAGTCTGGTCACTACTGGTTACCTCTACTTCCTCACCACTTACTTGCCTCTGTTTTACAGAACAAATCCTTTTATTGAGGGAATTTGTTCTGTGAAGTTTGGATTCAGTCAAAGGGCTGCACTTGAAGACCTAGAGGGCCACATGTGGCCTTGAGGCCGAAGGCTCCCTACCCCTCTGACCTATAACCTGGCTTCTATCCTCACCATTCCATTTGACTGCTCTCTGCAAGGTTACTAATAAATTCCACATCCAAAGGCATTTTTTTTATTCAATCCTCATTCTTCTTCTTGAGCTAACTATAGTATTTGACACCACTCACCACTCTCCTTTATGTTTTATCCTCCCTTGGCTTCTGGGATGCTATTCTTTCCTAATTCTTCTCCTACCTACTTGATCATACCTCTGCTTCCACAACTTTCTCTTTCTCTTCAACTTCTTAATATGGAGATTGCCCCTGAGTCTGTCGTCAACCTTTTTCTCTGTCTAAATATTGTCCTTTGTAAATATTCTCTACTTCCATCCTTCAATTATTACTTCTATACAGATAAGTATTAAATCTGTATGACCAGTCTTAAATTCTATACTATACTCTAGTGCATAATTTCTACCTGTCTGCTGTAATTTCTACCTGGATAGCCTGCCAGCATCTCAAACTAAACATGTACAAATATCAACTTATCTTCTTTTGGAAATCTGCCCCTCATCCCACCTTCCCTACTTATTTTGATGAAATCACCATACTTTCAGTCATTCAAGAGGAAAATCTCAGATTTATCTTTGATGCTTCCCTGATCCCCCTCCTTTCCTACTACTACTAGGTCCTATTGATTTTAAATGAGTAATATTTTCCCCTACTATTTCCTTCTTCACACTGCAACCAGTGTACTCTAGGTGCTAATTATCACTGCCCTGGCATATTATGGTCTCCCAATTGGTATAATGTGTAGGATTCTCAACACATATCTCTAGAGTAATAGTGCGGAGTCTCAGTTCAATCACCTTTACAGAATATGGCTTAGCTATATCAAAAAATCTGAGACACTTTATCACCAAAGATTTACCTTCCAGTGAATAGGCCCTACCCACAGGTTTTGGGTATGCCCAGATTGGCAGTGTTCCAAGTATAACCATAGGATACAAAATGGTGGGGTAGCAGGGAAACAGAGGTAGTCTCTATCCATAATTGCTGACATATTCACCACCTTCTGCGGTTGGTCAGCCACCTTCCTTTGAGTTTGGTGTTCCACACATCCCTCCCCGTGGCTGCCTTTCCAGGAAGAAGTACACAAGAATGTTCATATGAGGAAAATTATATGTTTCTTTGTTGATGTATTTCTACATCAAATTCTGTAAGTATATACATGTTTATGCATATTTACTCCTCCTTTGTCCACTTCAGGTAAGAGAGAGATTTCTCTGATGGCTACTCCCCCTATTCTGCCGTCATATTTGTACACTCATCATCTCAGGTGCCTTGGTGCTGAGAATAGCAACTTCTACCCTTTCTTCCTCCTTTTTACACAAGTATATTCCATTTACCCCCTTTTCCTTTCCTTCTTATAACCCTTAGAACAAAACCAATCTATCCAAAGTCCTCTTTTTTTAACTCCCTGAATATCCATTGAAAACATTAATATTCTGAAGATACACTTGTTTCTTCTCTCTTGTTAGGATGTTAGCACTGCATCATCATCCAGTTGCTCAAAATACCTTCCTAGGCATTTTTGGATTAGTGTTTGCATTTCTAAGTTCCTACTCAGCTCTAGTCTTTACATGAGGAATGCTTGAAAATCTTCTATTTCAATAAAGATCCATTTTCTCCTCTGTGACTCAGCTTTGCAGAGTAAGTTATTCTTTTGCCTTGTGAAAAATGCATTTTTTTCCCTTTGGATCTCTGACTGTAGTTCTTATGAAGTGACTCATTCTTTTTTGGAGGGGGGAGGAGTAAGAAGAAAGAGGAAGAGAGGGAACATGAATTTAAGTTCCTACTATGTTCCTGGAGCCATGTTAAGCAATTTACAAATATTATCTCATTTGATTCTTACAACAATCCTGTGAGGTAAATGCTATTTGAAGATCTCTAGATTTGCAGTACTTTTTGGTACTGGTTAGTGTTTTCTTTGATTTTTCTTTGATTTACTCTAGCTTTAGATCCTGAATCATTGTTTTGTACTAGGGCCAGTTCTGACCTCTTGCTACACTTTTAGGTGGGTTGGTTGGCCCTGTCTGGTCTTGCCTTGAGTCCCTTGTGTTCTTGTGCTGACCTTTACTTCACCTGTATCTTTGAGGTTCAGAATGTTTGATCTTCAGGGACCTCTCTGACATCTGAGGACATGTTGTTTGGATATTCAAAATTCCTGGTCTGCCCTGGTCTGTGTCTCGACACTGCACTGCTTGACTAATTATCAGTCACTAGTCACTGGTCTGCTGCTGGTCCTAGAATTTCCAAAGTCCCTACCCTTGGACTTTTTGACCAGTCTGGGGCTTTCTCAGGGGAGCTGTGCCCCAACCTTTCTATCTCTGGACGCAGAGCCTTACATGTCTTCCATCTCTGTTCACAGTGGTGCTGGCTTTGCTGGGGTTGGGGGAGGGACTTTCCTATATCCCATGAGATTCTGGATGACTTTTTGTGTAGTTCTGAGGTCAATGAAGTAGTTTGCTGTAACTTATTATTGGATTTTATTTTTATAATCTAAGTCTAGTATAAACTTCAGGGTTCTGCTAGAGTAGGTGTGTGAGAACTGGGAAGCCTGTTCAAGCAGTTATAGCTATGCCTTTTTAAACATGCCAGCTAAGTTCCTTTTATACATGCCAGGAAAATTACTCATGACATGCTAACTTGTTCCCTGTGGCACCACTGTCTCCCTAATTACAGTGATAACCAATATTCTTCCTGTCTCCAGTCTCTCCTCTTCTTGATCCATCTTTTACACTGTTACCAAAATAATCCTGCTGATTCATGGGTCTGATTATGTCATTCTCCTGCTCAAAAACCTGCAGCTGTTTCTGACTGCTTATCTAATAAAATACAAACCTCTGAGTCTCGTGTTCAGATTTATTTGCAACCTGGGCCAGATTTGCCTTTTCAACCTTGTCACATCAAGTGAAATTCCTTTTTAAGAACTATTTATTATAGACAAAATGAAATACCATTTTCTTGATCTCCTTCCTGTCTTCTCCTGCATTCATGCTTTGGTTTATCTATCCCTGATTCTCTAGGCTGTAACTCTCTGTTTTAACCCATACATCATTTCCTATTGAAATCTCTTTTTTCATGGCTCAACTTAGATATTATGTACTCAGTGAAGACTTTCCTGGTCTACATAGTTTTAAGTGATCTCTCTTTTAATTTCTAATATCATTCTTGACCTTTCCCATTTATTCATCATAATATAACTTGTATTATGGTTATATCCTTGTCCTAACCTTTCTTACTAGATTGTAAACTCCTTGAAGGAAAGGGGTTGTCTCTTTTCTTTGTTGTATCCCCCAAAACTAACACTTGCCTTCCTTACACATAATAAGTATTTAGTGAATTTTTGTTAAATATATTCACTCTGTTGGGTACTCCCCTTCTAGATTATTATTTCTCCAAATGTCATAACATGCCAGTCCCTTAACTGGCAGGGACAAAATAATTGGCTTATATATGACTTACTCTATCTGATAAGTTACTATTGTGTATGGTTTGAATGCTCATGAGTAAGTTAAAGAAATTATCAAGTGTAAAATAATCCTCCAGGTATTATAAGATGATAGCAGAATGGAATTGGTTCTTCTTTACAATGACACATTTTGAGCTTTTCCTGTACTCATAAAATGGGAGCTTATGGCAAAAAAGTTATGAGAGAAACATTGCATGGGAAAGAATGTTAGGTATTAGGACACTTGAATAAGAGACTAGGGAGATAATTTATGCTTGTATGATTTAGAAAATTTATAGGTTCTTCCCTATCTAAAGCTCTTCCAAGTCATGTCACTCCATCCTTGACTAATTGAATTAAGCCTTTAGGATTTCCCCAAATGAACTGATGTCATGGGTTTTTTAATCAACAGCATTGTGGAAAGCAAATGACCCCTAGAAAATAAAAATGCAAATTTAAGAATTACATGATCATAGATCTATCTTGTAAATGGAGCTACATGGGTTATAAATTTAAATGATATTTTTGGTGGTTTCCCAAATCAAGATCTTGCTTTTTAGAAATGCAAAGTCTACAAGGGAATTTCTCTAAAGTCTGAATTTGAATTCCTGAGCAAGTTTTTGTAAAAGAATTTTCAGGATGGACAGCTCCTTTTGTTTTTCATTTCTAGAGGCTATTGAAGTAAATTTTGACCTAATTATCAAAACTACATGATAACTTTCCAGTTGGTAGCATTGGGGCATTCCTTAGGAATTTTGTAATCCCACATGGTATAAAGATAGTACCTGAAACACTCACAAGGACTTGGTATACTGACCTTTCAGTAACAAATTTAATTGAGAAATGCCCTCACAGTAAACCGAAGGAATGAAACATTAGCACAGGCAAAATGCCATGAGCAAACTAAACTTCAAAGACTTTCCTGAAACATCATAATAAAGAGTTCCAGAACTGTAAGTTCCTGACCTTTTGATGAATGAAATTTCAGGGAGTATGCAGCTAGCAAAAAGGATGGCTTCATGTGACTCTTTATTGTTGCTGATGCTTTGTTTGGTGAAAGCTCAAAAGGTGCCACTCCCTAATGTAGAAATCAGAGAATGGAATTTTTCTGGAGGTAACACTACACCCTTTGGCAATCTGAAGTAATTTAATTTAGTTGAATTTCCATTCATTATTAGAAAATTGACTGGAAAAATCAAATTATTTTGAAAAGATGGCTTCTAAGTGTGGAAGCGGTCACTGTGAATTAATTTGTATAGTAAATTATAAGGGGCATGTTCTGTGTAGTTGATTTCTTATATGGAATCTTTATTTTCTAGGAAAGAGAGCCCCAAACACCATTCATCAAGGGGAGAAACAAATCTCAAATTAAAAATGGAATGACTGGCTGAGTTTTTCTTCCTTCCCTTTCATTCTTTCCTTCTGTCATTCTTGCCATCAACATGCTGTAGTGAACCACAAATTAAATATGAAGCACTAGATTGTGAACTCCTTAAAGGAAAGGATTGTTGTCTCTTTTCTTTGTTGTATCCCACAAAACTAACACCTGCCTTCCTTACACACAATAAGTATTTAGTGAATTTTTGTTAAATATATTCACTCTGTTGGGTACTCTCCTTCTAGATTATTATTTCTCTGAATGTCATAACATGCCATTCCCTTAACTGGAAGGGACAAAATAATGGGCTTACATATGACTTACCCTATCTGATAAGTTACTGTTTTATATGGTTTGAGTGCTCATGAGTAAGTTAAAGAAATTATCAAGTATAAAATAATCCCCCAAGTGGAAGATTTAAAAAAAAAAAAGGTGAGCAGGGTTCTGAACTGTAGCTATAATGGTATAGCCTGTAGGAACATCTAGTCTTATGCATCATTCATCAGACTCATTAAAAATGTTTTACTGATGCCTTTTGTCTTTATATCATAGTCATTCCCCATCCTCTTCCAGACTGAACCCTACCTTTTGATAAAGAAAAACAATTAATAGGAGCCATTCAGTACAGAAACAGTATCTGATAATGTATACAATGCCTAGTCTTAGTAGTCTTTCTATCATGTGCCACGAGGGAAGAGGGTTAAATAATTTGTTTTTAAATCAAAAGAAAAGCTTTTGTTTAGTGTTTCTGTTAAAGTTACACAAATGATTGGATGTCCTGGGCTTAGTTATATTACCATAAAAATGTTTTTGATGTTGTTTAAAGTTTTGTTGATATCTTTTTTTTAAATCACCCAATACATCTCCCAATGTATCTCTCCCCTTCAATCTCTCCCAAAACAACCCATTATAACAAAGAACAAAAGCAAAAAAATACTTTAGAAAACTAATCTGCACGTTGAAAATCTGATGTAACATGTAGTGTTCCACACGCATAGCCCCCCACCTTGTAAAGAACAAAGGGATGATGTCTTCTCATATTTCTCCTTTGGGACCAAGCTTGGTGTTTATACATTCATAGCAGATAAGGGCCATTTTAATTGTCCCAAACTGGGCTTTTTTTAAACAAGAGAACTTGGAGAATTTTTAGAGGGCTGGAAAGGAAGAATCTTTTGAGGAAAGGCTGAAAGGTTTGGCACTTTTTAGCCTAGAGAAGTCAAAAATGGTGGACACTTCAAAGCCACATTAAGACATCTAGTAAATAAGTTTGTTGGTTTTATTTATTTACTTTTTCATTTTTACATGTATTTATTATCACTCCTTCTCACTGTCTTTCCCTTCCCCCATTGAACAAAAAGGAAAACAAATCAAAGAAATCCCATAAAATTAATATATGTATTCCAGGGAAACAAATTTCTCCATTGGCTATTTCCAAAAAAGGTATGTCTGGTCCTGCATTTTAAGTACATCATGTCTCTGGCAAGAGGTGGGGAATGTATTTCATCTTAAGCTCTCCGGACTCATAGTTTATCTTTACATTGATCAAAAGTCTTTAAGTTGCTTTTCTTTACAAATGCTGACATTGTATAAATTGTTCTCCTAGTTCTGCTCACTTTACTCTGCATCAGTTAACAAAATTTCCTCTGACACTCTCCATTTTATAGTTTCTTATGATATATTCATATTGAGTGGGGATTTTGAAGGAAGCTTGAGAATCTGGAAAATGGCAATGGCAAACATCCTTCTCTAAAATGACAGCCAATCTATAATAGGGCAATGTACTGGAATGGAAGTGGGAACTGGATTCTACACTCAGATTTTCTTTATGAATGTGAAAAAAGTCATTTCACTCTTAATTTATAGGAGGGCATGGATAAGAGTCATGTAGGATGGGAAAATATGTAGATCCATCAAAAAAAACTGGAGAAAAATGGAGTACCTCTGGAAAGATACAGTCTAGGTTATCATTTTTACTGTACCAATAACCATGTTCAGTCTTTAACAAATGCAGGGTCCTGCTCTTTAATTTTTAGTCACTGATACCATCTGAAAGAATGCTTTTTCAATCATACCCCTCAATTTGTACTCTAAACACTCTGAGTGTGTAAACAAACTTTCATCAAGTTCTTCTGTGATTTTAATAAATGATGAGAGGTGTAAAAGGAATAGCAGGGAAGATTTCTACTTAATTGCTGTCACATAATCCAGTAAAAACAGAAACTGGGTGATGGGAATGTAGCATTTTAACTAATTTAGTTTCTGGCTATCCAATTCTTAGCCTTTCTGTAAAACTCTTTGAAAGAAGTGGGAACATAGACATAGAAGAACAGCAGAATCACTGGGGAAGTAACATAAGTCTGATTGGTGAAGCATTGCTTGGATTTTAGAGGTAGAAGCAACCTCAGAAATTATATCCCCATTTACAGATGAGAAAACTGATGTTCAGAAAGGCTAGTTGGCTTTCTCACAATTGCTCATTGGTTGAGCTATTATTCAGAACACTTGATTCACAATCCATCGCCTGTGTCATGTTTATATTCCATATTGTTATAAGGGACCATGGTGCTGTTTTGAATAAATCCATGATGCTTGTTGGTGTTGATACAGAAAACTTGTCACATCATTTGCTAATTTTATGGTCGATATCAAGTAAAATTTTAAATTTTGAAAAAAAAAGAGGAACACAAACATGGCCTTTTGCAGGATTGAGAGTGCTAACATCTCTTGGTTCTTTCATGAGTCATTCCTGACACCTTTAGCAGATCCTTTGTACAGCATTTATGGAAATCCACAGATGTATTAAATCAACATTTGGTTGACTCAGTTGATTGAATTAGTTTTGCTGGACTGTATATATCAATTATGAGGTATTTGATTTTTTTTTCCTTTTTGTTTGGGGGGAGGGCAAGACAGTGGGAATAAGTGAAAATAAATACATGTAAAAATGAATAAGTAAATAAATAAAACTAATAGACCTATTTACTGGATGTTTTAATGTGCCTTTTAATTGGTTGATTTGTAAGCTTCTGGAGCTTAAAAATTAAAAATAGTACCATTGTAGGGAGCTGTCTTACAAGAAACTAATAGCATTATTATTTTCCTGTTGCTTTTGAAACTAATTTTTAAAATGTTTGCACAAAAAAGAAGTAGAAATAAGTTAATGGTTCAGCCTCTAAACAGTGCAGTAGAGAACTCTACAAAATCAATGCAATCTCGTCCCAAACAAAGACTTCCCAGGGCAATTGTACGTGTTAGCTAAGTTGCTGCACAGCCATTTCCACATCACCACCATCTTCATCATTGTCCCTTTAGTCCTCCACCTCACCACTTTGAGCTGATCCATAGATTGTGTGACTTGCTGTTGAGCAGAGGTGCCTGGTTCATATGGCATAGAATTTGATCTAAGCTAGGCACCCTTGATTCTGGCTTTGGGTTTAAGGTTGAGGGGAACTAATAATTTGACTCGTGGCATTGTTTTCTTGTACAATTTTTGTAGTGGGAAAAGCACCGGCTTGAGAGTCAGAAGACCTTGTCCCTTTTGGTAGACCATTTGACCTCAATGGGGCTCAGTTCCTTCATCAGTAAAATGAAGAAATCAAATTAAATCATGAAGAAATCAAATTAAATCATCTCTAAGGTCCTTTCCTATTCCAAAGCATAAGATCCTGTACTGTTCTTGTGCTTGATATTTGGACAAGAATTATGAGGTAAGGAATAAAATTGAATACAACAGCCACTTTTTCTTCTGCTACAGAGACTTAAGGCTACACTGTCACTTGGGGACTGAATTACCCAAATAGAGTATATAACAAAGAGTGTGCTTATGTTGGCAGCTTGCTCTGACCACGCACAAATGGATGCATTGTGGTCTGCTGGAAAAAGTCCTGGCCTAGGAGTCAATGGGTTTGATTATGGTCCCATTTTTACTATTAATTAGTTTATAGTTCTAGAGGAATCAGTTAATCTTTCTGGGCCTTATTTTCTTCATCTCTAAAATTTGGGGAGGTGGTGCTATGAATAAATGGAATAAAATGGAAAAATATATGCCAAAGTACATGGAAAGTCACAAAAGTATCTTACAAATATAAAATATTGTTTGGTATTGTTAGTAAAGGAACCAACTTTGGGTTGGTAGGATAATTTTGACCAGAGTCAGAGTTGGACGCTGGAATAGGAGTCAGGAGACCTGGTTTTTAGTTCCATTGACTGTTTAAATGGTTATGGAAATTTGTTTCACCTCTATAAATGTCGGTTTCCTCATCTGAAAAGTAAGAGGCTTAGAGTTTTTGATTTTTAAGGTGCCTTTCAACTCTAATAGTTCTATGAACCCCCAGAATGCTTCCATTTTGTCCGTTTTTATGGAATGGGATGCAAAAGCATTTGTTAAGCATTTATTAGGTGTCAAGCATTGTGTTAAGCATTGGGAATACAAATAGAAAATTGAGACATTCCTTATTTTCAAAGAGCTCACATTCTAGATGAAGGAGATAATATAAAGAAGAGTTAAGCTTCAGGGAGGCTGGAAAGACCCAGTGGACTTTTAGGGTGTACCAGCAGGATAGATGGCAAGGCCAGCCATCTTTAATTTGCACTATTGGGAAGGTAAGAGCCTGGTGGGATCTTAGTGGGTGATGCTGGGACAGTTAGGGTGAGACTGTATATACAAGAGGGCAGATTTTTCTCCATTTTAAATGGGAGAGTCATGAGGAGGAGATAAAGATGGGATATGATAATCCCAGTTCTGTCTCGTATACTAAGAGGCATATGCTTCATGGAGTATGGAAATGAAGGTTATCTCTAACACGTTCTCTCCCAAATTCTGTCCTCCAAACCTATTCATATTACTAAATATTTATTGAGTGCTTGCTATGTGGTACACACTGTAGGTATGAGTATTTTCAGAGATGATAGTTGAGCCTCCTACCCACATATTAGATAATTAGAATATTTCATCTCCTTGAAGCCCCCCCTTTTTTTTTAAAGAAAAAAGAATTACAGGTGAAGCAAAATTGGAAACAGTATGTTAGTAGTAGTCAAGCTGCCTTTCCTCTCCTTGCCTCTGCCAAAGGATATTCTAGAAATAACAAGTGTAATAACTGCTTACCCAGTGTTGAGTCTCCATTCTCCTCCTCCACAAGCCAAATGGTAACTGAAAAACATGCAACAGAAATAGAATTGGAGAAGAGAGTATAACAAATTCTAAGTTCTGAAGGGAAAGAGGCCACTTAGTTCTGTCCTGCTTATGATGTGCTTACTGAGGGTTACCTAAAATTCCTGGGACTAGGATCATGAATTGAAAATAAGGTCTTCTAAACAAAAAATTTTTAGAAAAAAAGCTCCATAATTATCAATTTGAAGAATTCCAGACCTCCAGTATGGAGGCAGATCCTTATTGTGTGAGCCTCTTGTAATGGAAGTGCTAATTTGGGCAAGATTTATGTCATTATTTTTTCATCATATTTTCAGTTTCTGCTTTTGAATTTCCATTTTTCTTTCTAGTGTGTTAAACTCTCTACTTCCCCCACCCCCATGTATCCCAGCTTCCACTATGATGAAATGAGTTTATTGGCAGAAGCATGTGGCCCCTTTCATGTGCCAAAAAGGTCACAAGTACAAACATCTTAATTCCATAATCTTTGGTGCAGTATACCAGACAGTCAAACAAATCTCTTCCTTTGCAACTTGAAATATTCAATGAGATAGGTGGGGGGCAGAGAAGAGAGAAAAAGGCGAACATTTGGATTCTTTCATAAATATTTTAGGCATAATTGATTGAAGCAAGTTAATCAATTCAATTAAAAAATTGGCCCCCCAGTTCTGATACTTAAAAGGCATTTTTCTTTCCTGAAGCACATATAATTCTGCATGTGTAAAAAAAAAATGGGGTCAGTGATCAAAGTTTGCATTTTTATGTTGCATTTTTGTTTTGAAATATTTTACTAATATTGCCAGCAACAAATGCCTGTAGACTTAACACTTTTCCTTTTAGTTCACATAAATTTTTAAAAATGTTTCTCAGATATTTCTATGACTAAAATAGTTCTAGTTATTTCCTTGCCCTTTTTCTCATCCTGTTCATTCATCAGAATGCCTATTGTTATTAATGACACATGACTTTCTGTTTCATTATGAAGAACTAAGAAGGTCATGGATCTTAACTTCATGCAAAGCAGACATTTCATTTTCTTAATTTACAGGTGGTGAGACCACAGGGGAATCTTAAAACTTGATTCATGATTTGGTATTCAAATAAAAAGAAAAGATCTCCAGAAAATAGTTAAGGGTAACCAATTTAGATGAGGACTAAATTAATCTGCCTTGCAGAATTTGCTGGGTGCACTTATTTTCAAGAATCATTTTCTTTGCCAAGATTCCCTTTCTAAACAAATGGCAATCTGTTTGATATTGGTATCTGTCTCTTGATGTTTAATAAAGTTCTTCGAGGCTAAGCACTTTCATACATGTTTTCTTTGCTCCTATTGTTATCTATATCTGGAAAGCCTTTTGCATTCCTCTAATACCTTTCTCCACTTGCCAAATTCCCATTTCTACTCATTCTTTAAGGTCTAATTCAAATATTGCCTTCCCTTGATTGCCCCAATAGATAATTACCTCTCTTGCTCAGACTTCACAATATACTTCACATCTCCCTAATGCATGTATTATCATGTAAGAGTTTGCAACATATTTATTTGTGTATGTGTCATATCTCCCAGCTACAGTGTACGTTCTATGAGGGGAGAGACTATAATTTATCTAAACTTTGTAGCGTCTCCAAGGCTTAGGATAGTGTTCTATACAACGTAGATAAAAAGTTTGTAATGATGTGCTTTATGTCTTTTCATCCCTGAGAAGAGAAAAAATGCCTGTCCTTATGTTTAATGTGCCTTTTTGTTTGCTTGCTTTTAATGTGTGAGGAGAGCAGAGTAACAAATGTTTTTCTCCCTTTTTCATAAAAGATAAAGAAATCAGATTCTTACATCATTCGGAAGGTTAGATGAAGTTATGTTGTATAAGGAATGTGTTCCTTGGCCTGGACCAACCATATTGTTTTATTTTCCTCAAGGTTTTAAACTGCTTCCCTTGTGAATGAATTGTCAAATAATTCTTTATGGATGAGTGAGTGTAAATCATGAGCAAATTCAGGGGTGAGGAACCTGTGGCCTCGAGGCCACATGTAGCCCTCTAGGTCCTCAAGTCTGGCCCTTTGACTGAATCCCAAAGGGCCAGACTTGAGCGCCTAGAGGGCCACATGTGGCCTCGAGGCCGCAGGTTCCTCACCCCTGGCTCTGTTATTTCTGTATGTTAAGAACTATATAGGAATAAAGAAACAGAATGTGGATTAGGCCCTGTTCTCTAGAAGCATGCAATTTAGAGAGATAAGACTAGTACATGTTAAAATTTAAAAGTTGATACAAGTCTCTATTTTTTCAATATGAATTTATTTTTAGTTTTCAACATTCATTTTCATAAGCTTTTGAGTTTTAAATTTTCTCCCCCTCCCTCTCTACCTCCCTCGCCAAGACAGCATGCAATCTGATATAAGCTCTACATATAAGTTCCTATTAAGCATATTTTGACATTAGTCATGTTGTAAAGAAGAATTAGAACCAATAGGAGGAACCACAAGAAAAAAGAAACAAAAACAAAAAAAAGAGAAGAAAAAAAAGAGCAAACAGTATACTTCAATCTGCAATCAAACTCCGTAGTTCTTTCTCTGGATGTGGACAGCATTTTCCATCATGAGACTTTTGGAGATGTCTTAGATCCTTGCATTTCTGAGAAGAGCTAAGTCTATTGAAGTTAGTCATCACACAATGTGGCTGTTACTGTGTACAATATTCTCCCAGTTCTGCTCATTTCACTCAGCCTCAGTCCACACAAGTCTTTCCAGGTTTTTCTGAAGTCTGCCTGCTCATCATTTCTTTCTTTCTTTTTTTGGGGGGGGCAAGGCAATGGGGGGATAAGTGATTTGCCCAGGGTCACACAGTTAGTAAGTGTCAAGTGTCTGAGGTCAGATTTGAACTCAGGTATTCCTGATTCTAAGGCCAGGGCTTTATCCATTGCGCCACCTAGCTGCCCCCTGCTCATCATTTCTTATAGCACAACAGTATTCCATTACATTCATATACCACAACTTGTTCAGCCATTTCCCAATTGTTGGGCATCCCCTCAATTTCCAAACCTTGGCTACCACGAAAAGAGCTGCTATAAATGTTTTTGTACATGTAGGTCCTTTTCCCATTTATGTGATCTCTTTGGGATACAGCCCTAGAAGTGGTACTGCTGGATCAAAGGGTGAGCACATTTTTACAGTCCTTTGGGTGTAGATACAAGTCTCTCTATTAAAGGAAGGTCTTCAATTATGTGGCATAGATGCTTATAAGAGGTAACAGAGGGAAAAAAATCAAATGGGTTAGAATAATTGGAAAAGGCTTTTTGGAGGAAAGGAAATTTAAGATCATAAGATCATAGAATCTGGAATTGGAAGGGACCTTAGAGACCAACTATTCCTAATGAAATTAGTCTTAAAGAGATTATCAATCAATAAATATTTATTAAGCACGTACTATGTACCAGGCACTGTGCTAAACACTGGAGATACAAAAAGAGGCAAAAGCCAGTCCTTGCTCTCAAGGAACTTACAATCTAATAGGGAGATAATGTACAAACAAATATATACAAAAATGCTATATACAGGATAAATAGGAAATAATTAACAGAGGGAAGGCACTGCAATTAAAAGGGGATGGGGAAAGCTTCCTGTAGAAGGTGGGGTTTTAGTTAGGACATAAAATAAGCCAGAGAGGTCAGTAGTTGGACTTTCGTATGGTCATGTGGTAGAAAGTAGCAAAGCTGTGATTTGAACTCAAATCTCCTGACTGCAAATCTGCTGCAATACCATGCAACCTTCTCTAAAAGTGTGACTTAAGCTTTCTTGAAAGAAGTAGCCCTGAGGAACAGGCAGCTTCTTCATGGAAGAATACAGAAGATTCACAGATATTACCAAGATCAAGGACATCTGTTACTGGCTTTGGGGAGAAGAGATGTGTCATGGTAGGCAACTCCCTGCTGAGGAAGACAGAAGCAGCCATATGTCACCCTGACAGGGATACACATGCAATATGCTATCTTACTTGGGCATGTTATTTGTGATATGACAACCTTCATAAATTTGTCAAACCTAAGGGTTATTGGCTACTACTGGTAATTAATGTATAAATTTAATATCTGAGATTTATAATATTAGCTGAGATTCATAGCACTTCACAAAATGAATTTATATCCATTATTTCATTTGTTTCTCAAAATTGCCCTGTGACATAGGTAGCATAGTAATTTTTATCATTATTTTGTAGGTAAAGAAATTGAGATATGGAGAGATAAGGTGACTTACTTGAGATAACTGGTAAGTGGCAGAGCTAGGATTTAAACCCAGGAGGACTGATGCCAAATCCAGTGTTCTTTTCACTGTATCACAGCCATCAGAAGCTGGAGGAGCCTAGCAAGAAACTCAGGGAACCCTTAGTTGGAAACTCTGAGACTTTCCTCACTCTACCGATAGAAGATAAATGCCTTAGGAGAGAAAGTAGAATATGGAGAATGAACATGGCCTCGGAAAATGAAGTGACAGAGTCTTGCCTGGGGAACAGAATACATTTAATACGACATAGGAAAGCTGGGCCTGGAGACTGGCTTATACATTTAGGAAGACATTAAACTGAAGAAGGAAGGCAAGAGAGAAAAAGTCCCAGATAGAGCTGCCATACAAAATACCGTAATCAGCAGGTGTATGATACTGAAAGAAACATAGCAGAAAAGGTACTCAGTAATTTAGAAGAGACTATGAGTATGAATAGAGACAGGAAAAACAGCAATGGGTTCAGGTGCCTATATAACAATATGCTAATTGTAAGATAAAACAAATTAGAGACCTTAGATTCCTATAACCATATAGGAATCACTCAGAGTTGGTGGTACGTGACTAAAGATTGGCATATGCCAATAAAAGGATATGATGTGTTCTAAAGGAAGGGATTAAGGTTGGCACTATAATGAGGAGACATTTATCAGTGTAAAAATTCAGGACATGAAAAGGATAACATGGTTGATAGCGTTTGGAAGATGACATAAGAAGGAAGAAGAGAAGAAATATAATGATGGGAGAATACTATAGGCTGAACGAGAAGGGATTAAGAATAAGAAAGGGTTAAGGGATAAAAATCAAAAGAAGAAGCCATGGGGCAGTTAGGTGGCACAGTGAATAGAGCACCGGCCCTGAAGTCAGGAGGACCTAAATTCAAATCTGGTCTCAGACCAAACACTTGACACTTACTAGCTGTGTCACCCTGGGCAAGTCACTTAACCTCAATTGCCTAAAAACAAAAACAAAAACAACAAAAAAAGAAGAAGCCAGGTAGGAGTATTCTAGAGGTCACCAGGTAGGAGTATACTAGAGGTCACCAGCCAGAAGAAAGAAATGGATGGGTTTCTGCTGCATATCACAAAGCTAGTGTGAAGGCAAGATAAACTTGTGATGAAATACATAAACTATCTGGAAATATCTGGAGTTTTCTCTCTGATAAACATCTAATTATAAATGATTGACTAGCCTTGCTTATAATTTCATTTTTCAAAAGGCAAGGAAAGCACTTACAGGTACTGCTGTCTTCTAGCTGAGTCCAATCTAAAGGAGCTGACTGGTTAAGTAGAAATAAAAGGAACCTGGGGAGTCAGTGATTATCTTAGAGTTAATGGTAAACAAGGAGAAAAAGGTTGGGTATTATCTAATGTCTCTCCTAGCCTTTAAGAGCATAGGTTTTAAATAGTGCAGAGATAGAATAGGTGAATGCTCCTGCCCCAAGACTCTAAAGGTGAAGTCAGCCCAAGAGAGATGATAGGCTCTTAAGAATCATGGTCTAGTGATGCAGTATCAACTGATTCTGATATGGAAGAAAAAATGGGGACATGTCTAAACAAACTGATGTGGCTGCTCAGGAAGCTCATCAATTAACTCAGATTTTAGAAGGATATGTAAAAGAAATGGAAGCAAGTTCAGGACACTAAGGATCAAGTAAAAAAGTGGCAAAAGCTTGCAAGAATACTGTTAAGAAGATTAAATCCCAATGTGAACTGGGATACATGAAAAATTCTGACAAAAGCTTTTTTAATGTTGGAGACGAGAAGCAAATTCAATTTAGATAAAAAAAATTTATTAAGTCAAAAGCTAGGTATGATTCTTGCACTAAACTATTGGAAAAATAAGAGAAAACATTTATTCAACTCCTACTTTGCTTCTCCATTCTCTACCAATATAAATAATATTCAGAATGAAAATAGAACAAAATTATTTAAGGGAATTTAACCCCAAGAAAAGTGAGGAGATGGCAAGATTACATCTAATTGCCCTAAACTTTATTCTAGGGTATTGAAAACTTGTGGCCATGATTGCTTAACAGCTGCAGGTGATCTGTGGAAAAGTGTGGAGAATGGGAAAGATATGTGGGGACAGAAGCAGCCAAATGTTGACCTAATTTTAAAAGGGGAAGAAGCTGGGTACTTAAAACTCTAGGTCAGTGAGCTTGTCATTGACTTCTGGTAAAGTTCTAGGAAATATTTTTAGAGGAATTATTTGATCTCTTAAAAAGAGGAGTGGGAATCAATAGAGGCCAGTATGGGTTCATTAAGAACAAGTCATGCCAACCTAAAGTAATTTCCTTTTTGTCACAGTTACTTGACTAGTAGTTGGGAAATGTCATGGACGTTGTATGGCAATATTTCATCATGGAATTTGATAAAGTATCTCAAGATAGCCTTGTGTGCAAGGTGAAAAGAAGTAGACTGGATAATAATGTAGTTAGACATGTTCACAAGTGGTTGGCCATTGTTGATCAATGGATAATGATAAACTGGAAGGGGATCTCTAAGGCAGTGGCAAAAGACTCTGCCCTTGTCCTTTAATCACTTCAACATATTTTATCAGTAATTTTTTTTATTAAGTTAAAGATTGTATGTTTATCACATTTTCATAGAATGCTATAGACAGGATTCCTTGTTTGGATGTCTTGGACATGATGACACCTCTGTGACCCCTTCCAGTTCTTAATCTCATGATTTTAAAATTAAATTGAGCATCCATCATGGTCTGATAAAGATAAGATTTAGATAAGGAGTGGAGAAAATGAAGGCATTCTAGTATGAGGATGGGGAACAACATGGGGAAAGGCAATGAGAAAGAATGAGCTTTTTATGTTTGTGGGTCATTGAGAAGAGAGGATTAATTGGAGTGGACTCATTTGTGTCTGGTGACAATAGGAAGCAAAATTGGATAGCCAAAGTGATTCTTGAAAATTATGCAGAGGTGGGGCAGCTAGGTGGTGCAGTGGATAGAGCAAAAGCCCTGGAGTCAGAAGAACCTGAATTCAAATCTGGCCTCAGACCAGACACTTGACACGTACTAGCTGTGTGACCCTGGGCAAGTCACTTAATCCCATTGCCTATCCCCCAAAAAAAATTATGCAGAGGAATTTAGACTTGATGCAATAGAATAGGGAGCCCAATGGTGATTTTAGAGCAAACTATTGAGGTGATGGAAATGGTGTTTAAGAAAGATTAGTCACCAAGGATATGCATGGTAGATTGTGTGTCATATTACAAGTGGCAGTGTCTTGCACATTAGATGCTGTATAAATAATTATTGACGTGAATGGAAGAAAATTTAGTGATGGCTCTTTCAAAGTAATATATAACCTCAAGGAAATGATTTTTTTATTGGCATTATTCATGTACTCTTTTGCAACTTTACCATCCTAATACTATTTGTTTAGACTACTCTTAAAATAAATCTGCATTTCTCAAACACATAGCAACTTTGATAAAGGATGAGGGTAACCTAAAAGTATGACTGAAAGGAGAAAGTCAACCTGACATTAAAAATATGCTCTGATACGCAATTATGTGGCTAACCCACTCACAGGTCATCAAATTTTGAGGACAGTAGAAAAAACAATCTACTATTTAGGTGATAAATTTGTTGTAGTTTTATAGTTCCTGTAGTTTTTAACAGGATCATAGATTATAGATTTAGAGCTAGAAACCACCATCGTGATCATCTAGTTTAGAGGTGTCAACCGTATTATCCAACACTCCCAAGCGTGGCCAGAACCAGGCTAAAATGTAATTTAGAAATAGTTGATAAAGTAAATAAATATAACAAAACACAGGTGATGTTAATAGGTGATTTTCTAAATCATTATGCACCCATAAGGTTCATTATGTATGGTAGCGGCTCCTGGTTCTATTTGAATTTGATGTCACTAATCTAGTCAAATCCCCTAATTTTGTAGATAAGAAAACTGAGATTCCACTGAGAAAATAAGTTGCTTGCTAACTTCATATAGGTAGCAATTAGATCCTCTCATTTCAAATGGTATGATCCTTTCTCTATGTGTTTGTATTATTCTCTTGGTCAGCTTGTTTAGCATTCCATATAATTTCTTCCACTCATCTTTTTGTTCTGGAGTTGTTGTTCATTAGTTTCAGACTCTTTGTGATCTCATTTGGGATTTTCTTGGCAAAGATACTGGAGTGGTTTGCCATTTCCTTCTCCAGCCCATTTTACAGATGAGGAAACTGAGGCAAACTGGGTGAAGTGAGTTGTGCAGGGTCATACAGCTAGTAAGTATCTGAGTCCAGATTTGAACTCAGGCTTTTCTGAATCTAGGCCCAGGGCTCTATTCACCACACCACCTAGCTGTCTGGGGACAGTTTCACTATCCATGAAGCCGCTGCCCACACAAAGGGAAATTATCCAGAGAGATTTTATCTGGTGAAAGTTATGAAATCTCCTCAGCTCAGCAATCCTTAGTAACATCATCTTTAATAATTGATTCCTTCCAGATTTGTGAATGGGGATGGGGAACTGGCATGGAGATAGAATAACCTGCCTTTTCCTCTCTTGGTCAGGGCAGGAGTGGTCAATCAATCAAGAAATTAACATGTATCATTATTTATAGTTCCCCTGCCTCTTACTTTGAAAGGGTAGCTTTCTGTTGATTAATGAGGCTTTGTCGTTCCTAGTAAGTCTGCCCATGTCAACCTCCTCTTTCCCAATCCAAGAACTCCAATCACCCCCTATCATCTCTAGGATGAATTGTAAAGTCCTTTGTTCAAAGGGCTTTGTTAAAAGCTCTTCATAACCTACCCCTCCTTTTTCACTCTTCTTATGCCATATACTCTCTGCCCCCATGTACTCTGTGATCCACTGACTCCGCCCACCTTGCTGGGAGAAACTCCATTTCTGAACTCCTGTTATTTTCACTGGCTTTCTCTAGTGGTTTGCTGAAGCCTCTGGGAATTGTTAAATTTTATTACATGCCAGGCACTATGCTCAGTGTTTTTACAAATAAAGTTCTCCCTCTATATTTGAGGGTTTTACATTTGTAGTTTTGGTTATTTATGGGTTGGCCATCGATAGTTAAATGGGATTTTTGGAGATTTGCAATATATTGTGGAAAATTGCAGATGACATGTGTATGTAAAGAAAACAAAAAAATAGTAAGTTGTAAATGCATAAATACTGTATATTATTAATCTTTTTATCATTTACCTGGTTTCACTGGTACTATAGTGAGCTCCCTATAAGGAAACTCCCTCTACTAATGCTGACTAGTACCTGCTCCACAGTTTTTGGTGCTTGGGGTCCTGAGAAGTGAAGTAACTTGCCCAATGTCATGTGCTCAGTAGGTGTCAGAGATAAGACTTGAAACCAAATCTTCTAGCTTCCTATGGCGGTTCTCCATCCACTGTGCTATGCTGCCTCTCTTTCTCACATTGCAAATGGAAAAGGCTAGGCCACCAACTCAAGGTCCCATTCCAAAATAATGACACAACAGTGGCTTTCAACAGGGAGACCAGAAGCCCTCCTCCTGCAGGGCTATTTAGTTTTCCTTAGTAAACACATTTCCAACCCCAAGGCTGGATCTACTTCAAACAGGAAATTTTACATTAACATCTCTCTTGATAATGGGGTTAGCCGCGAAGAGTCGCATCGATTTAAACAGTCTTGGTGACAGGAATGGAAAGCACATTTGCTGCCAATACAATTCTGTGCAGCTAGACTGGCAGACCTTATAGTGGATTCCATATATCTTGAGCGACTTTACTAGTTTGCGCTTAATTTTAAGTAACTGAGTTTTCAATAGGAATACTAGTGGGAGTTGTTGAGTTTTTAAAGGAATAGCTACAGACTGTATCTAAATGAGGGGCTCTCTGGTGGCAGAAGCAGAATTTGTTGTGATGTATTTACATGTGTGCACTTGACAGAATCATATCATACATTGTACCTCTGATGGACAAGCTGTAAAGTATAAGCTAAAAATGTACAAAACAAATATTTTAAAAAAACACATTGATTTAAAATGCTGCACATGTACACTCGTTTGATTCTGGGACAGATTCCCACTTCTTTGTAGCCCTAAAAGTGGAATACAGGAAGTTATAGCAAAGTCGGAAACTCCATAAGTGTAATACAGAGAAACACATACACAGACAAGGGCTGAAAATGAAATAAATCAAAACCTGGTGTAAAGAAAATTTACTCTTTTTAATTTTTTTGTGGTAAAATGATGATGTATACAAAGCACTTTTCAAACCTTAAATCATCACATAAGTGTTATCTATTATTGTTAAAATTATAAAATAAGGCCTCTTTTATAGTGGTATTTCATGCAAGGGTACTCAATTTATCCAAGTTGAATGATATCAAATATATCTCAAAATTTCCAATTTGGAAGTAATTGCAATTTGGAACCATATCTCAATGTGAGAATCTAGACACATGTGGAAATGTTTAGTAAATTAAATATATATCAAAGAAGTATCAAATTATAGTCTGTAGGATAGATATTGATGTATCCTAATGTTCCAATGCTATTTCTTTCAAAGGACAGAATAAATCAAGTTTAATCTTGTTGACATGACTGTGCAGGCAGTTTTCAGAACTGTTGCATATTAACTATAGATAATATCATCCTAATTTTCCTCTTTGATAAAAATAGTATGAAACTTCATTGACAAAAGCAATGTGGTTGGAGATTATGTGTTCCAACAGTATGTTAGAAGTTCTTTTCACTTTCCCCAAAGAGGAAAAGCAAAAGTTTCACTTTCTTTGTTTTCTTTTCTGACAGGCTGCACATCCTTTTATCTAAGTGATTAAGAGAAGTGCTGTAATTGTCAGTTTGAAATACCAGCTACATGTTTGACTGCCTTCATTCTCCCCAATGGCTGCAGGAAGCTCTTGCACTAGCATTTTTTTTCTTAGACTTCTGCTTTCTAAGTGGGCAGAAAGGATAGTCATTTCATTTAAGCTGGAGAAAGCAGTTTCCAGCTTGCTGCCACCCTATCCTACTTTCTTCTTTGGTATTCACCCAAGGAGTAGGAATCACGCCACAAGCCAGTCATTTAGCTTTTACTAGTATGGAGATCTGTGAATAGACCAGTGCTTGTAACCATCAAGGAATATATCTTCTCCTTAATAAATAAAAGATACATTGAATTTCGCACATCATGTATTGGATTATTAGTTGGTGACAGAACTGATGTTTTGGGGTTATTATACTGTCTTCAACCCTTATCTTATTCTCTCTCTTGAAGGATGCTTGATCTGAAATGGAACTTCTTTCCACCTCCTTCCCCCTCTCCCAAGAAATGTGTAACTTCTGGTTCAGTATATTAAGGGGAAGCACAGAGGTATACCTCAAGTAAGTGTTTAGGCAACATGGCATAGTAGATAGAAAGCTGACCTCACAGTCAGGAAATCTTGTATTCAAATACCACCTCTGACAAATGTGATGCTCCTCCCCTAAAATAGTTTTTAGGTGACCTGAATTATAGAATCTTAAAATTGTACATGTTGAAAGGAACTTAGAGATCATCTAGCCCAGAGGTGTCAAATGCACAGCACTGGACTGCAGGCAGCCAACAAGACTCCCAGGTGTACACTGGACCAGATTAAAATGTCATTGGGAAATACTTAACAAATGTCTTGGGGGAAATTTAACCAGTAAATAAAAGGCCATTTCTCTGACCATCATGTCATTTATTAATAAGGGCATGCTCTGTTAATAAAAGACAGGTCAATGGTATGCCTCCATTTGTGCCAAAGACCTGTAAGGAGAGCTGGAGAAGTTTTTTATACTTAAATGTGTCTTCCTTCTGATTGGTCTGATTGGTCTCACTGGGACCTCCCCTTGTAATCCCAATTGGTGGACATTTTAATGAGAAGATAGGCTGAATTCTCAGCTCCCCTTTATTACTTCATCTTTGGGAGGGGGAAAGGCAGCTCCCTCAGATGTGGTCAGTCATACCCCTCTCTGACTCCTAAGGCATCCAAGTTGCTTGCAATCTTAAGGGAAAAAACCTAAACCATCTCAATCAGGTTTTCACTGTCTTGTTCTGCCATTTGTAGATTAGGTCACCCCAAACTTTAATGAGGAGAGCAAGGACAAAGCTCATGCTCGCTGGGGGGAGGATCTAACTCAAACTGGGTCCTGTTTATAGAATAAACAGAAGTGAGGCTCTCATTTGGGTGGGGCTCAGCCCAAACTTTTGGGCAGCTAGTGGTGCTGTGGATAGAGCACCAAGCTTGAAATCAGCAAGATTCATCTTTGTGAGTTCAAATCTTTCAGACACTTACTAGTTGTATGACCCTGGTCACAACTAGTGTCTTTGCCAAGAAAACCCCAAATGGAGTCCAACAGGACTGGGGGGGGAAAAAGACTGAACAACAACAACCCAAACTAGTTAAAGATCACATGCCTTGGGGGCTAGGAGTGATCACATTACTGTGGTACATCTTTCAGAGACTGCCTGGCCTTTTCAGGAGTGGGATCTGGACAAAAATAGGAGGAAAAAAGATGGATCACAAATTAATAATTGGTTATTACTATAACAGTATAATATTAATTTTGCTTACAAAATAAATAAAATACAATAAAATATAGATAATATTACATTTTAAAATGAAGTCAATATGTGGCTTGCAGGGATCCTTATGTATGGATTGTTGGCCCCTGTTTCTATTTGAGTCTATTTAGCCTGCCCATGCACATTTAAAAGATGAGGAACCTGAAACTGAGAGAGGTTAAGGTAGCTTCCCCAGGTCATATAGCTACATATAGGCAGAGCCAAAACTAAAATCCAGAAGTCCTGACTCCAAGTTCAAAGTTCTGCCTAAGACATCTGACACTATTTGGAGGGCTCAGAGGCAAGGACCTCTTAACCTGGGGAGCAATAGGAAGGCTGTTTTGTTGCAGGTAGTATTTGCCATTGTTGAGATACTTGTTGCATAAATTTGCAGCATCCATCTTGAAGTGGAGGAAGACCTGGTCTGTGTATCTTTCTGACATCAAAACCTGGTACAAGCAGCAAATAAGTGGTGGTGGTGGTGGTGGTGGTGGTGGTGGTGGTGGAGATTGTTGCTTGATAACTGTTGTCCCTCCTGCTCTGATTTATCTACCACCCAATCAAGACATTTGACAGGACCCCTACAATACACCTTAGCTTTCATCTTTGTTTGCTTTATCCTGGTCGTCTTATCTTGGGCCACCTTCACCTAAACCCCAAAATCTCCTTTCCTATAGACTTGAATTACCTTGTTTGTAGACTGATGGTATTCATGGAAATATTGAATCTCTGAGCTGGAACTTCAGAGTTGGCAAATCTTCTAGAAAAACCTCCTAACCTGTTGAATTCCTACCTAGCATTTAATGCCCCTAACTCTATTACGGTCAGTAATGACCTTCTCTAGACCCTCATATATCACATTGAATTCTCTAATGCGCTTATCATGTGGTGTTGTGTAATATAGATATCTACATTTCTATCTTCTCTGCTCTTAGATCGTGAGCTCTATGATGAAAGGGACAATGTGATATAAACCCCTATGTCCTTCTGTTACCTGTAGGATGAAAGAAAAACTACCCCGTTTGGCCTTCAAAGCTTTTAACAACCTGGTCCCATTCCACTGTCATGAGGCATGTTTAACACATATGGGCTCTAGAGCTATTCTCTCAACCCTACTTTTGCATTGACAGGTTGAATTCCCAGAGCTTGGCTACTACATCTCTCCTAGGGACTCTAGGGGTAGGCTTGAGGGGTTATGGGTATGTCTTTTTCTAGTACTGTAGCTCACAAGCCCCCCTCTATTGTATTCCCTCAATATCACCTCCTAGTTACTGTCTCCCCAATATAAGTTACTAGTTAGTACCTCCCAGCGTCATTCAACCAAATGACAAATTGGCTTCTAAAAAGGGTAATGTAAAAATGGAATTTTAAATTTAATTAATTAAATTTAATTTACAATTGGAAAATGAAGATTTTCACCTGAGGGGGCTTGGGTAGGAGTAGTCATGGAACATTTGAGGAGGGATAAAAAGGTTTGGAAGAACCACTGTAATGAGTGGGATAGGGAGTTTCCTGTCTGATAATGTCTAGTTTTCTCCTTCTCTATTGAAACTCTAAGATAGAATTTTCATTTCCTTCTAAGATTCCCATCAATTTTACTTTGGCAGTCAATTCTTTCTTGTCAGAATCAGGTCCAGAATAGCAATTCCTGCCACCATTTCCTCCCATCTTTTGAAAAATGAAATTATCATTAAGGCAAATAAAAAATTAATCAGATTATCTGTTTTTAGCAGAGAGAGCTTCATTATATGCACTGATAGCCAAAGTTCCATGTCATTGTTATATTCCACCTCTGTGTCAGGTTCCAGATCTGTTTCTAGAACTCACAATCCATCTCTCTCCTCTTTCTGTCTAGTTTAAATGTTCTATATTGCTACCACAATATCACTTGTATATCTCCCTTCATTGATTTTCACCTTGGTGCTCACTACAATGCTTCTCCCTCTGGTTTGTGGATTTCCTCATATTTTCTTCATATGCATTGCTACTCCATTTATCTAATCTTTTCCTTTTGCATAAATTACATCCTTCCATAGCCATATTCCGTGAGTCATTCATCCTGCCATATCTATGAGGTAAAATCAATCATCTTATGTTAAATGTTAAAAATGTCAAATATGTTAAAAATCAACATATTTATTACCTATACTCTGAGCATTGTTTTAAATGATACCTTAACTTTAAGTCCTATAACTGCCCTCTTCTTGAATAATGTCTCCTGTGAATTACTAGTATGTTCTACTAAAAATCTTCTTCCTATTTTGGACCTACTGCTTTATGTGGTATCTCTATTTATCAGCTTTGTATATGTTTATATTTATTAACTTTATATTTATGCTTTACATATATATGTATATATATTCAGCAATTGATGTCATGATTTGTACTTAAATCACTGCAGTGCCTGGTACATAGTAGATAGCTAGGTGATGTGGTAAATAAAATATTAGACTTGGAGTCAGGAAGACCTGAGTTCAAATTTAGCTTTTGATACTTACTGCTGTGTGACCTCTTAGCTTCTGATTGTCTCAGTTTCCTCACCTATAAAATGGAGATTATTAGCATTTATCTTCAAGGGTTGCTGTGAAGATAAAATGAGAAAATATTTCCAAGTTCTTTTCAAAGTTTAAAGCACTATATAAATACTAGCTATTATTATCAGGTGTTGAAGAAAAACTTTTTAGCGGATTGTTGATTAATCTATATGGCTTGTCTGATGCAAATGAATAGTTTTCTACCTTCCTGTCTGCATTGGCTGAATAAAAGTAGATTTGAAACATGCTCCATATTTATCACATGTATTATATGATCATATATTATGTTAAATTATGATTTATAATATTAAATTAGTCTGTATGTCCAATGGAAATAATTCTACCCAGGCGTTTGCTCGCATATACTTAGTAAGGATATTTTTACCAAGGATAATTGAACTGGGTCAACAAATATGCAAACCACAATGTTTGAAAGAATGGACTTGGGGGTTGCCACAGCCACCATAAAAGCTATAACTGAGTTCCACAGCAACCTAATGGGGCCATTCATTCATCGATCATTGGTTTATGTGATGTCTGATCTTGATAACTGATCAATATGAAGTTGGTTGTACCTCCAGAGGCAGACAAGCTGGAACTCTTCAACTAAAGACCATCTGAAAGAAAGAGATGATCAGAGCAGATGCAAAATGATTCATTTTATGGTGCTGAGAAACAGAAGTTAAGTGATTTGCCCCAGGGTCTCACAGCTAGTAAGTGTCTAAGGTTGGATTTGGACTCAGGCAAATGAGTCTTCCTGACTCTGGGCCCAGCATTGTATCCATTTTGCCATCTAACTGCCCCAACTTGATACTTATTCGAATTCTGTGGGGTCTTTTTATTTGTAGGGGTAAATTGGTTTAGATAGTCTAAAAAACATTCTTTAAGTGATTTCTTGAGATACAGTGATTAGATTTTCTCTTTTGATGTTTTCTGGGACTATGGTAATTATGAAGTTTCCTTATTTTGATTTTTTTGGTCCAAATCTGTCAGTTCTATTCTTTAATGCTTTCAATTATTTTTATTTAAAAATTATCCATGTCAACTGTTATATTCAGTTCTTTGCTCTACTGTACAAATCTTGCTTTTGGCTGCATCCATTGAAAATGTCAAGTTGTTATTTCCTATATTGATACATTTTCTCAATACCTCCTCCCAAATTTCTTAGGTTCTTTCTGTTAATTTCTCTCCTAATTTTTAAAAACCAAATTTGACTCTTTTAATTCCTCAAGTTTGTCAGTATTGCCTTAAGAATATCTCTTGGGATTGTTTATGTTGTGCCTGATGCAATTTGTGATTTCACTATGTATTTTTATGGAAATTTTCCTTTTATTTTTTTCTTACCCCCCCACACTAAATTATAACTTTTCTTTGGTTTGCTTATTGTCTTCAAGTTAATTTTAATTTTCTTGCAAATATTTCTAGCAATTTTATTTTTCATATTTCTATTTTTCTTTTTTGAGGTAAACATGAGAAGCCTGAATACTTTTTGACCTGTCACTGTGCTAACCTGAAGTTTCGACACATAAACTTGTTTTTAGGTGGCTTTGGTGACTTAAAAAATGTCTATTACATGGGCCTAAGCCAACTAGCCGGCTAGTTCTGGATGGTAGTCTCTGACTGGTACTGCATCATGGAGCATAAGTGCAAGAAAAAAACTGAGGATGGAATGTAACAGGTGTAAAAAGATATGCATTGGGTAGTTGAGCCATTGGTGGAATGAAGAGTAAATTTTAAGAGGGCAGTGAGTAGAACTGATATTTTGAAAAGGGAAACCAATTGGGTACCAGGGTTGGAAGTAATGTTGGAGGAGATCACATTGCAAGAATTTTTGCCTATGCTAGGTGCTTTGACATACAGAAGGAAACAAGTTTTTATTAAATGCCTACTATGTGCCAGGCATGTTGTTAAGTGCTTTACAAATAATTTTATTTGATTTTCACAACAACTCTGCAAGTAGGCACTATTATTATTACCTCCATTTTACAGTTGAGGAAACTGAGGAAGACAGAAGTTAAGTGACTTGCCCAGTGTCACACAGCTTATTTGAACTCAGGTGTTCTTGACTTCAGGAGCAGAGCTTCATCCACTGTGCCACACAGAAAGGAGTCTTCTTGAATAAAGTATTCATGGTATTCATGACCGTTAGTATGACTACTATTTGTATCATTACTGCTATTTGTATAGCACTTTAATATTTGCCAACCATTCTAATGCATTAATTTACTTAAGCATCAAAAGCACTGTGAGTTAGGTTCTAATGGTATCATTATTCTTATTTTATAGATGAAGAAACTGATTCTTGGAGAGGACAACTGACTTGCCCATAGATAATGAGGCCTCTGGGAACTAAATCATACAGGGAATAGTAAAACCATAGGGGGAAATTTTTTTCTATTAGACCTAAAAGGAATTGTCAGAATAAGCTCTTTTGAAGGGATTTTTAGTTGTAGTAGGTTGCTTGTGGAACCAAATTGGCTGGGGCCTTGTTATATAATGAAATAGCACCCCAGGGAAAGATAATGATATTTAAGTTAAAGAAAATTCTCTGTTGTGTTATTGTAATCACATTACTTAGATACTTAGATCAATGGATGGTTTGGGCCTTCCCTCAATCGTCTCCAATTTCTCTATGCATAAAGTTTCCGTGGCCAAAATAATTAATTGTCTAGTAACCAGTCCTCTGGGAATGAGCCTCTCTGTTCCTACCTGTGCCAGCTCTCAGATGATGAATACTAGTTCCACTGGTGGATTTACAGTTTCCATTTTAGTATAATCTGTCAGAGTTTTCCATCCATCACAACTTGGTCTATACAACCCAAGGGTCATGTCCACCTCACTAAGAGATGTCAGAGTAAGACTTCAATGGAAGCACAACCATATTTTCTAGGGGATGACTTGAGCTACACCTGAAGAGATTGCTATCCTCAGTGCCCTTAAAAATGAAATGTCTCTCTAGAACAAGAATTTTTATTACGTTGCTGTCTGGCATAAACAATAACACAAGTTAATTACTGAACTTACTTGAAGGCTTTCTGGTGCCAAGGAGCTGTAGTGTCTATTCTCTGGCTTTGAAGAATGATCTCCCATGAGTTCTTGGTTTAATTATATTTGATTTATTTTTATTCCACTTGGAGGGAATAAGTGTTACTCTCTTAGGTATTTGAATTATTACAAAGAAAATGTGTTTCAATTAATAACCTACAAACTTTTTTTTGTAACATTAAAATTTTTTTCTGGAATCATTGTTTCTGTATTAATGTTGGTTGAAAAATAATCATAAGGGTGGAGCCCATATGAATCATTAAAATGAGGTTTGATGATGGGTAATTTTTTCCATTTATTTTCACTTGGCTATGATTCAGATTTATTCCAAATTATTCCTATTCTATTTTGTTTTGCTGTGTTCTCATAAATGAAGACAGTTTTGTCTGAATTCTACTTTAAAATAAAAGTAAATGCTACTTATTTCTATGAAATCTATTTTAAAATAGAAGCAAATCCTACTGTTTTACATATTTCAGGAGAAAAACATTATATATTTTTGTTCTGTACTTTTCAGACAATAGAAATAATGATGGGATGCAAACCACAAAGTATCTGAAACACGGGCACCATAATGGTAAATTTATGACTACTCATTTACAGTACAAACATTCATTTTCTTCTCCTGTTACTATTCATATGAAAAACAGAATATAGTGCCAGGGAAGTTGTCTTCTATTTGGTCATGAGTCTTCATGACCAAATCAATTTAATTTCTGTGGCACTCCAGTTTGCTGCCAGTTCCTTACTAACTGTGTGACCTTGGGTGAACATGTCAGCTTCCTTATGTGTAAAATGAAAGGTTGGAGAAGATGACTTTGAAGGTCTTTCCTGGCTCCAAATCTAAGATTCTCAGTGTAAGGGTCGAAGTTGATTGAGGAAATCAGTCAAGTTATCCCATCCCATTTAAAGTAAATGATAAAATGCTCAATCACATGCTTTGGTTTGAGGTTAAAAAAAAAAGGCCTTAATTAAATGTGGAGTGGCCTGTGCTCAGAAAGTCTGTTCAGATTGGCTAAGGAATCTTAGTAGGGTCCTGTGAAGCCTGTATTAAGTCAGGAGCTAATTCAGAACCAGAGAGTTTCCAGCAGTCGGAAAGGAGAGAGTATTCCAGATGAACCTTTGAGAAATGATTGAGAGGAGGGGCAGGTAGAAGCAAAGTTTTGGTCACTTCCTTGACCACCTCATTGATTGGAGCATGACCTTGTGAATTGCATTTTGGAGGCGTTCCTTGGGGCATTATTGAATAAGCTGATAGTAGTGTCTGCATTGGAAGGGAAGAATAGTTCTGTCGGAAATTCACAGGTCTACAAAGAGCGCAGCAGAAAAGCTATACAATATATAAGGGGAACACCTTGAAAATTCTGGCAAAAGGACTTTGTCGTGTTGCCCTTTTGCCAAATTTACTTTCTAAGCTTGAATCCACTTTCCCCTGGACTATGTTTGTACCATTAGGAGAGTGTCTTGTGGAGGGAATGTTTATATGAACTGTACTATCTATGCCACTTTAGTAAATATCCCCTTCTAAAAGCTACTTAAGTCTGGCTGATTGATATTAACTACTAAAATTGGGGAGAACATAAAGCAATAGGGACTCAAATTAATAAAAAACAAAAGATAATTCCTCCCATTTTCTCAGGACTAGTCCTACGAAGTAGTAGCTACATTCAGTATACACTACTCATTAGGAGAGTGAATTGAGATTGCCTCAGAACATGTACTACATTAGAATCTTAGATTTGGAAAGGACCTTGTGGTCAAATTGTTAAGCTCCTTCTATTTGACACTTATACAAAGAAAACTGCTGCTTTGACAAAATAATTCCCATATATTTTTATATATCTCTTGGAATTAATAAGCATAGAAGACGATCAATTTTAATAATATATTTTGTTGCTAGTTGTAGGGAGAAATGCTTAGCTAGAGATTCAATTTGCTATTGTAGGTTATAGTTTGCTCTTTTTAACATATATTAGATCTTCATCTGGCTGACGTGCCAAGTCTCTTTAATTTGTGCTGCCCCATTTAAGGAGTGGTTGGCCAGTATAGACATCATTTGCTGTTGGGCAGATAGATGGTTGTTTCCAGAGAAACTACTCCTAGACAGGCTCTTGGCAACTTATTTAGCATGGATAGCTCTCCTCAGCAATTTTAGCTACAAAGACACATATAAAAAGTTTTATTAAGTGCTTATCACATTAAAGATATTTCTAGGATCTAACATTGAGGAGGGAGCTATAATTTACTCCTAGAAACAGTTTTTGAGACTGTCTCTAAGTAGCTGTGTGACATTGGGTAAGTGAATTAATTTTTCTTGACCTCAGTTTCTTCATCTGCAAAATAGAGGTGCTAGATAATTCTGAGCTGTGATTTGAACCAATAATTCTGTAAAGCAAATTGGAATTATGCTCCCCAAATGACTAGGCCTTCCCTCTGACCCAGCGATACTACTGCTAGTCCCATACCTCAAGGAGATCAAAGAAAGAAGAAAAGGTCATATATGTATAAACATATTGATCCAGCTGTTTTATGGTAGCAAAAACCTGGAAACTATAAGAGGGTGCTTGCCAATTAAGGAATAGCTGATTTTGGTATATGAATATACTGGAATGCTATGTACTATGAGAAAGGGAGAAAAAAGATGTTTTTAGAGAGACTCTGGAAGATGTATGTAAACTGATGCAAAGTTAATTGAATAGAAGAAAAAGAACACTTTATACTGTAATGTCAATATTGAAAAAACAAACAATTCTGAAGTACTTAGGCACCCTAAGCAAACAAATGATCTATCATGATTCTGGAGGATTGATAAAGAAGAACACTGATCACCTCATGATAAAGAGATGGTATACTAAAACGCAGAATAAGAAGTTCATTTTTGGACCTGGTTAACATGTGAATTTTTTTGTTTTATTATGTTTATATGATACAGGAGTCTTTCTTCCCTCCTTCCCTCCCTTCCTCCTTTCCTTTATCCTTCCTTCCCTTTCTCCTTTCCTTTCTTCTTTTTTTCCTTCTTTCTTCCTTCCCTCTCTCCCTCCCTCCTTCCTTTCCTCTCTTCTTTCCTTCCTCCCTTCCTTCCTTCTGTCCTTCCTGGAGGGATACTGGCATGGGAAGGAGAAAAAAAATAAATGCTTGATAATTGAAAAAAAATAGAAATTTATTCTTAAAATGAAAATACAATACTATGTACTTACTATGTGGTAAATGTCCAATGAATGATATGAATATTAAATATTATAAAATTTCATTTTGGATTAGGGAATTGTTCCTATTTCCTTCCCAATAGTCATGTAACTCCTACACACACAGGACTCCCTTGGAGGTAATTAACTCTGTGGTCATAAGGGTAGGGATGATAATTTATTTTAAAGTTTAATAAACATTACACTAACATCCTCACATCTACATTCTTCCAACATAAATATATACAGTTGTTTCTGTTTTTCCTTGAAGCATGATTCATGTCTAGGAGGAAAAAATCACCAGAAGTAAAAAAACACAACCAAGACTCTTCCAAACTTTCAATTATTTTCAAAATTCACTCTCAAGACTAAGGAACAGAAGGTCTGTTGTAACATCTGTTGCTGTAGGTATTTTTATCGATTGTTAAACAGAATAAATATTGACTGATTAAACAGAAGCAACACTAATATATTTTAGGCCATTTTATTCCTTACTCATATTCTTTCTCTTGGATAGATTTCCAAAAATGACTCCTTTTTGCAGGTGTGAAAAGTGGAAAAAAAATTAGTTGTGGGACCAACTAGCAATAGAACCGTGCAAATATCATGATGCACTTATTTCCGAGAGTCTACTCATGACCCACTAACTAGTGTTGTGATGTGGGTCTATTTCCTCTTTTCATAAAATGAAGGAATTGGATTAGTTTATTTCTAAGGTCTCTCCTAGTTCTGATGGTCTATGATGTATTTTGATAATAGAGTACTACTTTAATCCTTGTAATTTTACTAAGATGGCTACTCCTTCCACTGACTAATCACCTAATAGAGATCTTCATAGTTTCTGTGGCCAAATACATCATCACCTGGTGTCCAACCATGTAATCATAAGCTTCTTTGCTAATATAACACTTATATAATAAGTGTCCAAGCCTGTTGCTATGGCAATATTTAAAACCTTTCTGGCTTGACTGGACCAATCAGAGCTTTTGTTTTACTGGCATAGCCTTTGGGATGCAGGGTGACCTCTGTAGTGTGATGCGGCATCGTAGTAGGTTTTTAATGCAGAGGAGATATGAGTAGAGAGCAGGAAAGATTGTTGGATCAATCTACCTATAGTCGGAGAAAGGAGATGATGGAATAAAGATTATATGCAAGGGGTTGAAAGGTAACTTCTTCATCAGAGACTGGAGTAAAAGAGGAGAGAATGGCAGAGAGAATGATGTTGGTGGGGTTAAGAGATGTAGAGAAAAAGGAGAAGAAGGAGCTCATAGTGGAGAACTTTCTCAATAAAGTATAAGGTAAGATCTTTTACTAAGAAGGTGAGGTTTGTGATGATTTTGAAGCCTTGAGAAGAGAAAGTTGGAAACAGTTGCAGAGAGTAGTGCCACAGGGAGTCAGTCAGGGAGGAGTAAAAGGATTGCTGTATATATAGGAGAACTCAATTTTGACTGGGTCATAACTGGATAAATTAGTAGTGGACATAGCACAGTTATGTGACTTCCTCCAGAAGCATTGAGTAGCACATGAGTAGGAGGAGAGAAAGCAGATGGTGTATGTGTAATCTAAGGATGGAGTTTCGAAAGGAAAGGGTAGTGATAGGAAAATTTTTAAAAACTGATGATGATCTTGACCTTTGCTGGAAATAGACACCAATCTGTGTGCACATAGCCATATGCTGAAGTGATTCTTGTCACCTGGCATTTATTCGCTATTAGTCTATTTCATTGTTTTTTTATGTTGTTTGCTATTCACCAAGTCTAGAATCTTTCAACTCTTTCCCAAGAGACTATTATAATGATATGTGTTTGATATCCTCCCCAACATCTTCTTAATCCTATATTCACCATATTCTTCATAGTCACATTGAACTCACCAGGTGTAAGGAATACAGTAGCCTTCCTAAACTGCTAAATGAAGAAATACTGGGGGAGCTCAAAACCTGATCAGGGAGCTGGGTCACTGTCAGAATAAGACGAGCAGCCACAGCCCAGAGCCCCTTTTCTCACTAGCTAACAAAGAGTTTGAATATCAGTTTACCTCTATTTCCTCAGGAGTCTTCTTCCCTCCTTTCTCTCATATGAGTCAGTACTAGTTCTTAGGTACGAGTTCCTTGTTCTTCCTCTCAATATTTGGTCCTGCTAGACCCAGATAAGAACCCTAAAACTAGAACCCTAGACTTCACTAATTTGGGAGAGACTATCCCATGTCTTTTGAGGTCCTACCAGACTGCTCCATTCCCATGAGGGCCCCAGGGGGTACTCATTCCACCTAGCAGCCCAGCAAACCTGTTTCTAGCATTCTCTCTGACTTCTTAATTTTGTGAGCATCTCCCTTCAATAAAACTGGCTTGCTTTACTCCATGTTTCCTTGCACTGGGCTCTTGGTATTATGAACCTCACTGAGTTTGTAGGAAGACACCAAATCATCAGATATCAAAATATATGTTAACTTGGTTTGAAAGGTCTTGTGAAATTATTTTGTAGATAGATCTATAATCTATAAGTATTTGTAATCTATAAGTATTTTGATGGTAGTCTTTTACTTATCATGGAGCACTGTAAGGTGAAATAACTTTGTTTTTCATTGTTTTGGGTTACATGAGGAAGCCCATTCTGCTATTTCCTTTTTTGCTTCTCTCTCTGAGAACTGGTAAACTTCCATTCACCTGTAACTTCCTTAAAATATTTGCTATTTTTATTTATGGTGATTTAAAATTGTTATTTTATTTATAGTGATATTAATGCAGTTCATTTTCTCCTTAACATATAAATTAGTTGGTCTCTGGACAGGGAGTTAACATTTATGGGACCAGCAATTAAATTAACATTTATAGGTAGGTTGTGTAAACTCAATATCATTTTAGTTTCCTTTGCCCTCTTTCCTGTTGTTCTGCCAGTCTCCCTGTGGAAGTAAAAGGAATCCACACAGAACCAAAGCCCATTTTACATTTTTCTGTGTTTAATCAAAGAACTTTTCATCTAGAGGTGATAAGTCACTTTGTACTTAGCTAGTCTAGCCTTCAGGCAGGTATGGTGTATTGCCAGTGAAGACCTGCTTCTATACCTTATCATGGTGGAGAGGTAATCTTAGGTGTTCCAAGGCTATGCCACTGGGATAAAAATTCTAAGTAGTTTCACATAATTATGTAAAATATATGTGTCAACAAGTATAGCTCTAGGTAAAATAATGAAGGAGGATAAAGTTTGTTTGGGGACCTTTCTGGCCCCAGTCTTACACACACACACACACACACACACACACACACACACACACAATTTTCTCCACTTTTCTGTTGCCCTATCTTGTATTTCGTACCGCAATCACTAAGGGCCTTTAATTTTTCTGCTGTCCCCATCAAACCTTGTTCTTAGGAAAGAATTTGATACCAATTAGTCCTGCACATATCAGAATGAATTTCAGTCCAAAAACATTCACTAAACATTTACTATGTGCAAGGACTATGCTACACTCTGAGGAGATGAAGAAAAAAATAAAGCACCTATTGTGTTCAAGGGACTTGCATTCTTTTTGGAGAAATCATATGTTCACCCATAATTATTTACAACATAGACATGAAATAATTAAAAGGTAATTGGGGGAGCAGGGCATTCACTACTGGGGGAGTTAGCAAAGGCTTCATGTAAAAGATGGTGCTTTAATTTACTTTGGAAGGAACCAGGGTTTCCAAGAGAGAGTGAAGATGAAGAAATTCATTTCACACATAGGGAACAGCTGGTACAAGGTCATGGAGATGGGAGGTGGAGTGTCAGATGTGAGGAGTAGCAAGGAGGCCAGTATACTGAACCATAGAGTTTAGAAAAGGGAGTAATGTCCGACAAGGCTGGAAAAGTAGGTTGGGATATGTAGTGAAAGGTTTTAAATGCCAGAGGAGTTTATGTTTCATTTCATAGCAGTGGTTCTTAACCATTTTTGTGGATTGTGGTCCTCTTTGGCAGTCTGGTGAAGCCTATGAACTCCTAAGAATAATGTTTTATTGCCTACATTCATACTTTTAGGAAATGTCACATTTCATTTACAGATTAAGGAAAATAAAGTTATATTTTTCCCTTCCAAATTCATGGACTCCCCCATCCCTGAAATCTATCTGTGGACCCCAGGGTTAATCCCTTCCTATAGACAATAGGAAGCTGCTGGAATTTATTGGATAAGGGATTGACATCAGAACTGCCATTTGGGAAGATCATTTTTGGCTACTTTATGGAAGGTGGATGGGAGAAGGGAAAATCTTTAGGCAGCAAGGCTAATTAAGAGACTTTGCTATAGCCAGAACCATAGGTGATGATGCCTGAACTATGGAGGTGGTTGTGAGAGACTAGAGGGAAGGGGACATATGTGAAAGAGATTGTAGACCAAAAATGACAGTTTGTCAACTGACTGGTTGCTTTGTTTGAGTGAGAATGAAAAGCGAAGGATCATGTTGATGAGGTGAGCTAGTGTGAATGGAAGTATGGTGGTACCCTTGACAGAAATAGGGAGAGGGGAGCTGTATTTGGAGGTAAAGATGAGTTGTATTTTGGACATGTTCAGTTTGAGATGACTATGGAATACTGACCTTGAAAGGTCTAGTAACTAGCAGTCGGTGATGTACGAGCTCAGGAGAAAGGCTAGGCTTTCATATATAGATTTGGGAATCATATGCCTAGAGCTGATAGTTAAACCCTTGGGAGGTTAGAGAAAAAAGGGTGCCCAGAACACAGCTTTGGATGTCTAAATTCAAGAGTGTGTGATATAGATGATGAACTGAAAGGAAACTAAGATATCACATATCTATCCCATTTTAAAGCTGACCTCTGCTTGTGGAATAAAGGAGTTTGCTCCTTCATAGAAAAATTTTCAGAATGGGTGAATAGATAAGGAAGATATTGTCAGGGGGCAAGGGAGCTTTCCTACTGTCCTCCAAACTATGCAGGAAGTAATAGTCTGCTATTCTGCCTATATGTAAGGCTAACCTTATCCTTCAGCATTGTTTTTCTTTTTTTTTAAATTCCAGAAATCTTCTCACTAAAATTCAGGGGGGAAATAGAATGTTTAGAAATTGTAGATGAGAAATTATAGATCGTGTGTACAGTTTTTTAGATTTTTATCTTGGATGTTTTGTCTGCTCCAAATATGAGTATTAAAATCCTCATGTTATTGTGAGAAGTACGGAGAATTATCTGAAAATATTGTTGTAAATCATGTTTTTTAGATGAACCTGTCCTACTAGGAACTTTATAGTATCGATATAAAAAGAAACAGGTGCCAAGAAAGATGCCAAGAACAGAGGAAAATTAATTGGAGAAAGTGAGCTGGGCAGGACTCAGAAGAGAAGAACTAATTGGAGATTATCTGAAAATAAAACATCCATAGCACTCCTTTGGGAAATTAGCAGCCAGATGAGAAGCACATTGTAAAGGCACAATGACAAATGTTATTTTTTAAGAACAGTTAAGGGAATTTAGTATAAGACTAAATCAGTTTTCTTTTACTTAAAGAAAAAATAAAAGGTACATAGGGAGTCTGACAGTGATGAAATAAAGCACTAATGAGGGTGGAAGGTTTATTTTCAGATATTTAATTATACATGGTTAAATAGTTTGATATATTCTATAATAAGTGAGCCTCATTGAAAATATTGTAGAATATTTTTATTGTATATTGATAAGGAAGGAGACTTTAGAATAATATTCCAAATAATTTTCCAAAAACAGAACAGAAATATTTTCATGACCATCATCACTGGAAAGTATATTGATAGTATTTAGATTTTGATAAATGTGTGAGCAAAGTGAGGAAACTATACTTCATATGAACTCAGAGTTCATCAGTTCTTTCTCTGGAGATGGATAGTATTTTTCATCATAAGTACTTTGGAATTGTCTTGGATTATTGTATTGATCAGAGTAGCAAAGTCTTTCACAGTTGATCATCATTACTATATTGTTGTTACTCTGTACAACGATTTCCTAGTTCTGCTCACCTCACTTTGCATCAGTTCATGTAGGTCTTTCTATGTTTTTTCTGAAACTGTGTCCTTCATCATTTCTTATAGCTGAATAGTATTCCATCACAATCATATGCCACAACTTGTTCAACCATTCTCCAATTGATGGGTATCCCCTAACTTTCCAGTTCTTTGCTGCCACAAAAAGAGTTGCTATAAATATTTTTGTACATATAGATCCTTTTCCTTTTTCTTTGATCTCCTTAGGGTACAGACATTGTAGTGGTATTGCTGGGTCAAAAGGTACACAAAGTTTTATAGTCCTTCAGTCGTAGTTCCAATTTTTTCTTCAGAATGGTTGGACTAGTTCACAACTCTACCAACAATTCATTAGTATATGTTATTTTTAACTCACGCCTTTCAGTATTTGTCATTTCTGATATGTGTAAGGTGGTGCCTCAGAGTTATCTTAATTAGTATTTCTCTAATAAATAGTGATTTAAAGCATATTTTCAAATAATTGTAGATATAACTTTGATTTCTTCTTCTGAAAACTGCCTGTTCACATCCCCTGACAATTTGTCAATTGGGAAATGGCACTTGTTTTTCTTAAATTTGACTCCTTCCCTATGTGTTTGAGAAAAGAGGCCTTTATCAAAGAAATGTGCTATAAACAATTTTGATATTACTTCATTGTGTTTGGTACCTTTTATCAAAATATAGTTTCTCTATCTCTTTTAAGTAGGTCTATTTTTGCTTTTGCTTTGTCTGAGAACATGATTGCTATCCCTGCCTTTTTTTTTTACTTCAGCTGAGGCATGGTAGACTCTGATTAATCTCCTTATTTTAACTCTGCGTGTGTGTCTTTCTTTTTCAAGTGTATTTCTTATAAACCACCTAATATTAGATTCTGGTTTCTAGTACTTTCTGCTTTTGTGTTATGGGTGAATTCATCCCATTCATATTCACATTATGATAACCAACTGTATATTTCCTTTCATTCTATCTTCTTCTTTTTGTCCTTTCTCTTTGTCCTGTCCCTCTTCAAAAGTCTGTTTCACTTCTGACCACTGCCTCCCTTAATCATTTGACCCCCTTTGGAATATCTCCTCTCCCTTCCTCTTATCTCCTTCCCCTCCTATTTCCCTGTTGGATAAGAGATTTCTATACCCAATTGCGTGCATGCACACGCGTGCGCGTGTGTGTGTGTGTGTGTGTGTACTCCTTCTTTGAACCAGTTCTGATGAGAGTGAGTTTCAAGAATTGCTCACTACCCCTCTGAATTTCCCACTCCACTATAAAAGCTCTTCTGTGCATGCCTCTTTTATGTGAAATAATTTCCCCCATTCTACCTCTCCCTTTCCCCTTCTCTCAAAACATCCCTCTTTCCCCCTGCTTCATTTTTGAGATTATTCCAACATGATCAACTCACACTCATACCTCTGTCTTTGTAGACTGCTTTTAACTGCCTAATAATGATAAAATTCTTAGAACTTATATGTTCTTTTTTGTTGTTTGCTCATTTTTCCAGCCTATTTCTTGACTTTTAATTTTATGTTAAAGCTGGGTTCAGTTCACACAGAGGTGAGGAGGCACTGTCCCAAGTTCAGGCTTTTTCATTCTGATTTTTCAGAGCAGGTTCTGAATGTCCGCAAGTTTTTGGTGCTTCCAAGGTGGTATGATCTGAGGAAAGGTGTGGTCATTGCTCTCCTAGTCTGTGCTCTGGTCTTTACTCAAAAAGGGCCCCTGCTTTTCTATAACTGCAAGCACTAACCCTTCTCTTGGCTACAGAACCAGGGCCCTTCTCCCTTGTGACTTACCACAAGTGCTCCTCAATACTGGAACTGTGACCCAGAACCGTACGTAGGCAATAGAGTTTCCACTGAGCTCCAGCTGCACCCAGTGCCAGCAAAGGGTCCCCTGTGATCTCTTTCTGACCAATTGTCTGACTCTCTTGCCGTCTCTGGGCTGAGACCTCCCAAAGCTGCTGCTGCCGCCACTGTAGCAGCTGCATCTAAGGCCTGCTGCTGCCGTAGTCTGGGCTTCAGGGTGGCCCCCTCCCTCATGTCACAGACCTCTCCTGCTGACTTCCTAAATTATCTTAGGCTGTAAAGATGTTTCACTCTGAGCTTTCACTGGCTCTGCTGCTCCAAAATTCTATTTGAGGTCTTATTTTAAAGTTGTTTGGAGGGGAATGTTGAGAGAGTTTGGCTGGGGTGTGGCCTCTGATTCACCATCCTACCTACTCTAAGCCTTTCCTTTTATAGAGGTGAGGAGTCTAAGGGGCTTGACAGAATTTTTCCTATCTGTTATTCCATTTCTAAAATTTCACTAAGAAGGTACAAACTCCTTTATTCCACAAGTAGGGATCAGGTTTAAAATGGGACAGGTTTATATCTTAGTTTTTTGTCTCAGTTCATCATCATCAGTTGAGCTTAAATCTCAGATCCTCCAATATGAATGTTCTTTTTGCTACACCATGCTGACTTTGATGGTAGTGTCTTTTTAAAATTAAAGAAATTCCTAAATGCTTGATATGATTAGGAAGGGTCCATGTTGATACATGAACAAGATCCTCACCCTCAACAGGTGTGAAATTAGACGGGCAGGCAATCTCTAATCAACCAATTGGCCCTTAAATACTTTTGAGTGCCTAATTTGTGCTCGCCATTGAAGATAAAAACACATGAAAAAGAAACAGTGCTTATGGTCAAGAAACTTATATTAAACATGTACTGGATAGAAGATGGTGGTTTCTTATAGGGAATTTCCAGGTGAGGAAATTTGTTCTACCAATTCATGTCTAGATCTTTTCTGTGATTTGTAGTTTTAAGAGCGTTGCCTGGGGGTACTGAGAAGTTAAGTGATTTTGTCAGGATCATCCTCAGCCAGTATATGTCAGTGGTAGGACTTGATTCTAGAACTTCCTGGACCCAAAGCCAGTTCTCTATCCACTGTACAATGTTGACTTTATCTGTATAAATAAATACAAAATATACACAAAATAATATATATAATTCAAAATTTGAAGGGGAGGACAAAGGTGGAGATACTATCCAATGTTCCTATATCAATGAAATCAAAGGTCCAATTCCTATTTCTTACTCTCTTATTCTTTTAGTGAAGCTGTATGGTTGTGAATCATGGGACTGCATAATTTCTAAAGAATTAAAATTGATATTGACTCAATGGATAATGAAAAGATCAGATTGCTAATATCCAGATGGAGACTTTTGCTATGAAAAGATCATATTGCTAATATCCAGATGGTGTCCTTTGCTATATTCCTCATAAAATACAGAGCCTAGTCAATATATGTGGCCATGCTGAGGTCGCTGAAGCCACATTGGCATCCCTGGAGAGCCCCCTGTCCTCTGTGCTTCACATGGATTTGTATTTGGCTTTTCAGAAATTTGTGTTCCAAGTAACCTTTGGAGTTTGTAAGCCTTCTTTTGCTTCTCATCGCAGCTCAGAAGTATTTCTTTTCAGTGAACGAATTTGTTTAATGAACGAAAAGCACTGAATTTAAGCAACTTAGTTAATCATGTGTGTGTTGAGCCACTACTTTGTGGGTACTGCAAAAGAAATAAAATATATGCCATGGTCCCTGTCCTCCACGAGCAGAATCACAGTGTAGGGTCACATATTTATAGCTGGAAAGGACTTTAAAGGTCCCTTTACCATAACCTAAAAGTTTTCACTTGGTCTACCAATCTAAGTTGAAGTTTTATAGTACCTGTTATCACCAGCCCAATTTCTGTGTTACTCTAGTTAATTTATAGAGCTCATAAAGACTTGAGGGCAGTGTTTTTGTATGGCATTTGACTTAGTTGAGAACTCTTACAGCTAACAAAGTTGGACATTGAGACCTCAATAACTAAAGAACATCTGGGTGTTGCTGTCCATTCAGTTCCACCACTGAGTCCTTAGGACTTCTGGACCTTTCCATCTGTCCTGCAGCAGAACTTTCTCTGATATGTTGTCTCTGCCAATTAGAGTTTGAGCTCCTTGAAGGGATGGATTAGCTCACCTTTTCTGTTGGTGTCTCTAGTACTGCTTAGTACATAGTAAACAATTAATGCTTTTTCATTCATTCATTTTGTTGTTGTACAGTGATTTCAGTCATGTCCAAGTCTTTGAAGTTTTCTTGGCAAGGATACTGGAGTGGTTTGCCATTTCTTTCTCTGGCTTATTTTACAGCTGAGGAAATTGAGGCAAACAGGGTTAAATGACCTGCCCAGGTCACACAGCTAGTATGTATCTAAGACTAAATCTGTACTCAGGGTGATGAATCTTCCTGACTCCAGGCTCTGTACTCTATTTACTGTGCCACATAGCTACCCAGATATTCAGCGGCTGCTAAGGGAGTCACTGTTATGTTTGTGTAGGTTAGTATAAAATGTTTCTCTTGCTATTTTTTTCTGTAGGCACAGAGGTAGATCCCAGTTAGCTAATAATGACAGTAGCCAAAATCTTTCTAAGCTTCAGCACCTAATTTAATTGATGACTCCACTGATGACTAAGTGTTTGTACTGGATAAGCATGGAAACATCAGACCATCAGTTATCCCTCTGGGTGAATTTGGAAGCTTTGAGATAAATGACCCTTAATAGTAATGCCAATACCTGAAAGGTTGAATTTGGAGGTAGGCTACTTCTCCAGAGAAAGTGCAAGTCTGTAATTTTCTCAGTTAATTGTCCAGAGAAAGTAATGTAGCATGAAGCTACTTAAAAAAAGGAAAGGAGCTTTTATCAAACACAGGCCTCATTTCAGTGGTACAAAATGATGGGTACCATCGAAAACCAGAGCTAAAGTGATGGAAGATTCAATTTAATAAGCCCAACTAAGAGCTTTTCATAATTATAAATGGTATTAGTAATTAATTGGATGATGCTACTTTACTGTGACCTAAAATTTCATTTAGTTTCTCTCTTGGTTTCTTTTTTCTTGTTTTATAAGAGCACATAGACTCTTAGTTATATTAACCTGGAACCCATTTTCCCAAAAAGCTCATTAAAGAAGTCTATTAGTGTCCCTGGGAATTAATGTAGCTAGTGAAGGAAGATTTTGTTTTTGTTTTTTCCCAAAGTAGCAAGGAACTAAATATAAAATAAAGAAAAATAGCTCATTTTCCCTTTGCTGGTTGAGAATTATAAAATGACCAACCTACTGGGGTGCAATGTTCTTGCCAGTCCAAGAAATGATGATAAAGCATGTAGGTCTGACAGGTCATTGTTTTTGCCACACTGGTGGTTTAGCCTTTGGTTCCTCCCCTTTAGTCAATGCCACCTAGAACTGTCAGTATATGCCATCTATCCTGTGCCAGGCAGCATGCTAGTCATTTGAAATAGAAAGATATACTCAAAGATCTTACAACCCTCTATCTAGAAACCTTTATTCAAAGCCAATATCCAGATGACAATAAGAAGATAACCAAGTGTGTTGCTTTTGGGTGCTGTCCCTAAAATGACATTGGAGGGGGTGATATGTGAATCCAATCTGTCATCCACAATGTCAGTAGTAGCTATGTCCAGATTAAAATGGTTGTAAACTTGTAAGCCTTTGTCCCATATAACCTTCTTGGGGTAGAGTAGTTTCTGTCTTTGGGCAAAAGGAAGATAGAGTAGAAGAGATAGGAAGTGCTCCTGAAGGGTTTGGGAACTCACATTTCAGGGATTTCTAGAGTAGAAATTAAAGAATGAACATTTTTCAATCACAACTTTTTATTTCTCCCAGGTTCATGCCGCAGCTTTGTTTCTGTGTCCTGTACTTTTGGCCTTCATGGAAATTAGATTTTTCTTAAAGAATTGACCATTTATATAGCCAAGTATTTTGTTTAATTATCTTGCTCACTAATTGTGTGTGTATATCTAATGTCCTCAATTAGATCAACCAACCATATGTGAGCTATGAAAGTAGTTTTGTTTCCTTTTATAAAGAGAAGTCTGGATGTAAGAGAGTTAATTAACAAGCATTACTTAATAACATCTTTTATCGTGTTACTCACCTGCTCTAGAATATACTGCCTACTGCATCAGATCCTTACTCTTCATCCTGGTCCATGAAGCCTTTTCTTAGGAGACCAGCTAGCATTGAGCTCTCCAGTTTCTGGTGGCTTTTGCATTTGCCTGTATTTAAGTTACTACTTTTTGCTATGTTTCTCTGTCCTCCATTTTTTGAACTGTGCTATTTGGCATCTTATCATAGCCATGTGTTTTATTTAATACTATCTTGCTCACTAATTGTTTTGTGTGTGTGTCTAATGTCCTCAACCAGATTATATTTTAAGTGCTACGCCTAGGCAAAGACTGTTTTATATTTCATTTATACTGACCAAGCACTGCCAGTAATGCTTCCCCCACAAGTCTTTCACATCACAGCCTGCGTCTCCTAATTCAATTGCCCTGCATTCAAGCGTTATGTCTAATAGGATTTCTCTCCCAGCTCTTTAGCCACCTTCTACATAGCCTCACTAGTTTCTTTACCCTCTCCTACCACCCCCCCCAACCCCATTCCAAACTTCCTCCCTTGGGCTTCTCCTTTTTTGATTGATGGCATTCTCTCTAGGACCATTATGTCAGGAAAAGTTCTGGCTATGTTTTAATTCACTCCTGACTCTCAACCATTTTCTCTATAGCCTTGCCAGCCGCTTGCTCCTACACGAGTACCATTTCCATCTCCCCTTTCTCCATATTCCTGCCCTTTTCTATAACCATGATCAAATTGATTCTCTCATTTCTAGGAGATCCGGTCTTTGTCTCAGAGTGACAAATTTGGAGAGTACCATGTAGTGACAGCATTTATAGCCCACCAGTGATAGAGAAACAATACAATTTAACATATTTTTTCTTCCAAACCTGTGACTACATTGGCGTAGGAAATATTCCCCACCAATGCAGACTAGAAACTCTTCTACAACTTATGGTCTTAGACTGTTGCCTGTGACACTGGGAGATTAGGTGAATTGCCTAAGATTCCATAATCAGCATGTGACAGGCAGGACCCGAACCCTAGTTATCTTGATTCCAAGGATGGCTTTCTATCCATTATGCAATACTGTCTCTCCTAGGATCTAGTTAGTACAAATAATTAGCTAAAATAGGAAGCTACCAGAATGTGGTCTGGGGTGAGCTCCTTCCTGATTCTACCCACTTCCCCCAGCAGCCTCCCCAGAAACACTGTGCTAATATCCCAGTTTCTCTGTACTCTTCTCCCCACTACACACACACACACACACACACCACACACACACACACACACACAGAGGAAGTAACTCTTCTCTCTATCCCTCCCCTTCCCACAACATACCTGAGAAGATACCTCAGTCTTTCTGTCCCAGGCATAGTTTAGGCATTTGTCCTGGGCACAAGATATTCCTAATCAGGACTTTGTGATTAGTAATATGTAAATTAAGCATAATTTATGGGAACCTTAGAATGGGATTCAAGTTCTAATCTTCAAAATAATCCATAAGTAAAACTTTAACTGCAGCAGAGCACAAATGTTTTGAAGAACATGGGAAGTTCTCTTTACTTGATTTTGTAAAAACATAGATTTTATGAAGATGTGCTAATGGGAAGAACTGGGATTTCTTAGCTTCCAGATTGCTTCTGATGACCAGAAATCCCAAGTATGGGTAACAATAAAATCAGTAGAAAGAACTGAACTTGGAATAACTGGATTTGGGTTTCTAATCTACCACCCACCTGTCATGTGTTTATGGACAAATAACAATTCTTTGAGCCTCAGTTTCCTCATCTGTTAAATGTGTATAATAATATTTGCACTCTATCTCACAACATTTTTGTGATTACCAAATGACAAGAAGAATTTTATAAATTTTTAAGAGCTTTGCTAATGTTAGCTCATCAGACATAGCCTTAAAATTGAGTTTTTCACCCCTGAATTTACCCACAAATCTTAGAACATTTAAAGTACTACCAGATGTTGAGTTCAAATTACCAATTCTACCTTACTTTAATTTTTATTTGAGAATACATTTAATCCTTTTTTTATGGTAAAAGTGTGGTTTTTACAATGCTGCCCCTCACAAGCAGAAGTGAAATTATTGATCAGTCATCTTGGCCACCTCTCTCTCCTGTGGCTCCTTTTTAAATACTGAAAGTTGACCTGAATGATATTCTTGAATTACCTCCTTGTAGTTCTCTGGTGAAAGAAGATTTTACTTCCTTAACATGGCTCTAAGATCCTTACCCACACTCTCCCTTTGCTGCTCATATCACCCCTGCTGCTAGCAACTCCCTCAATGGATGTGAGACTTCCTATTCACAAATCCCAAAGGGCTTGTTTGTGTACATCACTCAATCTTATACCAGCTCAAGGAAGTGACCATTAAATGTGAAAGTTTTGTCCAGAGTCAGCTACAACCCAGGAATATCCAGCTCAGCTCTGATCTTGGATGTTAATTCATAGAGAGCTTTTCTTCCTGAATGGTGGGTGGTCTGTGTGTGTGTGTGTGTGTGTGTGTGTGTGTGTGTAGGCACGCATGCGCGTGCCTGCACACACTATTCTTTTCAGAGAGTGCTCCATCCTTGTGCGTGATAAAACCCCACTCAGCATGGCTGCTGTCCAGCTGGGTGCTATTCCAGAATCTAATCGAAGCCAACTCTAATTATTTTCAAGGTTTCTTAATAACAGTAAAGTGACATGTGGACCAACAACTGAATATTAATTTCCTCTTAATACCAGGGAGGCCCAGAGTATTTCATTGCTGCTGGGTGTAAAGACCATTAAATCATTGTGGTCTATGGAAAGAGGTTGGTATACAGCTTCTCCTGGTGTCAGTTGCGGATGAGAGTGCACTCTGGCAGGCTGTTTACAATTTCCTATGAATTTTTTCCCTGTATTCTTAATATATAGTGTCTACAATGACATGAAAAAGACAATGGAATCTAATTGTTGGAATTTTCTAATAAGAAATTAATGATACGGTGCTTTGGACCCCACTAAAAGGGAATAATATAGTGCTTTCCATGGGTGGATTGGGAGAGGGGGTCCAGACTTCTTATCTAACTGGCATAGAAAACTACCACTGAGGAAGTGCCCTGCACCCATGAAGATCAACATGTTCTGCCACATGTTATAGAGAGTTGCCCTTAGGTGATGAGAGGTGAAGTGACTTGTTATACTGTGAGTATTTGGGAGTCAGAACTTGAACTCAAGTCTTCTGGACTCCAAAGGATAATTCTCTCTCTACTAGATTATATTACGTCTTATTTTGTATGTATATGTTTATGAAATTAATTTAAATTGATGGTGCTACAGGGCTAGAACTTGTTTACTTCTGTATAACTTATCAAAAGTGTTTTTCTTTGCATATTATAGTATTGGCTCAAATGTAGATCTACTTTACCTCCAAATTTGGATTCTATAAAAACCCACTTCAGGCTATAACTATGTATTTTGGCTTATCTTCAGGAAGGCTTTTATCTGGAAAAAATTTAATAATACTTTAAACAATACAGCAAAGGAAGTTGTTGCCTTATTTAATAGAGCAGTTTTTAGTCCCTTTTATGTTTTATTCCATTCCATATGGAAACAAAAAATGCTAGTTATGAATAATTTTTATTTATTCATTAAAGCAAGTGTTTTAAAGCCCATTAGCAATGTGAGAGAGGCAGTTTTGCTCTTCATTCAAGGAAAAGCTTTCCAACTAAGAGAACTAAGAATGCAAATGGTTGCTTAGCATAGTGCCCAGCACCACTGTCAACCCACTTTTTATCCTTCACAGGGTGACTTCTACCTCATTGTTTTGCTTTAACTGTTTGATTGAAGGTCACCAAGTCTCAACATAGCTTTTTCTTAGTCTTTTTTTTTTAAACTCTTGACAGCATTTGACGCTGTTGACCACGTCTATCTTGTTTTCCAGAATCCTCCACTATCTTGGTTCTACTCTTACCTCTCTGGCTAGCCCTTTTGTTTCTCTTCCAACTCCTACCCCTTAAATATAGAGATTCCTTAAGATTTTGTTCTTAGAACTCTTTTTTCCCTTTACAACTTCCATTCAATTCTCCATCCCAACCCCATTATAAGCTCTTCAAGGGAATAGACCATGTCATTGTTCAGCTATAAGATTTGAAGGATCTCAGCTCCTTTTGAGTTCTTTCCACTTCTGCAATGATAGGCCTTCAATTTCCTAATAAGTATTTTTCAAGACTTTGTATAGCTGAAAAGATTTAGATTTTTGGAACTAGTTTAGGTTGGTTCTTGGATGACAGGAAAGCAATCGACGGTCTTCTATGCAAGTCCTTTCTAGGCAGAAGGGTCATCTAGAGTTTGTGTTCCCCTACTGTAGCTTTTGAAGACCCAGAGATATAGCTATACTTTGGTAGGCTTCAGAGTAGGATGTTAGTGAAGGAAATATTACAGCAGTATAATAGATTCACCTTCATGTTTTCCAATCATCTATTTACCTGTCTATGTATATGTGCAAACACACATATGTATGTACATATTTACATAGATTTGTATGTATATGCACATAACAAAAACTCATAGTAGAATAAAATTCTCTGTGACATGAATCCCTCCTGGACTCTTTTTCTTTTTAGACACATTTTTACTTATTTCATTAAATATTTCCCAATTTCATGGAAAATTTTTTAACCATCATTTTTTAAAAAATTAATTCCGTGTTCCCTCTCTATCCCCTCCTTGAGAAGTCAAGTGATTTGATATTGATTATACATATGAAGTCCTAGAAAACATATTTTCTTATTAACCATGTTGTAAAAGAAAACACAGACAAAAAAACAAGAAAAATAGTCTTTTTTTTTTTAAAGTATGCTTCCATCTGCATTCGTGGTTCTGGAGATGGATAGCATTTTTCATTATGAGTCCATTGGATTTGTATTGGTTCATTGTCTTGATCAGTGTATCTCAGTTTTTCACAGTTGATCATCCTTACAATATTGTTGTTACTGTGTACGATGTTCTCCTGGTTTTGCTCACTTCACTTTTCATCAGTTCATATAAGTCTTCCCAGGTTTTTCTGAAACCATCCTGCTCATCATTTATTATTGCACAATATTATTCCATCATAATTATATGCCACAACTTGTTTAGCCATTCCCCCAATTGATGGGCAGCCCCTCAACTTCCAATTCTTTGCCACTACAAAAAGAGTTGGCTATAAGCGTTTTTGTATGAATAGCTCCTATTTCCTTTTCTTTGAACTCTTTGGGATATAGACCTAGTAGTGGTATTGCTGAGTCAAAGGGTATGCACAGTCTTCTAGCTGTTTGGGTATAGTCTCAAATTGTTCTCCAGAATGGCTGGAGCAGTTCACAACTCCACTAGGAATGCACATTAATGTGCCAATTTTTCCATACTTCTCCAAAATTTGCCATTTTCCTTTTCTGTCATGTTAGCCAATTTGATAGGTATAAGGTAGTATCTCAGAGTTGTTTTAATTTGCGTTTCTCTAATCAGTAGTGATTTAAAGCATTATTTCATGTGACTATTGATAGCTTTGATTTCTCCTTCTAAAAACTGCCTGTTCATATCCTTTGACCATTTGTTAACTGTGGAATGGCTCTTATTTTTTTATAAATCTGGCTCAGTATCCTATATGTTTGAGAAATGAGGTATTTATCATAGAAATTTGCTATAAAAAGTTTTCCCCAGTTTCCCATTTTCCTTCTAATTTTGGCTGCATTCATTTTATTGTGCAAAAGCTTTTTTAATTTCATGTAATCAAAATTATGTATTTTACTTCCTGTGATCCTCTCTTGTTTGGTCATAAACTCTTCCCTTATCCATAGACCTAACAGGTAAAATTTTCCATGCTCTCCTAACTTGCTTATATCACCTGTTATATCTAAATCATTTATCTACTTTGGCCTTATCTTGGTACATGGCGTGAGATGTAGATTTATGCCTAGTTTCTTTCAAACTGCTTTTTAGTTTTCCCAGCAGTTTTGGTCAAATGTTCAATTTTAACCCCCCCAAAATTGAATCTTTGGGTTTATCAAACATTAGATTACTATGGTCATTTACTACTGTGTATTGTGTACCTAATCTATTCCACTGATCCACCACTTTATTTCTTAGCCAGTACTAAATAGTTTTGATGACGGCTGCTTTATGTTACAGTTTGAAATCTGAAACTGCTAGACTGCCTTCCTTCACATTTTTCCCCTTTGGTTCCCTTTACATTCTTGACCTTTTGTTATTATTTTTCCAAGCCCTATAAATAATCTTTGGTAGTTTGATTGGTATGGCACTGAACAAGTAAATTGACTTAGCTGAATTAGCATCTTTATTATATTGTCTTGGCCTACCCATGAGCAAGTAATATTTCTTCAATTATTTAGATCTGACTTTATTTGTGTGAAATAATGTTTTGCAATTGTATTCATATAGTCCCTGGGTTTGTCTTGACAGGTAGAATTCCAAGTATTTTATACTGCCTGCAGTTTTTTAAAAATGAAATTTCTCTCTCTTTTGTCACTGGGTTTTGTTGGTAGCATATAAAAATGCTGATAATTTACATGAGTTTGTTTTATATCCTGCAACTTTACTAAAGTTGTTAATTATTTCAACTACTTTTTAATTGATTCTCAAAGATTCTCTAAGTATATCATCATATCTTTCACAAAGAGTGATAGTTTTATTTCCTTATTGCCTATTTTTATTCCTTCAATTTATTTTTCTTATCTTATTGCTATAGTTAGTATTTCCAATAAAATATGGAATAATAGTAGTAATAATGGACATCCTTCTTATACCCCAATCATATTGGGAAGATTTCAAGTTTATCCCCATCCTAGGTAATGCTTGCTGATGGTTTTAGATGGATACTATTTTTGGATACATATTATTTCAAAAAAGATTCAATTCCTATACTTTCTACTGTTCTTTAATAGGAATGGGTGCTGAATTTTGTCAAAGACTTTTTAAAATATCTATTGACATAATCATATGATTTTTGTTGTTTTAGTTATTGATATGGTCAATTATCCTGATAGTTTTCGTAATATTGAGCTAGCCCTGCATTCCTGGTATAAATCCTACCTGGTCATAATGTATGATCCTTGTGATATATTGCTGTAGTCTCTTTGTTAGTATCTTATTTAAAAATTTTTTGCATCAATATTCATTAAGGAAATTGGTCTATAGTTTTCTTTCTCTGTTTATGGTTTCCCTGGATTAGGTATCAGCACCAAATTTGTGTCATAAAAGGAATTTGGTAGGACTCCTTTACTATTTTTTCGAATAGTTTATATGGTATTAGGATTAATTATTCCTTGAATATTTGGTAGAATTCACTTGTAAATCCACCTGGTCCTGGGGGTTTTTTCTTAGCTAGCTCAATGATGGCTTGTTAACTTTTTTCTAAGATAGGTTTATTTAAGTATTTTATTCCTTTTGCTGTTAATCTGGGCAATTTATGCTTTGTAAATTGTCCACTTACATTGTCAGTTTTACTGACATATAATTAGACAAATAATTCCTAATAATTGCTTTAATTTTACCTTTATTGATGATATATTTGCTCTTTTAATTTTTGATACTGATAATATAGTTTTCTTTCTCTTTTAAATAAAATTAACCAATGGTTTATTTTATTTTGTTTTTTTAAAAATAAAACCAGCTCCTAGTATTATTTATTAGTTCGATGAGGTTGTTCGTTTGTTTTTACTTTCAATTTTATTAATCTGTCCTTTGATTTTCAGGATTTCCATTTTGGTGTTTAATTGGGGATTTTTAATTTGGTCTTTCTTAGTTTTTTTTTTTAGTTGTATGGCCAATTCATTGAGTTGATTTTTTGTCTTTTATTGATGTACACATTTAGAGATATAAAATTTCCCTGCTATGGCTGCATCCTACAAATTTTGAAATGTTGTCTCATTGTTGACATTCTTTTTAATGAACTTATTGGTTGTTTCTATTATTTGTTCTTTGATCCACTCATTCTTTAAGATCAGATTTTTAGTTTCCAAATAATTTCAATCTCTGCTTCTATTACCCTTTATTAAATGTTATTTTTATTGAATTATAGTCTGAAAAGGGCACATTTAATATTTCTACTTTGTTATATTTGGTTGCGAGGTTTTCATGCCTAGCTTTACTGTCTATTTCATCCTGTAATTCATTTAACTTTTTCTTTAAGAATTTGGATGCTATGCCATATGGTGCATATATGTTCAGTATTGATATTATTTCATTGTCTATGCTGCCTTTTAGCAAGATGTAGTTTCCTTGCTTATCCCTTTTAATTAGGTCCATTTTTGCTTTTGTTTTGTCTGAGATCATGATTGATACCCCTGCCTTTTTTACTTCAACTAAAGCATAGTAGATTCTGTTCTAGCCCCTTATTTTAACTCTCTGTGTGTCTTTCCATTCCAAGTATGTTTCTTGTAAACAACATATTGTTGGATTCTGGTTTCTAATCCATTCTAGTATTCACTTCTGTTTTATGGGTGTGTTTATCCCATTCATATTTACAGTTATGATTACTGTGTATTTCCCTCCATCATATTTTCTTCTATTTATCCTTCTTTCTTTTTATCCTTTCCCTCCTCTACAATGAGTTTCACTTCTATCTACTGCCTTCTTTTATCTGTCCTCCTTTTAATCACACACACCCCTTTAACTTATCTCCTTCCTCTCCTAATTCCTTGTTGGATAAAATAGATTTCTGTTACCAGTTGAGCATGCCTATACATATTTTCCCTCTTTGAACCATTTTTAGATGTGTAAAGTTCAAACATTGCCAGTTCCCACACCTTTTCCTCCTCCATTATAAAAACTCTTCCTTCTGTGCTTCTTTCATGTGAGGTAATTTCCCCATTCTTCCTGTTCCTTCCCCCTTCTCCTAGGGCATCCTTCTTTCTCTCCTGTCTATTTTCTGGTACATTATCCTAAAATAATTAACTCATCTTTGTACCTTTTTTCTATGTAGAATCCTTCTAACTGCCCTAAGAATGATAAAGTTCTTAGAAGTTGATACATATCATCTTCCCATGTAGAAAGGTAAACAATTTAACCTTATTGAGTTCCTTATGATTTCTCTTTCATGTTTACCTTCTTATGCTTCTCTTGAGTCTTGTATTTGACAGCCAAATTTTCTGCTGTTCTTTTCATCAGGAATGCTTGGAAAATCCTCTATTTCATTAAATATCCAATTTTTCCCCCTTCAAAGATTATACTCAGTTTTGCTGTGTAGGTTATTTTTGGCTGTAATCCCAGCTCTTTTGTGTTCTGAAATATCGTATTCTAAGTCCTTCACTCCTGGTTGCTAAATCTTGTGTGATCCTGTCTGTGGTTCCATGGTATATGAATGGTTTCTGTCTGGTTTCTTGAACAATTTTCTCTTTGACATGGGAGCTCTGGAATTTGGCTATAATCTTCCTGGGGACTTTCATTTTGAGATCTCTTCCAGGTGATAATCAATGGACTCTTTCAATTTCTATTTTGCCCTCTAGTTCAAGGATACCAGGACAGTTTTCCTTGATGATTTTTTGAAATATAATGTCTATGTTCTTTTTATTATCATGGCTTTTGGGTAGTCCAATAATTTAAAAATTGTCTCTATGTGGTCTGTTTCCTAGCTCACTTGTTTTTCTGATGAGATAATTCATGTTTTCTCTTACATTTTTCATTCTTTCAACTTTATTTTATTGTTTCTTGATGTCTCATGAAGCAATTAGCTTCTAATTGACCAATTTTAATTTTTAAGGGATTATTTTCTTCAGTGGGCTTTTGTACCTCTTTTTCCATTTGTTCAATCATGCTTTCTCAGGAATTATTTTCATCAGTGAATTTTTTTTACCTCTTTTTTCTTTTGGCCAATTTTGTTTTTTTAAGGTGTTTTTCCTTCAGTATTTTTGTGCCTCTTTTCACCAAACTGTTGATTGTTTTTTTTAATAATTTTCTTCCTTTGCTTCCATTTCTTAACCTAATTTTTCTTCTACCACTCTTACTTGATTTTTAAAATAGTTTTTTTTAGCTCTTCCAGAAATTCTTGTGGGGCTTGTGTCCAATTCACTTTTTTTCTTTGAGGCTTTGCTCTTTTGATTTCATTGTCTTCTTCTGAGTTTGTATCTTGATCTTCCCTGGTCAGGTTCTTTTCTATTTTTTTTTGTTCATTTTCCCACACTATTTCTTGATTTTGAACTTTATATTAAAGTTGGGTTCTGTTCCCAGCATGAGGATAAGGGTGGAAAGAGGTACTGTCTCTAACTTCAGCCTTTTTTCACACTGCTGTTTTCAGAACAAGTTTGGGATGGGGGAGAAGAATGTTGGAAATTTGTGGTACTTCCAAGGTTGTGTGATCTAGGGAGATGTATGGTCATTGCTCTCTTGGTCTGCACTTTTGTCCTTATCCAGGAAGAGCCCCTCACTTCTTGGGATTGCATTTGATACTGCTCCTCAAGGCCACTACTCCATTGGGACCAAGTGATATTGTTTCTCAGGATCCCTGATCTTTTAGGACCAGAAGGGTCCCTGCTCCCTCTTGACTGAAAGTGCTTCTTCCTACACTTGAACTATAACCCAGAAAGGGGTATAGGCAATGAAGTCACCAAACAGTTGCCCCTCAGGACTCCTGCTTAGTCTCAAATGAAAGTACTTTTCTCTGCTTTTGAACTATGTGGGTGCAGACAATGGAGGTGCCAAACAGCATCTTGGAAACCTTGGACTCTTTTCAAGGTACCAGAAGTACAATAATGACGTTGCTCTTTCTGTATAAAATGATCCAACAACATGGGCCCTAAGGACATATTGAAATGAATATATATTCAGCTTATACTTTATTTTAATGAGCTTATTTATGATAGAAATATTTAACAACTGAGAGGAGCCATTTGTAAAGATCTGAAAGATGGATGGAAAGGATTGTTGAGGTGAACCAATAAGCAACATCTGGCTTTCATAATATGTGTTTGATCCAAAAAGGAGCAGAGAAAAATTTCCTGTTGTTTTTGTTGGTCAGATATTTGAGTCATTTCACAGAAAAGATATTAGAAAAAAACCTTTCAAGGGAATTATTGAAAGCTAAGTTAGAGAAAGCACTTGAGAACCTCCTTTAGAGACCAATTGTTCTGTGGTAGGAGAAAAATAAATGGCCTAAGAAGTCTGACTCCTTTAATTTCTCTGATTGCCTCAGGGGATGATGAACTGTATTTGGCTTGGTATTTGCAATATATTTCTTGAATGTAAATTCTAAGCCTATTTCACACAAATAATTACTGTAACTATAACATTCATGCTGCCAGTTATGAGAACTATGGCTTAATTTTCTACTCATGATGTCAAAAAATATCACACCTTTCTGTTTAGAAATCTTTACCCAGGAAAAATTAATATCCTTTGTACCTCAAAAGAATTAGTTGGCTGTGCCAGTTTATGTAGCTATTTGTATTTAGAAGGCAATTTAGACTCCAGTAGTGAATTAGCTGTTAGGAACAACATAGACACTTTAACTAATTTCCCAAATAAATGAACTTGCTCTGTTACTTAACCTTGCTTGGCTTGACAGAGAGAATAGGAGCAACTATTTAATTTTCACTGCCATTGACCTACAAGAAAAATGGAAAGTTTTCTAAGAGTTTCAAGAAGAGAACATCATTATGATTAACACTTTGATTTGGTCCTAGAAACTTTAATTAAAATCCATATTTTCCTTTTATTATTAAAATGAATAATAAAAGATAATTCTGACTGTCACAGTGTCATTAGGATATGCCTGAAGTTTCAGAAACTAATAAGTTTGGATTATTCTTTTGTTTAATTAAAATACATTAAATATTTGTAATTTAGATCTTATTGTATTTAATAGAGCAGCTATTCTAAGAACAGAAACAATTTGCATAATTTAAATCTAATGAAGCAACAAATTGGAAAAGGAACATTGCTCTAAGATGACTAAAATCAGTTAGCAAAAATGGTTTATTAATTTTTCCCTGTATAATTTGTAAACGATGTTCATAGATTTCAATCAGACATTTAAACTTGAATGTTATAAAGGAATGAGTCTCATTGATCCATGCCTTCAGTTATGAGCATAACCTCAAAATTAACATAGTTACCACCTCTAAATATATAAATATATTAAAACTTCATTACTCAGACACTACTTGAAGTTTGAAGGAATTTAGATCATTTTCATTTTAACAGAATTTCTAGGGACCCACCCAAGTTTTTCATAAAAAAAAAAAGTTCATGCAAAGTTAGAAACCAGCAATATATGATAAGAAAATTCTGAAAAGAATCAGGGAAAATAAAGGAAGTTTAAATTTACATTGTGAGGTAAATGAAGACTTTCTCTAGTTCCTGCTGCACTTGCCTATTGCTAGTCCACATTATGATTCATTCATCTGACATTTAGGCCCTGTACACTTATCCCATAAATAGACAGAGGACATCAAAGAAAATGCTAGCACATAGAGAAAATGCTAACTTCATAAACTTAGTTTAGTAATCTTAAATAGTATTGTCAGAGATTTTTGAAAAACTAGTTACATTTTCATTCATGCTGTTCGAAATAGTCTTATATTTATTAGAATGCATCTGTGACTTAGTAAGTACAATATCTTGAAGATAACTTGATTTTTTTGTGGGGAAGGGGAAAGTGATTTGACTTGGCATCATTATTCCAAACAGTCTTTATACTGAGCTGTAGGTGCAATAACCCTGGAACCCATAGATTTTATTAACATAAGAAGTCTCTACTCTCAGATTGTTTTTGTATAATTTGCCTCTTACTCATAAGCATGGATTGGAAGGAAAAAAGCTCTAGTTGTGGGTTCTGATTAGTTGGATTCCATCTAATTGAGATTTCATTGCATTTCTTTTATTTTTTACTTTGGGCTTCTCACAATGGTTTGTTTAGAGCCGTCTTTCTTCCCAGGTGCCTTGAATTTCTTCCCTTTTGCTTCAAAGCTCTCTCTAAATCCTCCCCACCACTTTAAAAAAAATTTCCAGATTCCTTTTAACACTGGACTTGGTCTTATAATTAGTTATTCATGGCTTAATTCGTATTTGGCGTTTTAGGTTGTAAATGACTCCCTACAATGACCTTTGTTATTTATGTGATTGTCAAGTGTGTTTTATTCCTGTAAAGTATTATAACTAGAATTAGATCAATTTTTTTCTTTATCTTCTTGATGTCTCTCTCTGGAGAATTGTACATTATTATTAGGGGTAGTTCATTCATTCCTGTCCTATATTTCATTGGGACTTGAGTTTTTTTTTTTTTTTCTGTTGCCTGTGTTTCCTTTGAAATGTTCACAGTTTCCTTAATGCAATAATAGCATGTAATTAACTCATGGAATTTGATAGTCACCCAAATCTCTTTTTATTCAGGTTTATTGGGGAAGTAGAATAGAATCTTTATTGTGTTAACCAACGAACAGCCAAAAAATTAACTTCTAAATCTATTCTATATGTCTTCTTTCATAGGAATCTGTATTAAAATACTGTTCCCAGGAGGCAATTTTTGCTGAAGATCCCTCCTTGGGGCGGGTCTGTCTGAGAAAACTTCACAGAGTCAGCAGAAAGTGAATCCCCTGTGTGTCCTTTGCCCTGTATGCTGTCTCTAAGTAAGTAAGGACAGGATTTTCTCTCTATCCAGAAAAGAGGGAAATGGTTAATTTTGTTTGCTTTCTTAAGCCCAACTATGTACTCTAGAAAAGTACCTAATAGCCTAGTACTTTTTTTCCATTGCAGCTATCCCTGGGACTTAGTTTCTTTTGGTCCTCTGTATCAGATTTTAAGAAGGGAATCATTTGGCTCTTTTGATGCCCTTGCTTTTACAAAGCTTGAAGGTTGGATTCCTGACCTAATGAAGTCTTAGACAGAAAAATATTAATCTTCGTATATTTTTCCCAGTACAAGGAAAAATTGTTTTTATATTCTATCAGACATTTGTAACCCAAACTTCGGAGCACCTGTATGCTTTCCAAATTATTTTTTACCCCTGTGCTTCTGTTGATTATCATAGATGATTACTTGGGGACAGGAAGATGAATTCAAATGACACCTCAGATATTTCCTAGTTTTGTGACCCTGGGCAAGTCACTTAACCTTTCTTAGCTTCATTTTCTTCAACTGAAAAAATGGTGATGATAGTAATAGGATATACCCTCCTGGGCTGATATAAGGATCAAATGAGTTATCAAATAAGTGCTTTACAAATCTTAAAATACAACATAGTTCATTGTTGTTAAAGTTGTCATTAATACTGAATGATCCCTGTTTTTGCTTTTTAGATCAATCTATCTTTTCACTAAAATGAAAATTTGTTAACCTTCACTTTATATGACTTTGTGTTTACTTATATGCCATTGTATTTGCATTTTCCTCTGACTATATTGTTTGTTTTGTTGTTTTGTTGTTAATATTTTGTTTTCTTGGAATTATTTTTTGTTTGTTTTTCTTTTTTCTTTTTTTCTTTTTTGACTAGGCAATGGGGTTAAGTGACTTGCCCAGGGTCACACAGCTAGTAAGTATTATGTGTCTAAGGTCAGATTTGAACACAGGTCCTCCTGAATCCAGGGCCGGTGCTCTATCCATTGAGCCCCCTAACTGCCCCCTTTTCTTGGCATTATTGATTAGATTTCCCCCACAAGGGACATTTTAGTGATTTCCTCAAGTTTTTCAGTAAAATTTATTTGAAGCCACTATCAAAGATGGACTCTGAATGTTAGTAGAATATTCCTAAATCAGTTCCAGGTTTCTTATCAACACAAAATACTAATAGAAATCAGTTAGGGAGGGCAACTTTTGCTTAACAAAACTATAATTTCTTTATATGTAACTGTTCTCCATCACTTCCTCTTTCTCCTCCCTTTGTCTCATGTTTATCAAAAAATCAAATGGATATTTCTCATAGATATTTTAGGATAAAACCAAGCTCCATCACCTTGGCTTTTTTTTTTTGCAAATGCCCAGTGTGTTGTGGAATTCCCTGTTTGATACCATCTATTCAAGTTAGTTTTTGGAAAATATATATTATAGTGAAAAACTTCATGGATAAAAATTCAGAATTCAAAAACCCTCAGGAGGAATTATCAAAGTAGCATTGTTCAGCTTTGAAATCTGTACTTTGATTAAAATGTACTTAAGAAGTTTAATGGATCCAGTAGTTACTACCTATATAAACCTGGGCCAAGTTACTTATACTCTATGGCCCTGCTTTAGCCTCACCTATAAAATGAGAACACCTTGGGAATCTGTCCAGCTTCCTTTTTGGAGGCAGGAAATTGCTTTCTTGTTTCCCATGACAGACATAGGCAAAGACAACATAGGCAAAGGCTACATGAAAATAATGACCAATATAGTTCTCTTGAGCCTGATTAATTTCATTTATATTTCAGTTGAACTAAATAATTTCTAAGATCCTTTGCACCTATAAATCCAGGATCAATGCTTTTACATCAACCTGGCACTCTTTACTTCTCTATTCCACTATGACCTTAGAAGTAATTTAGTCTAATTCCTCTCCTTTTAGAAAAGTTAACAGGAGAGAGGAGTGAACAGAGCTGCCTACTCACACAACTAATCATAAGGCATACAGGGCTGGAAATCAAACTACCCAAATTTGATCCCTCTGTCTTCACACTATATCCATTTTTTTCTCATTAAAAACCTTTGATTTGACCTCAAAAATCTGAAAAGCAGGATGTTGAACTAAAACATTTTCAATTTTGCTGTAAGGGAATGTGTTGCTGGTTCCTCCAAGACTTCTCTATTCAGTTCTGACAAGGAAAAATAAAACACACCTTTTAGCGGGTTTTTTGGTTTGAACGTAGGTTTATTTTGACTCTCTTATCTTTAAGCACAACTTTGCCGACTCTGCCATCAAATGGATGGATTGTCATAGCATTTAAACTTCCATACCTAGATTTCCATTTAAAATTGTATTCGTTAAATATCTTAGCTAAAAAAAACCTTTCAAGCTGAATATTTGTTTTATTTATAATTTAAATAACTATGAATTTTAAATGTGTAGAAATTAAATCTATGAAAATTCTGAATTTCACTTAGAATTGATTTAGATTTAACAAGCTGTGGGTTATTCTGTTAATATTGAATTGTTCTTTGTAATTCATAGAATGGTATATAAAATCAGAGGGCTATAAATTATCAGGGTGGTGGTATCTCTCTTCCCTCTTTGTCTCTCTCTGACTCTCTCTCTTTCTCTCTATCTCTGTCTCACTCTCTCTCTCCACTATCTGTCTCCCTCTCCCTCTCTCCTATCTTTTCCTCTCTCTCTCTGTCTCTCCCTATCTTCTATCTCTATCTCTCTCCCTCCTTTCTCTCCTTTCCTTTCTCCCCTCTTTCTTCCTCTCTCTCTTGTCTCTAACTGACTCTTTTCTCTCTGTCTTTTTCATACACATATATATACACACAAACACACAGATTCTCATTCTCTAAAAGTAGCCTATATCAAAAAGAATTCCTTTCTGTCTTACTTCAGAGATATAGGGAAGCTATTTTCTTTTCTCATGTCAATATGAGGACTATTTTATAAAAGCCTGAGAAACACTTATTTAGCGCTATTCCCTTAATCATAAATATTTATGAGGAAGGGATCTGAGATGTTATATGAATTGTGAGTCCAACTTGCCCTTCATATCATGCAATACTTTAGCACTTAGCACAGTGGTTGGCACATAGTAGACACTTAATAAATGTATACTGACTAATTAACTGACTAAGTTCCTCTGTGACAATGCTGCATGCTCTCTGCATAGCAGGCTAGCTCAGGAAGAGAGTGCAAACAGGCATTCCCCCTGTGATGTTTAAAAAGTTTGAGAGACATAATTTCTGGGTTATTAGTTATTTTGTCAATAATGCTAGAATTTTAATAAAATAGGTCAGTGGCATTCTCTAATGCCAAGGCCCTTATGGCAGTGGGCTCAAGGCTTTTATGGCCTTGGAGAAGTGGGTGCTCCAGTGGGTTGCAATCAAGTCTCATTGGTTAATAATTCATGAGAGAGGGGCAGCTGGATGGTGCAGTGGATAGAGCACTGGCCCTGGAGTCAGAAGGACCTGAGTTCAAATCTGACCTCAGACACTTACTAGCTAACTGTGAGACCCTGGGCAAGTCACTTAATCCCCATTGCCTCCAAAACAAACAAACAATTAATGAGAGGTAGACTTTATAAAAAGAAATGAGCTCTCTCCAATGAAAGGCTGAGAATGATATCACTTCATTCTTAGAGAGAGAGAATATCCCTTTAACCAGACCACCCCTAGTCTTGGGCAGTCTAGACAAAGGATCTACCTCCACCCAAGCTTGATTGAGTGGAATTCACCTTAGATTAGAGATTCCTAGTAAGATTGGATGGTGTCTGACCAAGATAGAGGAAAGTTGATTCAATGTCCTTCAAGAGACTGAACACTGAAATGAGGACTATAGAAAAAAGGGAAACTCTGGATCTCTCCAAATCATTGGTTATTAATCATCATTTCTCTCAACCCAAAGGTGAGTTTTCAGGGTGACATTTTTGAGCTGGCAGTATTCCAACATTCTTGAATCCTATTTAAAGCTAGATATGTGTTATCTTGTGCCCTTCCTTAGCTCTGGATGGGAAATGCTGAGCAAGGGCTGTGGTTGCAAAATAAATTCTAGACGTAGAGGTCATCTTATACTTGGTATCAGCACTTTGCAGTACTTTTTTTCATGTGTGCGAGAGTGAAAGCAGATTTTTAATCAGATAATTTCAAGTTAATTATTAGCAGTAAGAATGTATTAGACATTTGGTTTTTCATTGTTTATTCATTTTGTTGTCATTGTTTGGAGACTGACAAAGAATTATTCTGATTTCAGGTTTATGTTGTAGCTTCATTAGCTCTTTTGACCCCTAGCTACTGCTTTAATGTTATTGTTCATATTGAAATGGAAATGGTGACTGTGAATTTATTTATGCATTACTTAATAGAATAGCAAAACAGTATAATATGAATTAATGACTTTTTCACAATTTCTCTGTAATATTAGCTGGAAATTCTGTTTCCCCTCAGGGTCTTACTTCAGATTTATATCCTAATAAGCTTCTCATGCTGGTCTTGGACTTTCTAGCTTACATTTTCAAAGCTTATACATAATGCATAAACAGATAACTGCTAAATAATCTAAATCTCATGGCTTTAAAATATCTTTTGATGGTTCTTATTATAACACAAAGAAATTAATCCTGATTGAAGTTTGTCCACAGTAGATATAAAATCTTCCTGAAACATCATGTTCAAAAGTAGTTAGAGCATAGTGCTTTGCTTTTTAGGCAAGGAACAGGCAAATTCAAAATCTCTTCAGTGGGGTTAGCAAAAAAAGACCAATGAGGAAAAGATAAAGGAACAAGTAGTTATAGAGCACCAGAAATAAATCACTAACTTAGTTATACACCCATTTTAAAACTGTAAAATTCCCTTATCAGAGAGCTTACAGATTTTTGACAACAGAAAACAAAAACTTCAGATGTGACAATGTCTGTTTTCCTTTCAATTGTAATAGTTACCCATTTCATGAATCAAAGTAGAGATGGTTCACCAATATGTGAGGATATATACTAATAGGCTCTTCATGTCAGTCTTAAGTTTTTTATCTGATCTATTTTATAAAGCTTATGTTATTTTCCTTTGTATTTGTCTTAGTCTTTTTTTTTAGGTACAGAGGCTTAGTTTAAACCAATAAATTTCATCTTCCAATTTTAAGTCTAACATAACCATCAGAAAAACTTTACCTTGACAGCATAGCAGTGAAATGTACACTTATGCCCATTAGCATTTTAAAATCTTAATCTATTTGAACTTTGCATATGATAGTTTCAAATATTCATTATTTTATCAATATGAATACCAATTTCAGCAATAATGATTTCAACTTCTTCATTCCCTAATAGATGATCTCGATGAGATGCTATAGCCAAAATTTTATTACCTGATAACCTGTCTTCTCTAGAGCATAAAGTAGAAGGGAGTAATTTAGGATGAGGCTAGAATATTAGGACAAGGGCTTTAAATACCAGGCAGAGAGGTCTGATTTTTACTTAGGAGGCAATAGAGAGCCAACTTAAATTATTAAGCAGAGGAATGAAATGGTTATAACTAAGAAAGGTTATTCTGGCAGTGGAAAGAAGGATGAATTGGAGTAGGAGGCAAAAGAGTACAAGTGAAAAGACCTCTAAGAAGGCCATTGATGATTTTCCTGTGGGGTAATAATAAGGGACTTATACTGAGATAGTGGGAGTGTGAATAGGGAAGAGAGACCAGATACAAAGAGGTTGTCAAGACGTTGTCTTTGACAAGGACTGGTAACTAATTGAATATGAGAAGGAGAGAGAGAGGGAAGAATCAAAGGTAAGCTTATGAACATGAAAGTCTATGTGGATATTGTTTGTTCTTCATTTCTGAAAAGGACCAATGACACCATAGGGTGATGTCTTAACTTGCATGTGAGTTGGATTTAAGTGAGGCGAAGTTGCACAAAGTCGTCAGCCTCACTGTTTTCCAGAGTCATGGAAGTCCAGTGGCAAGACAAAAGTCAGGATAACTGGCAATGACCTGGGGTGACCATAGCATCTTTGATGTCTGACCAAGCTCTAAGTGCTCCACAGCACCTGCTTCAGCTGCCTTCATGGCCACTGGAACAAATTGTTCTCATCTACCCATTCATTCCACTGGGGGAAGTTTTCTCATGCTTGGGGTAGACATCCCCTTATTCACTGATGGGCTTGAGGCCTATTGGTTAACCCTCAACCTGGTTTAGCCATCTGCTGAAACAGTTTACAGGGGTGTGGCAGCTGTGCATACTATAGCTTCTTAGAGCCACAGGTGAGAGTTGGGTGACTAGTTGGACACCAAAGGTGGATGAGCAACCTTGGAAAGGGCTTGGCAGCCCTCACACCAGAGCTGCTAGTCCCCCCTGAATACCTCATATATCCTTAATGCTTATGAATATAAAAGTCTGTGTAAGCAGTACCAAAGACATAAACAGTGAAGTCAGAAGAAGAGCAGGGTTAGTGGTGAATACCCTGTACTTGATTTTAGACAAGTTGAGTTTGAGATGATGGTGTAGGTTGAGTTATCCTGTAGATAGTTGGAGATGTAGATATGAAATTCCTAAGATAGTTTCTCTCTGGAAATCATTTGCATATAGTAGTGCTAATTAAAGCCACGGATGTGAATAAGATTGCTATGGGAGGAAATATATACATATATATATATATACACACACACACATATATACATACACACACATACATATATACACACATGTATGTATTATGTATGTATGTATGTATAAAGAGTCAAGGAGAGACCTGGGGGACAGACAGCCACATTAAGGGGTCACGAAGAGAAGGAGCTAGCCAAGGAAAGAGAGAAGCAGCAGTCAGAGAAATTGAAGGAGAACCAGGAGAATATGATATTTCTACCACACTAATTGACTGCTAGGAGGTGTATTGGATAGAGTAACTGAGCCCGGAGCCAGGAAGAACTAAGTTCCAACGTGGCCGCTGACACATCTTAGAGAGTTTCTTGGGTAACTGAAAAGTTGTGTGACTTGATCAGGGCCATACAAATCAGTATGTATGTGTTAGAAGTGGGGTCTGATTCTCTTCTTGACTCCAAGGTCAGCTCTCTCATCTACTGTACAATCCTGCCTTTGTACTATTCCAATAAAAAAAAAATCAAGTGTAGTTCCATAGAAATTATAGCTGTGTAAATGGCCATAAAGAAGACAGCCGTTTTCTCTGCATAGCTATGAAGGAAAGGTAGTATAACTCTGGACTTCCCTGAATAGAGTTTAGTGGTTGTACTTGTGAATTGGCGTTAAGAGGAAAATGCATAGGGACTTTTGTTCTCTCCTATCCCCCCCCACTTCTGTAGTTTTATTTTGCAATTTCTATTAATACCGATGAAAAGTGGCATCCTCTGCTTCCAAAGTTATTTTGGGTAACTTCATAAATAAACTTTCTCTTGCAGAAAACCCCCAAGTTACCCCCTCCAAGCCTTTAAGAGACCTTGCGAATTCATAATTACACTGCTTCCATGCCCACTCTTGGGAGCCTCTGATGCTTTACCGAAAGGCGCAGGAAGCTCCCACTCCCATTTAAGAGCTGGCTTTCTGAGTTGGCTGGGCAGGCAGCTACTCTTTTTGTATTGTGGTCTGTTTCTTGCCTGGTGTAGCAGAAGATTTTCTTCTTGTTCTCTGGTCTTTGTTTGGCTTCCTTATGGTAGCCAAAAAGGGCCCCTTGGCTATTTGCTCCTGGCCTAGAGTGTATGAAGATAGAATCAATTGACAGCCACATGTGAGCCTCTGGCACTCTACTGCCAGGTGGTGGCAACTCTTTAGTCTGAGTGCTTAAGAATTTTGCTGAAGGGGATGTTAGCTTTTAAGCATATTCAAGATTCTGAAAGGAATTGCTTTTATTTAAGTAAACCAAAGGCATTTATTTCCTCTGAACAATTCACAATCTTCAACCTACCTGGTAAAATACAATTAGACTAATCTGAAAATTAGTTTGGACCCAATGACTTAGGATTTGAAAGCAATTCTGAAGAAAAGAAACAAAGCTGTGGTCAGTAATCACTGTATAGCCTGCCTATTTAGTTTCCTGACCTCAATTCTTTTTCATTCTAGAATTTATTCTCCATGTGGCCGCCAAAGTGATTTCCTAAAGTAGAAGTCTGACCATGTCACCCCCACTTTCCACCTCCACTACCCAGTAAATTCCATCGGTTCCCTTTTCTAGGATCAAATATAAATGCCTCTATTTGTACTTTAAATCTCTTTACAACCTGGCCTCTTCCTACTTTTGCACATGCTTTATCCTCTCCAGATGCCCTGGTCTTCTCTCTTTCTCTCTCTCTCCCCCCCCAACCCTTTCATTTCCTCACACATAATAAACTCTTAATAAATGCTTATATATTAAAAACAAAAAGAAGGTCTTCTATTTCTAAGCTTTTGCACTGGCATCTCAGACTCCCTGTTTTTCTTCAGGACTTGGCTCATGTCACCTTCTAAATTAAGTCTTTCCTTACTTTTTAGATAGTAATATACTCCCTTCTAAAATGACTTTGTATTCATTCTGTATGTCACACACATATACATATATATGTATTATATAAATACTTTTTATCCTCCCCCGAAATCCCCTTAGAATGCAAGCTCTTTAAGGACAGTGAATATTTCGTTTATGTCTTTGTATCACCCATGCTTAGCACTGTATCTGGCATATAGTAAATACTTAATAAATGCTTGTTGATTGATTGTTTAATGATACATATTGTGTATTGCATTAGTACTGAACATTTTTTTAAAGTGACTGATTCTTAATGACATTACACATCTTCTCCCTGAAACAAGGGTACACCTTTAATAGTAGTGCTCTTTTTGTGGGTAAGACCATAAGGCTGTGAGTCATGGAACATCACAGTCTCTGGAGAATTCAAGTTGTGGGTTGCCTGAAGGGCAATGCAGTGGTCATAAGTAGGCTGGAATACATTACAAATGAAGACTAGCCCTAGAGTGAATTGGCATAAAGAGCTTCATAAGGGTTAAGCTTGATAAAAACAACAACAACAACAACAACAAAAGATGGGCTGGTCACATGGTGAAAGCAAGGGATAACCATTGGACAGTCCTGGATGCTCTATTGTTACCTACATCTAAATGGCATGATTGAATTGATTGTTTGGGTCTCCTGTGAGCAATTTATAGGAAGGCATTGGCAGTAGTCTCAGAGGATAAAAGGGCTTAGGTTGTGATTTGTGCTGTTAGAGTGCCAATGTTGATGAGATCGTGGAGTTATTGAAATAAGAGAGTGTTACATAGAATCACAAAAAGAGATGTTAGAGATTATCTAATCTAATCCCTACCTTAAGAAAAATCTCCTCTATAACAGTCCTCAAAAGCAGTCTTCAAAGTCTGCTTGAAAATATCCTTTAAGAGGGATTGTTTTTGTTTTTGTTTGTTTTTTTAGGCAATTGGGGTTAAGTGACTTGCGCAGGGTCACACAGCTAGTAAGCGTCAAGTGTCTGGTTTGAGGTCAGATTTGAATTCAGGTTTTCCTGACTTCAGGGCCAGTACTCTATCAACTGCAGGAGCTAGCTGCCCCAATAATCCCTTCTGTTTTAAGTAATTCTAAGTAGTTAGGGGATTTTTTTCATAAGGAAAAGAAAAGTCTGGTCACTTAAAATTTCTACCTTTTGCTACTAGCTCTGTTTTCCAGGGTAAAATTATATTATTCCTCTTCCATGTGATGGCCCTTCACATTCCCACTCTCGGGTCCCATCTTCCTGATTGTTGACTATCTTTCCCAGCCACTATTTCAGGAAAGCTCCAGTTCTGCCTTACTTTGCTTCTGATTCTCCAGCTAGTTTCTCCATAGCCTTGCTAGCTATTTTGTCCTTTTTGGGTAATTGTTCATTACCCTCCCCTTCCCTATACCACCACCCCAAATCCCAGATCCAGAACCAGGAACCAAAACCAAATCACCTCTGCTGTTATATCTGCATAGGTTGTGTCATCTATTCCCCTATGGTCCCATTCACCATTCCCGTATAGTTTAGGAACAAAATGTCCCTCCCTGACCACCACTCTCCTTGTCTGTGGTCTCCTCCATTAGCATGTGAGCTATTTGAAGGCAGAGGCTGTCTTTGCTTCTTGTATTTTATATTCTCTTCACTTAGCACAGTACTTGGCACATTTTATGAGCTTAATAAATGCTTTTTCATTAACTTATACTTAAAGAAATCAATTATATAGAGTCTTCTTTTCTACAGGTTAAAAATCTCCAACTGTGTATGACATGATCTCTAGTCCCCACAATAGCCTAATCACTCTCTTTTGAACATACTACAGTTTATATCTTTCCTGAAATCTAGTATCCAAAGCTGAAAACAAGACTCTAAATGTTGTCATATCAGGGCAGATAGCCAAATGACCCTGCCTTCCCCTATTAAGGATGCAGTGTCATTCTTACTGTAGTGGAGGTTTCTATTAGCTTGTTTACCTGCCTTGTCACACAATTGACTCATTTTCAGCTTGCAATCCAGCAAGACCCTCAGATCATTTCCTCATGAACTATTGTATAGGAATGCCTCCCTCATCCCATGCTTATGCAATTGATTCTCTGCCCTTCCAAATGTAATATTTTATACTTGCCCTTTTAAAATTTCATCTTATTAGGTTTAACTATTCTAGCCTAACGAAATATTTCTGGGTCATTGTTGTCAATGCATATTAATTATCTCTCCCAGCTTTATGTTATCTGAAAATTTGACAAGCATGCTATCAAAAAAAATTTGACCAGCACAAGGCTAAGGACAGATCCCACTACAGACCTTTCCTCAAGTTGACATTGATTTATTAAATAACTAACTCTTTGGGTTCATTCATTCAACTAGTTCTAAATGCATCTAATTGTACTATCTCTCATCCAGATTATTACAGCAGTCTCCTAATTGGTATCCCCATTTCTTGGCTCTGTTCTCCATTATATCTTTCACATCCTTGCTGAAATGTTATTACTAAGGTGATGGTCTCCATCATGTCATTTTCCAATCAAGAAGGTTTAATGGCTTCCTATTGTCTCTAGGATAACATACAAATTCCTATTTGGAATTTAAGGCCCTTTATTACAGCCCATCTTTCCAGGATGATTATACTTTATTTCTCCCTCACACTTTACATTCCGGCCAAACTGGCTGCTTGTAATTCCTTGTACAAGGAAGACTTTAAATTGCAATCTTTTTTTTTCTCTCTTTTTTTTTGCTGAAGACTGTCCTTCATGCCTGGAATGTTCTTCTTCCTTGCCACCAATTCTTGAAACCTTTAGCTCCCTTCAAAGCTCATCTCATGTGCCATTTCCTAACAGTGTTTTCCTGTTTCCCCTAGTTTTTAGTACCTACTCCACTCCACCCCTGAAATTACTTTGTATTTATTTTTATGTAACTAAAATATGTAGATAATATTGGATTATTGAATGGATACTATATAAAATGAATGTGCACAAATGAGTTTATAAATTAGGTGTTTTCATAATTAGCTTTTTATGAACACAAAATTACTCTGATAATTAGAAGTAATTGGAATTGGGATTATAGCTCTTGAAAATTCTGTTCCTTATTAAAACAAATTAAATTATAAGCATATGATAAATTAAGTAATAAAAGAAGTTATAATAATATGCTTTGGTGAGGCTTATATCTCATACCTTTTACTTTTGGGGTGGAGATTTTAAAATGTCTTCATCAAGGAAATAACCTATAGACTGTATTCAGTCATTTTTAACATAGTTTTATTTTCTTAAAATTATGAAAACTATACTCATGGTTGGTATTAGGCTGTCTCCATTTCACTAAGGTCCCTTTCTTAGGTGAATTATGTACAGTGCTCCGAGTAGGTTTCAGTAATTGTTCCCATCAAACTGTTCTGAGTTTTCTGTGAACTTCATTGACAGGTTTTACCAAAGATCATCTGTTTAGTAGGTTGTGGATTCTTAAGAAACTCCTGAGTCTTTTATGTGCTATTGTGATCACTTAGGAGTGAATCTCCCAGAATTAAATTTCCACTTGTGGTCTTGGGCCAGGCTCCTTTTACTGGAGAGTCTATTCAGTGATAGTGTTTGTCAGTTCAGCTGTCTCTTGGCAGTGCAGTGAATTTAAAGCCATGGAAACATGTGAAGAAATCTAATTTTCAGTAAGACTGAGGGTACCTTAGCAACAGTTAAATGAAACATGTTTGGTCATAAAGGTCTTCTGTGGAGGAGAGGATGGATATTACACATAGACACATATGTACATGTATGGTTGGATAGATAAACGAGAGATGTTTTGATCTCAACTTGGGACTTCATCAATGTAGGGGGATGTTCAATGTGCCACAGCTCATTGTTTCTCTTCAGCTGCTTTCCAAGAGACATTTCTGGTCCAAAACCACATAGTAGGATATCAGGCTGGATTGCATTGGGAATTGGCGTGCTGCTTTCAGTGGTCCCAAAACGCTCACTGTTTCAAAAGCCCATCTCTTTAACAATAATATTCTTCTACTGATGATTTGTAGTGGACATAGAACATCAATATATTGAAATAATTAAATCAAAATTGACTTAAAGGGCCATGGCAAGATGGGTAGTGAATAAGCAGGCTGCAGCATCTTACCAGCGATGGCTTGCATGGGAGTAGTGGTATTTAAAAAAAAGCAGTATTTAAAGGTATGTATGAACAAAAAAGGAGACTGACCAGCCATGTAGTTAGGATGAAACAACAGGTTGACCGAGTGACATATACGTAAAATACTAAGAAAACAAGAAAAGACCTCAGTGGAGGATTCATGGGAAATATTGGGTATCAATGGTATATAATATGTAAAGGCATAAAGGGGTAGCTTTCTGTATCAGCTCAGGAAAAGGATAAAACCACAGACCCACTTAAGTATCTCTAGGGAATATTGGACCCAAATGAGTCCCTTTTACTTATCCACCTTGGTTAGCCTAATTAAGGACTCTAAGTTGTGGACTGAAGCTTGAATATTTAATAGACCCTCTAGATACTAAGTGCAATTAGAATGTCTCCAGGGTTTATCTCTGAAAGGAAATTCTTTGATAAAAAGTAAACAAATATAACAATTAAACTTCAAACGTGATTGCTTCCTAGTATACCATTTCTGAGAGCTTGTGTGTCTTTACCTCTTGAGCCACCTCTTGAGGTAACTCAGGAGGGGATACAAGCCCTGAAAGGGCCCCTTTGTTTATGATTCTTATCATATTTATGATTATGATTTTTACATTTCATTCTTTATTTGGTTTCATCATTCATTCGTCCAGTAGTATTATTAAGCATTTGCTATGTGCTGAACACTGTGCTAGTTGCTGAAGATAAAAGTAAAAAGTAAAACTGTCTGTCCCTGTGCTCAAGTTCATATTCCTTTGAGGATGAGGGAAAGGAATCAATAAATAATCTAAAAAGGCCATTTCTTACAATAGGACAGGAAAAACATGATGAAGACCTGAAGTAGGGTAATAAATAGATCCTTTAAAAATATGTTGAAATGAAGCAGCTAGGTGGCACAGTGGATAGAGCACTGGCCCTGAAGTCAGGAGGACCTGAGTTCCAATTTGGCCTCAGACCAAATTCTTGACACTTACTAGCTGTGTGACCCTGGGCAAGTCACTTAACTCCAATTGCCTAAAAAAAATGTTGAAATGAGTTGATATATGTATTATATGCCCACGTAGACTTTGAGGGGAAATAAAAGGACAGATGTGGAGTTAAACACTGCAAGACTTGATAAATGGCTGGCTGTGGGGGTTTGGGGAGAGTGAAGCATAGAAAGTGATAACTTCGTAGTTGCAAACCTGGATGTGATGCCCACACTCAGAACTACGGAGAACTTAAAACATGTTGACAAAAAAAGATGAACTTTTGTTTCATGGAAAAGTTTGGGGTCACTAAAAGAATTGTTTAATTTCTCTAAGGCCATCCAGTCCAACCTCCTGCTCGTGATCAGTTCTGGTCAATATCTATTCAAGATATCTAACTAGACATAGGTATATTGCTAATGTTTATGTAGTGTTTTAAGATTCACAAAGCATTTATATGTGCTATTTTATTTGATTTTTACATCAGCTATGAAGTTATTACCTTTTATGCTTCACTGTTCCCAAACCCCAGAGCCATCCATTTGCCAAGTCTTGTTCTAGTCAGCTCCAACCTATTATTCTCCATCTTTGGTCTGCTCCTATAAACTCTTTTCCCAACACCTACTCTAACTCTTTGGATTTTATTATCCTGTAATATGGCATAGGATCCTGTTTACTGCATAAAGTCATGACTTACCTCACATCCTCTTTTCTAAGGAGAATTATTTTTTTCAGATCATATTAATTGCCAGTCAGACCTATTTCTCCCTAAATCCCTGTTCTTCAAACACCTATATTGTATTCAAAGGTTTCAGCTTTCTGTCAACTACTCTCCACTAAGGTATCCATTGATGCAAATTTAAGCCAGGGACCCCTCCCAACTTTGGAATGTTTACATTTTAGTAGGGGATTCTTGAAAACTGAAGAGCCTTTCTTACCAGAGGCCTTGATAGGATCACACATACACTCGAACACACTATCTTGTATGAATATAGGTTCATAACTCATTTATAACTCAAATTTGGCTTTCATGAAATATGAGTGTGGTTTATAATCATTGTTTTATTTGACTATGTATGTGCATGTGTAGTGAAATATATATGTATGTATATGTGTGTATCTGTATCTACTATTCACATATACACATTTTAATGATTTCCTCAATATAGGGAGTTCCTGGTGAGGAATTTTCTTTACCAGTGCAGATTGGCAGCTTGTCTACAACTTACAGTCTTAGATGGTTGCTTGGGTACACTGAGAAGTTAAGTGACTGGCCCAAACACACCTAGTATATGTCAGAGGCAAGATTTGAACCTTGGTGTTCCTGATTCTCTACCCACTACATCAGACTGTCTGGCTGTGTATGTGTACAGATACATATACAAATATACATCTTTATAGTGAGAGTTCCATTTTAGTATCATAGCTCATATTCAGGAGAAATCTATGTTAGGAGAAGCCTATATTATCACCTGTATGTGATATGTGTATGTATGCATGTGTGCAAATGTATATACACATAAATATGTGTTTCTGTGTATGTATGTGTGTGCATGTATACATATATCAACTCATTTCAACATATTTTTAAAGGATCTATTATGTGCAAAAAAGATTTATATTGAGATTTCTCAGCGTCCTTCAAATCTTAGAATATTGATGACCTCTACTTGTAAGTCAGTCTCTTATGGTGACAATAAATGAGTTAAAAGAGGTAGCAAGTGGGCAAGCCTTCTCTGGAAGCCAGAATTTAAGGCAGGGTTTTTAAACATATCATTGCAGATTTGAAAAACAAGGTTGTGATTGAAAGGATTTAAAAATGCAGTTTTGTGAAATGTGTTCTATTGCTTCACTTTCCAGAGATCTTCACCCTCAGGGTTATCATATGAATGTGCTCATCCTGTTGAGACCTTCAGACTTTGTCCTAAGGCAACCAGCTTTCCACAACCAAGGCATCTGGCATATTGATATGCCCTAGAGTCACTATTGTGTTGATTTTACTAATAGGGTAAACAAACCTCTTTTGACAGGCAGAAGTGACATAGAAAGTGCAGGGGATGCAGTTGAAGCAGGAGGGAGCAGAGCGCTGGATGTAATACAGTAATTGAACATGAAAGCATGTCCAAATCTCAAGAGAATCATGCGTTTTACAGAAGACTGATGCATGATGGGATATACTGGGAGTGTGGGGGCAGGATGGTGGGGAGTAGTACCCAGGAAGTCCGTTTGTGGTTGCCAAGTGAGCACTTACCTAAATTGCTTTTTTTTGTTTGGGCAAGAAGTGATCATGAATGAGAAATTCAGGTTTAAAGCAAAAGACCCTATTCATTTGCTTGGCTCAGTGACTTAGTAAACTCTGGCCAAAGCATGCTGCTTAGTTTCTTTGGAGAGAGGGTAAAGAAAATGGTGGGGGATAGTACCATCACAATTATTAAATGGTTGTATTGGTTTCTGAGGTACTGACCAGAGTTTTGTCTAGCAGAATTTGTTAAATATTTGTGTTTAGATTGGCTAATTGTTTTGATTTATTTGCAAATAGGCTATATTAAATGAAAAAAAAAAGCAGGAAAAAAGGGATGGAAACTATGGCAGGCCTAGAAATACTCATGTTTTGACTGCATTGACTTATGTTTGTAAATTGCTTTCCTGGGAAAAATGGAGCCATTTCTCATGCCTGAGGCTGCTCTTTCCTATATGCTAAGAGGTGACCTTTAATAAGTGAAGGAATAATTTTTTAGCTTCTTGCACAAATAGATAACTTAAGAGAACACCATAGATGGAAACTTTTGAATATTTATTCTATTCAAATTCCTATGGACATGTATTCACTACGTATAAAGAAACATGATTCATCAAATGAAGATGCCTCATTATGTCAAGTAGGAGACAAAAGAGAGAAAAGAGTGCCTTAAAATGTTGCCAATATAAATTGGAACTTCTGTGGCCATTTTTTTTAAAAGAAAAAAGATTTGTCATGCAATGAACAGTCTGTTTAAATTTAAAATATACTTTGATATGATAAAATTTAAAAATATCTTAAATGTACCAAGCATGTTTTTCAATGTACATGTAAAACAATGGAAAACTCACAACTGCTAAAAAAAAATCAATGAAGTATACTTTTATTCTCTTCTTTCCTATTCCTATTAATAAATTAAAACTCCTACCTGAGAGTTTTTTTCCCTCATTATTTCCTAGTCCATCATTTTCTGTCTATCATGCTGATTCTTTAAAATAGTAATGATTACAGAAAAAAAAATCTCTGCATTAATTCCAATGTAGGCCATTACACAAATTTTCTGACAGGCAAACCTTCAGTGTCTCAGACCATCCTTCATTATGGTATGTGCATGTAACTCAAACCAATCTAAGTCAAGGCCTGTGGCTCCTCAGGAAGACGTAATTTTCGTAGGATGCAATAATTACTCTTTAAAAACAATCATTCTGCATCTTTTGGTTCAATTGATTTCTAGACTACAGCATTTAGTATTTCACTCTCAGGCTGTTTTATAAAGTGAGAATATGAATCATTTTTCCTCTCTGAGTTTAGGCCTTAGCTGATTAATTTATACATTACGTGGATCAACGTTTGTGTCTTCCTCCACTTTGCCCTTCTTTTGGCTGATGGCTGATGATAGTAGTTTCATGCTGTTTCAGACATAAAGTGCATTTTCCTTTTACCAACCAGAACTCAGTAAATGCCTTTTTTTGATGTATTGATCTTTTATATTACTAGGAATCTTGAAGATTAGGTAAAACTAAGATGACTGTTTAAAAAATATTAACTATCAGATTCCTGCCTGAACTTGCGTTTTGTGCTTTCTTATTGTATTTCCGTTTAAGTGGTGTTTCATAAGCTGGTTAATAACAAAAGGTGTATGGGTAGAATTTTTTAACAGTTAAGCAATCATTTCTTGAAAGAAGTTCATTGATTGGGAGGAAGGCCCTAAGTAAAGAAAGCATAGGAGGAAATAGAAGAGATGATCTAGGAAAAAGACAGTAACAAACAAGATAGCAGAGTGCAGGCAAAAAGCCAAGGGTCTAAAAATTAGAAAAGTCACATACAAAGAAATAAATAGCAAAGGAGGTCCATAGTCATAAATGGAAATACCTGGAGTAGAGTAAGGGTTTTTAACTTTTTTGTGTGTCATTAATCCCTTTGTCATTCTGGTAAACATTTTGGACCCCTTCTCACATTTAAAAAACAAATTCATAAGTGAAGGAAATGCCTAATTTCAGTTAGAGGGTAAGAGAAAATAAAGATGTAATTTTTTCCCATTTAGATTCACAGACCCCCTGAAATCCCTCTAGTTTATTTTAACCCCAAGTCAAGAACCCCTGGATTAAAGGATGAGGACATTAAATTGGCCTTTAAGAGGCTGCAAGAAATTAGTAGAAAACACTGTCCTGTCAGTAAGGAGACCTGGATTCTAGTTCTGGATCTGTCATTAACCAGCTGTGGGTGTCAACTACCCTTCTAAAAGTGCCAATTTTCTACTGTATAAAATAAGAGATTTCTATTAGATGATTCCAAAGGTTCCTTCTTGCTTTAATTCTGTGATTTCTAAAATTGCTTCTGGCTCAAAAATTCAATCAATTACATTCTGGAGATACAAAGAAAAAGCAAATATAGACCTAACTCTCAATAAATCAGCAACTACTTATTTAGCATCTACCATATATTAGGCACTTTGATTGGCATTGTGGATACAAATACAAAGAATGAAATAATTCCTATTCTTAAGGAACACACATACTAAGGAGTTTATGTTCTCAAGAGGGAGTTTGCATTCTCAGGTCTGCACAATATTGGCATGCACAAGATTCCTACAAAGTAGATGGAAATTAACTTTAGAGGGGAGACATAGTAGCAAGGGCTGGAGGAGGGACTGGGAAAAGCTTTCTTCAGAAAGTAGAAATTGTGCTGAGTCCTGGAGACAGTCAGGGATTCTGAGAGGTGGAAGTGAGGAAGAAAAGCATTCCAGATACAGGAGACAGTCAGTATAGACAGCACAGAGGTAGAAGAAAGAGGGTCGTGTATGCAAGGCATGAAGGAGGCCCATGTGGTTGGATAGTAGAGTATGGGGAGGAGAATCGTGGGTCAGAAGACTGAAAAGATAAGAAAGCCAGGTTGTGAAGGGCTTTAAATGCCTAATAGAGAAATTCTATTTATATTTGCTTCTAGAGGTAAAAGAGATCCACTGGAATTTATTGAGAGATAGGTGGGTAGGTACATGAATAGAAAAATAATTTATTAAATTGTAAATTAATTAAATTCCTTATTAATTTAATAATTACCTATTGATTGAATTGATACATTTATTCATTTATTAGTGCCTGGCTTACTATAGGCCAAGGATTTTACTGAGTATACAAATATAAGAAAGTAAGTTAGTCTGTGCCTTCAAGATTACATTCTATTAGGGGAGGGAAAAACATAAAGGAGGAAGGCGGTGGTGGTGGCATGATGTGGAAATGGTGCAGAACTGATGGGGAGAAACCATTTGCCAAGTTCCAGGCATGATAAGACAGAAGTCACCCATCAGTGCCAGGCATCCTAAGGAAAGAATTCAAGATCTGGAAGCCAGTGTGGGATGGAGATAATGGTCAGAATGGAGACAGCATGGTATGGAGATGGCTAGGAAATGACACGAGAAGAACTGATCTTTAGGGGGAAAAAACAAAACTTCAGAAGTTGTATGAAACATCAATTTGAAAGGGGGAGAGACTTGAGAGAGAGACAAGTATTGCAATAATTCTGGTAAGTAGTGATTAGGGCCTGAGCCAGATTGGTGGTTATGTGAATAGAAAGGAGACAAAATTGAAAGATATTTGTGGAGATGGAAATGACAAGATTTGGCACATGATCAGTTGTGGGGGGTGAGGGAATGTGAGGGTCAAGCATGACAGAAGCATATTTACTAAGGAGTTTACATCCTCAAATGGGACACAGCCCGCACAATATAGGTATGTACAAGATTCATACAGAAGAGATCAAAGGTATATTCCTTCCAATCACCAAGTTTCACAACTTGAATATTATCCTTGACTCCTCCCTCTCCCTCTCCACATATATCTGATACTATGCCAAATCTTGTCATTTCCATCTCCATAATATCTTCCAATTATATCCTCTTCTTTCTAGTTCTTTTGAAGAGAAGTTTAGGAAGGTGAAAATTTTTTTGGGGGGGGTGAAGGAAGACAATGAATTCTATTTTGCCTATGTTGCATTCGAGATGCCTGTGAGATCTCTAGTTTCAAATGTGTAAATAAGCACTTGGTCATGTGAGACTGCAACTCAGGCAGAGACTAGGGCTAGATATATAGATTTGGGAGTCATCTACATAGAGATTATAGTTGACTCCATGAGTTTTAATGAGATTACCAAGTGAAAGAATATAGGGAGAAGAGAGAAGATAGAACCTTGGGTATATCTAGAGTTGATGGGAGGGTCATGGCCATCAAAGGAGACTAAGAGAGCAGTCAGACAGGTAAGAGGATATTCAATTCCATGAAAAGAAAGAATAAGGGCAAAGCAGAGAGATTGTATTAGAATATTCTATGTAAGTCACTAGTGAAGGCTGACATAAGGCTGTAGAACATGGTAGGAGAGATGGCAATTTACCAAGAGAGACTTGTGGGAAAGAGAAGCAGCAAAATCAGATCTCTGAATGCACCACAGAGGGTCTTTTGGGAAAATAGAGCCTTTGGGAAAGGAAGAGTGAGAAAATTATGGTCATAAAATTTGGGGGGGGGGGCTTGGAGGCAGAATGGTATCCTGTAAGAAGAAAAGGACTGGAAGTTAGAAGACTTGGATTTTACTCTTGGCTCTGGCATTTACTTGTTGTTTGATCTTGGGTTTCCTCTTCAAAATGAAGTGATTAGCTTATATTCTCAAAGATCACTTGAAACACTCAATTTCTGAAATGAAAGTATAATGGTCTTGGGCATAAAAAGTGTTTTTTGCAGAAGAAATGCTGTTGAAATGGATTGGGAGAAAAACTAGTGAAAAGGGTAAAGACCACTATAGAGAAGAGGAGGGAGAAACAAGAGAAGGGAAAAGCATGAAAACTTGAGTTTTACTTGCAAGAAGGCGGCACAAATGTGGAAATTTCTTTGGTTTCATGATAAAAGTCATTATAAATATGTAAATATCTTATAAGATTAGAAAATCAGACCAACTCATAGAACTCCTTGGTGAACACAGCATATGGCTTTCAGTCTGGAACAGAGACAGCTAGTCTATATGACCTTCTAAGGTCTCTTCAAGTCTAATTATTTCATGGTTGTCTAACTGCTTAATATTTCATTGAATAATAATTATTAAATTATTGCTGTTATTATCATAGTAAATGACTTGCATATGACCTTGAGAATGACTTTCAAATTATGCTGTCTGGTTTTCAGGTAAAGAAACTGAGGGCCAAGGAGGTCAAACATTTAGCCTGTGGTCACTCATTAATGCATCATTAGGGCTATAACTGGAACATGGTTCTTTATATTTTTACCCTTTGGCTCTGTCACAATAATTTCCTTTGAAGTGTAGAATATGTTTGCTTGCAATGGTTAGCCAAAGAGGCTTTTAAGTTAAGAAAGAGGAACTGAGGTATAAAATTATTTTAAGTAAATTTATAGATATTAAACGTATCTTTCAGCATTGAATTTCTTCTTTTCTTTTACTTTATATGATAAAAATGCTTTAAGCTTTCCATTTAAAATTTTAAGTTTTGCTCACTTAGAACAATGGTCTGACCTGTTGCGTTTTAAAACATATTGTTCAAGAAAGTTAACTTAGTTTTGCTACCACCAACTAATCTAAGACCTTTTGCTAAAGCAAAGCTCATGTTTACTTTTAGTTGCTGTCAAGTGTTAATAGCAAACATATAAGAAAAAAATAGTTTTATATGTATATGATCACTATATATGTATGTGTGTATCTATCTCTAAATCATCAATAATCCTTTTCTACTTAAATGTGTTTATGATCTCACTGGTGTGGGTATGCCTTTCAACCAGTATAGATTGAAACCCCCTTCTCATTTCATTTGATGGATTCTTGTCCACTTCTTCCCCTAAGTCCTCCACTGAGGATTTACCCAACAACCTGGAGGCCATCCTTTAGGTCATTTCCTATTTCATGGTATCACTTTAATATTTGGGCTGTCCATCTGCTATCCTTTACTCTTATTGTATAACCAACCTCCCTACTTATCTAATCATACATTTCTGAGATTCTGTCTTCTATGCTGTTTCCTGAACACAAGTTCTCATTATTAATGTGTTGCAATTGACATTATTAATATATTGTGGCCATCATGCATCTCTCCAGATGACTCACAATTATGATTCCTTGTGGATCATGGTGTTCCATACTTTACAATCATATAACATCACTAGTAAAATAGTAGTGTTTTCCCTCTGGAATAATCTCCAACTTCTGCATATATCTTGTTTGTACATAGTTGCTTTCATATTGCTTCCCCATGCTTCATAACTCTGAGCTCCCAAAGAGGTAAGACTGTTTGGGGTTTTTTTTGCCTTTCTTTAACAAGTCCCTAGCACTTAGTGTAGCATCTGACACTTAGTAAGTGCTTGTCAACTTGACTTTAAAAAATATCTAAGTGTCAAAGATCATTGAAAACATTGTACAGTTTCCCAAATGCACACTAACCCTCTACAAAAGTCCTACTTTGATGTGGCATTGTGGTATGAGCAGTGGGGTACTTGCCCACCTGAAGCTTTAGCAGGTTCTAGCAAGCTAAAAAGGCTTTGAGTTCAAAATCTCTCAGAATCTAACTAATATGAAAGAGTAGTTTCCTCTAAAAAACATAAGTTTAAATGAACAAATGATAGTTATAACAGCCTAACACATATAAGTAATTATTTAAAGTATTCTACTATTTAACTGAGAGGCCACATAGCATGGTGGAGAGAGAGCTAGCCTCTGAGACAAGAAGATCTGGGTTCAAATCTTGCTTCAGACACATACTAACTGTGTGACCTGTAGCAAGTCTCTTAACCACTCACTACTCTAGGCAAGGCAGCTATATGGCATAGTGGATAGTTCTGAAGTCAGTCAGACTCATCTTCCTGAGTTTAAATCTGGCCTCAGACACTAGCTGTGTGACCCTGGGCAATTCACTTAACCACTCAGTGCTCAGCAACTGTTTGTGACTATATGTTGCAGAAAAGGGGCTGACCTGACTTAGTGGAGGGAGTTACCTCATCTGGAATTCCCAATATGAATAAAATCACAGGTTTGGTTCCTATCCCAATCCCTTTCATTTCATTGTCGGCTTCTATAATATGACCAATGAAGTAAGATGATTCCTAATTTTAATATACAATACCATTCTGTGGACTGCAGAATGAATTATACATATGATGTGTATGTGTGCCATCCATTGGGGGACTAAGTAATTAACATACACTTAATATTGCAAAAAAAGCATTAAAATTCTCATTATTTTAGAGGACAAGGTAGCTCCAGGGACCTGATAATAGAATGCAAAGTCTCTATTAGTTTCATGTTAGCAGTCAAAATGCAAATACTACTATTTGGCAAACTAAATTTGATGCCTTATGAATTAAAGAGTAATCTCTGAACAATTTTAAGAGCCCTGGCCTGTATCATTACAAATCAGTATGAAGGTGGCTTCTTTAGAAGTTCCATCAAGAGTGCACAATTTAAATAGCCACATTATAGCTTTCTCCACCTCCCCTGCCTGTGAATATGGTTCTTGGATAGCCACAGTGTGGCTTCCCCCACTCCCCCTTGGCTTTGAATGTGGTTCTTAAATAACCACTGGGTGGCTTCTTACCTTCTATTCCCACCTCTTCCCTTCCCCCGCCCCCTCTCCTAGCTTTGAATGTGGTTCCTGAAGAAGATGGAAACATTTTAAGAGAGGATGCACAGCTGTGCCTGCGCTATATACACGACAGCTATTAGGGATGATTGTGCTGTTGATGACTAATAAGTCAGACTTTCCATGTAGTTATGTAATTTTCATTAAAAATGTACAGGTTTCCTGGAACCTTAGAACTATATAGAATCTCAAGACATCATCTGTTCTATCCCTCTGCCTTCAATTAGGACTATACCAAAAAGATTGAGCTAGATAAGAATATACCCTATTCTTCATTTTCTCTCTTTTACTGAGGGTATACCTCACTTAAATGTATTATCCCAGGTATCAGAGTACACCACGCACATAAGGTTGGTTGAATTGAATTGAATAAGTATTCCCTCATGGACATCTTCTCACTCTATTATTACCCTCTGGATGCACATTTCTCCTGTATTGGGACTAATGGGGGTTCATGGGCATGTCAACCAGATGTAACATCCACTAAGGCTTGTCATCACAGTCTGTAGGTGGTACAATCACTCCACGGGGCTTGGCAGTAGTACTCAATACCCAATCCCCTAAACTGTGTACAAGCTAGAGGTGCCTGTTTCCTGAACATTGACTTAATTCTAATGTTCTCCATAGTCTCTAAGGGATCTTTAGTTATAAAGTATACAAGACTCTAAAAGGATTTGCAGGCAAAGGCCCAAAATATGTCTTCATACTGTCTAGACTAGAGATATAAACTATAGCACTCCACTCCCACCTGAGACCATTGGCATATATTCTCTCACCTTACACTCAGTCATGTCATTAAAAACTCTTTCCGCCTAACTCACAACTTTCCAAAATCACCCAAGGGTCAAATTTGAGCCATCTCTACTCTACCAGTTAACAGTATCTGCAGACTGTCCTGAAGTTCTTTTATTGTTTGGAGGTGCAAGCAATCACCATAAGAAACTGTGAGCCCTCTTTGACAAGGGTCTGGTATTGGGCAAGTCATTTAATGTCTCTGGGACCAGATTTGTTACTTGAAGAGTGTACAGGGATTGAGCCATTTCATCTCTAATGACCATAACAATTCTTAATCATGTGACTTCTGCAATTCAGAGTCTTGGATTTGGAAGGCCCCTTAGAATCTGCCTACTGTAATCACTTACCTAGTTCATGTCTCCTTACACAATATCCCTGACAGAGAATTAACTAGTCTGCTTCAACACTTCTAGTGATGACTGGGAAAACTTAAGTGACCTCATTGGACCACTTCATGTTCATCATTGAACAGTTCTAATTGTTAGAAAGTTCTTCCTAATATTGATTTCAAATCTACTTCTCTGCAACTTCCTAGTCAGTTTTACTCTCTAGATCCACAAAGAATAAGTTTCCATTTTTACATGTCATTTTTTCAAATATGCTCAGACTCAAATGTCTAAAAGGAATTTTGCCTGAAAATTGACAACACCACACCATTTCTTTCCTGGGTGTTAGGAGACCTTAAGATTTCTGCTTACTAGAAAACCATGCAACCTTGGGCAAATCACTTAACTCCTCTGGGCCTCAGTTTGCCCACCTAAGAAATGAGGGGTTTGGACAAAGTAATTTATAATGGAGTAATTTTTTTTTGTTCTACCATTTTTATATGTCCTATTATACCTAACAAAGTGCCTTGTACACAGTTTGTTTTCTTCAGCCAGGCAAAATATCTCTAGTTTCTTGCATAATGACCTAATTTCTAGTCCCCTTACCCCCTCTAGTTGCTTTAGTTTGGATATATGTCATCTGGTCAATATCCTTCTAAACATGTGATCCCCAGAATAGAATGCAGCATGCCATTCCACATGATCAGGTAATCTGATCAGGGCTGCCTCCCAGAGTACAATGGGACCACTTCCTATCTCCTCCTGGATTTCTATTAATGGAGGTCAAGATTGCGTGAGGTTTTCTGGCGGCTGAAGACTCATAGAGTTTTTTATCCATTAAAACTCTAATGTCTCTTCCAGACTAAATGTTATCTAGCCATAGAGCTTCTGTCCTTTTATAGTTCATTTTTAACTCATATAGACTTTATATTCTTTCCCATTACACTTGTATTTATCTCATTATATTTTATCTTGAGAGGCAGCATGGTTAGTTTATAAAAGGCTGACTTAAGGAATCAGAAAGTCCTAGGCTTAAATCCTTCTGCTACATGTGGATTTTATGACTATGGGTATATCACTTACCCTCTCAATGTCCCAGGCAGTTCTCTTAAGATAATAGTTTATGGACTGATTGCAAATCTGCACTGATGAAGCGAATTTCTACACCAAAAATTTTTTATACAAATTAAATCACGGGTCTAGATTTTATATATCTAAATTTGGTCCATTATTTAAGCCTGTTGAGATCTTTTTGGATGTGTGTGATTTTTCCATTAGATATCTTAGTTCAGCTATGCCTCACAACAGATTCCCTGTTGTGAATCTCCTGCCCATTGAATAAATATGTCACCTAGTAGTGCATGGTAGGAGGGCAAGTGCTATGTCTGCAGTCATAGCTTCATCATCTACTCTCAGGGGGACCTTTACCAAGTCATCTAATCTCTCTAAACTTTGATTACTCATCTGTGAAATGAATGGGTTTGAATTGATGACCTCTAATGGTCCTTTCTAACCCTAAACCTTACTAGTTCTAGGCATAATTCAAGACATTGATTTTTTTAAAAAGAATTCAGCAGAGTCCCCTCTAGATTTTGGTTTGCAGTATTGGCATTTCATTTTATCATGCCATCTTATTGCCCAGAAGAAAACGTTAGCCTCGCAACAAAAGCAAAACAACAAGAGTAATGAAAGATGGGAAACCCTTTCCTACAGGCCTCCCATTTGTAAAGTTAGTATGTTTTAGATACTTGAGTTGCTAGAAATTTTAAGTTCTAGTCTGATAATAGCGGGGATAGTTTCCCATGATAGTTTAGTAAGAGTAGCATGTTGAAAAAAATATGGCAAATGTATGCTGATTTCCCAAGTTGTATTGCAAAACACTCACATCTTATAGTTTACTACTCGGTAAAGAAGTTCATTTTTTTAATGGAAATTTCATGTTCCACATAATATGCTAACTAGATTATTCTTTTAGTTTAGACATTAATTTGGTTATAGTTTGTTTTGTGGTTTTTTTTTTTTGGAGACTGAGTATATCTCCCCCAGGCTAGAAGAGCAGTAGCTACTCATATACATAGACATATATGTATATATTACATATAGTATGTATGTGTATGTGTATGTACATATATGTATATACATGTATATACATACATCTGTATATGTATGAGTGTTTGCTGCTCTTCTAGCCTAGATGAGATATGTGTATATATGCATAGGTACATATGTGTACACATATAAATATAGCATATACATAATGTATATATGTACAATATATAAAATAAATTGCTTTTTAAAAATATGCAATAAATTCAACATTTTGCTTTCAAAATTGTCCTGCTTGTTTGTATTTTACTCTGAAACTTTTTTCTCCTTTCTGTGAATTTTTAAGGATGATTTCAATGGCTTTCTTTTATTTCATTTCTCTTTTTTTTTGTTAACATTGTCACTGGTTCCCTCCTCCTTCCCAAACCTCTTCGCAAATAAAAAAGACAATATTTTTAACAAATAAGAATTGTCAAGAAAAACAAATCCACACATTTTTAGATTCAAAAATGTATGTCTCATTCTGCACCATGGGCCTATTACCCCTCTATCCAGAGGAGTGATAAATCATAAGTCTTCCAAGGTCATGAACAATCTTTGCATTAATCAGAGTTCTTAATTCTTTCAAAGTTGTTTTTCTTTATAATGTTATTTATTGTATGAATCATGCTCCTGTTTTTGCTTACTTTATTCTGCATCGATAGTTCATTCAAGTCTTCCCAAGAGTCTTTGTCTAATTTTTTTTTTGCATCAAAACCCAGGGTTGATGAATCAATGCATATTTAACAAATATTATACTGTTTTAAACTTGCATAATTTTAGTTAGCAGTTATTTAGAAGCATTTCATGTCGCATGTCCATTAAAACCTCTAAAATTTTTACTAAGAATCCTTTGATCACTTTCATTAATTTTCTTCTTTAAAGAAGACATCTATTCCCTGGATTTCATACAAATGGTACAAACATACCAAACAACAGAAGCATCATAACAAAAAGCCTAAAATTGGATTAGACAGCAAAGGAGACTTTGGAGTGGAGAAAGCTTAGAGTTTTAGAGCAGCTTTGCCTGACTCAGTTATGTAAATAAGCATTATGCTATTAAGCACCTTTTAAATACCAGTAATTAACTAGAAAACCAGGTCATTTATTTATTTAGAGAGGCACCATTTGAAATAAAAAGTAAGCATGAAGTGCCACCATTCTCTTTCACTTCTAGAACAAAGCACGCACATGCTATCAATGATGTTCATTGACATGGGGTAATACAAAGGAATTGTGTACTAACAGAACCTAAGAAATGGTTATGCTTCACCTAATAATGTAAGCACTTTGTGGAATGGGAGTTAGGAGGAAGGGAATCTTTCCTTTGCAGCCCAGGTCCCCAGAAGTAGAAAAAGCATGAGTTCTGCAGTCATAGGAATTGTATTCTGACCTTGTGTCTGATGCTTACTATTGCTGTGACCTCATGTGAGCCATTTAACTTGCCTGGCCCTCGGTATCCTCGGCTATAAAATGAGGGGAGTGGGCTCTGTGTTTCCTCCTCCAGATCTGTAATCCAAGAGGGACAGCGCTCTCCAAAAGCCCAGTGTGGTTATGATCCTATGTGTAAATTTGTTTCTGCTTTCTGAATGGAGGCAAAGCATCGTATAGACATGAAATACATATTTTAAAAATAGAATTGTTTCGAAAGGGAAGAAGATGAGAATTTTTTACATTAGTCACCTGCTGTTATCTCTCTATTGCCTGCACAAAAAAAAAAAAAGGAAAGGAAAATAATGGAATAGGATAACTAAAGCAAACAGTGGGTAATCAATACAGGGATGTTTGATTTTTCATCAGTCAAACATGTACCCCAGTTCTCTATGTTACATTGTAGAAGAAACTACTGGGCTGTCAGTTTGTATCAGCTATAAAAAGTTTCTGTCCTTCAGCTGAGAGAAGAAAAGATCTGAAAGCCTCTAAAAAGGAGCTTCTCAGCCTGCCACCTTGGAGTTAACACTAAGAAATTCCACTCAGATTGGAGATGCCTCTTGTGGGATAAATGGCCCCAAGTATATTGGATCTATGGACAACATTGCTGCATTTAAAAGATGGAGAAATCAAACTAGTTGAAGTTGAATCCTGGGAGCATTTTCAAAATGACTCTCTAAATTGGCAAGCAGCCAGTCCCTGGTCATGATAGTGAACAGGGAACAAAAAAGCTGAAGAGAGATAATTCAGGAGACATTAACTCACGTGGGGTACAGATTTGAAAGGGAAAAATGTGTCATGTTGTGCCTTCAAATGAGTAATTATCTTTATTAATTGAGGGGTAGTGGTGGAAGGAGGAAAACCCCAAGTCTATTTTTTTAAATCAGTGATAATGTCATTTGTTGCTTTATAAGGCTGTGTATATGTTAAGGTTTTCATGACACAGTCAATATGATATTTAATGCACATTGTAGACAAAAGCAAATAGCACATATCAGTGTTAGAACACCGGCCCAAGCTTTAAAGCAGTAAATTTAGGTATGTGGATAGATACCAACTATATACTTTAATATATGATATAAAATATGTAATTTTGATCTTTTATTCATTAATTGGTTAGCAAATGCAAATATTCTCTATGTTTTGTAACCCAGAGTTTTAAACAATGCTATAATATATGATAATGTAGAGATTACCAATTTTGTTCATTTTCTCATTCCCTAGATATTCCACATATCCCTTTTTTTAAAATGACAGCTATATAATACATAATTCATTAATTATTCCATTTCATCCTATTTTGTCATTTCCTCGCTATGTGTATATTTGCTATTTTGTTATGTAGAAGAGATAAAGAAAATAGGGCAAGGTATAATAAATTAATTCACAAACAAATATGTATTAAGTACCTGTTATGTACAAGGTACTATACTATGTGCTGGATATACAAAGATGAAAAAACATGACAAAATGTCACTCCTCTCTTTTCTTTGAAGTTCCTACCTCATCAATAGCTAAATAATGCTCAATCTTTCTCCATATCAGCTTTTTGGTTCAATTTTTGTCTCTGGCTTCACAGCTGCTACCCTAGACTAGGTTCTCATTCCCTCACACCTGGAAAGCACAGCTGCCTACAATTCCTTGCCCTACTCAAACCATCTTCTACAAAGCTCCTGGGATAATCCTTTTTTGGAAGCATTTTCATCTTATCTCCTTTCTCAGGCACTTTCCTTGACTTGCTTTTGGATCAGATGTAAACTACAAAACCTATCATTTAAGGCTTTTATAAACTGACCTTCCCAACTCTATCAATCAGTTTCTCTTGATGTTCACTAACACAATATCTCTGCTCTAAGACCAAATTCCTTACCATACCAATATGTATGGCTTTCACTCCTCCCTTCATGCCTCTGCTAATGCTATTCTTCTCCCTTGACATGCTCTCCCTCCTTGGTGTTCTCAAATGACCATATTTAATCACATAATTTCCCCTTTATACATGTATATTTTACCACTAAGAGTTGGGTAAGAGGATTACATGGTGATATTGCTGTCAGTGGTGAACTTTTGCAAATTGGAACATGTTTGAAAGGATGGAAATAAAAGAATAAAAGGCTGAAGAGAAATGGGTGAGGGATTTGGAAAATAAGAAATGAGAAGGCATTGAGTTGGAAAAGGGTTCATGGAAAAGATGAGATATGTACAAAAAAGTCCCTCTCCAGTTTTCTCATTCTGTTGGATCATTCCTCATCTTTAATTTCTCATTCATTAATTGATCAATCCCAATCAGTGATGATTTTGTTATTCAATGCATCATGAATAAAGGAAAGGCAAGTTGGAGAAAAGCCCTACAGTAAGTTTGGGAAATGGGAAAAGCAGAAAAGAAAGGGAGAAATGATACATTTTAAAGAAAGAATAATAAAATTATCAAATGGAGGTATACACAAATAAAAGGATAAGAAGTAAAAAGCAGGTGTAAAATAAATGAGACGAAAAATCAAATAAAAAATTTATAAAATTGACAGAGGCAGCTAGGTAGCATAGTAGATAAAATTCTGGCTTTGGAGGCAGGAAGACCTGAGAGCTCAAAATCTGCTTTGGACCCTTTCAGACTTACTCTCATACTGTGAGATCCTGCTATCTGCCTCAATTTCCTTATCTGATAATCAGGATAATAATAGCCACTATGTCTCAGGGTTGTTGTGAAGATCAAATGAGATAATGTATGTAAAGTGTTCTTGTAAACTTCATAGGAATCTTAGCCATCATTATTATCATCAAGAATGTGGTAAGAAAAAGGAAACAGAGGAAATTGAGAAGAATAGATGGAACCAAGGAAGATAGGGGAAAATAGTGAATAAGATAAAAAAGCATTAAGAAAAAAACTGGGTGAATGTAATGTAGGTTACATGAAAGAAGGAAAAAAGTATGGAAGTGAGAAAGTTAGCTACAGAATGATAAAGTAAGGAAATAGTCAAATGGAAGTATAGAAGAAAATCAGATAATGAAGAAGAAAACTGAATGAATGAAAAAGAAGAAAATGTATTAAGAGGGGAAGAAAAATAGACGTATTAAATAAGAGAATGGGTTAATGAGTGAAAGGAGGGATTAAAAATTGGAGGAAAAGAGAATTGAAAGATAAAATGTCAAAGGGAGAGCATATTATATATGTACATATATACACACGTTTATGTATGATGTATGTAAATAAAACATTACGTATCCATTTCTATTTGAGCTTGACACCACTGTCTTAGTAGACAGTATTCAAGGGTTTTTGTGGCCAGGTTTCTAGGCTAGGCAGGTCTCAGAACAACACACAGTACCTTGGTGAGTTTGATTTCAAAGCCTTCTTTGGTAGCATTTGTCAGAGCTTGCTTTTTCCTGGCATCTCCTTCTAGAACTATGCACTGTGAGGTATTATGCAGATTTAGGTTCTATGAATAGGATAAAATCCAGGTGATAGGAGGTAATAGGATCACAGAATCACAGATTTAGAGCTACAAGGGGGCTCAGAGGTCATCAGGTCAAAACCCCTCATTTAGCAACTAGGAGATACAGGGAAGAGAGCGATAGACCTGGATTAGGGAAGGCCCAAGTTGAAATTCTACTTCAGACATTTACTATGCAACCCTGGGCAAGTCATTTTTCCTCTGAGCCTCAGTTTTCTTGTCTGTAAAATGGGAATAATAATAACACCTACTTTACAGGATTGTTGTGAGGATGAACTGAGGTAACATGTAAAGCACATATCAGGCCTTAAATTATTATATAAATGCTAAATGATGTTAGTATCATTTTTTTTATATGAGGAAACAGCCCCATAGCTACTGTATGACTTTTCTAAGGTCGTGTAGGTACATTTGACCCCACGTTTACTGACTCTGGATCCTTCACTCAAAGTACATCAAAAGTGTTGCATTCCATACTGTGTCCCAGAGGACTATCAACAAATTTGAAGCACAAGCAGATTGGGAACCATGCCACATGGTTCAGAGATATTTAGCCTGGACAAAAAACATGAGGAAGATAATACCTATATTCAAACATTTGAAGGATTATCATTGTGAGAGGGGACCATAGACAATTTAGAGCTTATTGGTATTTTTAGAGAAAATCTAGTCTAAACCCCTCATGTTACTGGTAAGGATAGTGGGGCCCACATTGCCTAAGGTCAAAGAGCTAGTTAGTTATTTCCCCTAGCACAGGCAGAGAAGCATGTGTCCAGGCATAGGCCACCCTACCTACTACGTACTCATAAATAGCAGACCAAGCTGATAGAAAGAGATGCCGCAGATGTTCTATGGCAGGACAGATGAGAAATGTCAAGAAGCTGTCCCCACCCCTACTGGGACATAAATAGAGAGGGCAGGGTACACAATGAGAGTTTGGCAGCAGGGGGTGGCCCACTGGGGCAGTATGGCAGTCATCATTTCCTTCATAGCTTCCTTCTGAGTAATCATTACAAGCCAGGTCATAAAAAAGCAGGCTAAAGAGAAACTCTTGACTGGTGATTATAATTACAAAACAGGCCCCTCCTGCCCATATAATCCCAGGTAAATTCATTTCTCCATGTGACAGCTAAGAGTTTTTCAGTGGGGCCACAAAACTCTGGTCAGATATGCACTATAATGGTATTAAATTGTTAAAGTTCAAGCACATACCTTCCTTTCATTTTTTAACAAATGGTTAATTACCAACTTGTATAATAGCATCTACCACCAGTGAATAATTACGCTTAATTTTGCATGTTTCATACTGTCTCACTTAACTGTTTTATGACAACATATTTTGTTGATGGGAATTTTACATGTTTATTTAGGCTTATCTGCTGTATCAAAACAAAATTTATTAAAGAATTTTTTTTTTCTGAACCATGGATATTCCTTCTGTCCATAGCAATCTGAGAGTGGCTTTCCTTATTTCTTCTAGGTTAAGAGTTCTTCAGCTTTTTTTTTTATCTCATGGACTCCTTTCGGTGGACTTGTGAAGCTCATGGACCCCTTCTCAAAATAAAGTTTTTAAATGCATAAAATAAATTATATAAGATTACAAAGGATACCAAAGGAAATGCAGTTATCAAAATGTTTTATTTTTTAAAAAAAAGTTCATGGATCCCAGATTAAGAACCCCTGTCCTAAGTGACTCTTGTGTATTAATTTTGGGTCTATGCTGCTGGCCCTGGCCTTAAGAAAGATATATAGAGATAGCTATATCTATATGTGTGTGTATATATGTAATATATATACACACATGCAATACATACGTACACTCACATGTGTGCATGTGTGTATGTTCTGAGGGTGAGGAGGAGAGAATACAGGGCAGAATCATTCTTGTTAAGGGCATGTTGAATAGTGTTTGTCTATGGGCAAAAGGGAGACCTCAGGAACCAATTTGAGCTAGCCACAGTTCCCTTGGGTGGAGAGGAGGATGAAACAGGCTATTGATTGTGCTAATGAATATGTGGTTGATATGTTTTCTGAGGATCTCTCCCTCCCTGATTACCATGTTAGAGGCTTTTACTGGGAAAAAAAAATTCCCTCATAGCCCAAAGTTGAGCACACGGCTCCTCACTCCAAAGCCAATATATCCTTTGTATCATACCACACTACCTCTGATTTGTTTCCTCTTTTCCCAGGTAAGAACTAGGTGACATAGAAATTCTAGTGCCATTTCAATATAAGGAGGAACTTTGAAGACAGTTATCCAATGACAGAAAGGACTGTCTCCATCACTTTAAAAAGTAATGTGGAATCTACATGACCTTCTCTTGGGGGTATTGTATAAGAGATTCTTATTGTGGCTGGGAAGCTGGATTAAATAACATCTATGGTTCTAAGGTGAAATTCCCTTTGTAAACAAATGAATGGAGGAGAAAAAGAAGCTCCAACCCCCATTCATCAGGAAGAGGTAGTTCAAGAATAAAAAAAAAAAGAGAGATAGAACAGAGGAAAGGCAAAATGTGATGATAGTTGTTTAGAAGAAATGCAGGAATGAGAAAAGATGGAAAAGGAAGTCAAGAAATTAAAAAAAATAATCATGACATTGGTGATCTCAAATTCATCCAGTAAAGGAACAATCTTAGAGCAAATGCCTCATCAGAAATACAGTGGAAGCCGTATCTAAGATGATTTTTTTTTATCATTCTCTCATTTGGTGATCTCATCAACTCCCACATGTCCTATTATTATCTCCATGCAGATGATTCCTAGTTCTATATTCCCAGCCCTAGATGTTCTCCTGAGCTCCAGCTCCACTTTTTGAATGTGTTGAATAGGCTATACTGCAAGGTATTTCAAACTCAACATGTTGAAAATAGAATATACTCCCTCCCCAACCTTCCCTCTTCCCAATTTTCCTGTTACTGTACTATTCCTATTACTGTTGAGGGCACCACCATTCCTTAAGTCACTCAGGCTCACAAGCATGGTGTCATCCTCAACTCCTCATGCACAGTGACCCCCCATATACTGTTTGCTGTTAAGGCTCCTTGTTTCTACATTCATGACATTTCTCATATGTATCCTCTTCTCTCTTTAGCAGTTATCACTCTGGAGCAGGTCCTCATTACCTCATGCTTGTACTATTACAGTAGCTTTCTGATTGTCCACCTCAAGTCTCTCCCCGCTCCAAACTCTCAGCTGCTAAAATGAGTTTTTTCCCCTAAATTTTAGGTCTGATCATGTAACTTCCACCCCTATACACATAGCCAGTGAGTTCTAGCGTCTTCCTATTACTAGTAATAGCAAATATAAAATCCTCTGTCATTGAAAACCTTCACAACCTGGCCCCAGTCTACTTTTACAGACTTCTTAAACTTAATTTCCCTCTACACACTCTAAAATCCCACTACATTGGTTAAGTTGATATAGTTCACACTATTTGTCCCAACTCCGTGCCTTTTCATTGGTTTTTTCTGTGCCTAGAAAAAACTGATGAAGCAACTTTCAGTCGTTTAGATTATTCACAGTGAGAGTAAGACCCAGGTGAGCTACCATAGTCAGCTTTGCTGGCACAGGTTACAACCTTCCTTAAACATCCCACAAACAACTATTAACTTTGGGGCAATGCAACCAGCCCTATTTCCCTCTTCCTCCTCCCCCCCCCCCTTGACATTACCACTTTCTCCTGACCATGGTGCTGACCACTTATTTGATGACAATTTTAATAATGATTATAGATGTTCAGTTTAATTATTTTCTAGTTTAGTCTTCTCACTTTTCTATGAAGGCCCCATATCCATTTCCAATTCTGCACTTCACACATATTTTCTTTGTCTAAAATGTCTTTCTTTTTTCCTTACCAGTATCTGTATTTTACTCAACACAGTGTAAGCGATTGACATCTTCATTGATATAAGTAGTATATTACCAGTATAGGTGAAGTCAAGTATCACTGAAGTAGGTGTAAAGGGAGAAAATTATAAGATGGAAAGTATGTGTCCTCTGAAAACAGAAAAGAGAACATTGTATTCCTGTTACAACAGGATGGATTTAGGTTAGAAGTAGTTTCATTATATTTAGTAAACATTGCAGTGGGCTTATAATCAACAAACACTTATTGATCATTTACTATTTGCAAGGCAGTACAATTGATACTTAGGATGAAAGAAATTTGAGAGGATTCTTGCCTTCAAATGGCTTACAATCTAGTTGAGACGATGTATATACCTTAAAAGATTAATAACAATCAAAGGCAGCATCAGTTAAATATAACATAAATGAGATGGACAATAAGTACCACACAGAGCTAATCAAAAAGGAGAAGGTATATGTGAAAGCAGGCATTTAACCTTAGCCTCAGATTCAAAAGCTTTCTCAAATTTAGCAGATAAAAAGCTATCACCACTCAGTTACGGAACAAAAACATTGAGTGGTCTTGACATGCTTTATTATTATAATAACAGTCATAATATATTACATATATACATAATATTGTGTATATATTACATTAACTATTATAATAGTAACCGCTACATTGCAGGGAAGCTAGATTTTCTCCTTAATAATTAGTGCATTTATAGAAGAGTGCTATACATCCATCTTGGCCTAAAATCATCCCACATAATGCTCTTAATTTTTTTTAAGTGTTCAAACTATGTCTCACTTTTTGTTGATGTCATATTTTATCTTCAAATACTTTAATTATTTTTATTATGGCAAGAGACCTAAAAAAACAAGAAATAGCCCAGGCCTCTCTAGATGTATGACATCTTCTGATTACTGAAGGCAGTTCAGCAGAGGAAAGATAGCTGAGGTTTGCTGCCATGAACAAAGGCTTCAGTGAAGAGATGGCAGTTGAGCTGAACCTCTAAGAAAGGACATATGAAAATGGGGGTTGAAGATAGTCTACACTGAGTGGGGCAGGGTGAACACAGTTTCAGAGGTGGAGCTTGTGGCATTTTAGGGGAATGTAGTAGGGCAATTTGGTAGAGGAGAATTTATATGGGGGGAAGTTGTGAGAGATAATACAACAAGAACTGTTCGTAAAAAGCCTTGAATGCTAAGCAAAAGAGTTTGAACTGTATTCTATATGCAATTGAAAAGTGGAGTTTGCTTTGGGTTACACATATTCAAAGCTATATTTTAGGATGATTAATCTGGCAGTAATATGACATCAATTGGAGCAAGGAGAGATGAGAGAGAAGGGAAACTCAATTAAGGAGATTTATTTGAATAGTCTAGCTGTGAGGCAGTGTTGGTCTGAATTAGATGGTAGCAGTGGGAATGGAAAGGGACAAACATTAAGGGAGACATTGAAAAAGAAGAATTGTTTTTAGTGGGAAGTTTCAGATTTCCCCACCAAATATTTGAGAACATTTATGAAAAATGTTTAAAAATAAGATCAGTGTCTTTCCTTTGACATCGTCTGGGTGGCTTCTGCTAATGAATTTTCTGAATCCCTTTATAGTCTACATTTTAAAATACATATTTTAATTTAATAACATTCTGAAACTTTTAGACATCTGAGGTATTTATATATCAAATGCAGATTCTTTCAGAAATGTGGGAAAATACTTGGGAGGGTTTGATGGGGAGGAAGGATGGGGAAGAGGAAAGGAAGAGCGGATGAGTTTACGCATACAAAGAGGGAGAGTGGGGAGGTGGGGAAATAATCTCTTAGACACTCGGACACACTTCAGCTGTGTGTGACTGTTTGTTAGGTCATTGCCATGGCAACTGAAACTACCAGAAGATGGTAATGAGTCTCACATGTTACAACCAGTGATGGAAATGGAAATGATTTGCTTGGGGAATTCTGACTGTATTTTTGTTAAATGGTCTTTATGCTAGTTGAGACCTAGAGAAACATGTAGTTCTCCATCCCCTATAACTGCTTTCTTCTCTTTCCACTTTCCTCTTTTCCAACACTTGTTATAATTTATATCCTACTAATTATTCAGTCAGGTTTACATTGTTCCTCTAGCTATTCTTAGAAACTTCTCTATTAACATTTTCACTTGTGTGAAACCAATTTGTGTTTAGAAGATTTTAAATGCAGTTAGATGTAGGATTTGAATGAAGAACACAGTGTATTTGTCTTGACACATACATTAACACATTGACAATAGAGCTATTTGGAAAGTGCTATAACACTGTGTATAATAAAAAATGGAATTAGTTTGAATACTGTCAATTAAAGAGAACTAACCTATGTACATTTTAGCTATTTCTTAAAGTCCAAGTCATTTACTTTTACTTTTTTTTAATGGGGACTTATATATGAATACTTCTAAGACAGATTATTAATTTTTGTATTTTTGATCATAGAAAAACCAAGTGCAGTTAAACTGTTTCTGTGTTAGATTGTATCAGAAGAAAACTGATTTCTGCTGTTTCCCTGAAACATTTGCTAGATCACAGCAACACTATTTCTTCTCCCTGTCAAAATTACTTCCTCAGTTTGGGTATTTTGCCTATCAGTAAATTAAGAGGAAGCCACAGGATATGAGTCTGCTGCCCTATCAAAGCATCTGCGGGGTTTCTGCGCCTGCTATCCTGTATTTACAGAAATAGATTACTACTGTAGCACTTGCCACCAAATTACATGGTACTTAACTTGTCTCAGCCATGCAGAGCAATAGCTTCGAGAAAGACACACTTTTATGCCTCTGAACTTCTGGCTAAATTATATTATTTCTGGGAAGGAGGGGGAAAAAGCCTTGTGATATATTCAGTTTTTCCATTCAGTTCATGGTTATATTTAGCAAAGCAAATGATTTCACATTCAACCAATAAATTGTCATTCTCTTTTTTCCCCATGAAAAAATTCAAAAGGAAAACATTCATCATCACAACTGTAGAATATCCTGTTAGAGAAACAGCAGAGGTTATAAAACCTGTGCAAATAACAAGGATGAAAATGTCAATACTAGATTTATAATATGGAGGTTAGAAAGTTCTTTGGAAGAATTGTTGGCCTTTTGATATCCACTTGATAACCAGAAAGCTCAAGATGCATTGTATGGTTTTCATAGATTCTAATTTAATAAGGTGAGATGCAAATTAACATTGTAGATAGAACTGGGTTCAAATCCTGCTTCTGATCCTTACTGGTTATGGATAAGTCACCTAATTTCTCAGTACCCCTAGGTTACTCTCCAAGACTATAAATTGCAGAAAAGGTGTCAACCTGTAATGACAGTTTCCTGATCAATACCTCTTTATCCCAATGAAAACACAGGTTTGAATAAACAAAAAGCCCAACAACAATTTGACTTTAAATTACATTTAGAGGAGAAGCATGTGTCTGACGTAGTCTATTTGGTTCTAAACTTGATTTCATCAGCATTGAACAATGGTATCAAATAGAAATGGTTAGCTGCAGGTGTATAGTGATGTAGAAAACAACAAATTAACATTATCTGTGTTGTTGCATTTTTGGTTATTTTGTTATACATTTCCCATCTATGCTTTTTCTTTTCTTTTTTTTTAATTTTTAGGCAACTGGGGTTAAATGACTTGCTCAGGGTCACACAGATAGTAAGTGTCAAGTGTTTGGTCTGAGGCTGGATTTGAACTCAGGTCCTCCTGACTGGGCCTCCAATGACAGGACCGGTGCTCTATCCACGGAGCCACCTAGCTGTGCCCCCTGCCCCCACCATCTACACTGGGAGTTTTCCCGAGCTGCTTGAAGGCCACGGGCTGGGAGTTTGACACTTCTATTGCAGAAAACTCTGGATGGGGAAGCTTTCTTCTCAAATTCGGAATAACATCTCATCTGTAACTTATGATCCTCAAGAACTGTGTTTCTTAAACCACACTAAATACACTGGTATACAAAATTTCTGTTGCATACTACATAAAGTTGCGAATGAAATCAGATTATATACTAAATGTGAATGGTTTCTTTGAAAAGTTCTAATTTAAATTTTTTTAAGAAAGTGAGTATTTTGGTGGAAACAGCTAGGAAAGAGTACATAGAATGCTAGACCTGGAATCAGGAAGACAAATTCAAATATGGCCTCAGACACTTACTAGCTTTGTGGTCCTGGACAAGTCACTTAACCTGTGTGTCTCAGTTTCCCCAAGTGTAAAATATAGGTAATAATAATACCTACTTTCCAGAGTTGTTGTGAGAATCAAATGAGATAATATTTGTAAAATGGTTTGCAAAGTGTCCACCCACAGTAGATGCTTAATATATGCTTTATCTTCCCTTTCTTATAATTATGTAGCCCTCAATATGACACTATTAGTGAGAAGATATTTTCGAACAACTTAATAAAGATTCATAAAGCATTGCCATTTAGGTAATATTCTGATGGCTTAAAGAGTATATCCAATTAACATTTTCATGGATGTTGAGCTTCCCTTGTTGTCCTGCCTACTTTTGCTGTCAGGATTGAAACTTTTTTTTAATGAAAGTATATTTTGAGGTAAAAAGAACTAGTTCAAAGAGACTCCTTCCTGAATGGCAGTTGCAATAAATGTGTTTTATTATGACAGCTTCCATCCTTGTGGTCAAGTGACAGATTTTACCTCTGGTTTTGAGGTGCCTGTTAAACACGGTGCCTCCATTTAAGAAAAATGTTTTGAGTAGCCCACTGAGTAGCTACTGTTGGAAAAGTAACAGGTCACAGTGGGAGATAGAGCAGGAATTGGGCCCCCAGAAGCACTTAGTGTTTAATGGGTCTTCAGCTGTTGTGAAGCAGTGTGCTGAAATAATTCTGATTAGGCTTGGTCAATCAAGCTGCAGAATCACAATTGTCTTTCTTCCATTCAGGTTTTAATGTTCACAGGAAAATCCCAGTTCGAAATACACATTTAAGTCATCCTTGCACTTTTCTCTTTAAAATAGAAATTCCTTTCAGAATGGCCTGTGAACCATTCTTACACCTGTGGGAAAAGTACATTTACCAGAGATTGTTACATCAATACATTTAGGGGAAGAAATAGTTAAATTTGACACTGCTATGGGAGTATGTGTTGGAACTTTCAGATTTCATTCTAGAGGAAATGACTGTAAAGGATAAGACAGTGGTTGAGCTCACACATGGAAATACATAAGTGATACCAAATACAGATCATGTTTTCAGGCATGATTCATGGCATACTATATATATAATGTGTAGTTATGTTACATGTGTACCATAGAGTAATACAACAAGTATGAGGGGCTAGTTACACTACATGTATAATGGCGCACTCAGTATGAGCTCTAGACTTGGCGTCAGGAAGACCCAAGTTCAAATCTCATTTCAGACAAATTATTGGCTGTGTGACCCCAGGCAAGTCATTTAACCTCTATCAGCTTCATTTTATTGATCTATAAAATGAAAGTGATAATTGCACCAACCTCAGAGAGTTGTGAGGATAAAATTAGTGCAGTGCTTTGCACATATTAAAGCTAGCTATTATAATGGGATATTACATGTAGAGTGGGATAGGGTAGGTATGCCACATGTAGAATAGGATAGGACAACTGTGTTCTAATCAGACACATATGTCTGATTATTTAGTTTTTTCTCCACTGAGAAAGTACCTGAATATACAGTAGAATGTGTGCTTTTTAATGGTGAAAGAATTTGAAAGCTTCTCTTCACTTTTACCCATTCTTGTTATTTGATCAGTTAAAGAGATATGCCTTTTTAAAAAATGGAGTAAAAAAGCAAACCAGGAGATAAAACATTTTTAATTTTAGGACTATTATTAGAATAATTCTAAGTAAGTTAAATGGATTAATGAAACAAACAGATGTGCAGTGCAGGAGCGTGGTTTAAAATGCCCTGATATCTCTACTTGGTTGAGTTTCAGAGGTCATGTGGATGTGGTCATTGCTGATCTCCCTGACAATATGCTTTGAAGGAGATTATGTTACATGTTGGTTGTGCTTTTGTGAAGAAAGGCATTATTCTGAGCAGGTCTTAAGAAGAGCTGAAAAGAGCTTCAAAGAAGTATATCCATCTATTGTTCATAGCAGTCACTGTAATAAATGGAGAACAGATTTTGGGGTTTGTTCTTATGAAATGGATAAACTGAGGTTAGAAATCATGGTAAATTAATACTTTGGAAACTCAAACTGTCCAGTGAATGCCATAAAATACTGCCTCTCTTAGTTTTATTTTTTCAGGGAACTAGGGAGCTTGAAAAAAGAACCAGCCTTGTGTACCTAATGCTGCCTCTAGGTACATAATTGTGTAAGCATTTCAAGGATTCAGAGGAAGTGACATGCCTAGAAATCTAACATGGTACAAAGTACATTTTAGAGATATTTACCATTTTTCCTCCTGGTAGAGCTGATCTGATTTTAGGAACTTAATACTATGTTCAGTAAAGTGCTTTGTCAATTGTAGCTATAAATGTAAGCTATTTTTACTAAATTATTCCATAGAAAACATGAAAAAAAACCAGTGACTACATTTTTGAGGGCTGTTGCAACACTGAATATTATACATAGAATCTCCAATTTATCACAGATAATATTTAATTAAAGTCTGAAACCTTTTGCTGCCATCAGAGTAAAGGACATAAAGGCATTAGTGTAGTGGGGGGAAAAAAAAGCCAAGAGGAAAAAAGAGAATCAAGGAATGTGTACTTAGCATGGAGTCAAAGGCATAAGTAGGATAGCCCCAATTTTGGTCATTCTGCTAAAAATCCACTTTGGAATTTCAGATGAAAAGGAGACTTGATAAGGTTGCCCAGTGTTCATGAATGAAAACTGAGGAGTGACTGTAACTCTGTAGATAACATATTGTGTGGCTCCACCTGAAATACATTGATGTGCTGAAAGAAATGAGTGGTTCTCAAACAGCTATTTTGCCCAATTAAGAAAAGAGAGTAGTGAAAGCAGAAATAAATGGACTTTTTATTTAACTCCTTCTCACACTAAAAGTGTGAGGTAAAGGAAAATGAGAAACTCAAACTACATTATTTTTTTTAAAAGAAAGAGAAAATGTCAATTACTTTCTTAAAGCAATACTGGTTCCAAGCCCTAACGCATTTTGCTATTTTATTAAACAGTTTTAAGCAACTAAACAGATTTTTGCCTTAATCTAAATGGATACAGAGAAATGTTTAACCCCTATTGTATTGCCACAAAGCCTAGCCGATCACACTGGGAAGCTTGGGAGGTCTGAACGGAATTTGATTGGCTGTTGAGAATAGTGTCCTTTTAACATGTTCCTGCACACACACCAGCCACAGCAGGATTCAATCGCCGATGCTTTAGTCTGCAGAAATGCACTGTGATGGGAGTTCCATTTAAGTTTTCCACTTGTTCCTGGAAGGAAAAGGCAAGGAGCAATGTGTAACTGCATTTGTAAGGTAATATCCATGCTTATTCACTGTGGCGAGGGGGTGATGTTTTTGATGTTTCACTTTGCTGATTGCTATTGATGTCGTTGCCTTCATATCAGATGCCACTTAATGATTTATTTTAATGATTTGTTTAAAGTTGAGGCCCAAACGAGAATTGCATTCACCGCTCTAAAGGCTTGTCTGAAATTCAATGTTCCCTGTTCATTGATTTAGTTGACTTAAAGAGCTCTTCTGGTTGCTGGGGCTATGGTGGATGTTAAGTACACAAAGTGAGGCTTAGATTTGCTGTTTAGGCAGATTTTGTTCAAGTATTTTGAGTTGCTGATTATAAAAAGCCAATATTCGTGTTTACTATAGTTGTACATCATTTTCAAAGTGTAATTTTCAGTACTCATTAATTCTGAGTGAATATTTTTCCTTTTTTAGTCACTGGCACATTTTTCATGTTACCTTAAAATGAAATTCTAGCCAAGAATGAATTCTCCCTTCTCTGCTGCAAACATTCCTATTGTTGGAAAGAAGTTGTAATACAATCCTCTGTATGTGCAGGGTATAGTGTAAACTGTCACTGATGCTCCTCTTTGATTAAACAGGTAGGATCTTGTTGGCACTTTCCCTTGACATCTCTCTGCTCATTTGACATGAAGTACTGAGCTTTTTAATGGGCCTTCTTTATTGACTCTGTCACAGGCATCAATATTCCAGGGATAGTAATACCCTTAGGATGCCTGTATGAGAAAAATGGAATTGGGTCTACATTTTTAAATGTATCATTTGGGTTTGTCAACTCTTCCTTAAGAAATACCCTTAAATATTTCCCCTAATAATGGTATTTATAATTTTCATATACCAACGCTTCAGAATTTCCCAAGGCAAAATTCAAAACAATTGACCTCTCTGTGATTAGGTTGCTGCAACATATCTATTTATTTAGCCCAAAGTTTTACATCCTTAAAATGACCCCAAAATTTATGATTTTTTTTCTAGTTTGGAAAGTTCTACAATGGGGCAAAGGTCATCAGGGATACTGTGTGATTTATCCAAGCACAATTCCTTCCCCCACTCTTCTTTTCTGATTGTCTGCACTATCATGAAATGGAGTGAGAACCATATGTTTGGTATTTGTTTAAATGATTAAACCATTTTGGACTTAGCCCTCTAGAAGGAATGCGCTGGCAATACACAGCTTTAGGCCAGTAGCTTCAAAGTCAAATACAAGAACTTTCTGGGTAGAGGGAAGAATAGGAAAGAGGGTGAGAGACCAGGGGGAGTGAAGATACCAAGCCTAGTGCCTTGGAGACCATGGAGCAGTTGTGACTGCTCTCCCTCTCTTCAAATTACCTTGTATTTACTTACAAGAATACCTGTTGTGTTCTTCAAAAGAATGTAAACAAACTTCTGGAGAACAGCAGCTCTATTGGTTTTGTCTCCTTCATATATTTAGGACTTCATATGGTGCCTCATATGTAGTAGGTACTTCATAAATGTTTGTTGAACCAAATTAAATTGAAAGAAAACTAGACTTTGTATCAGCGAACCTTAGTTCCAATCAAGGCTCCTACATTTAATAGCTGAGAGACCATAGGCAATTCATTTAACCTTACTTAGTTTCATGTTGTTCACCTATTTCACCAATTTGTGGCAGAGAAAATACTTTGAAAACCTTAAAGCTGTCTCTAAATGTGAGTCTTATTGCACAAAGAATAGCTAGGTTCCCATTAGTGTGAATAACAAATTGCCAGTACTTAACAAAATGTTTGTTGAAAGAATGGAATTGTTGAATATTGAATCTGGAAAGTACTGAGGAATTAGAGGTGGGCATGATTCATGTTGCTAATGCTTTCTCTCCTTGACCTATGCCTTCTAAAGCTCTTTTATAGTGGTAGCTTTAAAACAACATCCCCACTCCCCATCATATTCAACTCCTTACATCTTAATCTATCCTGAGGATTTATACTGTCAAAAGTGGGCATTCCCAGTTGCCACAGGCCACCTTTGGACACAAGTAGGCATCTATAACTATTCTTGCCCTTAGGAACTTTCAGTTTCTTGCATGAGACTAATCCATCAGATCAGCTAATGGGTCAACTTGAAAGATTCTCTTCATAATACAGAATAGACTGGGTCCAATGTTTGCCAAAAGCACATTAAGGGTAATTGGATTCTGCAATTAAATATCACTGCTACACCAATATGCATCATTTTTTTCCTTTTTATCTTTTGAAAGCCTGAACATGATTGGAGAAAAAGCAATTAATGCATGCACATTCACTAAATATATTCTTTTTTAAAGGAAGACTCTCATTTCTCAGCCTTCAAGTTTAATTCCTTTCACTTATGCACCATTTCCTTAAGCACACCTATTGAATTTTATTGTATTTGCACTTAGCTCTTAACTTTCTTCTTGAAGCTACACAGGGTCATTGTCTGAAATATCTTGCTTTGCAGTTGAAATGCAATTTTTCAAACCTCAATTGAGGTACTATCTTCCATGTCATTAGTGTAAGTAAGGCTGTAAGAATATACTCTTATCTAGTGATTTCCTTCTGAAGTGTAATAAAGTGCACTGATTGTTAGAAAGCCCTCTTTAGGCATAGCTCTCTGAAGCATTAGCATTTCACTGAAGTAGTTATTGCCTCAACTCTTGGCTATAGGGAATATTTGGACACTCTCAAACTAGAACAGAGATACGAAGTATCTATCTTTTGCAAAGGCTTCAATATATATATATATATGTATCTATAGATATATGTATGTATGTATCTATTTATCTAATTTCTTTTCACTAAGAATAAATTGATCATTTGGGCACATACGTATTTCAAGATTGGTGGAGTAGGTGGCCTCAGAATCAGGAAGACCAGGGGTTAAGTCCTGCTTCTATTACTTACTGGCTGTTGTGGACTGGTCAGGCTAGTACCCTGGTAGCATAGGTTTGATTGGAACAAAATTATGTGCTTGTAGGCATTCAATAGTTAACAGAAGGAAATCTAAGTAGCCATTAGCAGGAGGATAATCATCAAGGGTAGGCATTGAGTGCACCTTGAGCATCCTCAATCAGTATTGATTAATCTGAGTGAAGCTTCTTGGCTTGAGTTGCCCATTTCGATCCATCAGCCAGGTCTCAGAGAGCAATTGGAGTTTCTGGTGGCTATTCAGTACTTAGACAACCAAGAAGTGGTTTCCCCTGAGCCAATCAAGTGTCATGGATGATTTCAATAGCTTTTATAAAGAATCTTGGTTAACTTGCAAGGGAGACAGGTTAGGATATTACCCCCATCACACTAGTTGTGTGACCCACAATAAATTACGTAACCTCTCATTGTCTCAGACAACTCTCTAAGACTATAAATTACAGAGCAACTGACCATCTGCATTGGTAGAGGGAGTTTCCTTAGCAATAGCTCTCTATACCAATGAAATCACGGGTCTACCACTCCCAATTAATTTTGGTTATACCAGATTAATTGTAAAATTACATTCTAATACATTCCCATTACCATTGTAGCAACCTCTTTCCTACTGAAAAACCATCCATAGTTTAATCATAATTTAGTTAGTTATATATTCTTCAATAATTCAATGGTTCTATGTCCTCTTCATTGTGGGCACTCCCTTCAACGACACAGATCAGAACACACCCATGCCTTAGGATTATAAAATTATAGATATAGAGCTGAAAGAGACCCTCAACATTCTAGGCCTCAGAGAAATGAAGTGACTTTCACACTTGGATTAAATCACAGAAACAAGGTTTTTCCACTATATCAAATTGCCTTCTCATCTTTTGGAATTCTTAGCCCTGTAGTTCTATAAAATCTCCATTGAGGATCTACCCACATGATGGAGATTTTTCTTTTAAAATTAAAATAACATTTTTAATATTTCATATGTATATTTGTTGAAGGACAAACTGTATAGCTGTTGTAACCTCTTAGGAAGCTCATTTATGGCCTGTTGAATTTCTTTTTTTAAAATAGGTCTATTTAGATATTCTATTTCTTCTGCCAATCTAGGCAATTTATATTTTTGCAATTATTCTTCCATTTCACTTAAATTGTTAAACTTATTGGCATATAATTTGACAAAATAAACTCCTTATGATTGCTTTAATTTCATCTTCATTAGTGATATACTCACCCTTTTCATTTGTGATACTAATGAATTAGTTTTCTCTCTTTTTAAGTCAAATTAACCAATTGTTTATTTTATTTTTTTTCCATAAAACTCCTGTTCATTCAATGTGTTTTTTACTCTAAATTTTATTAACCTCACCTTTAATTTTTAGGATTTCTAATTTAGTGTTTAATTGGGGATTTTAAATTTGTTCTTTTTCTAGTTTTTCAATTGCATAGCCAATTCATTAGTCTGCTCTTTCTCTATTTTACTGATGTAAGCATTTAGAGACATAAATTTTCCTTTACTCACTGCTTTCTATATCCCATAGAGCTGTTGTACCTCACCCTTTTCTGGTTACACATGCCCTTGCTGATGTCTTCTATGTCAACTTCCCATACATCTTTTCATTGCCTTTAGGTCATTTGAAATTGCTATTCTTCTGAAATTGAACTGTTCTATGATTGATTGAATTATGACATAATTGGAAGAATATTGGTGTTAAATAAATTCATAAGATTTTAGAACCATAGATAGAGTTCTAGAAGGGACCTAAAAGGTCATGGGCTTGTGTGGCATCATTAAAATACTGCAGTTTTCTAAAAGCAGTCCATCCCTATTTGTTCCTATTTCATTCTGAGGCCCTCCTGTTGTCCAGCTGTAGCTTGCTGTCTCTCTGTGGCATCTGTCCAAGATGAATGTCTCTCTGTTTGATAACTTCCTTAATATTGGTACTCAGCGTATTATCTCCACAGCGGCTTCTGTCAAAAACATTAAATAATCTTAATGAATTCATAGGAGACACCATAGCAACCTTTAAGGTTGCTTTTTGCTTAGAAGGTGCTAAGGTTTTTGTACTTAACAAACAATAGACTTTGTTCTACCTCTGTTAATCTTCATTAAATTCTAATTAATAGTGGATGCTAAAATAAACCAAAGAACGTGAAGAATGCCTTTCTCATTTTTTTTTGTGAGTGCCTAAGTATTGACATTATCTGGCACAGTGTAACAAAATTTATATCAGAAAAAATGAAATAAAGTTGGTAGTTATCTAGCAAATTTGAAACCTCTTTGTAGGTAGCCAAATTGCACAATTGATGGGAATTTTTTCCCCCAGAGAGACCTCAACTTAATCCAACATTACCAGCAAATCGCTACCTCTTTATTTCACATTCTCTACCTTGGCGCTGGTTATTCTGGGGAAAAGGCTTTGTGCAACTTTGACTATTATAGAAATGAGTCATTAATTAGAAGGTGGTTTAACATTAATTTTTTAAAAACTAAAGAAGCTATCTGGAATTAATTCCCAGTGGAGAAAATGGTGTGGTTTTTCTTTGAGGGGGGAAAAAGTGTGTTAGTAATAGCTGGCCAAGCAACCTTGCCACAGAAGTAAGGGGATCTTAATACATAGTGCCCAAGTCATCACTTAGATCCTGTGTGGCACCTTTCCCAGGTCTGGAACTCTTGAGAGCTATAACTTATTAATCAGGCAAGATAGGGAATTGAAGCAGAGAGAACTCATCTTTTCAAAACTAGAATTCCAAATGATGTTTCTCAATAGGAAAAGTTTTTAATGAAAATTAAAGATAATTAATGGGGAGACATGATTCCAGGGTTTTTGGACTGTCCTAATCCACTGACTCTTACAGTAGCATACTTTATAGTCAAGGCTACAGTGGTTAGGTCTTCCAAGCCCAAAAAGTAGAGGTGCATGCAAATAATTAGTATTACATGGCTTCATCTTATCTTTTTCCATTTATATGAGATAAAATTGCCTGGTATGAAAGAAAATCTGGTGACATTGTAAATGACCTCGAAATGGCTTTCACAAAAAAAAGAAAGAAAAAACCTATGATATCTGAAAGGTTTTTTTTTTAAACTAGAACTTATATCTCAATGGATTTGTGATCTTAACAATGTCAATACCCCCTCTAGCAATTCAGATTGTAAAGAATTCATACATTCTTATTGTATTCAATTCTTGGCCATGTCTTCCCATAAATCTACTGTGGGAAGCCCATCTATCATTTCTTGGGGCATTACTCTAATCTCTTGCCTTGCAGAGATACCAGGGCACCATATATGTTATAGGTTAGTTTCCTTTCATTCTCACTACGTGACTGACGTGTCCTTTTCTGGTCATAATCCCCTTGCTAAATCCTGTATGCATATTTATTGGTAACAAAATGAACCTGCTCATACTTTCCATATGATTCTCCATTGCCCTTTGGGTAATTTGTAGATTTCATTCTTTGGACACTGTGTGTTATATTTGGACCCTGCATAATATATACAAGTATATATTTTCACACTCACCCAACATCACTGGAAAAAATATTGACATTAAAAAGATAGACCTTTGTTTCTTTACTGGAAATGATATTTAAAACAAACTGGCAAATATCTTCCATTTGACGTACAGGATTATAGCTTAATCTGTAAAATGTAGATAATAATACTGCTAGTAATTATCTCAGAGTATTGTTGTGAGGATCAAATGGACTAACATATGTAAAGTGTTTTGTGAAGCTTAATAGTGCTACATAAATGTCAGTTTTTATTATCACTAGAATTTTTGTGTTGGAAGACAATGTGGTATAAGGAACAGAGTACTAGACTTGAAGTAAGGTAAAACAGGGTTCAAATTATGCCTCTGCCACTTACTAGTTATGTGACCCTGGGCAAATCTCTTATGCTCTCTGAACTTCAGTCTCCTCATCTGTAAAATGGGGGTACTAGCAAATCTGTCACAAAGTTGTTATAAATTAGACTAGATATGGATTCTTCTCCGAGCTCATCTAGTTCATTGATACCCATCTTAAATTGTGGTACCCAGAACTGTGCATAGTACTCAAAATGTGGTCTGATAAGTACAAATGAAATACAACAAATGTGTTATCTCCCTTTTTCTGGACAGTAGTCTTCTCTTAGTGCTACCTAAGTTTTTGTTAGCTTAGTACCTGCTATGTCACACTGTTGACTCTTTTTGTAAAAAAATTAACATTTTATTTTCCCCCAACTACATGTAAAAACAATTTTTAATATTTGTTGTCTTTTTTAAGTTTTGAGTTCCAAATTCTATCCCTCCCTCCCCTTCCCCCTCTTTGAAACAGTAAGCAATCTGTATGCATATACAATTACGTAAAACATTTCCATATTAGTAATTTTGTAGAAGAAAACTGAAAGAGAGAGACAGAGGGGAGAGGGGGAGAGAGAGAAAGAGAGAGAGAGAGAGAGAGAGAGAGAGAGAGAGAGAGAGAGAGAGAGAGAGAGAGAGAGAGAGAGAGAGGGAGAGATAAGGAAGGAAGGAAAATAGTATGCTTTGTTCTGAATTCAGATGCCATCAGTTTTTTTTCTCTTGAGGTAGATACCATTTTTTATCATGAGTCCGTTGGAATTGTCTTGGATCATTGTATTGCTGAGAAGAGCTAAATCATTCACAGTTGATCATCATACTATTTTGTTCTCCTGGTTCTGCTCATTTCAATCTGCATCAATCCATTTCAGTCTTTCCAGGTTTTTCTGAAATCATCCCGCATGTCATTTCTTATGGCACAAGAATATTCCATTATGATTATATACCACAACATGTTCACCCATTCCGCAATTGATGAACATCCCTTCAATTTCCAATTCTTAGCCACTATAAAAAGAGCTGCTATAAATATTTTTATACAAATAGATGATTTTCTCTTTTTTGTTTTTGAAACTTTTGGGCTATAGACCTAATAGTGTTATTGCTGGATCAAAGAGAATGCACAGTTTTATAGCCCTTTGGGCATATATTCCAAATTGCTCTCCAGAATGGTTGGATCAGTTCACAACTCCACCAACCACTGTTGACTCTTAATTGAGTTTGCAATCTACAAAAGTCCTAAAACACAAATTATTGTCTGGCTATATTTCCTTCATCCTGTACTTGTGCAGCTGATTTTTTAAAATTTCATGTATAGAACTTTTTGTTCATCCCAATTAAATTTGGATTTCTTCAATTTTGCCCATCTTCCTTGATGTTTGAACTCCTTTTTAGTCCTAATTCTGTCATCCCATAAACTGGAAATTCTGTTCACCTATGAACCTGTCAGGTTCATAGCAATTAAAAAATTTGATAATAGTAAAATTTACATATTGATCCACATCACTGAATAAAAAATTTAAACAGAGAAGAATTAAGAACAGACCCTTGTACCTGTCTACTGTAGTCCTCCCCTCTTGTTAACATGAATTTATCCATTAACCATCACTATTTTGGCCCAGACATTTAACCAGTCCTAAATTTACCTATCTTCTGCCTTCAGCAATATTTCTTCATCTATCCACAAGGATATTGGACAACTGTGGCAAATACCTTGCTGAAATTCAAATGTATTATTTCTGGAGTTATTAATTTAGTAGTCAACAAAGATAATGAGGTTAATCTACTATGATTTATTATAAAAGAGCCCATGCTGTTTCTTAGGCAGCTAGACGGCACAGTGGATAGAGTGCTCAGCCTGGAGTTGGGAAGACCTGAGTTCAAATCCAGCTTCAGATACTTGCTAACTGTGTGACCCTGGGCAAGTCACTTAAAATCTGTCTCAGTTCCCTCAACTGTAAAATGGGGATAACAATGGCACCTACCTCCCATAGGTGTTGTGAGGATCAAATGACAGAATATTTGTAAAGCACTTAGCCCAGTGGCCTGCACATAGCAGGTACTATTAAATGCTTGTTCCTTCGCTTGTCTTTCCTTTCATAATGTTGCTTCCAGTTCTAAGTATTTACAAAACATTCATTTAATAATCTCTTCTAGATTTTTAGCAGAACTGACTTCATGCTCCCCATTACATAGTCTGAACAATCCATTTTCTCCCCCTTTTTGAAAACTGGAACAATCCTTACTATTCCTCAGTTCTGTGTCACCACTTCTTTAGTCTTTCCCAAAGATAATGTATGATGCTGTAACAATGCCATTTACAAGTTCTCTAAACATCCTGGGGTGTAGGGTGGTGCAAGGGAGGCAGCTTTGGCTTCAGAATCAGAAGACAAGGATTTGAACCTGACTCTTATTGTGTGATCTTGGTAGGTTACTTAACTTCCTTGGTGGTTAGTTTTCTCAAGTACAAAAGGAAGGGAGATGGACTTTATTATTTTAAAAGTCCTTTCCAACTATAAGTCCTGAGATCCTGGTTTGGCTGGACCTGGTGACTTGATTCATTGACAGCAGCTAAGTGATCTCTTACTACAGCTTTACTTATCTTGCATTTAAATTTACTATTAACTGCTTTTGTTTTCTCCTCCCCAGATCATTTCCTTTGGTAGACAAAATAGAAAAAAAAATGGAAATTAAGTAGTGGTACCTTTTTTTCTCTCATCTGTTTTCATTATCTCAAATTTCCCAATTTGTGAAAAAGGTATTATTTTGATTACTTGAGGGATCCATGATTTCATCAGTGGGTGCTACCACCTGTAAGTGAAGATCACGTCCTAGAAGAGTAGATTTCTTCAAGGCTCAACCATGTACCACCTCCTATGAGAAGCCTTTCCTAATCTCCTTAAGTTGTTAGAACTCTCGCCCTCATCAAAATATCACACCTATAACTTACCTTTTTTCATATTATATCTCCTCCCTAGAACATTGGAGTACATTATAAGCCCTATATTCTTTTTACCTTATGTGACAAGAGTAGAACTGAGAACAGTTTAATATGGCTGAAGAATGGAATACATAAAAGGAAATAGGAGGAGATCAGGCTGGACAAGTATGATGACACCAGATCATGTAGGGCTTTGAGTGTCAGGATAACATTTTATACTCTATTTGGTAGGAAATGGGGAATGACTAAAAATTATTGAGTAAAGGAATGATATAATAATTAGGAAGATTATTTAGGGACTGGTGTGGGGAATGAATTCAAAAGGGGATAGACTAGGGGACTATTATAATAGTTTGGGTGAGAAGAAGTAAGGACCTGAACAAGGTGGTAGAAATGGGAGTGGGTAGAAGAAGTAGAGGTGACAAAATATGGTAAATAACTTGATGTGGGGGATGAAGAAGAGGGAAGAATCAAATCTTATTCCAAGGTCAAAAGCCTAAATGACTATAAGCATGGTAAAGCAGAAATAGAAAAGTTAGGGGGAGGAAGAGGAGGTTTGGGGAAGAAAATAATCAGTTCAGTTTTATATATAGTTAATTTGAAGTGCCAGTAGTATTTCCATATGGAGATATTCAGCAAACTGTTAGAAATATGGAACAGCAACTCTGGGAAGAGGCTAGGAATGGAGATACAGATGAGAACTTATTGGCATATAGGTAATAAGTGAAGCCAAGGGTAAAAAATGAATCATAAAGGAAAAGTACATAAAGAGACCAGAGAGCCTAAAACAGAACTGTAGGAAATATTGTTGTTTATGTTATGACAGAAAGATGAACACCTGGCATAAGAGACAAGGAAATTTTGGAGGAGAACCATGAGAATGCAGCGCAGGGAAACCAAAAGATGAGGATATGAAAAAGTCAGAAGTAATGGAGTGCACAATGACAAATGCTATGTAAATGTCAAGAATGATGAAACCATTAAAAAAGATCATTAGGCTTGGTAATAAAGAGGTCACCAGTGGCCTCGGATAATGTTGATTTAGGAGAGTGGTGTTGATGTAAGTCAGATTGACAGTGTTTAAGAAATGAGCAGGCAGTGAGGAAGTGGAGGCAGCGTGTAAATGACTATTTTTAGGATTTTGGCAGTGAAAGGGAGGAGAAATATAGGCCAATAGCTTGAGGAGATGACAAGGTCAAGAGAAAGGTTTTGGATTATGTCTTAAGCATAAATGAGATCTGAGGGTGTTTGTAGGCTGAAGGAAAGAAGCCAATAGAGATGAAGGGTTTAAAAATACACAAGAGAGATAGTTTATGGAGCAAGATCATGGAGGAAATGGGAGGAGATAGAATCAAGAACAGAGGGGAATAGGTTAGTCTTAAGGAGAAGGCCCACCTCTTTCTCTTAGGCTAGAGAGGAGACAAGAATAAGTGAAGACACTGAGAGGATTATATGAGTAGAGAATAAAAGCTGTAAGGCAAAGTTACCCTCTGAGAGTAACAGGGAAGCAAGTGGAATTGGGGATTGATGAAACAGGAGGAAGTTTGGAATATATGAGTAAAAGAATTACTGTGGAACAAGAAGGACAAAGCTGAAGTTACTAAAATACTTAAATGGATCTGTGATTTCTTTGATGTGGGCATTGCTTCTAATGATACAGATCACAACCTTTACCTCCTCATCCTATGCATGTTCTATATTTTTTGTTACAGGGATTCAATCAACATATTGAAGTCTTCTTTGCCTTCTGCTGGTATTTCACAAGTCATAGCAAGCTGCAGCTTTTTAATACTAGTTTTTGTACTAATGATATAGATTTTTTTCCCCCTGAGATTATGCTATTTCCCCCGAGATTATGTTTGTAGCCACATACCATTAGTAGGCCAGTACTGATGTTTTAAAAAAAAATACATGTGGATTTTTTTTTCCAGTGAGATAATTTAAAAACACTAAACAACTTCCAAAGGATTATCCATCTTTATATTATGCCACTTATTTGTAAGTCCAGTTTATTGTCCATCTATGGACATGTCCAAAATCAATATAATTGGTGTGATAACAACTGCAGCTACCAATCGATGTCATCCATTTTGTTAATCTTGTGTGTATGTTTAGACCAATCATTTCCACATTGCCATGGATTTTACTGAGATTCTTCAACGTTCCAGAGCTCATTGCAATTAGTATAATGTTATGTGTAATTGATGAGAAGTTTTGAAGATTCTTATCACTGATAAATTGTTCTTTTGTTTGGACTCTCAGTAGAACATTTTTCGTGACTCTGGGGAACACCTTGTGTTGCACCTTGTTTTATATCAATGTGCAGTAAATGCTTGGGCAAAGTTATCTCGTAAATACAACTTTCAAAAAATCTCAAAAATGTAACATATGTAGGAGATACCTCATTTGAAAAGGATCATCAAGTCTGCATTTTAGAAAAAAAACTATTTCAGGAAAACGTAAACTGAACAATTAACCAAGAAAGTTTGTTACACAAAAAAATAACTTTTATAAAATCTCCTTTCCTGCTGTACTCAGGTCAGGCTATTTTAGACAAGTCCTTTTATTTCCTCTGTGGAAATACCTAACTATAAACTCCTTAGGATTAGGTATCATTATAGTCACTGTATTTGTATATCCAGCACTCAACACAGTGCCTGGTTCCTAGGAGGTGCTTGATAAATATTTGTTCATCAATTGATTATTAAATCATTTTTAACATTTATTTTTTTGAGGCAATGGGGTGACGTGACTTGCACAGGGTCACACAACTAAGTAAGTGTCAAGTGTCTGAGTTTAAATTTGAACTCAGGTCTTCCTGAATCCAGGGCTGGTACTCTATCCACTACACCATCTAGCTGCCCCTTGAATCATTTTTTTAAGTCAGTAAGCAATAGATGTAATGGGATCTTGTGTTTTTTATAGTTTTGAATCAGTTGTGAGAATATGAAGATGTGGACTGCTGATTTTTAAAAATCATCTTAGCCTGTTTGGTTCTCTGTGAAAAAAAAATGATGACAAATGACCTAGTGACAGGCACACACAAGAAACAGAGCTGTGCTAATAAGCCTAGTACCAGAACATGCTGTTAAATGCTGTTGTCTTTGTTTTGGCTTAAGAAGGAATTTCAAGGATGTTTCATATTACAGTTATTAGTAGTGTAAGAATTTTGTCTGACTATACCTAAAAGATGAGCTCTGGGGCCCCAGTGTAAAATGATTTGAGATTAAAAGCCTGGCATCCCTGAGCCTAAGCCACATGCCAAAAGCAAATTGCTGGAACCACAAGCTGATGAGGAAGCTTTTCCCAGAAGTCAAAAGAGGTGTTTCTTGCAAGTCAGCTGTTATGTGATGAAGGACAGATAATGTGTTATAGTGGTAATCCAGGAACTAGAACCATTATCTAATTTATTTTCAAAAGGAAATTTAAAAAATATTAAAAATTAAAATCCTAATAAAGAAATAAGTCTGCCTAGGAAAAGACACCATGGTAATCAAGAAGGTCATTGGTTAGTGTTGCCACCCTTCATGTTTAAACCTGCAGCTGCCAAGAGTGTTTCTACCGCAGAGTTGAAAAGATCTGCCATCTTTCCACACTGATTATTTTCTTTAATCTGTCCTTTGGTTAGCAGCTGTTGCCACTGCTTGTGGCTTTGCCCCTGCCTCCTAGGAAGCATGATGCTTCTGCTTCCCATTAACTACCCCATGTCTGTTTGCTCCAGCATGCTGGCGTGATCCATTGGCTGCTGCTATTTCTCCATCATCAAGTGCTATGTTGCAGTACTTTAATATTTTCTCATATTGCATATTCTGCCCAGCTGGCTTATAGTGGCCTGTCCTGTAAAAGTCAGAATGCTATGGTTTCTTTGGTATTGTGTTTTTTGGTTTAGATACAGAAGCATTGCAAGGCAGTGAACTTTAGCTTGCAGATCTCTTGGGTGGGTTGTCAAAGTGTCACTCATGGCTTGACTTCTCTACCCCTGACCCAAGGCTCTGCACTCACACACACTGAGTCTACTCTCGGGGGACTAAATTCTGAGGAATCTTATCTCTCTTTGCCCTGAACTGGAGTTAATCTAGGAAAACTGAAAATAAAACTTAGATCTACTTCATATCTACAACTTCCTAAGTGTGAGTAACTAGATCATGGAATCAATGAGATTTGTAAAGGGATTCCAGTAGCCATTTAATCCAACCTGTACCCAAAAAGAATTCCCACTGTAGGTGGTGTGTGGGTAGAGGGCTGGGCTTGCAGTCAGGAAGACCCGAGTTCAAATCTGGCCTCAGACACTGACTAGCTGTGTTACCTTGGGAAAGTCACCCTCTTTTTGCCTCAGTTTCCTCACCTGTAAAATGGGGATTAATAATAGCATCTACCTCCCATGGCTGTTGGAAAGATCAAATAAGATAGTACTTACCATGGTGCCTGGCATATCAGAAGCATTATGTAAATATAAACTATTATTATAATGTACCTGATAAGCAGTTGTCCGGTCTTTGCTTTATGAGTTCCAAAGAGGGGAACCCACTATCTCTTGAGGAAGCTTGTTCCATTTTTGGACAGTTCTAATTGTCAGGAAATTTTTTTCCCCTGACATCAAACCTAAGAGTGCCTCTTTGCAATTTACTACCCATTCTCCTGGCCAGACAGAACAAGTCTGATTCTTCTCCCAGTTGACAGCCCTTCAAATGCTTGTCTTCTTCAATTCCTTCAACCACTCATCCTAAGTTATACACTCAAGTCTCTTCACCATCCTGATTGCCCTCCTGCATACTCTCCAGCTTATTAATGTCTTTTTTTTGGGGGGGTGAGGCAATCGGAGTTAAGTGACTTGTCCAGGGTCACACAACTAGTAAATGTCTGAGGCCGAATTTGAACTCAGGACCTCCTGACTCTAGGGCTGTTGTTCTATCCACTGCACCACCTGGCTGCACCATGAATGTCTTTCTTAAACTTCAGCACCCAGAGCAGATGAGGTCAGAGAGAGTAGGACTATGAATTGTCTGTTCCTGCTAGCTGTGGCTTTCTTAATCCAGCCCAATATTGCATTCTTTTTTTTGGCTGCCACATCAGACTATTGAATCTTATCGAATTTGCAGTCCGCTAAACAGCCCAGATCTTTTTTTAGAACAATTGCTGTCTAAATATACTTCCTCCATCTTGTACTTGCAAAGTTGACTTTTTGAACCTATATATAAGACTTATATTTATGCCTATTGAAATTTTATCTTATTAGATTTAGTCCAACATCCTAGCCTGTTAAGATTTATTTTGGATCCCGACTATCATTCAGCATATTGCTTTTGTGTCATCTACGAGTTTGATGAATATGCCACCTATGCCCTTACCCAAGTCATAGATTAAAAATGTTAGACAGCACAGGGCCAAGCAGTGAGCCCTAATACTACTGCAGGCTTCATGCTTTGTTGATATTAAACCATTAACGATTACTCTTGAAATTTGGTCAAACAACCAGTTCTGAACCCATTGGATTGAATTTTTCATTTAATCTGTGTCTCCTCATTTTCTCCTTAAGAATAGTATGAGATATTTCATCAAATTTTGTTTTGCTAGAATCTAGCTAAATTATATCAATAGCATTCTCTTCATTTACTAGCTTAGTAATCCAGACAACAAAGAAAATAATCTTAGTTTGGCTTGACCTGTTCTTGCTAAAGCCATTATGGATCTCTGTAATCATTACTTCTGATTCAGTGTTTGCCAACCACCTATTTAATGATCCATTCTAGAATTTTCCCAAGAATTTAGATCAGACTCACTGGCCTGTAGTTTATAGGCTTTGTTCTTTTACATTTTTTTGAAAATTGGGAAATTTGTCCTCCAGTCTTGTGGAAATTGTTCTCAGTAATCTTTCATGTATCACTGGCAATGATTCAACAATCACATTTACCATTTCTTCAGTACCTGAGTTTATAGCTTATCTGGACCAAGTGATTTGAATTCATCAAGGTTGGCTGGATATTCTCTCATTATCTTTTAATCATTTCCTGTTCAAAGATCATTCTCTTTGGCAGAGAAAATAGAAGCAAAATAATAAGTGAGCAGCTCTGTCTTATCTCTTTTCTTGTCATTTTCCTATCTACTCCAAGCAAAAATCTTATCCCTTCTTTGATCTTACTTTTTCTCTCAAATGACTTTTAAAAACCTTTCTGCTGTCCTTGGCTTCCCTTGCCAGTTTCAGTTCATTTTGACCTTTATATTTCTTGTAACTATTTTTACAGAACCTTGTTATGCTTTTGTATTCATCTTCTCTTACCTTGTCTCGATTCTGTTTTCTTTACAATTCTTTTTTTCCTTTATCTTTCCAATAGTTAGCTTGTTTTCCTTTTTTCTTTTTTTTTTTAGTTTTCAACATTCTGAGTTTTTTATAAGATTCTCAGTTCTAAATTTTTCCCTCCCTCCTCCTCCTCCCCTCTCTCCAAGACAGCAAGCAATCTGATATAGTTTATACATGTACTATCATGTTAAACTATTTCCATATTAGTCATGTTGTGAAATAAGAATCAGAACAAAAGGGAAAAATCACAAGAGAGAAAAAACAAAAAAAAGTGAAAATAGTATTTTTTGATCTGCATTCAGACTCCTTAGTTGTAGATATGGATAGCATTTTCCAGCATGAGTCTTTTGAAGTTGTCTTGGATCATTGCATTGCTGAGAAGAGCTAAGTCTATCAAAGTTGTTCATCACACAGTTACTGTGTGCAATGTTCTCCTGGTTCTGCTCACTTCACTCAGCATCAGTTCACGTAATTCTTTCCAGATTTTTCTGAAATCTGCCTGCTCATCATTTCTTACAGCACAATAGTGTCCCATTACATTCATATATCACAACTTGTTCAGTCATTCCCAATTTAATGGGCATCTCCTCAACTTCCAATTCTTTGCTACCACAAAAAGAACTGCTATAAATATTTTTGTATGTATGATCTTTTTCCCTTTTTTATGATCTCTTTGGGATACAGACCTTGTAGTGGTATTGTTGGATCAAAGGGTATGCACAGTTTTATAGCCTTTTGGGCTTAGTTCCAAACTGCTCTCCAGAATGGTTGGATCAGTTCGCAACTCCACCAACAATGCATTAGTGTTCCAATTTTCCCACATATTCACCCACATTTATCATTTTTCTTTTCTATCACATTAGCCAATCTAATAGGTGTGAAGTGGTACCTCAGTTGTTTTAATTTGCATTTCTCTAATCAGTAGTGACTTAGAGCATTTATATGACTATAAATAGCTTTAATTTCTTCATCTGAAAACTGTCTGTTCATATCCTTTGACGATTTATCAATTGGGGAATACAATTCTTTTTTAAATAGAAGTAATCCAGGGACAGCTAGGTGGCACAGTGAATAGAGCACTGGCCCTTAAGTCAGGAGGACCTAAGTTCAACTCTGGCCTCAGACACTTTACACTAGTTGTATGACCCTGGGCAAGTCACTTAACCCCAAATGCCTCATCCAAAAAAAAGAAGAAGAAGAAGAAGAAAATAGAAGTAATCCTTGTGTATCCATATGTAGATCTCTTTGGGGAAAAATCTCAATTTTGATCTTTGTTGGAATTGTTTCCTTTTGTACTTTCAAAATTTCATCCTTGAGCATCTATTATCCATTCTTGGATGGCTTCCCTTGTAGCATTTTGGTCCCAGGAATCCTATCTTCTTTTCTCTAAGCCCTTTGAAATCTACTTGCTCAAAATCTAGGCTGTATATCAGACTGCACCCCAATTTCCTTTCCTTCTCTAAGAGGCAGTAGCCACTCCCTCCCCACCCACCCAACAGGGTTCTTATTATTTCTACCCCAGAAATAAGTTACTCTCTGTTACTAAGAACCAGATGCACCTTACAATTTCCCCTTGTTGGTTCCTCTATTTTTGAAAAAATGAAATCATCACTAAGTTAAATCAAGAAGTGATTAGCTGCTCTACTTTGGCAGAGTTCCAGCAGGTATCTGGATAATTGAAATTCCTCCCATCACTGCTCTATCATGCCTTCATGACAGGCTTATGTTGATTTCCCAGATGTTTCATCTATTTCTTCACTTTCCAGGTGTTCTATCAAAAATCACTTCTTTTCTCCTTCCTTTGACCTTCATGCAAATACTCTGTCTTGCTTCCCCCTTTGGATCCTTGGATTTCCTCCCATGAATATATCTTCTTAATAAGCACTTCTCTATTTCCCATTTCTTTTTTTCTATTCCTTTGGAATTAGGTAGCCAATCCAGATCTATGATCTGGATTTCATCTCACAAACTCTTGGGCTGAATAAGTACATTTCCATAATAGTCATTTTGTACAAGAAGACTCAATAAAAGAAAAAGAATGAAAGAAAGTGAAAAATAGCATGCTTCAGTCTGCATTCAAACAATATCAGTTCTTTTTCTGGAAGCAGATAGTATGCTTCATCATTAATCCTTTGGGATTATTTTAGATTATTGTGTTGTTGAGAATAGCTAAGTCATTCACAGTTCATTGTACAATATTGCTGTTACTGAACGTTCCCAAAGTTAAGGGTTTTTTGTTTGCTTGTTTGTTTGTTTGTTTTTTTTATGAGGGCCCAGATCTCCCATGACTGGATTGTTCTAGAATTGTATTCACCTTAAAAAATGTGCATATATAGATTCAATAAGCAAATACTACTTCGTTAAGTTTCCATAAGTTACTACCTATCTTTCTTGCACAAGAGCTTTTCCCAAATCCAAATAATTAAGAAAATGAAAATAAAATAACCAACAATATAAAAAAAAATGGAAAGGAAAAGGGGATGGGAGACAAGTTTCTACCCTCCACTCTGAAGTCTTGCTCCAAATTAACTCTCAATACACCTGGGACTCTCCCAAAAGGAGTTTGTATCAAGGGTCAAATGGAAGTCAGTTCTTCACACGTGGCAATTTGATAGTATCTTTTAAGGGGAATCCTGACCTATATTTCATTATTGTGTGCAAATTCTCTCCACTGATGCAAATCAGCACTAACTTATCTGGAATTTACAGTCGCAAGAAATTGCTTGAGGCACTGAGAGATTAAATGATTTGTCCCAGCTCACACACCAATTATGTGTCTGAGGCAGGAATCGAACCAAGGTCTTCTGAGTCCAAAGCCAATTCTCTTTCCATTATACTATACTGCCTCTCTTTTTAAATATTATGGCTGTGATTATGATTGGAAAGTGAATTAAAGGGAAATCCTATAAGGGATTATCAAGGGATGAGGCTAACAGAATCTCTTTTCAAGAAATCTTCTTTTTATGAATATTTTCTTATATTGATGTGATTATATGAAGATAGCTATACTGATTGGAATAATTTCATGGGGAAAAATAACTTATCTTCATCATAGAATGACCATTGTAACCTGGTCCCCGCCTTCTTTTCCATTCTTCTTACACTTTACTTTAAAAATCCAGTGACAATGGCTGCCTTGCTGTTCTTTGAATAAACATATTCCATCTTCCAATTCCAGGAATTTTCAATGGGGGTGGGGGTGTCACCCATGCCTGGAATTTTATTCATCCTGTTCTTTGACTCCTGCCTTCCCTAGCTTCCTTCAAGTCCCACCTAAAATTCCAATTTCTACGAGAAGTCTTTACTGATCTCACTTAAAGCAAATGCCTTCCCTCTGTTAACTGTCTCCAATTTATCCCTTTTTATATATCTTACTTGTACATAGTTGTTTGCATGCTGTCTCCCCTTAGAGTAAGCTCCTCTAGAAAAGGAATCATCTGTTGCTTTTCTTTATATTGACCAACTGACCAAAAGCTATAAATCTTCATAACAAAGTTACCTAACCCCTCTGGGCCTTTGTGTCCTTGTCTGGAAAATGAGGAGGTTGGGGGGGGAAAAGGTCTCTAAGTTTCCTTTCAGCTCTAACTTTATGGCCTTCAGATCCTATGACCTTTAAAATAAACATGGGAAAGTATACACCTGGCTTGTGCTCCTCAGTCGGCATGTTTGCTGAATATGATAAACCGATGATTTGAAAGGATCTTGGATACTTTCCAGGTAATGTTAAATAGAAATAAAGTTAAGAACATCCGTGAGGATTAGTTAAAATGGGCAGAAGTAGCAATGCTTCCAAATTGGTGAGTTTGGAAGTGAATGTTTTAATAGAATAGCACTTCTCTATTCTTGAGGAATCACTGCTGGGCTCACAGGAGCTAGAGCACTACACCACTAGTGTATTCAGTGTCTAGGCATATTGTTTGGACCAGGTTTAGTTACAAGGATCCTGGTCTTTTGTGGAAAGGGCTCCCTTTTCTTATTTTTTTCAGAATATTAAATATTGACTCTGGAGGGCAGCTACATGGCACAGAGCACAGAGTGTCAGGAAGACTCATCTCCCTGAGTTCAAATCTGGCCTTAGACACTTGCTAGGTGTGTGACCCTGGGCAAGTCACTTAACTCTGTTTGCCTCAGGTCCTCATCTGTGAAATGAGCTGGAGAAAGAAATGGCAAACTGCTCCATTATCTTTCCTAAGGAAACCCCAAATGGAGTGACTAAAAATGACTGAACAACAATAGGTCATGGATGATGTCTAGGGTTTCCCCAAAAGGAGAAAAGTAGAAAGATACTCAATGTAAAAAAATTAATTAAGTATGGGACATCCTATCCACAAAAGAAACATTAGATAAAAGACTCATGGAGCTCATTTAACAAAGCTACTTAAATGAGATTAAGTGACTTAACTTATGACTACTTTATATTTGTTGAGAAGCTGACACTTAAGCCTCATTAAAACACCAAGCAGTTTGCAGGACTGATAGTAAGGCATTCTGTATTTCACCTTGGTTTTGCAATGTCCAGACAGCTCCCGGTACATATCTGCTGATAAAATAGCCAGGCTTGGGCCGTCCTCTTATTGGTGGCCAACCTCTCCAAGAGCACTACAATAGTTTCCAGAGCACTCCTCCCCTACCCCTATTCAACAACAACCCAATGGGACTGTTAGACCACTAAACTCCCATCTCCCTTGATACCTCAAGACTGATGCTGAGTCAGCTGCTTAGGAAAGGAGAGAAAAAGAAATTATGGCCTAAGGCATAGGCTTGTCTAGTGGAGTCTATAGTCCACATGGGAGTATCTGGGGTGGTTGGGAGGGGGAAGAAAGAGCATAGCCAGTTCCTCTACCCTGCCCCTACTTAGAACTCCTAGAGACAATGTGGGAGAGTTACAGCTAAGGGGCCCAACTGGAATCTGTTTCTTCTTTTTACTGAAGTAGCATTCTGACTTCTCCTTCCCTTTTCAGAATAGGGAGTGGGAGAGTCGGGAACACTAAGGTACCCCATTCAGGACTTGCCGAATCCTTCTAGTCCTGAGTCACCACAAATCAGCCCCAAAGTCCCATGTGGTCAGCAGGAGTCATGAAGGGCAACTGAGAGTGCTCCATGGAATGGTCCCTTCTAGACTTCATAAATGTTTGTGTATTGAATTGAATTGAGTTGAATACTTTGTCCCAGAAAATGAAAGCTTCATTCACATTCTGCCCTGCTATGATTATTCTAGCTGACCCTTGGTCAGAGGGTGCTTGTGCTGGTAGAAGTCCTCTGCTTTGTCAATTCTCTTATGACAAAACGTCTAGATCTGCATTGGTAGATATGGCCTTCCAGAAAAAATGAAATTGGACTCATCTCACCAGAACGGTTGATAAGGACTTCAATGAATAGTAAATGAATCTTCCCCAGAGACTTTATGAGGAGGCCTGGGATTATTAACTCTGTTTTGTACATAAGAAAATAAAGAACCAGACAGAACAAGTAATTTGCCTAATATCATTATTGAATTCATGACTTGATTACTTTATTTATAAGGGATGGTTCATTTACTAAAGGTCATGCTACATTAAAAATGGCTGTTAAATGGACAGCTTTGTCCATTAATTAATTAATGGACTTAATTAATCACAGCTAGCCACCAGGGACTAATAGAATTTTGGATTTCTGCAGGACCAGAATTTTGTAACCTTACATTGAAAAGTAGTAGGAAAAATCAAGATAGGTTTTTTTTTTCATCTAGAATGTACCTTAGGTTAACTAACTCAACCCTCTACAGATGAAGAAACTTAGGGTCTGAAAGGTGGTATGACTTGCCCAGTGCCACACAAGTAGTGGTAAATAGAAGTGTTAAGATTTGAAACCAGGCCTTTCTAATAGACCGTAGAATCTCTTATTATGTGTGACTATGTAAAGCCTAGCAAATTCACTAGGTTTAGGGAACTCTGTCTTACCTGAAAATATAGAAGTACCCTTAATGGAAGGTTTGGAACATGCTTCTAAGAAAAATTCCAGAGTCCAAATCAGTGGATGATATCATGGCTCCCAATCTGATATTAATTTCTCACATCCTTAAGAAATCCCATTTGACTGCAAAAAAATGAAACATAAAATTGAAAATCCTCAACAAGATCATTAAATTCGGCAAAACCTATCAGTAAATCATAAAGGCTAAGTAAAATTGAAGTAAACAGATGGTAAAAATCATTGAAAGTAGGCTAGAGTCGTATTTGAAACACATCTAAGTTAATTTCCCTTATGGTTTGTTTTTGTTCATCTGTTTCCTTCCGGAGCATGATTTTAAAAAGACCTCAAATTCACTTCAATAAGCGTGTCAAATACTCAGGAAGTTGTGAGTAACATAAAAAAGTGGGAGATCTCCTAGTGAGCTCATGTCTGACTCGAGCAGAATTGAGGAATCAAGGCTCTAAAGTGATTTGTGAAATGAGAGTGACTTGCTGTTTTTAAAAAAATGGATCCTTTCCTAAGACACGCGGGGTATAGAACTAAATGTTTGAAACTCGCTATAGCCCCATCCAGCCATTCTATGCCATTAAAATAATAAAAATAATAGCATTTCTATAATGTTTTAAGACTTGAAAATCTCTGTAAATATGTTATCTTGTTTGATCTTCACAACAGCTCTGTAAGGTAGGTATTATGATCCCCCTTTTGGGGAGAATACTGAGATGGGGAAACTGAGCCTGTGGGAGCTTATATGACTTGCCCAGGGTCATACAGCTAGTAAGTGCCTGAAGCAGAGTTTGAACTCAGAGCTTCCTACCTAGAAGTTTAGTGATCTTACCCACTAAGACAACAGCTGATCCATGTACTGCCAATGGCTCAAAAGTATACCTAGAATACTGTGTTTGAAAATTGCTTTCCCCTTCCTTTTAAGATAAATGCTTTCATTCTATTATTCTTTCTCTTTTTATGAAACAATGGAATATGATCTGTTCCAGCTTTAATCTCCTTCCTGATAGAATATTGTGCCTTGATAGAATATTAACTCTACAGCAAGGATTGTTTCATTTTTTTTTATCTATATCCTTAGCACCTAGTGCAATGCCTGGTACATAGCAGGCACTTAATAAATACTACATAAATGCTTAAATAAATATCTGAGCTTACACTAGAACAGGCCACTATAAGCTTCAAGTATAATGTTTCCAATTTCTTCCCCATCCTCAAAAAAAAAAAAAAGAATTCTCACTTGATCTGCTATTATCCCATATCTCCTCTCCGTTTGGTGGCTAAACTCCTTGAAAAGGCTGATACAATAATTGCCTCTGTTTCCTTTCCTCACACTCTCTGACTCTACAGTCTGGCTTCTGACCTTATCATTCAACCAAAACTGCTCTCTCTAAAATTGCCAATAATATATTAATTGCCAAATCTAATGGCCCTTTTCAATCCGCATCCTTTTTGACCTCTCTGTAGGCTTTGATACTGTTGATCACTCTCTTCTTGACACCCTCTCCTCTCTAGATTTCCATGATATTACTCTGTCCTGTTCTCCTCCTATGTGTCCTTCCACTCTAACTTAGTCTCCTTTGCTAGATCTTTGTTCAGGCCATGCCCCCTAAAAGTGAGCAACCTCCAGGGATCTATCTTAGACTTTCTTCTCTTATCCCTCAATACTCTTTCATATGGTGAGCTCATCAGCTCCCATGGTTTCAGTCATCATCTCTATGCTTATGATTCTCAAAACTGCTTGTCCAGCCCTAACCTCTCTCCTGATTTCCATCCAGTCTTACACATACCAACTACCTATTGGACATCTCGTTTATGTATATATGTGATTTGTGAATTTTGTTGTTGTTTGCCTTTTTGGTGAGGCAATAGGGGTTAAGTGACTAGCCCAGGGTCACACAGCTAGTAAGTGTCACGTGTCTGTACTATTTGTGAATTTTAAAGAGATAGATAAGGATTAGTATCTGTGGTTTCACTAGGTATAGAGAACTCCCAAGTAAGGAAACTGCTTCTCCCGGTGTAGGTAGGTACTTTCTATGCAATTTATCATCTAAGAGAATTGCCTACAGCAATGATGTCAAACTCAAATAAAAATGGGGCCATTAAATCATATAATAAGGATCTCTGCAGGCTACATACTGACTTAGAAAACCACATATTAATATTATCTATGTTAATTGTGTTTTTATTTATTTTGTTTTTCCAATTATGTTTTAATTTGGCTCAGGCTGCACTCTGTAGTGTTGTGGGCCACATGTGCCTGCATGTTTGACACCTCTGGCCTAGAACACTGAAAGATTAAATGTTTTGCTCAGGGGGTCATACAGGCAGTATCTATCAAAGGTAAGATTTGTTGGTTTTTTCATAGATGTTCTTTGTAGTAAGTAGCAAACCAAACCAAATATAATCAAAGAGTCAAACGTCTAAAAACTGTGTAAGAAATTTAAAAATAAACTATTCAGGTCCTTGTCCTTTATCATCAGCCCAGGTCCCAAATGTGTGAAAACTGTAGGTGTGAGAAATTTTAAAAAAAGTTACAAAAGACCAATACAGTTCCTAATTCCTCCTAAAAAAATCAGTTACAAAAGATCAATACAGTTCCTAATTCCTCCATATCAGCCTGAGCTGCAACATGAAAGAGTGATGCCCAAGGATGTCAGAGTCAAATATCTTCTCTCTACCCCCTTCTCAATCACTAAGAGATTTATGTCCAAGGCCCCATTTTCCACCTCCTCATCTCCACACTGGCATTCTGTTTTAGATTCCCCATTACCCCAACATCCTGCCTCCCCATTCATCCAGTGCCATGTAGCACAAAGTCTTCCTGGGACACATAATGCATTGTGTGTCAACATAATAGCTAGCACTTTAAGATATTCAAAGGGCTTTACATATGTTATCTCATTTGATCCTAATAATAACCCAGGTGGTATTTTTATCCCCCTTTTATAAATGGATTGTGATTTGCTCAGGGTCATATAGATAGTGTGTGAGGGAGGATTTGAATTCAGGTCTTCCTGGTACCTAGTCCAGCAATCTTTCTGCTATACCATCTAATTGCCTCTAACATGTATTCACTTCCTCTACCCCCCCACCAACCTCTACTGGCCTCCAGTAGACTTTCCTCCTCTCTGATAAGTAGTAAATTAGTTTTCTATATAGAAATATAGATAGCTTATAGGAATATAGCATATAGAAATAAGAGGAAGGAAGATGGGAGAGAAGTTTTCCAGAATTTGTCCTTACAGGAACTCAAACCATTCCACAAGCTCCTCTTTGCTTTAGAAAAAAATGTACTGTCTGTATAAACAGCTATTCTGGAAACCTACTCCAAGTCTACAGAAGGACAGGGTCATTGGCAAGCCCTTAATAAGGCTGGCTGGTGACTGGTAACAGTGGTGGCAGCTTCTTTCAGTGAGCCAGAGGAGCCACATGGGCTCATTCTGCTCCTGCTATTGTCACAGCAAAGATGTAGCTGGCTGTCATAGAAAGGACATAGAATAGCAGGGCCTAGTTCATGTGTGCAAGCTGCAGTCAGTCTGTGCTAATTGGGCTCTGGTCCATTTACAGTCTGGGTTGGGGGACTGCTGGCATCCAGAAGTATCTTCCTCTCCTGGTCTGAGTCCTCATGGTCACTGCTGTAGCAGCAAACCCCACAGCTAGAGTGATCTCCTGACATTCAGATTGAAGGGAATGGTGTCCTGTAAGGACTGTGTTCCTGTGACCTGAATGGTGACCTTAGTCCATGGACTCCCATATGAACTGCCTCTGCAGCCAATCCCCAGAGGAAGAGCTTGAACCCAATTATTCCTGGCTTCAAAGTCAGCATGAATACATCTTCTCTGAATTTTTAAAAAACAACATAAAATCACTCCATTATGGTCATAGATCAGATATTTTTGCTATACATGCAAAAGGAAGTTTTGGCTTTCCCCCCTGTATTACTATTAGAATTCTATCTGTGTATTGAATTGACAGAAATACCTGCCACCTTCTTATTAGATGTACATGTTGACATTGATTTAAATTGTGAACATGTAACCATCTGATTATGTTCAAAAGACAGAACTTTTTTATTTCCATATTTGCTCTTCATTCTTACCTACACACTATCCATACAACAGCATACATTAGCATCAATATTTAAAAGCATAGAAATAAAATAGACCTCTTGGTTCCTTCGTTCAGGTGAAATTACTAATGTGCCCCTTTGCCTCAATCCGGATCAGTTTTATAAGTGTCCAAGAAAGCCACTTAAGCAACTCACTGGAAACTCTTTATACCTAAAACACATGTATTTGTTCAATCAGATTATTTTCCCACAAAGTGACTTAGCAAATAAATAGTCACCTTTTGCAAAGTTACAAGATCAAATAGTGTTAAATGTATCATGTGTTATGTAGTTTTTCCTGGTTTGCATATATTGAATTCCAATTGAACTGGAAGATTGTATAAGTTTCTCCATCAAATAGTTAGGTTGGCATGATAATGATGTTACTCAGCTATGCTAAATATCATTTGAAAGTTTCAGAACACTTTACCCAAGAGTTTTTTTAAAAAAAAAAACTTCAGGGGAATTCTGTTACAGATCTTACCTTGATCATTAGACAGAATTCTTATGAATTAGATGAGAGTCAAATAATAATTACTCTGTTTCTGATTTGTCTGGATAATAAAGAATGATGGTGACAGACCCAGAGGAAAAAAACAGAAGTTGTGGGAAGTTTCTTTTGTTTTGTTTTTCACTACATGCCCGTGTTCTGTATGTATTGAATCACAGGATTGGGAAATATCATAAAAGAGATACCTATCCATTCTGTAAAAGTGACAGTCTGTCCCATTTAAGCCTCCTAGGAAAGAAGATTTTACAGTGTCCTCCAGTAACCCATTCTAGTGTTAGGTGGCAGTAGGACAACTTGGTGGCACAGTGATTAGAGTGTGGGGCCTGGAGTTAAGAAGACTCATCTTTGAGAGTTCAAATGTAGCCCCAGATACATTAGCTTTGTGACCCTGGGCAAGTCATTTAACCCTGTCTGTCTCAGTTTCTCATCTGCAAAATGAGCTGGCGAAGAAAATGGCAAACCACTCCAGTATTTCTGCCAAGAAAACCCCAAAGAGTATGACTAAACAACAAAAGTATTAGGACGTTTTCCTAATTCAATTTAATTAAGCAAACAATTATTAAGCACCTATTTTATAAGGCCTTGTGCTGGATACAGGAAAGAGAAGTATAAGATAAGTGCACAGGTCAATTTAAATTAATAAATACCAAGTACTTCCAGTTTGCAGAAGCCCATATGAGACACTGGACAGATAAAAAGTTGGGGTAAGGCATGGTCCTTGTCTTCACAGTAGCAAATGTGGATACCAAACTCAGAAGACAAGTGAGAACTGAAGATATAGTTTGAGTAACCTTCAAGGGCATAGGAGTAAAAGAGATTGTCAGAGGACAGGGTTTGATCAGATTATTTTCTTACAGGCAAGAAACTTGGGAAGTGCCTACAACAAGGAATCAGAAAAAGAATGAGAAGCCAATGGAGACAGAAAGAAATTAGAAAGATAAAAGAACCAGGAGAATAGAAACATCTGGAGGAGAGAGTATCTCCTAAAAAGGCATGGTTGAGAGTATCAAAAATTATATAAAAGATAGAAGGTGAAAGGGTAGTTTTTCAAAAAAGGAACTTTTTTTGGTGATTGGGAGGCCATTAGTGTTCTTGTAATGTGAAGTTTCAGTAAAATAATAGAGATTGAAATACAATTATAAGGATTTCAAGAGAAAGTGGTGAGGGGTCAAGTATAGACAACCAGGGTAAAAATTGTCCAGGGATGGATTTTTAGGATTCAATCAATAAACATTTATTAAGCAATGACTAAGTGCCAGACATTGTACTAAGTGCTAGGTATATAAAGAAAGGCAAGAGACAGTCCCTGCTCTCAAGGAGCCCACGATCTGATAGGGGAAACAACATGCAAACCAGGAAGGACAAACTAGAAATAATCAACAAAGGGAAGGCATGAGAATTAGGGCATGTAGATAGGAAGTAGCCAGTTCAGAGAGATGAATATTGCATGAGGATATTGATTATTTGTGGAGTCCTGGAGGAGGTAAGAGAGCATAGTTAGATGGGTACAAATAGAGGGCTTAGCTTTGGTGAGGAGAAAAGATATCACTTCTTCTGTGACCAGAGAAGAAGAGTTAGTGACCTGGCTTCAGCCTACCTTTCCAGACTTACTCTCCTTCATGTACTCAATGGTTCCACCAAACTAGGTTTGCTGTTTTTCCTCCCACAGGATATTCTGTCTTCCATCTCCATGCCTTTGTAAGGCTCTCCATCCCTGAAATATGTTCTTTCCTTGACTGTCTCTTAGACTATCAAGGCTCAGCTCAAGCACTATCTTCTATATGAAACCTTTCCTGATCTCGTCCCATCCCGCCTTCTGGTACTCCCTCAAAAATTACCCTACTTTTATTTTTTTAATCTATAGGTGTGTATGTTGACTTGGTTCCTTCCCCCTTAGAATTTAAGCTCCTTGAGGACAGGAACTATTTCACTTCTGCCCAGTGCCTAGCACAGTGTTTGGTACACAGTAAGTATTTAATAGTGCTGGCTGATTGATTGATTGGAGAATGGAACAGGGGAGTTGAAAGATCTCAGCATAAAATAGCTTCAGTCTTATCAGTGAAGTAAGAGGTTAAAACTTCTCTGAGTATGGGTTACAGAGGTATGGTTAAGGACTCGAGGAAAGAGGAAAAGGTTTGAAATAGTCTGTTGGGGAAAGAGTCAGAATGGGTTGAGTGAAGATATGATTATGCAGCAGCAAAGGCCCAGTAAAAGTTACACAGTAAAAATGTGTATGAGTAAGTGCTTGATTTCCTCATTTTCTCCTGCAGTTCTCAGGGCATTATAAGTGAGAATAAAATGGTTGTAATTACCCAGTGATAATCCATGCATATGTAGTGCTTTGAAGTTTACTAAATCCTGAAAGTCAAGAGAGCGAGGGATTCTAGTGTAGTAGACAAATTGCTCAAAGACTAGATAGCTAGTTAGTTCAGTAGATTAGAGTGCTGGACCCAGAGTCAGGAAGGCCCCCCTCAGACACTTACCAGATATGTGACCTGGGGTACATCATTCAATCTCTCCTAGCCTCAGTTTTCTCATATGTAAAATGGGGGTGATAATAATAGCACCTAACTACCTACCTACCTACCTACCTTATTCTGAGGACTCACTGAAATCATGTACATAAAGTCCTTTGCAAACCTTAAAGCAGTACATAAACAGAAGGAGCTCACATTCTACTGTGAGGTGGGAATACTACATGTAAGCATTTAAATATAAACATGATCATTTGAGGAGCAGAATAGGGAGATCAGGAAAGACATAGGATATAACACGTGAGCTGAGCCTTAAAGGAAATAATGTGTCATAAGAATTGGAGGTAATGGGATCATGCATTCCAGATTTGGGGACCTGCCTTTGACTGTGGCACAGGGGTGATGAGACCTCTAGGACCAAGCAGAACAAGTCTATTCAATTTTCCAACAGAAATTTGAATCTTTCAACTAAGCTCTTTCAGGGCTTAGATTTTTCTATAATCCTCTTACGTTGGTGGAAACCGTAGAATCACAGAAACACTGAATATCTAATTTGGAAGGGGAGAGAGAAGATAAGTGCACAGATCAATATAATCAGCTCAGTGCAGTAATCAATTACGAAGCTATGTGCCTAGCACTGTGCTAGGCAATCGGAAGATAATAAGTTCAGATAAGACATGATGTGTGTCTTCATGGAGCTTGCAGCTTCAGTAGTTGGCTTTCTGAATACGTCACTGTTGAGTTTTGTCCCTGCTTTTAAGAAGTGCCCTGAGGGAGGGGAGCTCTTCCCAAGTGCCCTCGTTGTGCCCAATCTGATCAGGAGCCATATGAATAGCTCTGGCTTCTTACAGGTCAAGTTTGATGCCAGAAGTCTGAGTCACTACCTCCACTGAACCTCATCCGGTCAGAGTATGGGCAGTAACTGGTTAGCATTCCCCCTTTTCCATGCCCTTTCTTAGTGCTCTAGGCAGTAAGCAAAATGACTCATGGAAACTTTTGTTTGTTTCCTGTCTATACTTAACTTTTCTGGGAGTTCATTTTGTTAGTGTGTCACAGGTAATGATATAACTGGGTTTCAAGATGCGATTGGCTTTCTGTGGTGCTACACTAAACCAGAAGTCAATTGGGTGATTTGCGTGCACCAGAGAAACCAAAAATAAATGCCAACTTCCACAGAACTGTTTATTCATCCCTTTTTCTCCAGGCCATGATTATGAATGGACCCCAAATTCAATCCAAAGAATGTGTCACAAGCAGGAAATACAGAGAAAAATGAAAAGTTTTGTGGGCTAATACAGCATTGATGTTGGTTAAGGATCTGGCAAGATTGAAGAACAGAGTTTGAAAATTAATTTGTAAGTAATGAAAGGTGACAGTAGCATCCAAAACAAAACAACTTTGCAAATGTGAAATTTTACAGAATTGTATGATAGTAAATATAAAATCACAACATTGTTCTCATTTATTAAATTTACTTGTTATTTTGAAAATTATTTTCAAGCTACTTTTCTTTTCTTGACCTTGAAAGCAGGACAGCTCTGAGCTCAAGCAAATTGAAAATGGAATTGGCTCTAGAGGTCAAACTTGAGTAAAATGTTGGCATTTTTATATAAACTAGCCCTTGCTGGGTCTTTAACAGGGGCACTTTTCAGAAATCACCCTCAGCTAAACAGGAGGAAGAAATACGTGGAATATCTTCTCAGTTGTACCACAAAGAACAGAATAGCTGGGATTTTGAGGATGTCTGGTTGATTTCTGATCTCTCTGGTATAAATGGCTATGTAGCATAAAACTTTTGGTTGTGTTGTTTATCATGAATTCTCATTCAAAGAGGAGAAATGAGTTACCTAGCAGTACTCCAGATCAAGCCATGCAATTACGGGCAGAGTGCTCCACCTGAAATTACATTATGGGCAGTGGGTAATTCCCTATTAAAGGAGTCTTTTCTCTTTCTTTAATCAGAGAAGACAAATGTCTGCTTAAAACGGTTTTTTAATGTAAATTATAGCTAAAGACAATTGATTTCCTTCAAACTGTGGTTGACTTACATGTTGAAAGTCAGAATGACTTTGGGTTTGTTGGATATTTAAACCTAGGTGTTGTTTATCTTTTGTGACAAGAACATATAAAGCAAATTTGATCTCATGTTGACTTTTTGATTTTTAGCTTTGGCTTGTTAGATAGAAAAGCTAACACTATTCTGATACAAAGGCAATGAAATTCATGTTTTGATGTTGGAGGTGGGAAGTTGACACAAAATAATTGAAATGTTCTCACCCTACCCCATCCCACCTTTGAGCCATCACTGGTATAGGATAGCTGGGACTTTGATGTAAGCACTAACACATGGGAAGAAGAGTTTATGCTTCGTCTGTCCAGGGGTCATGTTCTTTTTTCCCATTGGCAAGTCACCAGCTACCCAACCACACTATATCTATGTCTATCATGCCCCTCTCCTGAACTCACATCTTTACTGGGGCAGATAAACCCTAATCCTCTGCTTGACCTGGGGTATGCCACACAGTCTACTCAAGATCACTGGGAGTTTTCAGGAGAGAAATCAGTGGCAAGACAAAACATGACATCTGCTCTTCCCCTTCTTTGTAAGCTCGGTCTTACTTTCCTCTATCCTTTTTCATTACGCCATCTGAAAACCTGTATTTTTTTTTAAAAAAAACTCCTCTTTATCCTATGTCTCTCTTCTCTCACATTCCTTTCATCTTATGATGCCCACTAAAATCTAGCTTACTCCTGAAGACACTATGTTTCTTGACAGCTTCTCCAAGGTTGACTTTTCCTTTCATACCCCATAAGGCACAGGATCAGGAGCAGGAGATAGCACATTCCTTGCACCTCATTATCATTTTCAGATGCTTCCTCTGTCACCAATATTCAACAATATCCATCTTCCTGTAAAGTTCGCTTCATCACTTCATAGCTCATACCCTTTTTCTCCACCTAAATCCTTACCCCCTTTAAACACTATGACCTTCTTCTTCAGCCTCTTCAACTTCTATGACACCTGTCACTGTTCTATCTCAATCATACCCAGTCCCCCTTGTCCAACTCTATTTGCCCCAGATGTCTAGTGTTTCTTGCTTGAAAGTGTGTGGGGGGGTGATTTTCCCATTGTGCTGAGAAGAAAGAAATGTATGTCAGAGGAATGGAAAACAAATTAACATGCTTATTTGAAGGAAGAATAATGGCCAAAAATTTTTAGAAAATTCTCCTTTAAGAAGTTTTTGAGGGGCAGCTAGGTGGAGCAGTGGATAGAGTGCCGGCCCTGAAGTCAGGAGGATCTGGGTTCAAATCCGGCCTCAGACCAAACACTTGACACTTACTAGCTGTGTGACCCTGGGCAAGTCACTTAACCCCAATTGCCTAAAAAACAAAAGAGAAGTTTTTGATATAATTACTAATTACTGTGAATAGGTAGTTTTGTAATGGGCTGTATATGAGCAGGTACTATTAATTAACCATCTCTGAGAAGTTTTGGGGAACATTCAAGGTTTCAAACAAAGGCTTGGAGATTTAATTCTACCTAGTAAGAGTCAAAAGTGTATTAGTACCCTTGTCATTAACACAAGCAGGCATGGCTGAGCAGTTCTCCCAAACGATGCTATGGAATCATTCCTTTACTAGACCATAGGTTCCCTATGAGATTTTTCCCTGAAATGAGTTGTAAAAATGCATTTATTGAAACATGAAAAAAGAAACTCCCATTGCCTCCATTTGAAATCTGTACTCAGATACATGTCCTTCCAAGCTCAACCCAGTGGCATATTCACAGTTTCCCTTTTGGTGAAATACTATTAACATAATGCATACTTGGCAGTGTTTGAAAAAGGAAAAGAAGGAGTAGAAAAGAGATGATACTGTGGGGATCACTGAAAAGCATTTTCTTTGCCCTCTGTGGGATACTTGATTGTGCTGATGAAAATAAATCCTTTATTTCCTACAGAATTTCACCAATATTCCTTTAGAGAGAGGTTCTAGTTTATCAGCAGGAATTAAATACCAAAAGAAGAATATCTTCATTGTTATAAATTTAGCTTAGATTTCATAATAGATATCCACTAATCTCCATGACACTACCATTTGCATTGTATAATGTGAACTTACAGAAGTGTTTCCCCAAGTCTTTAAAACCTTAGCTAATTTTGTCAAATTCAGTACAGAAACATTTTGATGTATTCTAAAGCACACAGGAAAACACTTTAGAGATATTGCCAAACCCCCAAAACTTTACTACTTCAAACTTGAAAGGATAATTTTAGCAGTGACTTCTTTGGCTGGTGACTCTTGAGAGGATAATGGCAACACAGTTCTAATCAGCTCTTATATCCTTTCAGCTGTCTTATTTAATTTAACTCAAAGAAATATGCTTTGGCAAATTTAATTCACAGTTTGTCTTTGCTTCCAGGGCTACACCCTAATTGCTGTTTCCCATCAGGGAGTCAAGTCAAAGTTAACATCTTGACAGACGTGATTGACTGGTAAATGTCTGGCTTACATTTATATCCTCTACTTCTCAACTCACAGGGCTCTGCTGAAGAGGCCTATGGCATAAAAGAGTAAAAGAAAAAAAAAAATCTTACACCAGAAGACCATTTTACAAGGTAGGAGTTTGTTTCTTCTTTTTTTTTTTTTTAAAAAAAAAAGCAGTAATGGAAAAAGGGTGTAATGCTGTAAGATGGCACAATTTGGTTGTATTTATTATTAATGCGATATGTCCTATTCCCATATTTACTTATATTTTCACATCTAAAAGCTTTAAGATGAGAGTACAAGACTATAGACTCAAAATCATTGATTTTTGCTGTTTATTGGATTGTAGGTTAAATCTCCAGGGGAAAACAAGGCAGCCCTCCATATCTTTTCTCATTAAGATTGATTTAATAAGCCATGAAATGTGAAACTTGCAGAGAGAACAGAACTCGGAGCAGAAACTCTAAGAGTAAACAAATATGCCTCTGTAGGAACTAGAGATTGAATTTATAAGTGCATATTTATTTGACTGAGGAAAGAATTGTGTGTGTTGTCGTTTCCCCCACCAAATACCTATCAAAAATCTTTTGAGATACTGCTGTCTACATGCTTTCTCAAGTTACACTATGAGGTCAGGTAGTTCAAAAGTCTATTTGGGAAGTTTTTTAAGTTAGCTTTTATTTTTGCTTTCTGCTTCCCCCATTTTTAAAACAGAGATAGCATTGGTAGGCCTTCAATGCCATCTTGATAGTTATCTGTTGCCAGTATGGGGAAGAAAATCTTATTTGGACATCTAGAACATGCTACAGAGAACTGTATAAAGCCTTTTTTCAACAATGATATCTGCCTAATGGAATTTATGAGAGAGAGAGAGAGAGAGAGAGAGAGTAATTGTTCAGATATTTCATCCTATACCTTTTTATGTCTCCAGCTCTCTAAAGGGAATTAATTTCTCATAAACTTTGAACTAAGAAACTGGACAGCATTCAAGATCTTATGATAGTTAAACTGTTAGTGCATATTGTTTTCTTCTGAAATCCTTTATTTGGGGTAATCTTTAGATTTTTAAAAAAGTTAATGAATCAAACACCAAAATAGGCTTACAATTTCCATTAGGTATCAAGGGAGATTTCATATGAGTTACTCAGTTTTAATGGTATTTATTTAGCTGATAGAATTTAGAACTGTTCTGAAACTACCAATTAAGCCTAAGAAACCAGTAATATTGCTTTGAAAAGTAGGCAGTATAGGTATTTGTCTCCTTTCAGAAGAGACACAGACATTTCATATTGCAAAACTGATAAATATTTTCATTGTTTCCACTAAAATCCTACTGCAATATCTGATCATAGTGTGGAGATGACCCTGAGTGCTTAAAGGCTGCCAAACTGTGAAAGTTCTTAAAGGCCCCTTGTCAGAGCACAACGCCGGTCCAAGGACTAACCTTGGTCAAAGGAGCTCATCACCAGAATGTTGACAACCAAGTCATGTTTTTTTTTTCCTTTAGAACAATTCATTTAAATGATCTATTGAGGCTTGGAGTGCTAACAATCTGTATTGGGGAAAGAAGGACCCACATTGATAAAATCACAGCTCTTTGAAGTGTTGAAGTATGTCTTTTCAGTTGACAAGGATAGCATAGATGAACTTTAAAGTTCCTTCCAGTTCTAAACCTATGATTCTTGACTTGAACCTACGACTTGATTTTTAGGCTTAAATTTGAACATACAATTTTTCAAGAAAGTATCTTGCTGCATGAAGTGAGACATATCTATAATGTGAAACACTGCAATTAGAAGTAGTACCCATTAGAGCAGGGCACAGGTAAGTCAATTCAAGTAGAATTATTTGGAAGATGAAAAACTTTCCCTACTGTCATTGAGTAAAATAACCTCACAATATTCTAAAATACCATACTAGTACTTAGAATGAGATAGGCCAGCTTTTCTTAGTCTCTCAGCTGTAAGTTAATATGTTATGACATACTTCAGAGTAATGGAAAGAGAGCAGTACCCTGTTGGTGACTTACAAATGACGGCTAATAGAGAAAAGTGAAAACAAAACAAAGCAAAGCAAAAAACTTTCCGGAGCAAAGAGGAACAGGTATAAAGAATTGCATTGTGCCTTTACAGATAGTAGTAATGGGCCCTAAAGCAGGTGCTTTCCCATTTTCAATGGCACTTACCTCTCTGGTCTCTAAGGGAGTTTCTCTGGCCTGAGTACCTTATTTTCTCTTTTACTTATTGTTTGAGAGAATGGGATTTAAAACCTCTTTTCTGAAGTAACAAGTGAAATAAAGTACAATTCCACCTCTTTGAATGCCCTCTAGTTTTGTGATCATTTTGGCTTGCCTTTTTTTTAAGGCTACTAAATTAACTTTTTGGCTGTTAGGCACCATCAGAGCCACTAAAATGTCTCATTTTTCTTTCTGTTAATGGTTTAATCTGGTCGAAACTAAATATTGGGTGTCTTCTCCATTCCTTTCCCTTGCAATACAATGACCCGACTTTGTTGTGACTTGCTGCTATTCTCAGCATTTCTGAAGCTTGCTCCTATTCAGGACATGCCCAGGCTATTCAGGGATTTGATCTTCGACTCGATAGTCAGAGAGTTTTTATGTAGCTTATTCCTTAGAGTTTTCTGTAGCTTTTCCCACAGTCATCATAGTAGTGAGACTTCTGAGTAGAGCCAGCTTCAGTCAAAATTATGAAGTAGACAAAGTCACTATCTCACAGGCTCCATTTTTCCTTTTTTGATAGCACAGTGTTTGTACCTCCAGAGAACCATACACCAAAGTGATGAAGTAGTAGTGGTGAGATTTCAAGCAATAGCCAATAAGTGGGCCCAAGGGCCTTCTTGATGCCCTTTGAAATCATGTGATCACTGTTTCTTCAATTGTTTGCCTCCTACCTCCCTAAGAGTCTGCCCTGGATTTTATTCTCTTTCCACACTCGTTCCTGGGTAAGCTTGTCCACTTCCATATATTCATTTATGACTACCAAATTTCCATTTCTAGCTCAAATCTCTTCCATTGAATTCACTTCCTTATCTCCAGCTTCTTGCTGGACATTTCCACATATCTGCCCTTCTAGAATCTCAAATGCTTCATACCCAATGGAAATTTTCACTGCCTTTCTTCCATGCCTGGAATGTATTCCTTTCCTAGCCATACCTCTTAGAATTAATTCTTAGTATCCTTTTCCAATTTTCCCCCCATGCCAGCTACCATTACCTCCCAAAACTGTATTGGATTTGTTTTAATATACTTATGAACGTATGTCTTGTCTCCCCTGATAGAATACAAAATCACAGAAGGCTGAAACTGTTTCTTTTTTTGTCCCTTGTATCTTAGGTGCCAGAAAGAGTTTCTGATGCAGAACAGATATTTGATAAATGCTTGTTAAATCATTGATATCCCCCAAACCTGTCCCAACTCCTAACTTCCCTACTCTTGTTCTTCTCTGATACCTAGTTTCAAAACCTTGGAACATCTTTGGCTCTTCCATATCCTTCATCATATCCAATTACGTTGCTAAGTCCTGTCCATTTCACACTACAACATTTCATGCATTTGCCCCCTTCTTTTTGCCCATCTTGCTACCACCCTTTGTTCAAATCCCCTTCACAGCTCATCTGGACTATTACTTTAGAAAAAAAGTTTTATTGATATGTTTTGTTTTTATATTACAAGTATTTATATATATCATTCCCACTTCTTGAATGGTCTCTTATAATGAAGTAAATTAGTTAAACAAAACTAATAATACAGTGACCTTAATTGAAAGTATGTGTAACATTTCACATCTGTAATACCTTTGCCTCTCTCTCTCTCTTTTTTTTTTAATACACAGAAATCTATTTTCCCTCCCTCCCACCCCTTATGCCAGTAGCAGGCATTTTTATATTTAGCGAATACTAGACCATGAGATAAAATTACTTCTGTATGTTCTGTACCTAATCTAGTTCACTGATTGATCTATTGTTTTTTTCCAGTGTCAAATTGTTTTTGATGGGGATGGGACCTGCAGATCTTCCCACAGTCTTTTTCTGTATAAAAATATCAGTCCCATCCTCTTCAATTTTAATATTACTACTACAGCCAGGTGACACAGTGAATAGAGTATCTAGCCTGGAATCAGGAAGACTCACCTTCCTGAGTTCAAATCTGGCTTCAGACACTTAGTAGCTGTGTGATCCTGGGCAAGTTGCTTAGCCCTGTTTGCCTCAGTTTCCTCTTCTATAAAATGATCTGAAATAGGAAATGAAAAACCATTCTACTGTCTTTGACAAGAGAAGCCCAAATGGGGTCATGAAGAGTTGGATATGACAACAATAACAACAAAAGTATAGTTTGATATTTGGCACTGCTAGGCTACCTTCAAACCCATTTCCCCCTTATTTTTTCTTGAGTTTCTTGACTTAATTTATTCTTGTTCTGTAAAGTAATCTTTTAGTAGTTTGGTTGGTATGACATTGAATAAGTAAGCATTTATATAATATTTAGATATCTGGATTTAGATAATATTGTCATTTTTTCTTATGAGGGAAGGGAATGAGCATTTATATGGCACCTCCTAGGTGCCAGGTACTGTGCTAAGCATTTTTACAAATATGATCAAATTTGATCTTCATAACACCCCTGTGACATGAGTGCTAATATCCCCGTTTTATAGTTGAGGAAACTGAGTCAGATAGAGGTTAAGTGAATTGCTCAGGGTCACACAGCTAGTAAATGCCTGAAGCCAAATTTGAACTCAGGTCTTCCTGACTCCCAGCCCTCTATCCGCTGTGCCACCAGCTGCCTCCTGTTATCATATTGGCTCCTGATTATCCTTCCTATGAGTAATTACTATTTTTTCAATTATTTAGGTCTGTCTTTACTTCAGTAAACAGTTGTTTGTAGTTGTATTTATGTGGTTATTTTGTATATTTTGGAAGATAATTTCCCAAATATTTTATACATTCTGTAGCAATTTTAAATAATAGTCTCCTGATGGGTCTTCCTGACTCTAGTTTTTTTTTTCCCTTTCAAATGTATCCTCCACACAGATGGCACCATAATCTTACTAAGGCATAGAGGTCTTGATATGTCACACCATGATTTAAAAAAAAAGCCTCTAGGTTAAAATACAATCTTCTTAACCTGACATTTAACTTAATTCATAATCTGACTCTAGCCTCATTTTGGACTTTAGCACTCTACATCCCAACCAGTCTAGATTACCTGTTGTTTCCCAGATCTGGCATGCTATCTCCTGTCCTCCATATATTCATGTCAATGTGTAGAATATAGTCCATCCTCATTTCTGCCTTACTTCACCATTCAAATTAAGAGCCTCCTTCTCTGTGAAGCCTTCCTTGATCATCCTAGCTAAAAGTATTAGCTCTTCTTCAAATTTTCTTAGAGCACGTTGGATCTCTCTTTTGGCCCCCATCACTCCCTACATTGTATTATTCTTACTTATGTACATGTTATATATTATCCTCATCCCCAACCCACATGGCAGATGTCATTTCCTTGAGGATGGATTACATCTTTTTTTTAATCTTTCTATCTCTATCATATTTCAGGGACTTCGTAAATGTTTGCTGAATTGAATTGAATTTGATGTTAGGGGTGTCCTTCTTTGTCCACTACCCTGAAGAGAAAGAATATCCATGCAACTCTTTAAAATTTAGTCTGTGTAATGTCTTTGAAAAGGAAAAATCTGATTCACTGCTGGAGGTACTTATTGCAGATGGAATGGAGTTTTTCTTTTTGGTAAAACACATATGAGTTTCTCTTTCCCAAGTAAATATTATGTATGAATGAAGGGGAAGAGAAATTATATCCTGAGTAGCAAATCAATATCATTGTAAAATCTGTTTTGCTTATACTTCATCAATAATGAGTTTCACTGATAAGAATCAAACCTTTATCATGGTGTGATGTTTTTGTTTTGTTGTTATAACTCAAGGCATTTAAACAATATATTATGGTGAAGAGAATTAATAGTGTGAATTAAATCCAACAATGAAGACCTGAATCAGTTTTGTTATCCAAAAGTTTGAAGCTAAAGAGTTTTAACATAAAGGAACAGTCATAGGATTCAGTACTAAGAACAGAACTTTAGAGGTCATGTAGTCCAGCCCCTTCATTTTACAGAGGAGGAAACTGAGGCTCAGACACATGAAGTGACTTGCTCATGATTACACAGATAATTGTTAGTCTGATATCATTTATACTGCTACTTAACAATGTTTTGGCCGTGACTCCAGATGATAATGTATGATGATTATATCATAATGCTTATTGAAACTTGGTTCTAAATTTGTACAAAATGGTACTGGGGTCTTTATCATCTCAGTGATTTATTGATTACTTGCATCAGTCAACTAAAAAGAAATAAACAAAACCTGAATATGAATTTATTCTCTCTTCAGCCCTGCCCAGTTATGAGAGCAAATTCTCAATTTCTTATGTTCATTCTTTTATTCAAGAAATATTCAGATCAGTTTAATTCAACATTGATTAAGTACAAAGGAACTCATACTGGACATGGAGTCAGAGGACTTGGGTTAAAATTTCATCTCTGCCACTGGTCATCTATATGACTTTGAACAAGTCATTCTGACATTGGGCTTCAGTTTCCTCAACCATGAAACAATAAATTGTAGTAGGTGTCATCTAAGATTCCTCCTAGGTTTTTATTTATGACCATTGTACATGCAAAGATTTTAGGGTGTGCAAAGATGAATAAAACAAAGTCTCTCCCCTCAAAAAGCTCATGGTACATAATATATTGTATTCATTCATATAATTCATGCCTCGTCCTTGAATTTTGAAGATTAGCTCCATCTAATCATTGTTTCACATACATATATACATCAGCCCCCCAGATTGGGGTGCTTTTGTTGTCAGCAGCTGCAGCTGCCCCTTGAAGGCTTTTTAAGAGTAATTCATGAGATATGAATGTCTCTGTAATGCTAAATATTGCTTAAGAATTCACTCTTCAACACTTTTCATCTATTCCAAACAACCCATCAGAGGTTCAGCCAGAAAGGAAATTATACCTATAGTGGCAGCAGCAGTCAATTTTCTTGCATAATTCCCATCTCTCTCCCCTGACTATGTCTGAGAGAGAAAATGCATGCTTAAAAATTGATTTGGGGGTGATTGGAAGGGAGAGGGGAGAATTACATAAGTAAATGTATTGTAAATGATGGTTGGTTCTTGTGCTTAAGATGTTTGGAAACATCCGCTAACTGGATGTACATTCACTTACTGTGGCTGATCAATCATCATCAGACATTTATTAATTGTCTGCTACGTATCAAGCTCTGTACTAGACATGAGAAAACAAATCAAAAATGAGATAGCTCCTTCTCTCAGGGAATTTGTATTCTACTAATGACACTCTACTGACATATTATCAATGTTGCATTTTTATTTATGCTTTTAAAAAGTTTTCTGAAGTCAGCAGAGAACATGTTGCTGACAAATTAGTCTTTCATGATGGTTCTTTATCAAAATTATTACTTTTTTATGTGAAAGACATTAAAAATGAAGTTATAGGTGGCTCTAATTTTAATATCATTTAGAAGTATAATCTGGCTAATATTTCTAATGATCTGTTGTATCAGTATTAGGGATCGGTGCTGGACAGATGATTTCATTGACACAGGGAACTCCCAAGAGAGGAAACTCTACTAATGCTGATCAGCATCTTCTGTTCAACTTATAAACTGAGCTCCTGGAGCATTGGGCATTAAGTGCCTTGCCTAGGATCACACAGCCACTATTTGTCAGAGGAATGGCTTCAACTCAAGTCTTTCTGGCTATGATGCCAGCGCTCTACCTATTAGGACACACTGCTTTTGAATATACCTGCATTTTCAAAATTAAGTATTTATTAAGCACAAACAACATTTATTTAATTGGATTAAAACTCTTAATGGTATGAGGAAGCTGGGTGGCTCAGTAGATAAAGCACTGGGCCTGGAGTCAGGAAGACCTCAGTTCAAATCTAGCCTCAGACACTTACTAGCCATGTGACCCTGGGCAAGTCATTTAACCTCTGTTGGCCTGTCCCCTTAACTATAAATTGGGGTTAAAAATAGCACCTACCTCAAAGGGCTGTTGTGAGGATGAAATGAGATAATAGTTGTAATGCACTTAGCACAGCACCTGGCACAATGTAGGTGCTAAATACTTATCCTCTTCTCCCTTCTCTCCCTAAACCCTTTGAGTATTTATAGCCTAGTGAGAAAAGACAAGCATACCTATATTACCCTAAGTGACTATGTAGTCTCAAGTTTTGACATGGCCATCAATAGGCATAAACATTTAGTTTATGCCTAAAAGTAGGCATATGTGCTATGTGGGTGTCTTGTCATCTCCCCCCCCCCCGACATCTGGACATTTCATCCATGGCTGCTCATTGAAAAGATTAGATTCTGACAGCAGGTTTATCTGGGGACTGAGCAAATGAAACACTGGAAAGAGCAGGAGGTTGAAGTGAATCTTTAGTTCTTAAAGGTAGTTTCAAAGGTAGCCATCACATGTAACTGCAAAGTTAAATCATACCTTTAGTTTTTGAAGGCAAAGAAAAAAATGAAGTTAAATATTCATACCGGTAGAAAATATTTCTACTTTTGATAAACAGTTTAGCTATAAAGATAGTTAATGGCTGAATAATTCAGAAAACAAAATCATGCTTATTAGGGTTATGAGAGAGAACAATGTCTTTTGAAAGGGTTGAGTAGGATATGGTACATAAAACCCTGAGAAGACTTTTTTTTTCCAGTAACATTGTAGAAATTCTCATTCAGATTTATGCTTTGTGTATTCTTTTGTGTGTTACAATTAAACAATGGAGCATGCCAGACTATGCCACAGTGTTGATTAATGCATTCCTTGAATGTGTTGATTAATGTGTTCCTGGGATGCAGCCTTATGCCCTGACTGCACCTGAGGTATTCTCTAATCAACAGTGCTTAAGTTGCCAGTCCAATCACATTTTGGTGTTTACAAATGTACGTTTATGTATGGATGGAGTGTCTGGAAGTATTCTATGGAAAAAAATAAAAGTGGAAAAGGATTTTATATGAGTAGTCTTCTCTTACTATATCCTCAGTTGGGACTTGATCAGTTAAAGAAATTACAGATGAAAGTCACTGAATTGAATGGATGATAATGTTTTGTGTCCCTTCAAAATATTTTATCACTTTAATTCTTTTTCCAATTGTTCAAATTTAGTTTTTTAGAAAAAGCTACCAACATGCTTATTATGAACCATAATAACCTAAATGAGGAAGAAAAAGATATCCAAATATATAGTTAGTTTCTGTTTTCAATACAGTGTGGTAAATTCAGAGTTTGGTGAATAACGAGACCCAAAAAAATAACTATTAATTCATTCATTTCAGTTAGGTAAATTCAGAGTTCTGAAAATGGCTGTATCCAAAAGTAACTATTAATTCCTTGATGTCAACTTGGAAGATCTCTATGAGTGCTCTGGGGATCATTTGTCCTTGGCCTTATGCTTTTTACCATTTTTATCAATGACTGGATAAATGCATAGATGGAATACTTATTGCAATTTCATCAAGCATAATTCTGAGGATAGATAACACACTGAATGACAAAACTGAGATCCCAAAATATCTCAACTGGCTAGGAAATCAGGCTAAGGCAAAAAAGCTATAATTTAATATGGATAAATGAAAAGTCTTACATTTGGTTAAGAGGTCAACTTCACAGATTCAAGGTGGGCTCAATATCTGTTTGACTTAAACAGACTAGGGGGAATTTACAAGCTCAATGTGATATGGCAACTAAAAAACCCTGATGCCTTGGGCTGTATTAAGAGAGACACAGTGTACAGCTCAAGGATGATAGTCCCATTTTACTCTGTCCTCATCAGAACGTGTATAGGGGCACCATATTTTATTAAGGACATTGATAAGCTCAATGTGCCCTCAGATGAGAACAAAAAAAGAGTAGACATGAGCCTTATGTTCCTGTCCAAGGATTGATTGAAGGATTTGGGCATGTTTAACCTGAAGAAGAGAAAATTTATGGTAGAATAGGATAACTGTCTTCAAATATGTTCAGGATTGCTTGTCTCCAGAAGGTGGATAGCATTAGGTTCTATGGAAGGGCTGTGCAGAGTGGCAGGCTTCAGTTCACTGTAAGAAAAACTTGCTGACCAGAGTGATCCAAAAGGTAGAATAAGTTCCCTTGAGAAGTAATGGATTCTTCTTCATTGGAAGTCTTTGGGCAAAGGCTAGGCAATTGACATTTTGTGAGCAATGGTGTCTAAAGGATTCTCAGTCAGATACTCAATTATCTATTTGATGAAATTAGTTATATCAGTTGGTACCCTCTTCTTGT